>NC_045601.1:9521136-10166818 GCF_009762305.2 Zalophus californianus | reverse complement strand
TAGTTACAATGCATTAGCCACCCAGAGGTGGGAGAGATGCTCCAAGCAGATCACGGACAGAGGCACGGGCAGATGTGGGGTGGACCTGCGTGCCTGTGCAGGAGCAGGAGGATTGAGTTACCAGGCTGTGGGTTGCAAAGCAGGTGTTAGAGGGAGCTAAGGCAGGAGAGGAGAGTGTGAAGAGCCTTGGGTGCCTTATAGTCAATGTGGATTCCTATTCATGGTAGGGAGCCATTGCAGAGACTCAGTTCAGTGAGCAATACCATCAGATTTTCTTGGGGTGAATGGAGCCCGGGAGGTTATGTGGGGTGCAGAGGGAGGCATGTTAAATGGAGACAGGGGAAACAGAAGAAGACCCTGACAGTAGGCCTAGTTGCAGTAGGGCTGGCCGGGACAGCCGAGATGGGTTCAGAGAAGAGGCAGCGACAGTTAGAGGCTTGGAGATGGAGTCTCTGTGGAGGTCTGGGGACAAGGAGCCAGGGATGCCCCCGCCTTTCAGCTTGGTGACAAGGTGGGCATAAAAGTCACCAAAGGAAACACAGGAGGAGGGTTAGGGGGAAGCTGATGGTGGCATTTGGATGTCCATAGATAGCTGGGGGTGGTGGGGAGGTGCCCTGCCCGTAGCTAGAAAAGCTTACAGACAGTTTGCCTCCCCGTGCTTACAAAGGAATGATGTGGCTTGTAGAAATTCACTTTGAAATAGTAGAAGATGTGAGTCAGTTTTATCAGTTGTCCTAGAAGTAACAGCCAATCGGGCATTTTTATAAAAAACTGTGAGTTGCTCATGTTGTCATCTAGTAACCCGATTTTGTCTCTCATGCCAGAAGATTCTTTTTTTGAAAATCCACATTTATTGTCTTTTCCTGACTTTCTCTCCATCCACCCCTGTCAACTCTGCCCTCACCAAGTCAAATCAAGCCTCTTGATCGAATTGGACACTAATGAGGATGATAGAATAAAGCCGAAAGATAATGAAGGGGAAGGCTTTGCAAATGGACAGCTTTCAGTACTCAGTGCAGCAGGGAAATGTAGAGCTTGGTGTGACATCACAGCCCCCGGGCTTGCATTCGCCAGTCCTGACGCTGGGGGCTGGGACACTGTGGGCAAGTCCCTTAATCCCAAGAGCCTCCAATTCCTAAACTGTGAAGAGAAGTAGGGGAGAGTGGTGATCAGCTCCCTGGATGGTGGTTGGAACTGACTGAGGCCCTGCCGGGATTCCCATCCTCCCAGCCCCAGCGGATAACACGGCCTGGTGCATGGGAGGTGCTCATTAGACGGTGGACTGAGTGTGTGTGAACGTTCCCCGCTCCCGGCCTTGCCCGGGGGGGGTTTTGCACAAATATTGGTTTGTTCCTGTTCATTCCTCCACCTCACTCCATCCTCCCTCCAGTTTTGTCACATCTGCGAAAGGCTCCACCATGAATACGAAACTAGGAACCAGAGGGACGGAGTTCTCTTCGGTGCAGGGACGGCCTTGGTAGGATCAAATTAATCCATGGGCTGAGAGACCAGAGGGCATGGCTAGTCTACCCGCTGGACACCGTAAGCACAGTGCCTGTGTGTTTTTCCAGGAACTATGAAAATTTTTAAGACCTGAAAACAAATTAGGAGCTCTAAAATATGAAAACTACAAAATTAATACATGTTTAAAGTCTACAGGACGCCTGACTATGTCAACTTCATTGTTAATTTTATTAAATTTGGCATTCATGGAAATTTTATTACACTTCAGAAGTGATCGGTATATTTGGTTTTTCTCACTTTATGAGAATTCCCAAGCAACATATGATTACATAGAAATCATTACCAATTCTAAAATAAGTGAGTTGCCCATAAGTAAATCTAAAAATGAACTGACTTGAAGCCCCACACACTCTCTGCCTCCCTGTGCTGCTTTGGTTATGAGAAACTCAGGTTTCAACTCAGTTTACAGCTGGGAGAACGCTTTCTGGTCTCAAGGCTCCCACTCACCACTGACAGTGCCCCCAAATATAGAAGAACGTCTTCGGGAGAAGCTGAATATGAACGCTCTGAGGGGGAGAAAGAAGAGTAGAACACAGCTCAGAACCAGGACCAGAAGATGGACCCAGGATGCAAATCCTGCCCAATCCGAGGAGGTGCCCAACACTCAGAAGCCTCCACCCCAAAGATGTTTAAGATGGGAGAGTTAGCACCCCCGATTTGGGGGTGGGGATGGTTGTTTAGTGCCCAGGTGATCTTCCCTCTACTACAAATTCCCAAGGAATAAAATGTTAGAAAAGTAATGAAGGGACAGCTAAAGCATTAAAATGGTGTGTGTTAACTCCAGTGTAGCCTTTGTCGTCTGAACGCCTGTGACATTCTGAGGAGCCAAACCGGAAGTACGTGCAAATTAACCCCAGCGCCAACTGAAGACCACGTTTTCATTATTCCTATTTTCCTCATCGTTGGCTTGTATTATTACCTAATATTGAAGTTCTTTCCACGTATGTACAATCAGGACATCCAGCTGTGGCCCAGTTTTTAGCGTGTATATCTCACTTGATTGTCAAGTGATTTAAGTACTCTGTAGCATCGGGGTCATCGTTTATGCTTATATCTGACACCTGTAACTAGAAGATGCTTTGGGACCACGTGCTACATACACCAAGATGATTATGTAGTACATGGCTGTTGGAATTTTTGTTCTTTTAGAAAATCATCTATTATATTTACTAAGCCTATTTTTAACCCCCCCAATCCAATATCAAAAAATACTAAACCTAGCAGTCACGTGATTTATTCAACTAGTATTGCAGAACTCTCCATGCATCATCTGAAGAATCTAAAATAGTAGGAAAAAAGTTATGCACGCTTAAATGATAGTGTTAAATAGCAGGATAAGAAGGAAGCTCTCCTCCTAACCTACATTTTAGGTGGATTTTAGAAGTCTATAGTGTTTCTATAACCGTAAATGAGCACTCATAAGATGCCCAGAACACAGCTTCACAGCCAAGCAGACATAAATGCGGCCCAATGCTAATACTCTTGACAAGAATTGGAGCAGAAGCAATATATAATTTCACTCACCCTTCATTTGTATACAAGACCGCCTAGAAAGCTCCCAGCTTTTCACAGCATTTAATCTGCGTGCTAGGTTTATTTCAAACAAGAAGTCAGCGAGAGTAAAATAAAATGTATCCCAACATGAGCAATTTTATTTGAAAATCTGCAGAAAGAAAAAAGTAAATTATCTCTGCGCTGTTTTCAAATTGTAACATTAAGTGATAATGTGTGTGACATCTGAACATCTGAAACCATAAACTTCTTTGTAAGTTAAATGGCAGAGTTTCATTTGGGCAGTAAATCAGCCCATCACACTGACTGTTGTAACCAAAGGAATCCAGCTCTCCCACCAGCATTGTCTCATGCTGTCAACACGAGGGTCTTTTCATAAACACTCTTCCAAGCGATCAGGTTTCTATTCCAATGGCCTTCTGCATTTGGATGATTTTTGACTTTTAGAACGGCAGTTTCATAGAATTCAACCTGATGTTTGATAAATAGGAACCTTTAAAGCGTTGTTTTGGAATGATAGCCTGAGTCTCTCAGTTTCCCGTTTGTAGTGGATGGATTGTCACTGCCCAATATCCAGGCGCTTGGTTGGTTGAAGATTATGTAAGTGGTTAGATCAATTAAAAGACACCTCAGGGCGTCTTGGTGTTAGTGCTGGAGCCTAAGCCCTGCTACCGAGTTGTCAGAGAAGAAAGTAAACAGTGATGTCGCCCCCTACTGGTTGGAGAGAGGCGTCCGCACATGAAAAGCCAAGAAGGTGGGCGGTGGCTTGAGAAAGGCTGAGATAGGAGACGAGAGAGGTGGGAAGGAAGACAAGGGCGAAGAGGAAGAAGAAAGGAGAAGTGGGCTGGGAAGAATCAGAAGCAGAGGCGAAGAGGAAGAGGTATAAGAACATCGTTTCATGGATCACCTCCACAGTGACCTTGAAAATACCCGCCAAGTTCTCAAACGGGATTGCGCCCGTGAAGGTTTATCAGCCCGTCCTCCTGGGAATTTTGGTATTGTGCAAAAGGAGGAAACCCTTTGACCTTTAAAAAAAAAAAAGTTGTCTCCCAATCATTGAGTCTTGTCTAAGAAGATGTTCAAAACATGCGAGGTTAATATTATGAGAATTCTAGTCCCTGGTTGGAATCCGATGAAGTCCATTGTCCCGTGGAGCCAGTAGGAGCTTTAGATGGGCAAACGCCAGTAGAACAAAGCCTGGTCCTGGCTGCCCCCAGATGGGGTTGGTCGTCTAAAGGAAAGTCGGTTTGAATGGGGCAAATCATTTTCAAAGTTATGGGTGCAGCAGGATTTAAACACTTAGGTTCATGGTCCCGGTAATTGTGCTCACTGACGTCACTGCCACAGGTCAAGCTGGTAGGAAGGGATGCAGGGCAGAGAGTAGGTTAATTATTAATATGAAGGCAGGCCCTATAATGAAGGAAATATCCATAAAGATGTCATCTTTTTAAATGTTTAAAGAAATCAATATAGGAGAGGTGCGTGAAGTCAGTTAACACAGGTCAGGGTTCAAAATAGTCATTTTGAAAATATTTCTGAGTGACTTATAGTTTTTTTTTTTTTTTTTTTTTTTTAATGAAATGGTTCAGGGTCGATTGTTTTTCATGTATTTAAGCCGTTAGGCTTTACCCCTGGTAAACTGACACTGTTTTTCTTAGTCCTGGCTGGGAGGCCGAGCACGGATTTGTTACTGTTTTAATGAGTTGTCAGTTTGGCCATGGGAAAGCTCCGTAACGTGTACAGGAGTGGACCCAGGTTTGGAGGGGGCTTTCTCTTTAAGAGAAAGAAAATATGCCAGGAGCCAGGACTTGGAGGGGTCCTGAACTTAAGCCTCATGGCTTCAGAGTAAACCCACCTCCGGGTACGTGTGGTCTTGTTAGAATCCTTAGTGATGTTCACAGTATAAAGCCTTGCAAGGAGCATCCAGCTCCACCTTGAGCTCCCGGTGAACACAAGCTCTAAGGAACCAACAGATGTTCTTCATCCCAGGAGAATCTGATGGGCTCTGCAATGGGCATGGCTGGAGGGGAGTGATCAGGGAAAAGGAACTGGGCACTGAGCTGGAGAAGGAGGGGGCCACCTCTCCCCTTACCCCGGTGCCCCTGACCCTGAAAATCTCCAGCTCTGCCTTCTCACATAATCCTCTGTGCGTCTGTAAGAGTCAATCTTGCACCGATCCCTAAAATAGAATTTGCCAATTAGTTTTCAATAAAAAAGTCTTTCTGCAGGCCAACAGAGACAAGCAAATCTGATTTGCAGTTTTCTCTTGCCTTAGAGCCGAGGGTGTTGGGTAGACAGAAGGTATGAGGCATAGGGAGGGCTCCGGGAGGGAAGATTAAGAGCAGAATGCCAGCATCCAGGCACAGCTCAGCCCTGGGGTCGCTAGCCGGCCTGCTCACAGGCTGCACCGAGCCACGGGACATGGAGGCGGTGAGGGAGCTCAGCTGTCTCTGTCGGTAGGGAGACCAAATGGTGATTTTCACAAAACGTTCTTTGCAAAGCACAATATACCCAAAGCCCGGGACAGTTTCCAGAAGATGAATGTTTAATCAGGAAGGTTGCTCTTCTCTGCCTCTGCCCTGTCGAGACCGAGCTGGTGGACTGGACCAGACTGACCATACTGGAGAGCGTGAGCAAAACCTGCGGGGACGAGTCTGCCTGCAGCCCCCCACCTCGCTGCACCGCACCTCCCACCAGGAAGCGGCCCCGCCCCCCCCGCCCCGAGCTCGAACCCCCGGCCAGACCGGCCCAGGGGAAAGTGCTGTGGTGGCAAAAACCATGGGGTGGTTTTTGGGAAGATGAGGGCAGGAGAATCCAGTCCTTTTCCCAGGCTCTCGGTGCTTCTGAGCTCCCTGGACTGGGAGGAAGGCTGAGGGGAAAGTGAGGGTCTCCCCCGAGACTTGCTTTCCTTCGGTAAAGAGCTCTACTCTTGCCTGGAATCGGGTCTTCCACTTCATAAGAGACTATAGTTCTCCCTCCTCCTCATCTGGGCTGGGGGCGGGGGCTGGCCTGCCACTTGTGATTGTAGGAAGAAACCCATCTGGCCAAAGGACACGCACACGGGAGCAGAAGAAAGAAAAGCCGAGATGTCCCTTGACAGATGAATGGATAAAAAAGAGGTGGTATATATAATACAATGGAATATTACGCAGCCATCAAAAAATGAAATCTTGCCATTTGCAATGACGTGGATGGAACTAGAGGGTATTATGCTAAGCAAAATAAGTCAGTTGGAGATAGACAAATACCATAGGATTTTACTCCTATGTGGAATTTAAGAAACAAAACGGATGAACATAGGGGAAAGAAAGGAAAAATAAAATAAGATGAAAACAGAGAGGGAGGCAAACCGTGAGACTCTAAACTGTAGGAAACAAACTGAGGGTCGCTGGAGGGGAGGTGAGAAGGGGGATGGGGTAACTGGGTGACGGGCACGAAGGAGGGCACGTGATGTAATGAGCACAGGGTGTTGTATGCAACTGATGAATCACTGACCTCTACCTCTGAAACTAAAACTAATAATACACTATATGTTAACTAAGTTGAATTTAAATACAAAATGTTTTTAAAAAAGAGGGAAGGAAGGAAGGAAAGAAAAGAGAAAGGAAGGAAGAAAGAAAAAAGAAAGAAGAAAAAGAAAAAAGAAAAAAAAAGAAAGGAAAGGAAAGAAAGAAAAAGAAAGAAAGACAGGCCTAGTGAGTCGGAACTTGCATGAACTCTCTCTCCTCCCGGAAGGCTGCATGGTGCGCGGTTCATGCTGTCCCCTGCATGGAGGTGGGTGAGTGATGGCAGCTCTAGGTGTCCCCTGCGCAGGATGGTGAGGCACCTCCATCGCAAACCCATTAGCACAGGTCGTACGGGAACTCAGGTATTCTGGAAAAGCGCAGAGGGGATAAGACAACAAGGAAGGTTTATGAAGTACCTACTGTGTGTCACATGCAATAGTAGGAAGAGGTTTACAGTCAAGCAAACCCAGATCCTGGGTCCTTGCCTTACTCATATCTGTAAGGTCTTGAGCAAGCCACTCATTCGCTTCAGCCTCAGGGTCTTCACTGGCAAAGAGGGGAAATGTGTTTGTTCTAAGAACTTCTGAAGAAACTCAGTGCAGTGCCTAGCTTACTGCTTGAACCCAAAGTCACGCCCGTTCCTCCTCCTTCCAGTGGAAGAGCAGTTCCTGAAAATCCCTAAGGACTTACTGGACACACTCAAGTTCAAGTCCTCTGAGTGCCACCGAGGTCTCTTCTGGCTGATCCAAAACCTGCCCCATCGCTCCAGGGAGGGTTCCACGCTCCACATTCGAGCAGCTAAAAATATGTTTACACCATTTCTTTTGCCCAGTGAGTGAAGTGAGGGAAAGGACATGCAGGTGTAACATAAGACGTAAGAACATTTAGAAGAAAAGGAAACATAAAATGTTGGCATTCTCTTTCACAGATTAAAAAAACCCACAGAAGCTCAATTCTCGAAGTGGATGGAAATTTAGCAGTGGGGAATTCTGGGGCCTTGTGAACAACAGTCTGATCAGACCCTGAGGGGCTTGTCTTTCTTTCTTTTTTGTAGTAAAATATACAAAACATAAAATTTACCATTTTAACAATTTTTCAGTGAACAGTTCGGAGGCAATAAGTCCGCTCACAGGATTGTGCCAAGATCACTACCATCCATCACACAGGCCTCTTCATCTCTCAAAACTGCGACTGTCCCCAGGCACACTGGCTCCTCTCCCCTCCCCCCAGGCCCAGGCACTCCCCCTTCTTTCCACTTTCTGTCGTTGGAAAGTTAAGTCTTCCGGGTACCACATGGAAGTGGAATCGTAGACTATTCGCCCATTTGTGACTGGCTTACGTCACTCAGCTCCATGTCCTCAGGGTCCATCCGTGTGGTAGGGTGTGTCAGGACTTCCTGTCTGCGCTCAGCAGTGGTCCATTGTGTGTCTAGACCACATGCTGTCGGTCCGCTTCTCTGTGGACGGACCCCGCTTCCCCCTCTTGGCCACTGTGACTAATACTGCTGTGAGCGTGGGTACAGGTCCCTGTATTTGTAAAACAACAGAGTCAAAGTGGTTTTCAGTGTATGAGCTACAGCCACGGGAGGCAGCTCTAGGTGAAGGCCTGTGACTCCGTCCTTGGGATTGTTTCTTAATTCGGTCGCGTCTGGGACCAAGGGCCAGGAGCATGGTGGCCTCTGGCTGCGCGTGACTCCCTGGGCCCCTGTGGGTGATGAGTCCCTCCAGCGGCTGGTTTAGGTGCAGGCGCTGCTATTCACCGAGCGCTGGGTGTCTCCGGCCGATACCGGGCTAGTGTGCACGCTCTCTGCCTTGCCTGACCGAGGTGTCACTAACAGGTTTCTCTCTCTCTCTCTCTCTCTCTCTCTCTTTCTCTCTCTCTCTCTCTCTCTCTCTCTTTCTCGCATCCCGCCCTTCCCCATCCCCTTCCCCCCCTGCGCCCCCGTCCCTCCCCACCCCGTACCGGGCGCATCTCCGCCTTCTCTGCTGGCTACTCCCTGCTCTCCAGTGCGACCAAGACCAGTGCATTCAGAGCACCAAATTCGTTTTGCAGGCCGCGGCCACGCCCCTGCTGCAGAGCGAGCCCAGCCTCACCAGCGACGAGCTGCACCTACCCGGGAAGCCGGGCCTGGGCACGCCCTGCGCCAGCCTGACGCTCGGGCAGCCCACGCCGCCCTCCTCCATGCCCAACCTCACCGCCGAGGCCGCGCTCACAGACGTACTGCCCTTGAAAGAGGAGCACGTGGGCCACCAGTTCCTGACCCCAGAGGAAGCGCCCTCGCCCCCCAGGATGCTGGCGGGCAGCCCCCTGGCCCACAGCCGCACCATGCACGTGCTGGGTCTGGCCAGCCAGGACTCTCTGCACGAGGACTCGGTGCGCGGCCTGGTGAAGCTCAGCTCCGTGTGACCACAGCCCAAGGGGGCGGGGGGGGGGGGGTGTGTGTGGCGGGCAGACGGCGGGAGCTTTCCCATGACCCAGTTCCCCGGTGGGCGAGGACGACTCCAGGGCCTGGAGCACCAAGACCCCTCAGAGAGCAGATGGATCCCCCTCCGAGGATAGAGGAGGGCAGGGCCCAAATGCCTGCAGCTTGGGTCGAGTTGAATTTTCTTCCCCACCCTGACTGCTTTGATAACAATGAAAATGGCCAAGTGGCTATTTTCGGGCGATTGGCATTTGAGGGGTGGGCCTGGGGAGAGAGGAGCAGTCTCCGGGGCTGCAGGCCGAGTCTGGGAGGAAAGGACCGTGTTCGGCTGGATGTTCTGCGGTCCGCCCGGGGCTCTCAGGACAGACACGCGGGAAGGTTGAGGACACTGGTGGCCAGACTGAATTTGCACTCATGTGTTATGCTACTAATATTTGAAACAGACATACCATTCCATTTGTTAATTAAAAAAACAAAAAAACAAAAAAACAAAACAAAACCAAAAAGCTAAAGAGGGGGGAAAAATGACCAGATCTGGATCTGCATGCCACGCTACATCTGTTTACAAGTGGTGTTGGTATTCAAAAGGAAATGCTGCTTGCTTGCTTTCTTTCTTCTAATTTGGTGAATTTTCCAGTGCTGTTTTATGGGAAGACAGTGCGACATACTGAGGCTAATGGACAATGGCATCACTCGCCCGCTTCTTGAGCTTATTTAGACAGGGGTAGGTGGCACCCGGGCTGCAGAGGGCTGCTGGGGTTTTAGCCTATCAAGTATCAGTTAACCTTCTGTTTAGTAGTTAGATGAGCTATTGTGTTGTACCACGCCTGCCACAGTTTCCACCTCCTTGTGTGACCAAACTTCCTGTGGACAGCCAATAAAATGACGTCCTCTGTTATTTTGGATCTGCGTACAGTTATCCTTAACAGCTTCAATGACAACACAGTCATTTGGATGGCCTGTGGAGAGTTTGGTTTTATCGAAGTATCCCTAGCAAGGAATGGTCCCCAAACAGCCACAAATAAAATCTTTGAATGGGGGGGGGGCGGATTTACAGGATGATTTCTCAGGTAAGAGGGTAGCTTTCCAACAGTGGTTTTTTTTTATTTCTTTTTTTTTTTTTTCTTTAATCGTCTCTTTCCGACACAGCCTTAGCAGAATTTGCTCCATTTTGACAGATTGCCACAGGGCGGTTAATCCACGGGAGAGGGGAGAGGGGAGAGGGCGCGCCGGGAGGAGGGCCACCAGGGGGTCATCGTCTGCGTCCTGCTCTGTATGGCCAGTGCTCGGAAAGGGCAGCGTGAGGTCCTCCTCAGGTGTCAGAAAATGACGAGGAGAAACCGGCTTAACGTTTGGGCCCCGATCATGTAGATCATCATTCTTACCCAGACACGAAGCAGAATGGAATTAAGAAAATTACCACTTCATTCGGTTCATTTATCATCGAGAAGGGAGCTGGCTCTGTATTTGGGGAGTAAGTCACTTTGGAGGCAGCTGCAGGGACTCAGCAGGCTCTGTCCTCACTTTTTTCCAGATGATAAATTCAACAGCCAAATCGACTCAAGTTCAAAGTCCAGGTGGGGCTCCTCACAACCATGTGAAACACAAGACGCCCCCAACGGTTTGCATTTATGGAAAAAAAGCTATTTCTCCTGCGAAAGAGTTGCCATTTTATAGAAAAGGAAAGGAGAAAAGAAAAAGAAAAGCACAATTTAAAGTCTCATTTGGAATAAAACCAATTCTTTGTTGGTGGAGAAATCTTTTGTGCTGAAAATAACCACAGAATTCTTGCATGGGGGTGTCTTGGCACCATCTGTACTTTTCATACTGTATATACAAATAGAAAACAGGAGAGGTAAATGATGAGTAGCCATTGTTGATCTCCTGGACCTCCGAACTCCTTGTGCTCACTTGGAATTTATAATAAGGGGGACAGAGCTCTTCCTTACACAGCCAGACACACACACACTCACACACACACACACTCACACTCACTCACACACACACTCTCTCACACACACTCACACACACACACACACACACACACACACACACACTCTCACGGTCACAAACCCATAGGGATTCTCTCCTTGCATGCACTGCCTGTGAGCAAGAAGCAACAGCCCCGCGATGTGCCGTCCATAACTTTCCTAACCCTCTGCTTCCTGCCTTCTTCCATCTGCTGCCCGGAGACCCTGGGAGAGCGTTGGCCCTGGGGAGAGCATGGGTCAGTTCTCACTCCAGTATCTGCGTGGCTCGGTGCATTCCCAGTTTCTTCATCTGGAAGATGAAGACAATGGACTCTTGAGTCTTTCCGTTTCTAACATCATCTAATTCGGTAGTTGCTGATTTCCCATGATTTGTCCCTCTTCCACCTCCTTTCGATAAAATCCAAGAAGTAAGGATCTTTCATTTGTCTTTAATAATCAATATTTACATAGTATTTATTACCGATCCTCCCCCCCCCACCCCAACCCTGCCTCCTGTACCCACTTGACATCATTTATCAAAAAGGGGATTGGGAATTTCGGTGAAACAAAGCTGTTCAAGGCTATTCAGTGTCCAAGAGGGAGATTAACTTAAATGGGCCAATTTGCTAAGACAGTTAACTTCTTAAAACCCCAAACCAGAGATACAGCCCTTTACTCTGTGGCTTAGAAAAGAGGGGAGAGTCTGCAGAATGAAGGACTGCGATCCCGGGCACTCCCTTCTTCCCCTGATCTCAGGAAAGTGACTTCTGGCGATGGGTCTGCATTTCCCATTAACTGATAAATATATATATATATTTTTAAACGTTGAGTGGTTCCGTCAAGCTGTGGCTGAGTATAGACCTCAATCTTTCTCAATTCTGTCAGTGTGCAATGGATTGATTGCATGCTGGCTATAAAAATAAGATACGTATTTTACCATGCTATTAAAGTTTGGACCATTATCAAACATACACACACACATACAGTCTCACTTTGTGGTTTAAAAATTCATCTGTCTTCATCCTCCCAGGAGTGCACCAGGGACTGCAGGCTTCCCAGGCACTCGGAGGCTGAATTGAGCCTGAATGTCCGGGTCCTCAGAAGGATGTTGGATGGAGCAGCAGGGCGGCCGATAGCCTGCATCTGAAAGGGCAGGATGACATCGCATTCCCGGCCTGGGGATAATCGGCCCAGCGTTTGTGCTGTGCCCACTTGAAAAAAAAAAAAATGTCCATTCCAGCTTGCACATGTAATTATTTCAGGCTGGGAGGGTGATGCCATAACCCCACCCTGCACCAGCAAAATGCCAAATACCTGTTCTGGCCCAGAATAACACAAAGGAAGAGTCCTTCGCTCAGCGCCACCCCCTCCAAGGGCACCACAGTTCCCCCCCTATTGTGTTTAGGATTATTGACTGGGATTCCAAATGAGAAGCGAACCCCATTTTATGAGCCATGCTTCTGCTGGATCTGAATGGTTTTCAAAAGTGCCCCCCTAGCTTTTTACTGCCCTGGGCCTGGGCCTTCTTGTCTGATTCAATAGCAAGGATATGAATTTGCCTAAACTGACAGGAAGTGTCCTTGGCACCGGAGCCTGTAAAAACATCGCTGGGGAAATGCCGGACCTCGAGCCATTCGGGGACCATCATCGGTGGGTACAGAGGCTTCTGAAGGGCACAGCCTGATGGGCTCCTCTGTGGGTCTCAGAGCCTCCTTGCTCCCCAAGGAGGGAAGCTGTAACTCAGCTGCTCCCTTCCTGAGCTCTGCCCACAATCATCCTCTTCACCAGAAACCCAGTGCTTTTCCACCGTGGCTTGTGGTTTTGAGTTAGCTAGACAGTATCAGGAATTCACATTCGTTGCTTGAGGAAAGTTTCCAAAGTTAGTTGTCTTTCATTCAACCACATGACTACTGCCTCACCTGTTTAGTTCTTGATCGAGTAAGAAAGAATAAAGGGAAGAAATGTCAAATGGACTTTTCTGATTAATGCCTTAAACTGTTTTGAAGCTGAGCCTAAATCAAATCGATGTTTACATTTTTTATAAAGTACCTATAATTCGTGGGAGTCGAGCATATGCTTGTCCAAATGAGAGAGCCTTTCAAATGAATTCTTACGTCCCCGGTGCCCTCCAGCTGTCCTGGAGCTCTGCGTACGGCCTCGTGGGCTGTTTCTCGCGTGACCGCGTCAAAAACCACGTCCCATCTGTTCCCTTGAAATGCACCTCCCCCCGTCTCTGGCTTCTGAGAATAAGTTATTGAAATATTAAATAAGCTGAAACGTTCATTTTCTTTCAAATAAATGTCAAAGATGCTACTGGTTTTTTGTAACTCAGTAAATCCTCTGTCTCATTGCCCACTGTACGGCGCTCACTCTACAGCCAAGATGGATTTTCAAATGAGTGGTCAGTACATTAATCCAGCCATTGAAAATAATTGGGAGGCTGAAGATTAGATTATTTCTGGAGCAACTGAATTTGCAGCTGCCACAAAACTAGATAAATGGCCTTAACTGGAATTATCTTTTAAATCTCATAAACCCCAGGAATTACATACAGAATGGGTTGGAAAACAGATGGGCATCTTGTGCAGCATGAAGACTTTTCTTCCATCTGTGTTGACTTTTTAAGAGACACTTGGTATTGCTGATGAAGACATGAATGAATAACTCTCTATCTGCCCTAGATATGTTAAGATGGATAGTTACACCAAGAAGCCATACGGCCTCTCCAAAGAGACATGTTTTCTGGGTTCTACATGAATGGTGATGGTTTTAGCCTGCAGTTAAAAAAAGGAAGGAAGGAAGGAAGAAGAAAGAAGAAAGAGAAAGAAAGAAAAGAAAAGAAGAGAACAGAAAAGAAAAAAAGGAAGATTAAAGTCTTGCTTACCATTTGCCTAGTGTTGGTATTTCACACTAGTCAAACATTTTGGTGTGAAAGGGTAGGGGAAAAAAGGCATTTTAAATTCTTAGTGGATTCAAAGCCCTAAATCTGAACAACAGTGAACACAATATAATACAGAGCATTGCATGTTGTCTGAGATACTTATGCTTATTTAAGTGCCTTTCATGTTTTCATCAATGTTTGCAGAATCTATCTTAAACCTGAAATGAATTAAGAAAGTATTTTCCTCCTTCAATAAAAACTGCTAATGGCATCAAATGCAAACCTCAGCCTTTATAAGATTGTCAAGATCAACAAGGTGTAGGGAAGAATCGGATTGATTTGCATTCAATGAGTTTGCACTATGTAGACACTCATCTGAAGGTTTTCTGGTCACGAATATCTAGGTTGGTTTCTTACAGCTGTGATTCTCAATTTTTTTTTAATTCACAAATGACTTTAGAGCAACAAAGAACTTCAACCCCCCTAATCCTTTTGCTCTGTGTTCCACCTTCTAACACACACACACACACACACACACACACACACACACACCAGCCTTCAACCTTGTCAGATAAGAATTGTGTTTGTCTACTAATAACGAAATCCCCAAGTAACAGTGGCTTAGACAAAGAGATATCTTTTTGTCACGCAAAGTAAGTCCAGCTGTAGGCAATCCGGAGTCAGTGTGATGGCTCCATAATGTCATCAGTGTCCTAACCTCTTTCTCTCTGTTCTGCCATTCTTAGCACTGACCATCCTCAGGGTCACTTCATGGTCACAAGATAGCTCCTGCAGCTCCAGCCATCAAAGCCGTATTCCAGGAAGGAAAGAAAGAGGAGGAGAAGGAGCCAAAAGGGTATATGACACTTTAAGACGTCTCCCTTCAAAGAGCCATTCCCAAATCTCACTCAGATTTCTCCATGGCCAATGTTGAGCCACATGACCACCCCTGACTGCAAAAGAGGCTGGAATTATGGTGTTTTAGCTGGGCACACTTTTGCCCCAAATAATGTGGGGTCTAATGACTAAGGAAGAAGGACAAAATGAGTATTTACTAGAACATCACAATAGATAACCTCGCCTCCTCTTCATTGAAAAAGAGACCCTCCAGTTGAGTTCATCCATTCTCCTCTGCCCCAGAAAAGCTTTGTCTTCATTTTTCTCGCCCTTTGGAGTGAGTTCCTACTTACTAAAGTAGGCTTGACCCAGGCTCTTCCACGACCTCTAGGATCCAGCCCCTTCTGTCTTGCATCTTCAATTTCTCTCTTTTCATTAGTTGCTTTTCCTAGGTCACCACACCCTTCTTCCATTACAAAGAGCAAAAACAAACAACAACAACAAAAAATCCTCTTCCTTGTCCTTCACCCCAGCACCCCCCCACGTCACACTCATGGGACAGGCCCTCCAAGGTCTCCAGTCGCCAAATCCAGTGGCATTGGTCTACCTTCTCTTTAACATCGCAGAAGCATCTGGCGTCATGGCGCTGCCTTGGCGGGCTGTGCTGGCAGGGAAGGCAAGCTGCGGTTGGGTGGCCTCTAGGCCCCTCACGCGAGCTCTCTGTGCTTCACCACCATGCTCCCACCCTCTGGCTCAGTGACACTGTTGTTCCAGTTGGCACCGCCTTGCATTCTGCTTCCTTCTCGTACGCCCTAAAAGAGGACATGCCCTCTGCCCTTGCTTGCCTTGCTCTCCTCCCCTGCAGAGACTTTGCCACTCTCAATACCTTCTCGTCCTGCCTCCGCAGTGGCCTTCAGCCTGTCTGTCTCCCGGATCACCTCCCTCCCAAGTGCCAGCCCACATCTGAGGAGCCATGTGCTTCCCACCCTCCCCATCTTCCCTCAGCTCTTCCTCACTCTCCCCACGGCCCTTCCTTGCTTTCAAGGCCTTGCTCAAGGACCGACATTTCCATGACATCTCTGACAGACCAAGGGAGGCCTTTCCTCTGAATTCTGGAATTGGTCTGTCAGGTATGTTCTTAAATTGAGGTATAATTCACATACCATAAATTCACCCTTTTGAAATGTATGACTCAGTGGTTTTTTAGTATATTCACAAGATTACACCATCACCACCACATCCGTAACATTTCCGTCACACACTTTCCTAGAATACCTGTTACTCACATTCTCATGTGAATGTCCTCTCTCGCCAGAAAACACGGGGGCCTGCCAGGCAGGACAGTTCATTCAGGCACGGGATCCTCAAATGCTCAGAAAGGTGAGAGTTCAGGTGAGGAGGATACAGTGACAACAGCTCAAGAAACAGGGACCCAAACTCCCTAAGGGGACCCCATCCTGAGACCTCACAGCCTCAGCAGAAAACCAAGCCATCTTCCCTTTTACCCCATTTTGTGCCCGTTGTAAGGAAATGTGGTTGTTGAGATGCAAGGCCCTGTGTGGAGGGAACCTGAGCTGGGGCAAGTCCTGCTCTGCTGCCCAGACCTAGAGTGTCCGGGCTCCCCTCCACAAGCCCACCTGAGGCTTCCCCTTCATGCCTTATGGCATATATTCTACTTTGGGATAAAATTAGGGTCATAAGTCAATCACCTTATATAATTCCAATAGACATAAGTTAACTTTGGGGGCACCTGGATGGCTCAGTTAGTTGAGCGGCTGCTTTCAGCTCAGGTCATGATCCCAGGGTCCCGGGATCGAGCCCGCATAGGGCTCCCTGTTCATCGGGGTGTCTGCTTTTCCCTCTCCCTCTGCCCCTCCCCCCTCGTGTCTCTCTCTCTCCCTGCTCTCTCTCTTTCAAATAAACAAAGTCTTTTTTAAAAAAATTAATTCTTTAAATATATAATTTGTGATCAATAGTAAGATAACAGATTATTTGGGGAGTGCGTGCTTTAAAAAATTTCGTTTAATAAAAATCTATTAACCAGTTCCATTAACAAGCATTGTTGGCCATATGACACAGGGTTAGTCCCTGAAAAATGTGCATCACTTTCCATACCATAGAATGCATACACCATGTACTCATATATTATAATTATTTATTTCTGGATCACAGATCTTTAATAAAAGAGGCCTTGAAATAAGACATAAAATAAACATTTATATGCCACTTTGCTAAGATCCCATTTTTGCTTTGAAACAGCCCCTAGCACAGTGCATGCACATCACGGCGCTGATGCTAATGTCTGTGCGTGGGCTCCGAACAAGCATCGGCAGAGCTAACGGATTTGATGAGATGCCAGATGACTGATACAGGACAGTAGCCCCCTTCATGTCACAAACAAGGCCGACTGTAATGAAGAACAGAGAAACGAGTAGATGGCATATACTCACATATGAAAGCATATACCAGACAGACTCTTATATGTTCGTACATACTTTTTATATAGAAATATATTTTGTATCCTTTTCACTAACAGATTATATTCCAGAAATCGGCATGGAATTTGGAATGTATTTTCTCATGGAAGCGAACATCTTAAGTGGTGTTTAGAACCTAGGTCAGTCTCAAAAGAAGCCATAACTGACCTGAAATAATACTAGCGACAGACCTGGGCTCTTAACTCCCCAAATGTCTCTAAGTTCCGAGTCCTGAGCCTGGCGCTCTGACCCTTGGAGCCCTGGGCCCCTCGAGAGTGGACCACCCCTTGCTGTTATTTCTACCCCACTACCCAACTGTAAATCCATCTTGAGAAACACATGGACCTCAGATTTCTTTAAAATCTGTGCTAGGAACAAACAGAACAACAGAAAGAAGTCCTTACATTTTCTATTTCCAGAGATTCAAAATAGTGAAATCCTCCTTTGTAATGCACTTAAGGTACCTCTTAAAAACAGCCTTTTCCTTTTTCTTTAGAGCCTTCGGGAATTTCAGCTGAGATGAGTTTCTGGCAGAAATTCTAGATGATTCCACAGCTGAATCCAACTTGACCAAATATGGACAACTCACCGGGGACTGAGAATTTATTTATTTATTTTTTTGTTAATAGCCTAAATCAAAACACACATTGTGTTTTGAGGCATGTCTAGGTGACATTGACTGTCGTGGTGAAAAAAAAATGTTATTTTGTAAAACCTTTTAAAAAGCCTTCCTTGAAACCTAGTCAACACTCTGGAAAGGTACAAAGGAGATGACGCTATGCAAATGTTCTTCTTAGTGTCCTTTTTTGAGAAATCTGGCCGGCAAACATCTGTTGGTGGCACCTGTGTTTTCTGATTGAAATCTAGCCTGAGTATTGAAATTTAATTAGTTAGGTCAGCCTGGAAGCTGCACTAGAAAACACAATTTCTTGGGATAATGAGAACAGATGGATTCAGAAGGCACCAAGGATTATTCCAAACCCGTTGTTCTCATGGAAATATCAAATCGGGCTCTCCGTGTCCCTAAGTGATAGCTTCAGACCAGCTGTGTTGAGGTCATAGGAGGGCCCTGTGAACTGATGCTCTGTTATCTTACTGCAATCTTAGGGTGCCTTGCCTTCCATAGGCATCTGCCCAAGATCTGGATAAAAATTAACTTTCTGCAATAAAATCTGATCCAAGAGCATGATGGAAGGTAACTGAAAATGTGAATCTGAGGACCCTTTTAGGAAGCTCATTACCACCTCACATTCTCCTTTGACACTGGTTTGGAGCTTTCCATGTGCTCCCTCCTCTTCACAAAGACACCCCCTCACTTCTGCTTCTGTCTGATACAGGATACGAACTAGGGACCTCGCAATACAAACTCGGTCACCTCTGCACGTGTCAACTTCCCTGTGACTAGGCACTTCCTCAGGACCAACGGACTTGTGTATATTTTTGGGAATTCATGTTTGAACTTCCAGCTGTTATGGCTGATCTACTTTTAAATTCTATATTATCAAAAGGAAGGGGTAGCATTTGTTTGTTTCTGCCAAACACCTCCTTATCAGTCCATTGGCAGGTGGGATGTGTCCTAAGAAGAATTCCTTACCTCTTTTTCTGCGTCCTTCGCCTGCCAGGAGGGAGGCTGAACCAAAAGCTACCGAGGAGACCAGTGCTCTTTCTAAAAAGGGAGATTTTCTCTCTCCCTCTCTCTCTCTCTCTCCCTCCCTCTCTCTCTCTCTCTCTCTCTCTTTCTTTCTGTCTGTCAAGGTGTCAGCTGCTTTGCTGAGTTGTCTAATCATGAATCAACCCATCCTCAAGTTCTGGGTGAGCAGAACTTACGCTTACACGTCAGGCATTTGTGCCCCATTCATTCCTAGGAGAACTTACAGCAAGATCAAAGATGACCTATAGGATGGAAACAAGGTGCTTTCCTCTCAGTTCTTCGTGGTGCCACCACCCTCCACTCACTGAGTCTGTGGCCCATCCAAGGCGTCCTGGCAGGCCCAGAAGAAAGAAGTCAGTTCTTACCCGAGAGTGTCTACACAGACTTTTATAAGGCCAGGCCAGAGACAATGACTTGAAGAGAAAGGAGCAACTGAGTTGGGTTTAAACAAAAATTTAGAAGAATATCAACTTGCCTTTTTTTTTTTTTCCCACCACTGGGAGAAGAGTTGAGAATTCTGTCTGGATTGAGGGAAGACTTTGGAGCAGTGGAGGGCTCCCCCTGTCCCCCACTTCGTGGGGTCTTGGTGAGGGAAGCTTGCTGCCCTCCATGGCTTTGGGGGGAACCTGAGGGCAGAGGGCACTGGGGCCTCGCTTCTTGGGTCACGTCTAAGGAGACAGGCAGTCTGCGAGCAAGCATAAGAGTGGCTAGTGGAAATCATAGCAGGTCAGTAAAAGCAGAGAGACAGAGAGAGCCCAGCTCCCTCACTCCAAGGCCCCAGCTAGGCCGGGAGGAGCAGCTGGATATGTCGTGTGCCCCGGAGCCATGTGGAGCACCTAGGCACAAATTAGGGAAAGGGTCTTCAAGACCCATTACTTCCATCCATTGGGAAAATTCATAATAGGCCGATTTTTATAAGAAGACAGCACTTTACGGCCATATACCACAAAATTCTCGGGGCAAACACACAGATCTATAACGTTTACAATATGAGCAGCACCCTAGAGTGGCAGGGACCCTGCCTGTGGTCAGATGGGGGGCTGCCACGAGCAGACGCCATGAGTCCTGGCCTCTCTACGGTTGATGCAGATGCCGAAGATGTGTCGAGAGGAGTTACATCTCTGCAGAGGCCCCTGGGCAGAGATAGTGATCAAGAACCAGAGGCTTGTTCCCAAAGGACACTGTGACAAACACCGCTCAGATTCTAAAGAAGCCTCAGGTTCAGGGCACGAGGGAATTCTAACTTGACCAGGGCAATCCCTGACTTCAACTGAGTTTACCTAATTTTTTTTTTTTTAAGCTGTGGAGACTCAGAGTTGGAAATTAACTAGTTCTCAAAATTTGATGTTTTTATAACCCGGTTTGTGACTATGACATTTGTACCCGTCACAGAGAGGGACTTGGTCCCTGGCCAGGTGGAGTTCCCACCTTAGCGTTACAAGGTGCCAACACAGGGATGAAATCAGCTCCCTGATTTTTTTCACACCTTCTGGCCTTATTCTAGCTACCTATGGCCTCTCCTACACACAGAGAGGCTTCTCCTCCTCAGTCACACACCAGCCTCTCTTCCTCAGGTCCACGTGGGCCTCTCCAGCCCACACACACACACATAGAAAGATTTGTCCTCACGCACAAACAGGCCCCTCAGCTCGCTGCCTGGGAACATCCTTCGGGCACCAACGTGACTCACTCAGCTCAAACCGCTGTCTCTAAAACGCCCATCCCCTCCATCAATCTCCAGCCCCTTTCCTTGCTTTTAAAGTTTTTCATTGCAGTTTTTGCTTCTTGATATTATATACAATATTGAAGCTGTTTACATTGTTTCCCCCAAAAGAACATAAATCTCATAATAAACAGGGACCCTGTCTTGCTCCCTACTGTATTCCCAGTGCCTGGCCCACAGTAGGTGCTCAGTGTTTTTTGAATGGATGAAAGACCTTTATTTAGAGGAGACTCAACATAGCAGCAAGCAGGTGCCCCCACCCCAGGGCCTGTCCTTCAGAAGCCACACTTGCCTAATTTGTCCTGCTGTGCTTGGCTGCAGCTTCAGAAGACCCATCAATGCATAATTTCCCTACTGACTTCAGGCGAGTTTGAGAAATTGCAATATCCTGTGTCTGTGGGAAAGATCTATTTTTCTCGTTTGGTACAGTCGTCATAATTGCTCAGGCTTAATGGTGTGCAAAGGCTTCTGGTTTGAGTCCCTTAAAAAATAGATTTAAAAAAAAAGAAAAAACAGAAGGCAGTGAGGGAGTAAAAAGAAATGGTCGTCTCCCGTTTTCTAAAGCAGGATGAAGCTCCTTCAACATCATCACCTCCAACATGCACAGACTCTCGCGGCGGTGCTGAGCAGACTCTTCAGTTGCAGGCGGCGGGGGGGGGGGGGTTGCTGTTAATTTCATGGCCACCTGTCAGGGCCTCGAAGGCAGTGATGGCCCATGTGAGTCCCCAACAGCCCCTCCCCCTCTTGACATCTGTCCCTCTGTTCATGGCCATTTCATGACTCGTTGAGCCTCCACGGAAGGAGGAGCAAAGGAGAGGAGAATCAATAACCTGAAACCAGCCTCCTAGAATTCCTTTGTCAACAGAAGTGGTTCCAGCTCTGAGGATTAAACGGAAGAGGTCAAAATTGTCCCTAAAGCTGGATTTTGGGTAATCCACCACTGGAACAGAGGATGGGTAGGAAAGGGCTGGCTCTGGGGACCTGCAGACCGCACTCTTTACACCCCGCGGTCCCTCCCTCCTCGTCACTCCTTCCTGTTTGCCCTTCCCCTGTGGGCACATGATCTAGTGGTCCTCCCCAGAAGCAAACCCAGTCATGTCCCTACCCTGTTTGAATCCCTGCTTTCCTCATCCTCAAACCCCAAACTCCAGTGGCCCTAAAATAGTAACCTCTAACCTCCAAGCTCCTATCGGATGCCCACAGGCCATCTACCTACCAGGCCTTTCTCTCTGAATTAGAGCCCCCTTTTAAGGCTTCCTTCCAAAGGAGCACTGTACCCTCCTGCTATGTACCCCGGTGCGCTAATCGTCCCTCCAGTCTGGTCATTCTCTCCCACTCCACTGTGAGATCCTTGAGGGCAAGTAGAGCACCTTTCATCTAAGAATCCCCGGTGTCTGGCCCATTGTTGCTTTCAAAAAAATATTTGACTAGTGAATGAATGATAAATGTATGACTTGGTTCTCTTACACTTTCCATTTATTCAAGATGTTGAACTACAGCATCCAAAGTCAGAACTTGAAATACTGCCCAAAGTGTCATTATGAAGCAGCGCTGGCCACCACATACCTGTTAGAATGGCCCAGATCCAAACACTGACAACAGCAGAAGCTGGTGAAGATGTGGAGCAAGAGGAACTCTCATGCATCGCTGGTGGGAAAGCAAAATGGGGCAGCCACCCAGGAGGACAGTTTGACAGTTTCTTATGAAACTGAACATACTCTTGGGGCGCCTGGGTGGCTCAGTCGGTTAAGCGTCCAACTCTTGATTTCGGCTCAGATCGTGATCTCGGGGTCATGAGATAGAGCCCTGCGTCAGGCTCCACACTGGGCCTTCAGCCTGCTTAAGATTCTCCCTCTCCCTCTGCTCCTCCCCCACCTCTAAACACCAAAAACAAACAAACAAACAAAAATCTGAACATATTCTCACCGTAAGATCCCGCAATCACGCTTCTTGGTATTTACCCAAAATAAACTGAAAACTTATGTCCACACAAAAACCTGCACATGGATATGTGTAACAGCTTTATTCATAACTGCCAAAACTCGGAAGCAGCCAAAATGTCCTGCAGTAGATGGCTGGATATCTAAACTGGGATGCATCCAGTCATGGGAATATTATTTAACGCTAAAAAGAAATGAGCTATGAAGCCATAAAAAGAGATGGAGCAATCTTAATTGCATATTACTAAGTAACAGAAGCCCATCTGAAAAGCCCATCTGAAAAGAATCCCATATGATTCTACCTCTATGGCATCCTGGAAAAGGAAAACGGTGGCAACAGTGAAAAGATCAGTATTTGGGGGGGGGTGGCTAAGGGAGGAGGGATGAGTAAGCAGAGCACAAAGGATTTTTAGGGCAGAGAAACTACTCAGTATGATATTATAATGATGGACATACGTCATTGTACATTTGTCCAAATCCATAGAATGTACACCACCACCAAGAGTGAACTCTACTAACGTAAGCTCTGGATTTGTAGGTCCATCCATCGTAACTAATGTACCACTTGGTGAGGGATGCTAATGGTGCGGGGGGGGGGGGGGCGCCATGGGTGCCCGGGCTGGCGGGGGAAATGGGAAATCTCTGCACTTACTGCTCAATTTTGCTATGAACCAAAACTTCTCTAAAAAAATAAAATCTATTAATTAAAAAACATACTTCATGGGGCGCCTGGGTGGCTCAGATGGTTAAGCGTCTGCCTTCGGCTCAGGTCATGATCCCAGGGTCCTGGGATCGAGTCCCGCATCGGGCTCCCTGCTCCTTGGGAGCCTGCTTCTCCCTCTGCTTCTCTCTCTCTCTCTCTCTCCCTCTCTCTCTCCGTCTCTCATGAATAAATAAATAAAATATTTAAAAAGAAACATACTTCATGACTGGTCATGACTTCAAAAAAGTAATATGATAATAATGATCAAAGCAAATGCACACACACACAGTGGGGTGAATCATGAAGTCAACAGAGGACATTTCCCAAATGGGTCTCCCTTGAAAAGTCACAGCTAGTACAATGTCCCATCACATGGCCTTCGTCCTGGGTCTGCAGGCTCTCTTTCCCCTGGATTAGCCCACCCTGAATGGTGCCCAGTTCCTACCTGAAGACGGGGATGTTGGGATGTAATGCTTATGCCCATCCACATTTCTGGGGAGCTGGGAATGTTGCAGTATAAGCTTGCAGTCAGGAAAATCAGTTCAGGATTTCCTGGGTTGGGTCTATTTTAGGCTTACTATCAGTACTTGGTTTCCTTTGCAGAGCAAGAGGCTATTTAGGCTTGTACACATCCAACTGCCTGATTTGGAAGGACTTCAAGGGATCTTAAGAGGAAATGTGTTTGAAAAAAAATAACATTCTGCTGCAAACAGAAGTAATGAGGGCCCGAGGCTTCTCCCCCTTCTTGTGTGATTACTTCTGAAGACTGGGAGGGAATAAGAGCCTTTCTGCCCCCTTGGCAACGTGTGCCCACTGAGGACAGGTTGTGGCAAACCTTTGCAGTTATATATTCCTTCCTACAAAGGACTGGACCTCCCTATTCCCTGGTGAGAGCAGGCCTTACCAGGGTGCTGTGCTTTCCTCATCACGTCCCCGTGGAAGACCCCAACTCTCAGAGGCTGCTGTACAGTGAAAAGACCACCAGAGTGCTCAGGCCCAGGGATTCACTCACCACCCCCCAGCGAGTGTTAAGGACATTCACTGTGTGTGAATGTTTCCAACTCAAGAATCCATAGCTTTAAAGAAGATAAGGTGGCCACGTAGAGTAGCAAAGAAATTGTCATATGGAGAAACTAGGCCTTCCAAAGGTGAACCATGGTTTGAGCAAGTTTCTCTGGTTAAACCCCCCTCCACCCACCGCCCCCCCCCCCCGCCCCCACCGCAAGGCTCTGCGGAAGACAGCTCCAGGGATGGAAAAGGAACCAAACAGGGATACTGAGCCCCACCTCCCCTGGAATTCACCATTCCTCTGTCCGGCTCATCGGCACGATTAGCCAGCAAGGGAAATACGTTAGTCACTGGCGGACACCCAAGTCAGAGTCAAACAAAGGATTTATTGCATCACGGAGATTACCCAGCATCAGACTGGCTTGATCCAAGGGCTGGGTTTATGCCGTAAGGACGCCATCTCTCAACCTCTCTCTCCCTCTCTCTGTCTCTCAGCTCTGCTTTCCCCCCGTGTTGGCTTCACACTCAGATAGAATCAGCCCTCGGAGTGACAAAACAGTCACTGATGTCCCCCAGCTTATGTCCTCCCAGGTCAGCAACCCCAGGGAAGGAGAGTGGGAGGGCTCCCTCCTTCACATCTGCCAAGTCCTGGGACGCAACCTCACGAGACCGGGCCGCGCTCAGTGCTGATAATCAGTCCCAGGAGTGGGAGGACTCCGGTGGCCCGCTGCGCTGGACCTAGGTGCCCACCCCTGCCGCGGGCCAAGAGGCAGCGCCAAGAGGGACCGAGAGTAGAGAGGGTTGGCTCACCACACGGACATCAGGGCGGGCTGGCTTCAGGGCGGACAAAGCAGTGACCGTCCCCTGACTTTCTGCTGCATAAGCCACCACTGGGTGATACCAGTGTGTAGACAAGGTCAAGAACACCACGGCTTAGCCAGTCCCATGAGGGCTAGCAGAGACCAACTCTTTGGCCAAAACTACAGAGCAGTTGCCGAGCCCAAACCAGAGGAACCATCCGTCGCCCTGCGTGCCTCCCTCACCCTCACATCTGGTCAGCCACTGAGTTCTTTCAACCTCACAAGTGACAGCAACGTATCCTCCCTTCTCTGTGCCCCCCACCACTGACAAAGTCAAACAGGATCCCTTGGATCCCTTTCTTCGGGCTGCTAAGTACCCCAAACTTCTATATTCTCTCAGTTCTGGAGACTAGAAGACCAAAATAAATGCGTCAGCAGGGACACGCTCCCTCTGGGATGCGGGGTAGAAGCCTGCCTTGCTTCTCCCAGCTCCTGGGGGAGGTGGCAATGCTTGGCCTTCCTCGGCCCATAAGCCCATCACTCCAGTCCCTGCCTCGGTCACCTCGTGGCCTTCCCCCTGTGTGTTTGTTCTTCACATGCTGTTTTCCTTTTCTTATAAGGACACCAGTCAGATTGGATTAGGGCCCATCCTAACTATATCTGCAAAGACCCTATTTCCAAATATGGTCACATTCACAGGTACCATAGGTTAGGACTTCAGTAGATCTTTTTGGGGGACACAGTTCAACCCACGACATCACCTCTTGCCTAAAACCATGGATGGCAAAGTCCTAATGGTCCCTTCCAATCTTAATCTTACTCTTTCTAATCTAGTTTCCAGACTACAGCCTGAGTGGTTTTTCTAGAATACAAATCTGGCCATGTTCCTCCCTTGTTAAGCCCTCCACTGGCTCCCCACAGCATCCACAGGGCAAATTCCAAACCCCTGGATGACATAGGTGGAGGCTTGTCTGCAAGCACGTTCTCACCTCTGTTCACATGTTCAGTTCCCTGGAATCAGGAGGCAGAGCCTACCCCATAGGGCCACACAGGGAAGCACGAGGGTCCGTCAGGAGCATGCAGGTGGGGAGGAAAATGCAGGGAAGCCCTTCACTGTGGTTCCTGAGGGAAGGAATGCATGAGGCAGGGTAGGCAGACTTGGCATTGGCAAGTTTAATTTTAGTGGGTTCTGGGGAGTCGGGGCTCTTCCTAGTGACTGGCACTTGGGTCTGGGTCTGGCCCTTGGGATTAGGGCAGGTGCATAGTGGCCCAGAGTTGCGACAGCCCGATAGAGGAGGTGGTTGGGGCTTGGGCTCTGGATTGGTTAGTTGTCCTTGTGAGGTTAGCCTTACTCTGAAGGACCTGGCAGATGGTGTTCTTTGTTTTGTTTTGTTTTTTGTTTTATCGGTCAGGGATACGTGGGCTCAGTTGCTCTGGGTCCTTCCAGCTGTGGTCCAGTGGTTCCCAAGCACATACTTCCCGACTCCAGGGCACCTTTAAGTCCACGGGAGTTCATGGCTTATTTTCAGTGTATCACGAAGCGTGTGGGACGTCACCTGCTTGCTGACCATGATGCCACGCGGGCTCACCAACACAACAGGTTCCTTTGCTTTTGGCTAAGGCACATTCTTGGCAACTTGTTTGCTATCTCCAGGTGTAGACTAGCCCTGGGAGGGGCAATCCGTCAGGGTCAGCAAGAATCAGACGTCAAAGCCTCAGGAAGCCTGATTACTGCAGGGCTGCATACTTCCCGTGTTCCGTGACCCTGCTGGCCAGAGTCCTCTGTCTGTTCGTTCCGGGCTGTGTTTGCATCCGAAGCTGCTACTTTAGTATCTATGACATGAAGTGATGCAGACACCCACGCCGGAGCCTTTCCCTAGGCCATTATAGGTGCCACATCGGGTTAATCAACACGCCCCACTGGACGACTCCATCTTGCCCTCCCCCCAGAAGTGGCTGCGCAGGCGCGCGGCCCTGGAGGCGTGGCCCGCCCCCCGCCCAGTGCGGCCGTAGCACCCGGAAGTGCGCGGCGTCGGGTCCTCCCCAGGTGCGGCGGCCGCGGGCGCGTGCATGGCGGCAGGTGTGAGGAGCGGGTGCGAGGCTTCCACGAGCTCTTCACGTGCCTCGCGTTTGGGTGACTCAGAGCAGTGTAGCGGAAGAGTGTTATATATTTAAACCATCTGTGATCATTAAAAGAGCAAGCCGGCTCTCGATCCCGAAGTACAATATTTCTGTAACATCTCCAGGGGGGTGGGGGGGAGGTTGGGGAAATACGCTACGCCTGTGCAACAGTCTCAGCCAGGGCTCCTCACCTTTTCATCCCCTGGGATTCCTTTTCTTTTATTTTCTCGCCACGGATCCTGTAGAGCCCATGGTGAGATCATAATGATTTTATGCCCCCATTTTCTTATAAACCAAGCGCATGCATATCCGTTGATCTCAGCTTCTGGTCGTCTAGAGATAAGCAGCGTCTCCGTGGTGAGTTTGTTTAATTCTAGCCAAAAGCAAAGGAACCTGTTGTGTTGGTGAGCCCACGTGGCATCATGGTCAGCAAGCAGGTGACGTCCCACACGCTTCGTGATATACTGAAAATAAGCCATGAACTCCCGTGGACTTAAAGGTGCCCTGGAGTCGGGAAGTATGTGCTTGGGAACCACTGGACCACAGCTGGAAGGACCCAGAGCAACTGAGCCCACGTATCCCTGACCGATAAAACAAAAACAAACAAACAAAAAAACCCCACCCTCTGCCAGGTCCTTCAGAGTAAGGCTAACCTCAAGGACAATAATAATATCCGCATATGCTCCACCCACCGTGATACTCCTGAGCGTTGCTTCAGTGAATCATCCTCTCAGGCTTACAAAACAGGCTCCTGGAAGTACAGTAAAACCCAAGGTCCCTGGGTGAATGTGGGACACCCCCCGCCCGACTTCAGAGGCTGTGCTCTAACTTCTGCGTTATGCTGGAACGTGGGCTTTGAGGTTCTGTGAAGGAACCTCTCTATTAGTCCGCCTGAGCTGCTGTGACAAACCACCACAGGCTGGGTCAGCCTGAACAGACACTTCTTTTCTCACAGTTCTGGACACTGCAAGTCTAAGATCAGGATGCCATCGGGACTGGTTTCGGGTGAGACCTCTCTTCCTGGCTTGTAGAGGGCCACCTTCTGGCTCTGTCCTCACATGGCCTCTTCTCTGGGAGTGTGAAGGCAGAGAGAGAGAGAGAGATGGAAAGAGAGAGAGATTGAGGGAGAGAGAGACAGAAACAGAGAGAGAAAGAACTCCCAGGTATTTCTTAGGGCCCTACCTTTATGACCTCATTTAGCCTCAATTATTTTCTCTAAAGGCCTTAATCTCCAAATACAGTCATATTGGGGGTTAGGGCTTCAACATATGAATTGGGGGAACACAATTAAGTCCATGGCAAAAATCGCTACGCTTTTTGTGGATTCACTCAAGAGCCACCACCTGGGGTATCCAGACTCTGTGTGTCCGCTCCATGTGGAATGGAGGAGTCTGGGCACCTGGAGCTCAGGCTTATCAATATGGAAAGGTGACTTTCTAATCATAATTCAGATGTTTTTGACTTCCAGAAAAAAAAAAAAAAATGAGTTTGCAAGCAGAAAAGACTTCTGTACCGGGGAGGCTGAACAAACATAAAGAATGTGGGTGTTGGATTCTGGCAGCTCTAAATTCAAGAGCCATTTCAGGTGCCTATAAGCTGGGTGACCTCAAGTAAGTCGCTCAGTCTTTCTGAGTGTCAATTTTTCCATCTTCAAAATGTCACCGCCAGCCCCTACCAGCTCTCACAGGGTTGTTGTGACGGAGTGTAGATGAGCCAGCTTGTATTGTGCACCTGACCCAGAATAAAAACTTTGAAAACATCGGCCAGATGCTGGATTATTAGTTGCACTATGGGCCCCCAATGTGAAGGTCTAGAAGGACACCTTCTCACACTTGGCTGTGTGCTTCAGGACACCCGAACAGCACCTCTGGGTCCCTCTCCTTAGAGTCACCAAGGCGTTGCGATAAATGCAACAGCTGCCCATTTTGTGAGCCTTTGGTTGTCCCCATTCAATTAAATCAGAGTGGCATTTGTCCCTGAGGACCATCAGGTGTTGAGTAGAGGCAGCATCTACTGGCAGTTGGTCTAAACTTGGGACCTGATCTGGCCAGACATGTCCGAGAGACCATGCTATCACCAGGGCAGGCACGGAACATCTGAGCTGAATAACTTGTCCAGTCATTGTCCCAAGTGACTTACAACTGGCCTTTTCCATCTCTGGGATTCTGCTTCCTCAGCTATGAAGCGGTGCTAGGGCCCTCGGTTCCCACAGCTGTGGGGTACGTGTGTGGCTCAAGACACTGCCCCCCACTTCCTGGGTCTGAGAACTGGGGTGCTGGCTAACTGAGCAAGTCTAGCTTCTCCACCTTCCCACATCCCTGGTCAGACTCCAGTGAAGAGCAGGAGGGAGGTGGGCTGGCAGGCAAGGGTGGGCTCTGGCACCATGGGAGGAGGTGCTCCCCAGTGAAAGAGGGTGCTACTTATAGACCGACCAGCCACTGATGGACTCTGAGCTCTACCTCTTACTAAGTGTGTGCTCCTGGGGTGAACTACTCTGTGTCTACAGGCCTCAGTTTTCCCTGTCTGTAAAGTGGCCACCATTCCATGTCCTCTGCAGTATCACTTAAGGGGTAGAGAAGGCCCACGCGAACACATGACTAATGTGTAGCTCTTAATAAGTAGTAGCTATTAGTATCTCACTGTTGCGATTTTACAGTTCTTAGGGAGATGGGCTGTCATATGGGAAGAGAACTGAAGCCCAGTCCCTGGGGATGCTCTAGGATTTCAGGCTGGACAGGAGGACAAGGGCTGAGCACTCTCAGGTTGCTGGACTTCTCTGAACTGCATCTTCTAGCACATGGTAACAGGGCCCTCTCCAACAAAGTGTCCCCTTCCTGAAATGCCTGGTCATGGACATAGAACAGGCCAGCAAGGCAAACACATGGGTTGAGCAAGCTTTTCCCTTTAGAGTTAGTGTGTTTCCTTCAGTAAGATGGAACTTCCCAGCATCCTAATCTCCCTTTGCTGGTTCCTCCACTGGAGAGCAAGCAGTTATACATGAGGTAACTAGGGGAGAAAGGACATGTAGAAAAGAGTGTTTCTCTTAGACATTTCTTCCTGACCTCTGCTGAGTCCCACGATGTTCCCTGAGCTCCCACAGATTTTAAAGACTCTAAGCAAACCTCTGAGACCCTGAGACTAGGTTGTCAGCTACTACAGGGGCTGACCATACTATGGCAACCAGAAACACGTTTCCTGGTGGCCATTTCTTGCTCATGGATGGAAAGGGAAAGAAAAACAAAGCAAGAATGAGGCATAGTGGGAGAAGTTTATTCAAAAATGGCTCACCCCAGAACATGGCCCTGCTAGACAGCGTACCCTGCGTGGCTTAGCCTGGATCGATGAACCAATCATTGACAAGCAGCATGAGCTTGCCATGATTGGTTGGGCTCGTTGGAATCCTCCTCTGACACTTGGATTCTGTTAGGAAGCAGGAAGAGAGCAGGTGTGGCTTTTGGGCAGGTGACTGACCGTGTCTGCTACCCAATCAAGGAAACCGCCTTAACACTGGAGAGCGTCATCTGTACCGAGCAGGAGCTTGTGGTAGCCAGAAGAGACCCTTTGTACAGGGGTGTCTGTACCTGGAAGAAGTACAGGTCCAGGTAACGTGCACGTGTGGAGGGGAATGCAATGTCAGGGTTGGGGAATGATCTGGTAGGCTCTTGGGACTGAGCCCATTACCATCACCCACAGCTGCTGTGGTGCAAGGAACACCTGCTCGACTGGGAGGGGCAGGGAAAGGGCCATGCCCTAGACCCGCCCACCTTTCCCTGTCCCTCATTCTCTGGTCCACCCGTTTACCCTTCCCCTGTGAAAGCTCAGCCCTGGAAGAGAAATGCTGCCTGCCAGAGGCTCCATCAGATCATCCTTAATCAGGAAAAGGTGCCAGAGGACAAAGGTGTCCCCTTGAGGGGACCCTAAACAATCATCATCCCAAATGACAACAGATGTCTGCTTCCTGCCTGAATGAGCTTTGCTTTGTGCAGAAATGTAATACCTCATTGACCTGTATTATCTTTGGAGTTACAGTGGTCTAACTCACTGGGAATGTACAACTTCAGAAAACAATTTTGCCAATTCTTCTAACACAATTTTCTAGGGCGACCGCTATGTGAGAAGCAGCTGGTGGTTTACGTTTTAGGAGAGAACAGGTCATTCTCTACCCTAAGGTAGCTGACCACATTTTATATATCCAGGCTCCCACAATAGTCTGACCTTCAGGATGGCGACTAAAATTCATCCTTTATGTCTACACTGATGGGTTGTTGGTGGCCATCCAGAGTATTGGGTTGACAAGGGCTCAGGCTGCACCAAAAAGAGTACTGTATGACATTCACAGTGGCTGCCATGAGCAAAGCACAGGAATGGTGGCGATACTGTGAATTGGTATCACAGTACCATGCTTCTGAAGTCTAACCTGCCATGCCTCAAGGGGCCTCCATTGTACATTCCAAGGTAAAGGAAATACGTGCTCATAACACTAGCTGGATAGAGGCTTCCAGAGAAAGAAACCTGTGCCCAGGCTGAGGAAGCCGAGGCGTGGAGAGCAGGGGTAGGAGCAGAGGGAGAAGCAGACTCCCTACTGAGCAGGGAGCCCGACACGGGGCTTGATCCCAGGACCCTGGGATCATGACCTGAGCCAAAGGCAGACACTTAACCGACTGAGCCACCCAGGTGCCCCAAGGGTATTTTTTTTTTTAATTAAGCCTTTTTCTAAGCCCTAGGGAACTACTGGCATAAAGAAGCCAACCCTATCTATCTGCTTCTATTATTCTCTGTTTATAAAGATTATGGGTTAAATGATCTATAAAAAGGGGAGAAAGAAAAGATAAAGTCTAGAAAATAGGAGTCCTGGCTCGATTTGGTCAACTCTCTTGTATTCTTGCCATGTGACTCATCCATGAGAAAAACTCAAATTACATTAAATTTATGAGTAAACTTGATGGTGTGTGACCAAGGAATGAAGAACTCTTGCAACACAGCTTTGTTTTCCAGGCCTGCATTCCCCAGAACAGTGCGTTAGAACAACTCTCATGACCAAACTGGCAGGGCCTGGAATCCTGGCTGGCCCGGTCCAAGCCCTGTAAGAAGAATCCTGGGGTCTGAGCCGCAAGGGCGGGCCTCTGTTATTTCAGCCTGGAAAACAGCCCCACCCCACCCAGCCATTCCTGAAGGAGGAGACTGGGAGGCTGGGAACCCCTCCCTGTCCAAAGCTTTACTGAAATCACCCGCCACCTGAAATACCGCCTAGAATTGTGTGTTTGGCTCTTTAGTGAAGCAGGGACAGTCTTTCGTGGTTTCTGTCCCGCTCGTGGATAGAAAGGAAGGAAAGGAAGAGAAGGTTAAGGCAGCAATGGCTACCTCTGTCCTCTGTGTGAGGAAGCAGTGCGGGAGGGAGCAGGGGATCTACATGTAAAACAGCCGTCATGGTGGCCGCCATGTTTCAAGCAACCACTGTAAGGCCAGGGCTCCCTTAAGTTCTTTGTAACATATTCCATTACAATTGCAAGGTTCACTGGATGAATGAGGACCCTGTACAGGCTCCCGTTGTTTGTCTGAGGTCCCACAACTGGAGCAAGAGAGCTGGGGTCACGGCAAGGCCACCCCATGCTCTCTCCTCTGCACTCAGAGGTGAGCTCTGAGGCCGTGACGGTCAGCAAGCAGACAAGCGGTCAAGGCCTCATGACAAGGAAGAAGGAAAGCTTTTAGCTCAGAGGATCTTACTTCGAACACGTTCAAGCTCGCATGTTTGCTGGAGGGTTTTTTTGCCCCCGATGCATTACGTTCTAAATTCAATGCCCTAGAAGATATCGAATAGACAGGACAAAATCCATTAGGCTTGTTGATTTATAGCTTTTCAGCATTTAGAAGGAGCAGCTTTCAACGTGAAATTGATTGCATACTGCAGCCCATTTTAGAAATGTGTCTCCTTTTGCCCATAAGTGATTTATGCCACGCTCTCATTGTTGCCTCTTTTTGGAAGGAGGAAAACACATCAACGCAAAGCAAATTCAATGTCCAGTATCTTTGCGAACCCTGCTCAACACTCCCATGGCCCACCTCCTCATTTTATGGACTGAAGAGCAGTAACAGCTGTGTTGCTGGGGCGTCTGGGGCGTGGTCACCCAGGGGGGCTCCAGTGGGGGGGGGGCATCCTCCAACATATGCTTTCTGGCGTCAACAAGAGGAGGGCGGTGGGGACTGATGGGGGGTTAGCTACAGTGCCTCTTGATCCTGCTCTTGCCCCCCCAACGCCTGGCCAGTTCTCTGTGGTCACTCCATCCTTGCATCGTCCTTCTACTCCCTGCCCGATGGTCCCCTGATGGGGCGTATCCAGAAGGCCGCAGGTTTGCAATGAACAACTATGCATCTCCAGCCCCTAGCACAAGGCCCTGCACACAGCAGGTGCTCCCCGCACGTTTAGCTCAAACAACAGCTCACAGCCGAGGAGCTGAGGCTGAGCCCGTCTGTCGAAGGATGGAGCCGGATGCCGCAGCTGTGGAGACACCTCTGTGGAGTTTGTCGCGGGCCTCTTTGAACTGCAATCCTAGGTTCTCTGTGCATTCTAGAAAGAGATGGCATGAAAGATACAAAAGACTTTGCCCAAAATAAAGAAACTCTACAGCCATGAGTTTAGAAGACCTGAATTATAAAATAAAAGCTAGATCAGTTGAGCATAACTCATACCAGACGCGTGTAGCTAACCGCTTTGCTGAACAAACTTAACTTAGTATTGAATGCTAAACGAACATGAAATGGCTCTGTCTGCTCATACATTTCCAGTCCTTTAGCGATCTTATTCTGAGTCCTTAATTCTTTCGTGACACAAGGTTATTAAAAAAACGCAAGTCTTGTCCAATCCATGTTAATCCACTTCTGTTTCATATCCCGCAACCTCCCAGCAGTGAAGAGGTCCTCAGTTCAAAAGTTTGGCCTGAGGCGGGGGCAGTGTTGGCTCTCTCCACCCTCTCCATCTCGTTCCTTCTTCCACTGTGCTGTGCAGAGCTGGGGAGGGGGTCCAGAGTCTTTGCCCTGTTGGCACCATCCTGGGTCTCCCTTGGCTGCCAGTGCTGCGGACAGATACTTTCTCTGCAAGGTCCTGTAGGAGCCTCCTCACCTACAGCCCCCCTGGCTTTGTCCACTCAGGCCCACCCCCAAGCCCGGCCCCCAGCGTACATCCAACAGGCCCCTGCTTTTGGGGAAGTGGCAAAGGGCTCGAGGATGCCTAGCTCCCAGGTGTCCCTTAACCCGCCAGACTCATCTCTTGGCGAGAGACCAGTGACTCTCCCATTGACCTCTCCTCTGGCCATCCATTTCAAGTAGCCACAGCTGAAATGATAATATAGCAAGATTCTCTGGAGTGGCTCCAGAATCAAGAGAAAAACATTGCCTCCACTCCTTTCCAAGCTCAGGGTAAAAATGTCTAAAGTTTTCATAACAACTAGGAGCTTAGCTATTAGGCTAACGGAGGAGAGCCAAAAGTCAAGACATACAAAATAATGGTCAATCCTTAAGGGCTCACACTTTACTTTGGAATGAAGCCAAGGAGTCAAAGACAAAGGCAAACACACTTAGATGCTGAGACAAACTAGACTCAGGTGAGTCTATTCCCGACTCAACCTCTGTGTCTCCCGGGCCCGAGCAGAGGTAACTCAGCTTAGAAAAGAACTCAGTGAAGATAATGTGAGAGCAGAGTCACTGTTAGGGAAAAAACATAACATCCTACCAGAGGCTTGGTGCTGCCAAAAACCACAGAAAGAAAAACAAAGAGGTGAATTTGAGCTTCCAAAATGAATCTGAAGTGTCAATACTTAAGTCTCCCGATTCTTGGATGTTCTTGAATATTCTTGAGTAAGGCTGGTCACAAAGATTAGCTGATGAGATATAAGTCATAAGGGATTTTGTTCTCCTTTAAAGATAGAGCTCTCCCCTCCCAAATCGTTACCACACATGTGAGGGTGATCTGGCTGTGACATCTGTCATTGATCACCAGGGCTGATTTGGCTAATCTGGCTGGTTAGGCAGGTGTTCCTCCCTCCCTCACTGTTCCATGTCTGTGTGTCTGAAGCTGAGCACTCTGTTGAAGAGAACCACCTTCCCTGAAAGAGGACTGTTCCTCTGTCCAGGGTATATGCTAGAACCTCCAAACAAGCTCCCCCAAACTCCTCACCCAACAGAAGAATCCTAATGGCCTGTGTCATATGCCTTTGCTGGTTGCATCTAGAATCTCTCCTCCCTTTTTGCTTTCTTAAGGGAATTCAGATTTTCATTTGAGTAGCCTCCCTTCACCTCCTGCAGGCTTAGAGAGAGGTGGACCCCCAAATCAGGAAGGCCCTGATTAGTCTAAGACAGAGAATGGGGTAACGCTATCTCACGCCTCGCAGTGGCGGGGTCAGACCCAGAAAATGGCATTCAGACAATCAAAGCATTGGTTCAGCAGTGGTCCGTGACCCAGGTTGGGCTAAGGAGACACAAGCAGAGATGTGCTGGAAGAGACCGTCTCTCCCTCTGGACGGTGTGTTGTGTGGATGCAAGCTCTGGGGACACTGAGACCTTGTTGTCCCAGGACAGACACCAGACTGAGGAGGATGCTGACTCTTTGTGGGGCAGAGTAGAGGCCCAAGGAGAACCCAGAATCATGAAGACACCGTGGAGCCAGGTAACCAGCCAGCCTTGAGGCTGCCCTGACTCTGGCCTCTCCAGGAAGGAGAACGGGACATCCCCTTCCCGGCAAGCCAGGCTGTTTGGTGTTCTAGAACAGCATTTTAAAACACCTAACAAGCCTGATCATAGAATTCGTTGCCCAACCCAGCCACTTTTGAGAATGAAGGGGGCTACTATTAATAATCCCACTAGGGCCACAGATATGAACTGGGACTGTTCCAGCAAATCGGAATGTGGGGGTCACTCTGATCATAACTGACAGAAACTGTAGCATTATCCAAATTAATCACCTAAGCTTGAAGACAAAGTAAAACCCACATTATTTAAAGGAATAAAGCAACCTGACTGGGGCCCAGCTCTAATTGCTTCTCCAAACTGCAGCCAAAGTGATCTTTTCAAAATGCAGATCTGCTCACGGCCCCCCCTCCCGCACTGCAACGGCTTCCACTTCTCTTGGGGTGCAGCCTAAGAGCCTTTGTGGGGCCTTTCTCCTCTCCCGCCTCCCAGGGGCTTGGCGTGCACTCTACAAGGAGCGTCCTTCCCTCTCACCTACCCACCTGCTCCAGCGCCTCACCCCTGGGAAAGTCTGCCCAGCTCTGCCGCCCACCCCCCGCCCAGCCTCCACCCTGCCCTGGAGCCTCTGTTGTAGAACCTGTCAACCCTGTTCTCGCCCTTCCTAGTGCTTCTGCGCTCTTCAGTGTGGGTACTGGTGAACAGGAGCGTACCTGCTCTTGTTCTTTGTGGTGTGAGCCCCATGCACAATGCCTGGCCACACAGAGGTCCTCAAAACACATGTGTTGATTGAATCAACGAGTCCTAGGAATGCAAAGATTGAAGCACAGCGGAAATCCTGGAGGACCCATCTTCAGAGTTCCAAGCGATCCCTGCGCTGTTCAGTGGAGCCATTCCAGGTCGCCAGGGAGGACAGACCAGCTCTCCCTAATGATGCCTTTAACTGCAGGTGCTAAGGCTTGCGGCCCCTCTTCTGCGGAGCCAGCACCTCGGAGCACATGGTTTCCAAGCCTCTCCTGCGAGGGGAACGGGGCGCTGGCTGAGGTCCTTTATAACCACTGAGTCTGATGAAGCCGCTCGAGGCTCAAGAGGTAAGGTGCTGTGATGTTTTCTTCCTAAACCCTAGCTGCAGAGGGGTAATTTTTTTCTTAACTTTCAGTATCTATATTTTTTTAAGATTATTTATTTATTTATTTATTTATTTATTTATTTATTTGACAGAGAGAGAGACAGCGAGAGAGGGAACACAAGCAGGGGGAGTGGGAGAGGGAGAAGCAGGGGGAGTGGGAGAGGGAGAAGCAGGCCCCCCGCTGAGCAGGGAGCCCGATGCGGGGCTCGATCCCAGGACCCCGGGATCATGACCTGAGCCGAAGGCAGACGCTTGACGACTGAGCCACGCAGGCGCCCCTCAGTACCTATTTTTTTTTAACATTTTATTTATTTATTTAAGAGAGAGAAAATGAGAGAGAGCACAAGAGGGGGGAGGGTCAGAGGGAGAAGCAGACTCCCTGTGGAGCAGGGAGCCCGATGCGGGACTCGCTCCCAGCACCCCAGGATCATGACCTGAGCCGAAGGCAGACACTTCACTGACTGGGCCACCCAGGCGCCCTAACTTTCAGTATCTAAAGGTCAAATCTATTTCTCCAGTGGGCAGAAGTGAAGGTAAAAATCAGGCTTTTGTTATTTCAGCCTGAAAATGAGCTCCCTAACCACGATGCCTGTCGGGATAGCGGATATACATGCTCTGGACCGAAGATGAGAAGAAAATCCTTTCAGGACTTGCGCGGGGGGCTGTGTTCATCACACCCTCTGTGGTTACTTGTGTTGCAAATTCACTTTTCTCTCCTTGATCTTCTCTCCCACTACTACCGCCAGCAACTCCTGCAGCCCTTTCCTCTCTCCCGTACAGCCAAGAGAGGCTAAGTGTTTCTCTTCCCCTTTGTTGCCTTGTGAGGTTGGCAGGGAGCCAGTGAACAGAAGCTCAGGGAAGATACAAGACTGGTCATCCTGCCAGGGAACACCGACGCTCGCTCACGTCTCCTGTATCGTTCACAGCACTGCCACGAAGACAGCGTTCGAGGTAGGAGCTAATGCCCCTCATAAGAAGAGTCACCCAAGAAATCGCTCATAAAATTCAGTTCCTGGAAAACAGCCATCTCTCTAGAAGTTTCTCTCTAATCAGGCAACGTGAACTGTACAATCTGTCACACCACCTTTATGTCCTGAATTAGTAACTTCCAGAATGAGCACTAAATTTATCCACCTCACCCTTCGCCCCTGGCTTCTGAGCGCCTCTTATCTCTACTTTCCCTGCCCTACTTAGTACACGCTTTCATATTTTAGACTACCTCAAAACTCTTTAAAGTTGACAGGGCGTAAATGATAAAATATATTTTTCCTCACATTAAAAGTTTCCTTAATCTTAGGAAACCACATTCTCTTAAAAGAGTAGTTCAAAATCACAGTAAAAAAAAAAAATAACCCTCAAGGGAGCTAAACTCTCACCGAGAACGAATAACTTCATGTCTGTTATGCAGCAAACTCCATTTCCTGTCATGTAATTTCCTCAGACTCTGGATTTGGGCCTCCTGTGCCAGATCTATCATTCAGCCTCAGCGCTGGGAGGTTTCCTCCAGGCACCAAGAAAAGCAACCTCCCAGAGGCTGCCGAGAGCCTGGCAGGCTTTTCCCGTTTGGGTTTGAATGAATATTTTATACAAAACCTCTGAATACCCTCCAAAAACTGAGCCAAGGACTCAGAGTGGAGAAAGGAGATTTCGTTCCCTGCACACCCCAAGAACGAGGATATCTGTAGCCCTGGGAAGGTTCAGACCACATCAGGGACAAGTTGTCTGTTTGACATCAGCCCTCGGGGACAGGGGACAGGCCTCCCGCCTCCTGTCCGGGGCCCCTGCGTGAGGCTTCCACGGCACGAACTGTCTCTGGCAGGTCAGAGATGCTATATTCATTTTGTCCCATCAATTCTCAGCAGTACTGTCTTGAATTCTTTCAGCAGTGATTAGAATGATCATGCCACAGGGGCAAAAGAAGATGGAGCACATTCAATCAGAGCTTGCTATAATCACAACTTTAAATTAATGACACGGTACTGTGATATGTAGTCATTACTGTGCATCTAGTCCCACGGGGCTGTAGTCTTCATGGAGACTAGACTTAGCTTTTCTTTATCCACAGCAACACGTAAGCACCTGCAAACTGTACATGCTCAGTTCATGTTTGCTAGAAAAATGATCGTGCTAACGAGCAGAAATAACCATCAGTTCCCCTCTATTACTTTTCCACAGTAAAACCAAGTTTTTAGTTGTGATCTTTCCTTTTTCCACTTTCATCTCTACAAACGGTATCATTGTTTGTAGATTTCCTGATGCTGAAAACAGGTTGATTCTATACAGTCATTGACCCAAGTGCACACACACACACACACACACACACACACACACACACACACACTGACTCAGTAAGAGATAAGCATCTTGGATACAGTTCCCCAATATTCAGGATGTCAGGTCATCCCATGTCTCCCCCTTAGAGGGCCTGAGTTGACACTCCCCAACCTTCAACACAATCATTCTAAGCATAGACTCCGGAACCAGATTGCCCGGGTTAAATCCTCTCTCCTTCACTTGCTAGCTGTGTAATCTTGGGCAAGTTATTTAACCTACCTGTTACTGTTTTCTTATCTGTAAAATGAGGATAATCATAGTATTTGTGGTAGGTTAGAGAAATGGTCACAGATTCTTCTCCCTGTACCTACTTGCTTTGACAGTACCCTCCCACGTTGACTCTGGGCTTGGCTGTTGCCCTACTTTAGCCAATAGGATAATAGCAATACAAAGCAAGCAAGAGACAAAAGCACTCTCCCACTGGGGCTTGCTTTCTTACTGCCTTAGAACACCGAGGCCATCATGTAAAAAGCCCAGGATAGTCTGCTAGAGGATCATAACCCATATGGAGAGAAGCCCCAGACATCCTAGCCATTCCACCAAGCCCATTGTAAACCAACCAACCCCCAGTCACCTGCCAACTGAGCACAGAAGTGTAAGTGAGCCCACCAAGATCAGCTAAGCCTAGCTGAGACCACACAAACTGCCCAGCAGAATCATGAGTTAAACAAATAGTTGTTGCTTTAAGATACTGGGTTTTGGGTTGTGTGGTAGTGTTGGAATATGACCTTGAAATTCTTTGCACTCTTCCCATCAGAAGTGGAGTCTATATCCCTTGAATCTGAGTAGGCTTTTGACTATTTCAACCGACAGAATACATCAGAAGTATTACTGTGTGATTTTCAATAGTCTATGTAGTGAATAATTGTGAAGAGGACATTTATACTTCTTTGTATGTCTGGTAATTTTTTGTTGGATGCCAGGCATTGTGACTTTTACCTTGCTGAATCCTGGATATTTTTGTATTCCTGTAGATATTCTTGAATTTGTTCTTGATAAGGCAAGTTACTTGGGGATAGTTTGATTCTTTCTGTCTTGCTCTTCAAATTTATTAAGTGGACCAGGGTCATGTTCAATCTAGCGCTCATTGTTCCCCAATATGAAGGCAAGACCCTGGGGAGTACTCGACCCAGTGCCCAGTGAATCATGAGTTTTTCTAATCTGGCTTACAGGAAAGGGAGCTATCCCTGGCCCTACCTCACTATTTAACGAAAATATTTTTTTTTTTTTTAACACAGGGGTTAAATAAAATTCAGAACTATCATAAGGTTGCTTTCACCAGGAATTGTACATGTATCCAATAAGATGTTATTTACCAGCTAACACTAGAGTTCCACTTGTGAAAAGAATTGCCTTTGTTTCCAAAAATACCTTAATAGGTCAATCTAGTTGGGAGGTCGGTCTTCATTAGTTTGTCTGGAAGAAGATAGTGGGGGGGGGGGGGGGAAGGGAGCCAAAGTGCTCTGCCTAAGAGGTTCGGAGAAAGTGAGCAAGGGGAGAAGGTCAGGGAGGGGAGAGAAGAGACAAGATAGCACAGAAGTGGGCAGAAATATGGGCAGTGAGACAGAAACCCTCGATGAAATGGGACAAAATACCAAAGCAGGGATGTTGATAATTTGGTTTTAGATTTAATTCAGGTTTAACTTTGGATTTAGATTCAGATGCTATAGATATAAACCTCTCCATGGCCTCAAACTATCAGTAAAAGTCAGCTACATACATAACCTTGGATGATGGCATTTTGGAAAATGAAGTTATCAAGGTCATGGCCAGTTAAGCCAGTGAGGCACAAGTTGGGATGAAGAGATGTTTCATGAACTGAATTGATTTTGCGGAATCAGGATTTCAAAGCTGGACGTAACCAGGGGAAATATAACACATATGGCCCTCACCCTGCGGATTCCCCAGAGCGTAAAAGGAATACTAGGTCTGCAATTATACGTGGGATGGGAGTACAAATCAGTTTTGCTCAAAACTTTAAGCACAGGGTCACCTTCAGTTGACATGAGGGTAAACATAATTGATTCTTAAATGGGTGGCATCAAGAATGAGCGGTAAGAGTTCAGAGGCAAAGGTCTGTCAGTAAAGACATGTTTTTAGCTCCTTTAACCTGTGTCTGAAATAAACTTCCATCTTTGCCTTTGCAAAAATTGTTTTTTAGCACTTGCAGGATATAGTAAATTCATGATATTATCTGTTCTCCACAGCAAATACGACATCATGGCATAGCCCAGAAGCAATATTACCTTTTCCCTGTCAAGGTTAGATTGCACTGATGATTCCTTGCTCTAGTCCCAGAGGCATGGATTCCCCGAGATTCGCTTAGAATGCTGTATTCCTATTTACAGCAAGTGGAAAGGTTTCTTCTGAAAGGGACCCCCGTTGTCTCCCCCAGAACCACTTAATGTTCTAGGGAAGGCACAGCTGACACTGGGCACCAAGCAGGTTTTAAAGCCCTTCCTGCTTCTTAACCAGGAATCCTAGAAACCACTGTTCAACTTTGCCCTCAATTATTTTTCCTGGTGAAGAAGATGAAGGTGTTGATGCTATTTCTTCTTGCCTACCTCTTCATAGCTCTTCCAAAGGTGATTTCTTTAAAACACTCTGTTAGAAACCTGATAGAGGTTACAATTTTCAGTTACTCCCATGTTCACTGAGCCTTGAGCAATCTATATTCAAAGTCAGGGGAAGCTGTGCCTCCCAGCACCATCATGCTGAAATAGGACATAGGTTCAAGTTCCAGCTTACAGGACACTATTGCAAAATCTTTCCCTTCTTTGCCTTTCTAACTGGAGACTCCCTCAATGAGATGGCCTAGAGTGTTGATATGTATACCGGAATTTAGAATGTGTTAAAGATAGAATTCCCATCAGTGAAGAAGTAAAGAGAGTAGGGAAATTCAAAGTCACATTCACCATAGTTGCTTCTTACTTATATCAAAATAAAATCCAAAGCAAAGCTTTACACATTAAAAAAATATAGCATAAAAGGATTAGAAGAAAATGTAATTGATTCTTTCAGTAGAGAGTGAGGAAGGTCTTTTGTAATATAGCCGGTCTACCCCTGCCCCATGCTGCAACATGGGTAAACCCCAGGCACATGAAGCTCAGTGAAAGAAGAGGGTCACAAAGGAGCACCTGATGGATGATGCCATTTATATGAAACATTCAGAATAGGCAAGTCTACAGAGATAGAAGGTAGGTTCATGGTTGCCTAGGACTGGGGTGGAGGTAGAAACTTGAGAGGTGAATGCTAAGAGGTACAGGACCTGTTTTGGGAGTAATAAAAATATTCTAAAATTGATTATGGTAATGGATACACAACTCTGAGAAAATACTAAAAGCATTTGAAATGTACATCTTGAATGAGTCGACTTCATGTGAATTATATCTCAATAAAACTTTTTTTTTTTTAATGGAGGGATATAAGCCAAATTATCCATAGTGGTTACCTCTGGGTAGAGGGCCAATGGGTGATTTTCATTTTCCTTTTACTCATCAGTATCTTCAAAATTTTTCTCCAATAAAGAGGTGTTACTTTAGAAAGGCAGGTAGGTTCTTTTCCTAAGAAGCAAGAGGCGGAATCCATGATCTGAGGCTGCACATGGCTCTGATGACTACTTGCTTATTATAATGAAGAACATGTCTCTTCAACCATGTAAAGAGCAGGGTTATTACATGATACTAGATTGGTTTCTGTATCAAATTGATAATATCTTTTAAGAAGATGTTTGTCTGAATGAGTTACTACTTGTGGGAAGAGTAAGTGTGACCTCCTTGAGCGTACCTGCTCAGGTCAAGTGGTGAAACTTTGGAATGATCCCCTGTTCAGTCCGAATCCTTTGGATTGTACTTAATCTCTCTTCTTCTAAGTGTAAGCTTCTGTTAGATCTTTTGTTAGACTCCAGAGGGAATGTCATTCCCTGCTTACAGAGATGTTCTTCCCGTGTCTTGCGCTTAACTGTATTTACTTTCGACTGGTATCCCAATTGGGTTTCATAATGGAAATCATGGTTGTGTGGATGGCAATCTAGTCATGTATGATCCCTGCCGTCAAGGAGCTCACAGTGTGATGGAGAAGACATGAAAATGCAGGGCGGTGCGGGTTAGGGAGGCAGGAACCCAATCATCAAACACCACAAGTGCTACGGTGAACATGTGGACTTCATCCTTTGCTAACAGGGCCGTGGAACCCCGTGGAAAGGGTTTCGAGCAGAGAAGACCTATTTATATTTGAAAAGACCACCTTGACTATGGGGTAGAGAGAGGGACTGGTGTGGGGCGAGCCTGGAGGCAGCGAAGAAGGGAGACCACTTAGGGGTTTCAGCATTGAGGTCAGATTGCAAATTGCCAGGAAAACACCACATATTCAACAGCTGAGAGTTGTCAGTTCCTCTCCCCAGGAATGTAGGCCTTCATCAAGTGTTCTCATAGCACTTAGCACCTTCCAACATTCTCTGCCCCACTGCAATTTACGACACCCTATTGGCTGAGGCCTGGGTTGCCTGCTCGACCCTGGCAGCTTGGGTAAAGCCCTATTTAGGCTTTTAGTTCTGAGAGTGGGTCAGGGCCTTATAGCCTAGAAAGAACTCTGGGTGCTGTTTCTGAAAAGGGGGCAACCACAGCTGGTTAACCAAAAAAAGATAAGTATTCACTATAGAGGACATAAGAAACTGCTATTCTGTCCTAAAACAAACCTTTTTAAAAATAAAATCTTGGGGCACCTGGGTCGCTCAGTCGGTTAAGTGTCTGACTCTTGGTTTCAGCTCAGGTCATGGCCTTGTGGTCGCGGGATCGAGCCCTGCATTGGGCTCCATACTCAGTGTGTGGGTCTGCTTCAGATTCTTCCTTCCTCCCTTTCTGCCCCTCCCCACTTGTGCTCTCTCGCCCTCCTCTAATAAATAAATAAAACTTCTTAAAAAATAAAATCTTGTTGCCATCTGGTCTTCATGGGCCTCTCAAAGTGGGGATGTCTTGGTTCCCATATATCCAGCCAGAGCTGTTGGAGGGCATTACCCTCAGCGTCCCCCAGCCACTGGCCATTCCAGGGTTTCCTCGGAGAACCTAGAAAATTCTGGGGTTGGTCAAGTGGGCACTGGCCCTCTCTATGCCTCGCAGTACAGTTCTAGCCCTCGGTGGCCCCCTGAGGGAAATTAGAAAATCTCCCAAGGCTCAGACAGAGGTCCTCTGTGCTCATGTCTGTGGGCAATGGCTGTTCCCAGGCTCCTAAATTGACTTGGAAAAAAAAAAATCTGGAGGCTCCGGTGGAGGGTAAAACCACCCTCTGGCATTCTAGGTAGAAAGGAGTGGTCCCTCTGCCTTCAAGCTTATTTAGAAAAAATAGAGTCTCGGGAGGGCCAAGGACACCATTCATGACCCCTCTGGGCTTGCAGGAATGGTTCCCAGGCCCCAGGCTGCCTTAGAAAACTTTGTGTGGGACAGGTTTCTGTCCTAGGAGACGCTGGCTGTAGCTCGCAGGCCTGCACATGTGGTTGGTAGGATGAGGAAGGGAGGCTTCGAAACGTTTCCATAGGCTCAGGAAGGCACAGGCACCCTCCCCAAGTGTCTTCTGCAAGCCTGGGGGGGGGGGTCTCCCTGCCTCTGGAGGGACCTGGAACATTTCAGAAGCCTCAACCTTCAAAGAGACATGTGAGGGTCACAGTGACAGCCAGGGATGGGTGATACGTACTTGTGTCTTTAGGGGAACTCTCTGAATCATCTTTGTGAAATCAGACACCATGTGTGAATAGAGAAACTCTATTCAGTGTTGCACCACAACAAATTTCATTGATGAGCCACGATAAGAGTGATCATCATAAAAACAATGATGAATAACAACAGTAATGATCATGATGATCCTCATCATGACGTAAGTAATAACACTCGTCATGGTGATAATATTAGACCGTGGGGAGGAGATGGAAAATAAACAAACACCAGTGGTAGCTCTCCCTGGGTGTCAGGATTCCTTTGCTTGGGGAGTTATTCTTTGCCTGTGGGCTCTGTGACGATTTCTTCATTCTCTGCCTTGAGCCTGCGTAATCGCACTAATTAAGGAGGAAACTTGTATTTTTAGAAACCATTTAAAATTGTTTGCCGCTGTATTGTATTATGTGGAAACCCGAATTGAGGCTAACAGACTCCAGAGGTCTGGCTGAGGCCTGCCGGGAAGCTGAGGGTCAGCCGGGTCGGGGAAGCTTCTGGTTTCGGAGCCAGGAGGGACAGAGGATCTGAGTTCTCGGGTCCTGACGAGGAAGCTGGCTTTTCACAAGGAACATCCTGAGGAAGTTGACAATTCGAGGCCAGGGTAGAGAACGAAAGCTGATAGCGGGGGGCTTTGCCAGCTGGAGGCGGGAGGCCGGGCAGTCAGCAGAGGCTGGGTCAGCCAGGGCCTGGCCGCCCCCCCCACCCCACCCCACCCCAGGCCCTCGGTGACCCGGAACAGCTCCGTCCAAGCTGCCAAAGATGACACGAGTCCTGGGCCGCCAAGGTCCCGCCTGATCCTCCCGCAGATTCCAAACTGAGGAGGCTTATCCTCTTGTGGGGGCTTTGGCGTAAACTGACTTCAGGAGATACTCGAATTTGGCTTTGGCTCAACAGGGAGCCACCTGCTTTTACCAGCAGGCCTCCTGCGCCTAGACGGCTGTGTGGTGTCAGATCCTTCTTCCGTTGAAGTGAACCTGTAAATTGGGGCTTGGACACACCAGGCGGCTCGGGTTTCAGTGGGTGGAGGTGTGGTCCTGCCCACGGCACGGCCCTGGGAGCAACTGCAGGGGGTCCCTTGGCCTGCTTTCTGTGTGAGCAGGATCCCTCTGCGGTCCCGGCGGGCTGTGTCCATGGAGATCCCAACACGCCGGGAGCCCCCAGATTGTCCCGAGCATTGGCCTGGCCCTTTCCTCTGGAACAGCTTGGACAGCTTGTGATAAAGGAGTTCCTCTCAGAAACCTCCCAGCAGATTTGCTCTCAAATCTTCATGGAATCGGGGCATTTGTCCATTGTTGAAGCCCAGGCGGGCAGAGTGGAATTCCCATCTAATTGGGCTAATTAAGGACCACACCTGAGGGGCGACAGCGAGGCTCAGTCCCTCCTGATGCAGTCACCTGATACTGGGAGGGGAGCAAATGGCTGTTGGATGGGTTCCCAATGGCTTCTGCCCCACCTCGCTGCTAATCATCAGAGTTTCCAAAAAGATGAGTGTCCAGGGGTAGCCAAAGCACCGGTATCTGAGCCCAGTGGGGTACATGGACTCCTAGGAGCTGTGAGCCCCCCACAATCAAAAAGAGAAGAAATCCAGCAGTTGTTGGAGAAGAAAGTTCACAAATACCATGGGTTTCCCACAAAGTTCGGGCCTCGGCTGGGCGGGGGGGGGAGGGGGGGGGCCTCCCGCACATGTTCAGGACTATCTCAGCTACCACACACGTCCCAGGCCGATTCCATGGGGCCTCCGCGGGAAGATGGCGACCTCTTGGAAAAGGAGCAGGGTTTAATGTTAGAAGGACCTGAGTGTGAACCGTGGCTTTGCCGTTTCCTGCTTGTGTGACCTCAGAAATGCTATCAGCTTCTCTCAGCTTCGGTGTAAAAGTACAGATGAAGTAGACAGATCTACTTCATAGGATTGTTGTGAGGATTTTTTTCTAACCAGGATGGAGTCCCTAGCACATAATAGGTCTTGACTGATCAGTGACTCTTCAACTTTGGAATGCTTAAGAATCACTGGAGAGGCTAAGCTAAGCATGCAGATTCCCCGGGCCCCTCACCTCAGACATTCCGATTGCCTGCATCTGAGCCCAGTTATCTGCGTTCTCAACAGCCACCCCTTCCCACTGCCGTGATTCTGACGCCAGTGAATCACCAGCCACACAACGAGACACTCTGCATCACACTGCTGCTGGTGTGTTATACTGTGCTGTTAACAGGCGAAATCGGAGGTTGACAAATATTTCGCGCAACAAGAAAATTCATCTTAATTTTAATTATCTATCTATAATTAGCTGCGTTCCTTTAAAAACAATGAAATCTACAGTTTCTGTGGTATACGGCGAGAGGCTGAATGATTCTGGTGGCATTCTCCTTGCACACATGAACCAAATGCACCAACTTCAAGGAGAGGAAGGCCTCCCCCAGGGAAGGAAGGCACGCCCTCTACCTTCGCAGCCAAAATAAGACTCTTACTAAAAATACCAAGTGTCACATTTCCAGCAGACAGCATCCTTCCAACCTCCAGCCTGGATTAGTGAAGAGTCAGGCCCCACCTGGCTCTGTCTGTTCACCTGACTTCCTGCCCCAGGAAAGGTAATACACCCAGAAGACCAAAGGTGAACCTCCCTCTTCCCCTCCTCCCTCTCCCAAACAATTTGGCCTCGCTGACTGGTCTCAGGAGGATCTAACCCTGTTTATTTCCCATTTCCGGTCTCTTGGCCTACAGCAATTACAGCAGTCTCTCCCAGAAATCCCTGCCACTGCCCCGTTATTGCAAAACTAGAATAGAAAACATTTTGCAGAAGCTGGGACTTGGAGCAAGAGAGCAGGGAAGACAAAGATGTTCCAGCCAGCATCTGAGAGATCAGAAGGAAATTCAAGAACAGTGCAAAGGATGAGACTTGGGAAGGGGTGTGGAGGAGGTGCTAGGACACAAGTTCTTACAGATGGGGAGAAGTTTGAGGATGAAAGGGCTGAAGACGGAGCCGTGTTTGATTGGGTTATGAATGGCCTTGGGCTTATCCTGCCTGGCTAAGAAAGACTTGGCAGCAGTCAAGTTCATGAAGAAATGTGGTGGAGAGGAGCGTGATCCGCTGTTCTTTTCCAAGAAGGCAAACCAAGAGCAGAATGAAATGAGAGGAGATAGGAGGAGCTCTGATTACAGTCCAGTGGTTCCCAAATCTACCCAGCTGCCAGACTCACTCGGAGCGCTGGTTAGAAGACCCATTCTCAGGCACAACCCTGATGCTCTTCCCCGGCAATTTGAATGATTCAGTAGAATTCAGAAACACCGTTTAATCAGACATGCCTGGCTGGCGGCCTCTTGGGACAATGGCATTTGTTCTAGAGATTTTTCATAGTAGTAAATGCATTTTTCTGTAATTCACTAGTTACCTATATAAAGCCCTTAATCCAGGGGCACTTGAAGATCTCCCTGAGTCCTCAGCCTCTGATTTTTGTGGCCCCCACATCACAGCAAACACCCTGAAATGTGCCCACATCTCACTTTAACTAGAATATTATTGTATTACTTTGAAATTTTTTGTTTTGCTCAAGTAACTAATTTAGGGCCAGCCATCATGTCTTGGAGATAATCTAGATATTCAGGAATTTTTACAAAGTAAAAAGAAATTTAATCCACAAATCATTTTCTAACATAATGAAAGTTTCATAAACACTGAATTTAACAACTAAAGGAGTTTCAAGCATTTGGTTAAGTTCTTATTAATTTTGACTTTGAAGCTTCATAGAAGCCCTAAGCACTGTGCTGGTAATGTCTAACAGACCAAACACCATGCCGACAAAAGCTCTGTGAGGTAATATTATTTTAGAGGTGAAAAAAGCCACCATCCATGTAAGCGATTTCTCTACACACAGAAAAGAAACACCACCAGGACAAAACATTAAGTCTTCGATTTCCCAGTGCCGTACTTATTTCACTGGCAACAGAGAATGTTCTAGGTGGCTCTGAGCACACTTACTTCCTTCAACAACTATTACTTCCTACATTGTAAAAGATTCATGGGAGTTGGTGTCGGAAGCCTAAGGCCTGGGCAAAAGGCAGGCTTGAAAACTGGAGAGAAGTCTAAGATTCAGTAAAAACAGTAGCAGGCGAACTCGGAGCTCACTGATCTGCTGGTTTCAGCCAAAGTACATCATACACTGTTCACAATAGGAATTGACCTCACAGGATCCACAACCAAAGGTATGCACATTCAAAGTTTGTTAGAAATGGAAAAGTTGCTATCCAGCCAAGACACCCAAACAAAATAAAGCAAAATGCAAAAGAAGCAAGAAGGAAACACGACTTAGGAGCTACATTATGCCTTCCTTGGGTGGGGATGGGATGCAGATGGTAGAGTATGGCTGGGGGCAGTGTGAGAGCTTCAAGGAGGAGCCGGCCAAATTCTCCTTGAAAGGTCCGGAGAGGCTTCAGACCACACTGGAGCTCAGACTTCATGGCTGAGAGTGGGTCCTCAGGCAGCCAGGAAGGGGGCAGCAGAAGTTCTGATAAAACGCCTGCCCAGATCCCAAGAGACAGCCCCGTGGAGATGTCCAGTAGCGAGTAGGTTATTAGTGCTGGGGTCTTCCCTCCCGGGTCATAGACTCCACGTTCTCCTGTGGCACAGAGGAAACAGAGCAATCTAGTGTGTCCTTTTAGAATTTGACACCTGGCAACTGTCAGTGTCGTGGCCGTATGAGATGTAAAGTCCCAGGCTGAGGTCCACGGAGACATCCGACTAAGGGTGGCACACAGTAAGCATCCCCTTCTTTGGAACGCCTTCACGATTCTCTCCAGATTCGGCAAACCCCCACCACCTCCCCCAAGTAACCCATCCCGTAATAAGTAAAAGGAGCCTCACTCTGCCAAACCTGCATATGAGAATTTCATCACCAGTTTGAAGGTGTTTGCCTTAGAAGTCACCTCCATAAGCACCATCCCATGAACCTCTGAAAAGTCTTGAGAGGGATCCGGGTGCATCTGAGATTTGGGGTTTGAGAATTTCACCTAAATCCTGCGAATCCCAGCTTCGACTTCTAACAAAATCTTGATTTCAAGAGGAGACTGGAAAATGGTAGGCCTGGGATGGTTCTGCTCATGGACAGAGAGATGCCAGATGGTAGAGAATCGTGGCAGCCCTGCCCAGGCACAGGGCAGAGGTACGATTAGGGAGTCATCAGCATAGGGATGGCGGCAACGTCAGTGGGATGCACGGGTTGCCCGAGGAGAGCAGGCACAGTGAGCAGCCAAGGTCCAACCCTGGAAACTCCAGCTCTGAGCAAGGGAAGGATACTAGAGGATCCCTCCTCAAGGGAGACTCCAGACAATTGCTCGGACAAGAGGAAGAGGGCACGGGGAGGTTTTTTAAAAGTCAAAGGAGTTAATGTTTCCAGGAAGCTCTGTTTCTTACTCTCTATATCTTTCTTCCACTGCAATTACATTTTTAACAAGGCACATTGCCACCCAGAATAAAGCATGCATTTCCAAGCTTCTACTGCAGCTAAATGGTGCTTTGTGATTTACGATTGCTTTCTGGCCAGGGGGAAAGAAGCAATCGTGGTGGCATAGCAATTGGCAATATCTATCAAAATCGAAAATACATAAATCCATTGATCCTGTATATGTTTAATAATGTAAGATTAGGAACAACGTAAATATATGTATCGTTAGGGGACTGGATAAACAAATTATGGTACATCCATACAAAAACATACTTTGTGGCAATTTTTTTTTTAAAGATTTTATTTATTCATTCATGAGAGACAGAGGGATAGAGAGAGAGAGAGAGAGAAAGAAGCAGGCTCCCAAGCAGCAGGGAGCCCGATGCGGGACTCGATCCCAGGACCCTGGGATCATAACCTGAGCCGAAGGCAGACGCTTAACCACCTGAGCCACCCAGGTGCCCTGTGGCAATTTTTTTTAATGAAATATATTTGTATGTACTAATGTGGAATGATGGCCAAGTGTTGACATTTATGTAAAAAAGCAAGGCCTGAGGAGAACATATAGTATGCTACCATTTATATACAAATTTATATACAATATACATACAATATACAATATACAATACAAAATTATATACAAATGTGTGTATACATGTACTTATGTACTTCGGAAAGCATTAACAATCTCTGAAAGGTGGGGCGCCTTGGGTGGCACAGTCAGTTAAGCATCTAACTCTTGATTTCAGCTGGGGTCATGACCTCAGGGTCATGAGATCGAGCCCCTCATTGGGCTCGGCGCTGGGTATGGAGCCTGCTTCGGATTCTCTCTCTCTCTCTCTCCCTCCCCCCACCCCCACATGCGCACACGCGTGCTCTTTTTCTCTCTCTTAAAAAAAAAAGTCTCTGAAAGGACTCACAATAACACGTGGGAGAGAGACACTTAGCGGCTGGGAGACAGGAATGGACGCAGAATCACCTTTTATTCTAAACACTTCTGGGCTATTTGGTTTCTTTTCTACCACTGACATGAATTACCTATTTTATTTATTTCTCTTCATTTTATTTAATAGCAGCTTTATTAAGATACAATTTACATACCATAAAGCATACCCTTTAAAAATGTATATAATTCAGGGGCACTTGGGTGGCTCTGGTCGTTGGGCAACCAACTCTTGATTTCAGCTCAGGTCATGATCTTAGGGTTGTGGGATTGGGCCCCTCATCAGGCTCCATGCTCAACGTGGAGTCCGCTTGAGATTCTCTCTCCCTCTGCCCCTCCTGCTCGTGCTCTCTCTCTCAAATAAATAAATAAAATCTTTAAAAAATGTATATAATTCAGTGTCTTTAGTATATTCATGGGGTATGCAGCCATCACCACTGCCTGATTTCAGAACATTTTCATCATCCCAAGAAGTACCCCAATACCCATTGGCAGTCGCTCCCATTACTCCTCACCCTCGGCGCCTGCCAACCAGTCACCTGCTTTCTGACTCTATGGAGTTGCCTGCTCTGAGCATTTCACATGGACGGAATCACACAATGTATGGTCTTCTATGTCTTGCTTTTTTCACTTGGCACACTGTTTTCAAGGTCCATCCCCATTGTTGCACGTGTCAGTGCTCCGTTCCTGGTTACGGCTGAATAATGTGCTGCCGTATGGATAGTTGCAAGTCTATAGATCCTCAAGGCTCCTGAGGAGCTGGGGGGAGAAGGGGCGGGAATCAGGCCAGTTGAAACTCTACAAAGATCACTGTTCTTACCAAGATCCAGACATTCTTCTTGAATAAAAGTTTCTGATATTGTTGTAAGCCTTTGGTTAGCTTTCAGAGCTCTGAAAGAGTTGATTTTGACCACTTTTGACTGTGTTCTTGTTGCTTTTAATGGAGACTGGATTTTCAGAGGTTTTTACCCTGCCTGAAATTACCTGTTTTAATCATAAGTAAATCTCTTTCTTTTAAGAGTGAGTTGGAGGAGGGGTCATGCAAATTAAATGATGGATTGTATATAAAACAACTAATCTAACCCCTGCAATATGTAAATGCTCCATATGGAAAACAGAAGCTATTCTTTTCATATCGTCATGATTACTCCGGGCTGGCCCTGAGTAGTTGAGAAGCAGAGCAGAGACTAGACCACCCATCTGACTCCCAGCCCAGGGCCTTTGTGCACACACACCCCGCCTCTCCCTCCTCCCAACAAATGATCTATATATTTAAGAGGCTCTGGTAGCCCCTCTACTATATTGCATTAGTCTCCAGATATAATCTTTAATATAATTTTAGGATATGGCTCATGGAATCTGTAAGAAAATGTGTAACAAAATTTAATTCCACTGATCATTTGCAGATTGGTGGGGGGGTAATAATTAGCAGAAAATTTATTTCTCCGGCTTCCAGGATTCTCTCAAATGCAATCAAATACCGCGTGGGAGCAGTCCCGACATCCCAGTCCCTTATTCAGTCTCCCTACGCCACAGAAGATTCATGGCATCTCCCCACCACTTGGGACCAAGAAGGACCTGGAAGACCATCCATCCAAGCACTTCATTCCATTGGATCCTCACTAGGTCCCAATGGGGTAGCAATGGCACTTTCCTGGCTCCATCTGGATTGTCTTTCTTTGCAAGTTCAAGGAAAACAAGAGTCTCTGCAATAAGCAAAAACAGAATGCTAAATAGAAAGCAAGTTTTGGGGTGCCTGAGTGGTTCAGTCGGTTGGGCGTCCGACTCTTGGATTCAGCTCGGGACATGGTCTCGGTGGCCTGAGATTGAGCCTCACATCAGGCTCCGCGCTCAGCTCGGAGCCGCCTGCCCCTTTCCTTCTGCTCCTCTCCCCACTCTCACTCGCTCACTCTCACTCGGTCCCAAATAAATAAATAAATTCTCTTAAAAAAAAAAAAAAGAAGAAGAAGAGGAAAGAGCAAGTTTTGAGTCAGGCAGAGATAAGTTCAAAGCACAATTTTCACTATTTACTGGTTTTACGATTTGGACACATTCAAACTTCTCTGAGCCTCTGTCCCCCTCATCTACGAAGCATTTATTTGAGGAATAGAAATTATGTATGTCAAAGGCCAGGTGTACAGTAGTTGCTCATTTAGTGGCAGCAATTATTATAGCCGCGGCCAGGTGTTTGTGAAGTCTGCAGCAGGCAGGTAAAGACGCCATTTTCCCAGGACCTAGACTTTTATATTTGGCTTTAGAAACTTTTCTTCCTTCTCTTCGCCCTTATCCATCCTCGTAAAGTCCTCTGTAGGCACAGAAGCATTTCCCGTATATAAAATGACATCGTTGTTGCTCCCTCTATGATTTGTTGATCCTAGAAAAGAGGATTTGATCCTCCCCAGTCCCTGTTTGATTCAGGAAAAGCTGACTTGGAAAGTTCCATGTTTCCATTCTACCCTGTGGTGAGTTTAGCCTAAAGTAGGCGAGCTAAGAAAAGGCGAGTCACTGAAGGAGCAACCACTTCAATGAGTCCAAGAACAAGCATATGAAAGATGTGAGGAGGCAAGTGGAATTAAGAAATGTGTGACAAGTGGATCCCATGCTAGATGCTTGTCCCGGGTGGGGAATCAGGGAGGTTTTTTAACTACAAGAAAAAACCTGTAATGAAAAGCTTTTCTTTTATTAATTCCAGCAGTAATTGTGTTCATTACTCATTGACAGCAAATTTCAAGACTGCCGCAAACTTCAGCTTATCTTCAAATGACAAGGCTGTCTCATCTGATAGCGACACCTCATCAACTGTTACTTTCAACGACTGCTTGTTCACAGTGTTTGCTTAAATATAAAGCTTGTTCACCTTGACCTTGGAAACAAAGTATGGAAATTATTAATCCCATACAAAGTACACTTATGGAGAATAGGAATCCTCTTAATTAGTGTCAATGAAGTAAAACAAGTAATATTAGGGGCTCCTGCATGGTGCAGTCCATTGAGTGCCTGACTCTTGGTTTCGGCTCAGGTCACGATCTCAGGGTCGTGAGATCAAGCCCCACACTGGGCTCCATGCTCGATGTGCAGTCTGCTTGAGATTCTCTCTCCCTCTCCTTCTGCCCCTCCAGCTTGTGCTCTCTCTCTCTCTCTCTAAAATAAATAAAATAAATCTTAAAAAAAACAACAAGTAACATTAGTAGTAACAGCTAACATTTATCGAGCTCCTATTATGTCCTAGGCACTGTGCCAGCTAATGGACAGATATTACCATCTTCCTAAAACTCCTTCTAGAACTCTTGAGATGAGTGCTATTATTATCTCCATTTTCCTATTAGGAAACCAAGTCTCAGAGAGGTTAACTAACTTGCCCACAGTCACACAGCCAGTAAGAGGCAGAGCTGGGATTTTAATCCAGACAGTCTGAGTCTGGATTAAAACTGGAACCTATAAGTAAAGGACCAAACAAGAGTTTCGCTCTATATATTATTAAACCCAACTTACTTTATTTCGACAAAACAGTATCACCCATCCTATTAAATTAATGTTACTAGTCAGAATTTTATTGGTTTTGTCATTTTGTTTTTATCCAATTTATAAATTTATCTTAGTTCTATAATTGTATTTGATCTATAAGGACTGGTAGACCATATTAATTTTAGTTTGTAAGTTGTACCTACTCTCAGTTTGCTCATATTTAAATAACATAAAATATAATTTACATTGACATCAGATATCTGCAAGAAATTTTTCCTTGAAAAAAGGGTCCATTCTTTCCATACGTTTTATAAACACCAATGTAAAATAGGAACAATGTCCCCTTACTTAACACAACCTTACCTCTGTCCAGTGTAAAATCTTGAGCATTAAAACATACTTGATGGGTAAAACGAACCATGAGAGACGATGGACTCTGAAAAACAAACTGAGGGTTCTAGAGGGGCGGAGGGTAGGGGGACGGGTTAGCCTGGTGATGGGTATTAAAGAGGGCACATTCTGCATGGAGCACTGGGTGTTATGCACAAACAATGAATCATGGAACACTACATCAAAAACTAATGATGTAATGTATGGTGATTAACATAACAATAAAAAGAGAGGAAAAAAACATATTTGATGGGTAGCTGCCAATTCATCTGATTTCTCATTTGTATTTCCACAAAGCCTTTTCTCCTCAGACTTTAGGGAGCAGTATGGAAATTTTTCAACAAATTATCATGTTCCATTGCACTATCAACATCCAAAGAGTTGGGAGGACTTATTAAAATCACATTAACAGGGGCGCCTGGGTGGCTCAGTTGGTTAAGCAACTGCCTTCGGCTCAGGTCATGATCCTGGAGTGCCTGGATCGAGTCCCGCATCGGGCTCCCTGCTCGGCGGGGAGTCTGCTTCTCCCTCTGACCCTCCCCCCATCTCATGTGCTTTCTCTCTCATTCTCTCTCTCTCTCTCAAATAAATAAATAAAATCTTTAAAATCACATTAACAATGGCCTGGCTTTCAGGGTATTTTTCCTCTCAATATTGCAAAATGCTCTTAGATACATTACCATGTGTATCTTCTCATATCCTGAGGAAGCAGTAGTGGAAAGTCTCTTTGTCATGACCTCACAGAGAGAGAATCTAAAAGTACAGAGAGGTTAAATAAAACTCACAAGAGAATTCATGTCAAGCAGAGAGGTTTATATACTCCATTACCTTTAGAATCTAATTAGATTTCACCTCTCCCAGGGAACTCACGTATTGATTCTGAGAAACCATCAGGCAACAAGGTCTCTGCCCCATGTATGTGTGCTGTTCCCACGATGGTAGAGTTGCAAGGTCGGGGTGATGGGTAAGGGCGTGACCAGAGTCTGTTTTGGCCCTTAGTTTCATCACTTGCTAGCTTTGAGACCTTGGGAAAACTACTTAACTTTTGTGGGCCTTGGCTTTCTTACCTATCAAATGGAAATAACAAGAGTCCCACTTCATGGAGGCATTTCACAATTAAAGTAAGACAGTGTAGGCAAAAGGTTTGGCGCTGGCCTCACAGAGCGGATACCGAAGGGATGCAGGTGGTTACCATCAGCAACGAGTATTTCCGTTCTTCAAAGTGAGCTTCAGGCATGGAGAGCCTCCCCACATCTTAGAAGGACTCCTGCTCAGATGGAGGGTAAAAGAACTGCTCTAGGGGGGAGGGACTACAGCACCCTGTGAATAGGGACAGTAGTTGGGTATGGATTATTGTTTAGGATGCTTTCAGATTAAACTCAACGTGCTCTAAACAAGGGATTTAATCTGATGACAAGAAATTCAAGGGTAGAGCTGCTTCAGGGTTGATTCATTCAGCAACTCCAAAGTCTGCAAGGATCCAGGCAAGTTTATATTTCTTCAGTCTAGCATACTCAGTAAGTCAGTTTTGACCTCAGGCTAGTTCCCGTCGTCATCACAAGATGGCTGCCACATCCCAAGATTACAAACAGCTATAACAAAGTCCAGAGGAGGATGAGGGGCTGTTATCTTTCTTCTCTGTATTTTAAGAAACAAACCTTTCCCAGAAGCCTCAGATTCCCCCCACCATGTCTCATTGGTCAGAACTAGTCATACCTTCACTGAAACCAGTCATCGGGACTACCAGTCCCAGAGTCATCAAGATTCTGCTTCTAGGGTTGGAAAGGAGAAACTCAGAGAGGACAGACACCTGGGCAAAATCAGGGTTCTGTTAGCAAGGAAGATGTCCGAGTGCCTGCTGGGTAGACCACCAACAGTGTTTGCACTTACTGGATGCTACTGTGATTTGAGACATAAAAATGCTTTCTTGAAACTGGGTCTACACATACATAACATTGTGTGAAATGGGCATGCATTTTCATAGTAAAAGTGGACATTAACATGTCATAACTCTGCCTTATGCTTTTGGGTTTCTGCTGCAAATATTCTGATTAAGAGCTCTCCCTTGTAACTACGCAGCTTTCAGAACCTCAAAGCATCCAACGTTATAGTCAGATAAGAGTGCAGGGAGGAAAGGGGATATGCAGCCACCCAGGAAGGTAGATATATTCCTAGGGACATGTGTTAAAGGCCCATCCCTTGACAGATTGGAACCCAAGACCCCCAGAACTAAAAAGACCCAGAGACATAACTGAGGGGATCTCTTGCCTGTCTCCCTACTGGACGCCTCACAAGCCTCACTTTTGCCCCAACATTAAGCATCTCCCCTGGTCTGGCTGTTCTCCAGTTACAACTTCCAGGAAACTATTTCAGGATGCTAAGGTACTTCTGGAAAGAGCAACGATCTCAGGGAAAGGAAACTCTGCCCTGTACCTGTTCTTTCTGAGCCTTAGGGACCCCACTGGTCTCACAGGGCAGACAGATCCTGGAGAAAACAAACTCTAATTGTCCCGCATTCAGCGGCCAGCCCTCTGAAAGTAAGGTCAGATCCATTTTACTTATAATGTTCTTCTGATTGCAAACCAGAAGACTTTAATTTTGGCTAACCGTATTTTCCCAGGGGTTGAGGTTATTTGGTCAATTTCACTGTGATTCCAGGGACTGCCCAGATGCCCTGAGGGGATCTCTCCACTGTCCTGGAGAGTCCTGGAGAGACTCACATCATGGAGAGAGGCCCAACAAACATCCCCTCCCCTGCTTGTTGATGGGACGGTTCCTGGAATTGAAGAATTTTTCCATGAGAACATAAATTGTCTGCACGTACATAACAGGTATGCCCTGCTCTCCAAATTTTTAGTACAAATATAATTACATCTCTCTCTCCCTCTTTTTTTTTTTTTTTTTTTTTGCTTTCATTTAATCACTAAAGACCCTCTAAAGGAAGCAGCAAGGCCTCTGATCTGCCTTAAACCAAAGAACAGCTGGTCTGGCTATCAGATTTTCCAGAAACAGTATCCAAAGTGGTGGTTAACATCCCAATATCCATTCTACCCCCACCCCAAAGAACTGTCCAAACAAACTCCCTGGCCAGTGGGAGATGCAATCGACATGTGACCCAGCCCTGGCCACAGAGATGTGAAGGGAAGCTGGGAAAGATGCCTTGTCTCCTGAAAAAGAGCGTTTCACAATCTCCAGGGAGAACTTCTCTGAGTTGTCTCTCTCTCTCTCTCTTAGTGGCTGCTCTTGGCACCATATTCCTGAGGGTTAGTCACTCCTCACTTCTTGGAGGGGAAAAGAATACATCTGGGAGAGGAAAACACCAGCTCAGCGTGTGTGGACGTTGAATGTTTGGAGCAATAGAGACTACTGATAGACTATTTGGCATAATCTTGGAGCTCCCCTTTTTTTTCTCCAAGATTAAAGGAAGAAAAGGACCCTTCGCCACTATTTGGTTTAACTCACTCAAATAGATTATGATGTGACAATGCTGCTGTGATTTAAGCTTGAATGTGAGGGATTTTTTTTTTAAACCTTCTCTCTCTCGCTTTTTTTAAAGATGTTATTTATTTATGTGACAGAGGGAGACACAGCGAGAGAGGGAACACAAGCAGGGGGAGTGGGAGAGGGAGAAGCAGGCTTCCCGCTGAGCAGGGAGCCCGATGCGGGGCTCGATCCCAGGATCCTGAGATCATGACCTGAGCCAAAGGCAGACACTTAACGACTAAGCCACCCAGGCGTCCCGAATGTGAGGGATTTAAAAGCAGTTGCTTGAGAGTTGTTTTGCATCTTTAAAAAACCCCATGACTCCAGAATGATTTTGATTTTCCATTCCTATGAATATATGAAGCTAAATGCTTTTAATATGGGGTGCCTGGGTGGCTTAGTCAGTTAAGCATCCGACTCTTAGTTTCAGCGCAGGCCATGATCTCATGGGTCGTGAGATCCAGGCTCCGAGCTCAGTGGGGAGTCTGCTTGAAAATTCTCTCCCTCTGCCCCTCTCCCTGCTCATGCTCTCTCCCACTCTCTCTCTCAAATAAATAAATAAATCTTTTTGAAAAAATAATTGCCTTTAATTCTAAAAGTGCCTTCTCATAATTTCTGGGATAACAGTTGCAAAGCAGAAATTGAAAATTATCCACGAAAGGCCTGCCCAGGCATCACATCTGTCTACCTCATGCTTTGATCTTTCCAGACGCTCCTGGAGAGGCCAGAGGAGAAAGCTCAGGTACTACAGAAAAGTCATGTTGGTGAGTCATACTTATGGGGACTTTTTTTCCCCCTCTGAAACTAGACTTTGTTTCAAGTGTGACCTTTGCGATGAGACATAATATCGGTCGACTGTCTAGGCAGTTGTCAGTAGTCACATCCGGGGCCAATGTGATGATATTAACTGTCGGTCTCCCAACAAAATGTTTATTTCATCAATACCATCCTCATTGGTATGGTTGAAAGCGTCAAACAAGAAAATGCACGTCGCAGTTCCCTGTGAATTGCAAAGCTCTCTATAAATACGATTGCTTGCCCTCGTTCATTGCAATCCTCGTCAGGGCACAATAACTCCTCTATTGTTGTACACAAAGTTCTTCAGCTCTCCAGTCCTGGCTGACGCTCTTCCAGGATTTATCAAGGAGTCCAGTTCCTTGAATGGGGACATCCTACCTTGAGGGGCGGGGTCACTTCTGCACCCCTCTAGTTGCTTAACACAGCACACAGACAGGGAGGCAAGTCCATCGTCATTGAAAATTGGGCCTGATCCCTAGGGGGCAACATCGTCAAACACATCAGGGAGGTCGGACTCCAGCCGACTGTGGGCGGCGGCAGGAAGCGCGCCTCCCACCCGGGAAGGCAGTGGAGCCAATATGCAAATGAGACCAGCCTCCAAGCCCCGAGGCAGTTGGAATTGCCAGACAATCCAGAGGGTTCTGACAGCCCTTCCGTGGGGTTTTAGCTGGCATGGATGTGCGCTACCTTCGCTCCCACGTCGCTCTTGGAGCCGCAATCCACCTCTCACACCCACCCCCGCATCGCACCCCGCCCACTCCGACCCAAGAGCTGCCAGTCAAAAATACCTATAACATCAGGATTATGCCGCTTCTCTAGTAAAAATCAGGAAGGTTAAAACAACAATACACCGATGGAGGGAGACCAGAAACGTGAACTGTAAAGCAAAACAGAGAAGGAGCTTGGGCACCTGCAAATATTCCATCGTTGTAAGAGTTGCCAGTTTTTACGTATGTGCTGGCTGGAAGCTGGACAGCCACCCTCCTCCCTGAGGCCTCACACTCATCACATGAAGTGACTTCCTGCCCTGCGGAGTGACGAGCCCCAGCCGCACGACCGGGGAGAAGCAGCACCAGCGTTCCCTCGGGGGTCCGTGCCCTTGGCTACCCCTGTATTACGTTCATTCATTCAACAAACGTTTATGGACCGTTTACTAGGGGCCCTGCATACTCCTTGCTGTCAGGGATACAGAGATAAAAGACCCCATCCCCTCCTTTAAGAGCTCGTTTTCCAAAGAAGCTCCGGGACTAATCAACAGATGATTTCAGGATGGTATGACTTGGCCATGACTGAGAAGAGCCCCAGACGCAGATGGGGAGGCCCAGCAGACACTTCCAGGAGGAACTGACAGGAGCAGCCCTGTTGATGGCCTCCGTGGCACTCCGCACTTGACTACCATATACACTCGACTACCGTATGCCTGAAAATTGTCCTGATAATCTGTGACGACTACAGGTGTGCATGGCACCCCTCCCTTGTCCTGCAAGGCCCACTGCACAGCCATCCTGGCCGACTTGCATCAGAACAAGTTTTGAAAGATAAATAGGGGAGCAGGGAGTCAAAGAAGGGAATGGGGTGGGGTGGGGTGGGGTGCGAGGATGGGGGCATTCTAGGCGAAGGGAATGGCCTGAGAAAGGTCTCTGTGACCGGAGCATAAGTCCCAAGAAGAACGGGGACGAGAAAACCAAGAGGTAGACAGGAGCCAGGTAACACAGAAGACCCTTTATATCGTGCCAAGGGGCATAGATTTTGTTCTAACGTTTAGGAGGGTGTTTAGGATAATGTTATGCAGGGAAATAGTGATGTCATAAATGTGGTTTCTGAAGTCTCATTATGCCAGCATTATGGAGGATGGGTTGGGTTGCAGCAGTCCCTGGATGAAAGGCCAGTGAGGGACTTCCTGCAGCATCCAGAGGGAAAAGTACAAGGGCCTGAGAAAAGATGGTCATGGTGGGAGGAAGAGGAAGAAGGATTCCAGACTTGTTTCGGAAGTAGAAGAAGAGCTTAGACTTACTGACCAAATCACTGTAAATATGCAGTGTGGGGGGACGACTCCAGGATTCTGGTTTAGGTCACCAAGTGGATGGGGGCGCCATTTCCTTTAGGTGAGGCCTGGGGACAGTGGCTTTTTCAGGGCTGCATTATCAGCACAAGGCACAGTGACAAGCACACAGTAGGTAATAAATACTGATGGAATGAGTGAGAGCATGAGTGCCTGAGTGTGGAATATTAATAAAGAACAATGGGCGGGTGGGGTCTGGTTGGTGGTACGTGTTGACTATGAGATGCTCATGATACGGTTGTACAGGTGACACTGGGGTTCAAAAGAGGGATCTGGGCCAAAGGTCTGGACTGGGGAAGCATCCACGTTCACATTCAGAGTAAGGAGAACGGCCAATAAAAGAAGTCATGATCAGACCCTGGGAAACATGGACAGTTTCCCCAGAAGAACAAAGGCCCTTGGAAAGAGTTAAAGGTAAGCCAAGAAGGAATGGCGGGGTAGAGTTCCAAGAAGGAGGGCCTGTCACAGGCCCCTGGAGACCCAGTAGAAGGCGAACTGGGATTCATGCATTGAACTTGGCAGCCCAGAGAACAGAGGCCCCATGGCCCTGGCTAGCAGGAATGCTGAGACCCTGCGCAGCTGGTGAAGTGAGCTGAACAGCAACCGAGAGAGGATGGGGCCCCGGGGGTCACACCGGGCAGCAATGTGTGGGAGCGGCTGGGGCAGGCTCAAGAGAACCAACTGCTCAATGTTCAGGAATTTTGCAAGCTGGTGTTAAACACAGCCACTATTAAAAGTTAAATTATATAAACTTACACATTGAATATACCAAAAAGAGAAGCAATAAACACCTGGAACTCATCACTTCCTCATTATTGACATTTTCTCTACGCCGTTGAGGTTATTTACATTGACTGTATTTGTTTAGCACAAATACTTTATCCCTGTGTGTCCCTGCACATCTCTTCCCAACTCTGTGCTCAGCGACGTCAGGGGGATGGCTTGAGATGGGCCACAGTCGGAATACGTACACTGCAGAGCAAATCCTACAATTCAGGGCTCTCTTCTTCCAGAGAGTTGGTTGTTCACATCTACCAGCACACCGCTGAACGCAGGCCCCCTCCTGCTAGATGATGCCGCCTCCACGCTTGCCTGTCAGGGAGCAGCATTGATCTCAGTCTGGTGAGGCTGGTGTAGGAAGAGAGGCTGACAACAGAGGGTTTGCACAAGGACAGTTCTTAGCTTCGGGGAATGCCAGTGTCACTATTCTAGGGAGTTCTGTCCAGGCTGATGCAGGGGTCAGCTATAGAGGACACAGAGGACTGGGGGACAGGGAGAAAGTAGGTGGCAAGGGCTGGGGGCGGGGGCGGGGAATGTCAATTTCTTGGCCTGACACTCAGTGCTGGATTTCAGGGCCAGAAAAAAACCAGGACTGGGGCAGAGGGCAACCTGGCAGACTGCTCAACCATACCGTGCTTGGGTGAGGGTGGCAGTAGCAGACGGACCCCAGTCCCCACCTCCTAATGGGGAGGGAGCGTTCGTTCTCACTGCCTCAAGCCTGGCTGATGGGAGCCTGCAGGCGGCTGATGGGAGCCTGCAGGCAGCTGAGGGGAACCAGGCTGGGGCGGGGGGGGGGGAGGGGGGCAGGATCTGGCAACCAAGCAGAAGGAAGTAAAATGTATTTATTAAAAATAAAATAAAATAAAATAATTTTTAAAAACTCTGATCTGCTGGGTAACATGAATCACTGGTTATACTTGGTGGTGTACTGAAGAGAGAGGAGGAAGCGAGGCACATGGTCTGTAGAGAATTTTCTTTTTTAAGATTTTATTTCTTTATTTGACAGAGAGAGAGAGAGAGAGAGAGATCACAAGTTAGGTAGAGCGGCAGGCAGAGGGAGAGGGAGAAGCAGTCTCCCCGCTGAGCAGGGACCCTGATGTGGGGCTTGATCCCAGGATCCCAAAATCATGACCTGAGCCAAAGGCAGATGTTTAACTGACTGAGCCACCCAGGCGCCCCTGGTCTGTAGAGAATTAAAACATCAGAAGAAAACCAACGAGTTGGCCCGCTTTGTATTATCACCACACGTGGCAGTTCTAAGCGACGGTGGCGATAAGATACTGCTTCAGGACAGGCCGCGGCCGCGGCCGCCCTCCGCACAGAGCGGCACTTTTGATGGGGTTCTAGGTAACTGGCTGATTGTGTTAGAACAGGTGACACGCTCTTCTTCTGTTCTTCTTTGTGGTTAGTTTCATAGAATCCCTTATTTTTAGAGTGCTGGAGGCATGTCTTGTTTTTCCATTCGGACGACAACTTGCATCAAGGGTCCATGGGGTGCTGGCTGTCAAGTGTGCTAGGAGTTTAAGAGCACTGTTAGAGATGTAATGTGTTCTCTGGAAAAAATTGGTAGACAGCCTTATTTTGTACACGTAACAAAACAAGTCAGAAGTTAGCTATGAGTCACCACTTTCCTATTATTCTAGCATTGAACCCTGCAGAGCAGAAAGAGGTTTGAAGCATAAAAAAAAGGGCTCTTTAAAAAGAGATGAGCATGCAGATGTGGAAGCATTGACCTAGAATCAAGTTCTGGGGCATATTGGACTGTATGACCGTAGAAGTATTCTACTTAACTGCTCTGAGCCTCGGTTTCTCCATTTGTAGAATGGGGCTAAGAACACCTGCCCAGCTACTTCCCAGGTTATTTCTAAAAGTCCAGTGAAACCAGGTATAGGAAGGGGTGATGCATAGTATAAAGCATGGTGCTTTCCAGGATTCAAGAAGGGGAAACATGGAGCCCAGAGCAAGCATATCTGCGGAGGTTAAATGTAGCTTTAGATCTGGAACTTTAATTTCCACTGCAAAAACAGTGTGCTAAGCAAAGTTTGAGGACATCAAAGGGAACATGTGAAATCTGGACACTGGATAAACAGCTCAATGGGAAAAGGAGCCGGGCCAGGCCTCTCCCGGCGTGGGGCTCACTCCAGGAAGCCAAGTGAAAAAGAAGATTCCAGAGAAGGGTGATGCCATGGCTGAGACGGCGCGTCTCGCAAGTTTAGAGTTGCTGTGTCTGGTTGAGGAGGAAAACTCAGGTCCAGAAGAAGCTCTTGGAGCAGCATCTCCAGTACCATTTGTCAACTGGCAGATTCGATCTGTAACCAGAAGCCTCTTCTCTTTCCGTTGGCTTTGCTGCATTTTTGGAGAGTGAATTCTGTTAAGGAGTGTGGTAGAAACCCTATGACCCCCTCCAAATCTCCCAAATCAAATGGAAAATAAAAGAAAAAGAGGCCCTCTGGCCTCTTTCTGACCCGCTTTACAGAGATTAACACTGCAACATAAACCAGGAGCTTTTTCTTTACTACCTGGAGGTGGATGGAAAGTTGTTTCCAGAGGTTACTGATGTTGGCATCATGACAATGGGTGATGGGCTGTCAGCCCTCCCAGGCACGGTCCACCTGCCTTCTTTGGTGCTGAGTGGGGGCTGGGGCCCCTCTGCCAGAGCAAGGGAGGGAGGAGAGCTGGGGAAGTGCTCTGTGCTTCTAGATCAGACCCTCCTGGAATGAAAGGAGCATGTCCACACAGATGTCCAGGTCTTCCCCATGGAATTTACGTAACTAAAGGCAGAGACAGGTCACTGCAAAAAAGTGTCTGCTCCCCCTGCTAACAAGTGTAAGGCTGAGAAGAACAGGACAGATCGGATTTGAAGAAACAAGCCATTAAGATGATCCTGGGGTTCAGATGTTGACCCAGGGGCAGGTCAGGCAGGGAGCCACGAATCTAGGGACTTGTTCTTCCTTCCTGTTGACACACCAAGTGAGTTTCTTTCCCAGGTGGAACCCTGCCTTTTCCATGAGTCCCCCTCCCTGTGCACCTGCCCGATTCCAGCAGCCCAATCCACCATCTAATGAACCACTTGTATTTCCCCAGCCTTGACAAGCTGCCCCACTGGCAACTCCTCAAAACCCCAAGGTGAAGGAGGTGTGAATTTTATCCTGGAAAACTTTGCGGGTTAAGAAACATGGCCAGGGGCTCCCAATGAATTACTGGCGAGTCTAGAATTGGCGTCATTACGTTTCTAGCATGTTTCACGAACCGCCCAGCCATGCTGCTTCTTGTTCTTTAAATATAATATCTATGAAGTGCACCAGAACCTCACCAGGAGGGATTTTTAGAGCAGTGGAAGAAGACAAAGCAGGTGTCAAGGTTCATTAACCTCACCTTCTTCCCTTTCTAAAAATGGACTCGCTGAGATGTCCAGGCTGCCTTTTAAAGCTCCACGTGCCTATGATAGAAAATTATTCTTGCCTTGTATATGCATTTTCAGGTCTGTTTTTGAGCCAGTTGCTACACTGAATCAAGAGGGTTTAAACTCTGATATTCCGGATCTCAAATAATCTGGTGCAGCGTTTCCCATCCCTGTGCCCCTCTCTGGGTTTGTTTCCAACTCATCACCCTGCTCGTGCTCATTGGCTTCCACGTTGGAACGGCCAATGACTGCAGAGAAACACAACCTTCACGTCTGATTGAGGCCAGGAAGGCCTTTTCCTTGTAAAACTGACGGGAAAGTATAAATTGCAGAAGCAGTAACCAGCAAATAGACCTGCTATCAGAAGCTGGCTCTCCCCCAGCCATGCCCCACTATAAATATGCAGAGGAAGTAAACCTTAACCACACGGAGGCTAAAAAAAAAAAAAAAAGACTAGTTTCTGTATGTGGCTTTTGTAAATCAGTTTAATTGCGTCACACTTCCACCTCGAATGCATGACAATAAGGTCCTGGTTACCCAGTAGAAGGCAGAAAAAAACCCAAATGTATCACCGTATAGCACCTTCCTCCACAGTCTGTTTTTCCCTTGGAGCTGACAATGAATCACTTGTTGACAGCAGGGGGCGGTCACGTGGGGGGCGTGAAACACCTCCATGCAGGGAAGCCACGCCCAGCAGGAATGTTGCCGGAGGAGGTTGGCCCCCCCCACTTCCTTGTGGAGGCCACAAATGTGCCTAAGCCTCTCTGTACTGTATGGAATTAAATAACCATGTGGCAAAAAGTTACGGCTCCTGCCTTGCAACACGAAACTGTAAAATGTGTTGGCAGCGCCTAATACCTCTTGCAAAATATAATCACAGATCCCGATGCTTTGAGAGTTGGCGTGGGAATCATCCAAACCAACTTAAAATAGTAACAAAGGCTGAGTGTGAACCTGTGGCGGAGATTCTCTGAAAAGAGACCAGGAGGAAGGCCAAGCTTTAAGCAGCCTTTTAGGAGCAGAAGATTGCCCCTGCTCAACGATAACCGTCACCCTTAGAGAGAGCTATCCCTCCGATTCGGACCCCACTCTCCTCCACAAGGAATTAGATCTGAAATCCTTAAGGGCCAACGCGGATGTGTCGATATTCCCAGTCCCACCGCATTTCAGGAATGAACTGAGGCACATAGCTAACAACCACCGGGGTTGGAGGTGTTGTGCTTTTTGTTTTGTTTTGTTTTATCATTTGAACATAGTTCAGTAACTTTCTGAAGAGAAAGGACCTGGGGTGGATTGGGCAGCATCCATCATCAAGAGCCAAATATTTCACATCTACTAATTTTCCATCTTGACTCTCTTGCAAAAAGACCGTGATATTTATTCACAAGGGAACTTCAGGAACAAGGGGGATCTTAGCTTGGAAAATCTATCACAGCAGACTCCTTTGTTCCAGAAAACATTAAAAGTCTTGGGCCCATCCGCATGATTGGATGGGAGTTATATTAGCCCATTTCCCCCACTAAGTTATCATTACACAAATTTAAAAATATTTTTAAAAAAACTTTAAAAACAGCTGATCACAAAGACAATATTTATGGTACATACATGTTTTCTGGAAGATTTTAATGAGATAAATAGCTGGTTAAATATACATTCACTAATGGACCATGGCTTTTGTCTAGATGTTTTTTCTACTGCTTCGTTCTGACTTGAGTTCTGACATCTGGACATACACTGGGTCATATGCCCAGCTTACTATGTGATTCCCAGTTCTCTGGTAACCCTCGTTCCCCGGTTCCAAGGGGCTGGGCTGGCCTTGTTTGTGCTGTCACCTGCCTCCTGTCTACAGCTGTGGGGACGAGAGGCGCATACTCTACCCAGATTTGGCCACTCATTGGCCCTTCTCCGGGAGAATGAAATAGAACAAAGAAACATTTCCCAAGCTGGACTTAAAATGTGTAAATGTGGGTGTGGCCAGTGGCCATGTTCCATCCCTTGCCCTGGGGAGCAAGGGAAACTGGTCTGCAGAAACCAGAGACAAAGCCCTGATTTCTTCCCAGGCTGAAGTCTGGTACCTCCCTGAGGCCCAGCTGCAAGCTCATTCCAGCTTCTATTTGACATTTTCTGAAAACTTACATTTTCCTTATTTGTTTAAGTCTGGCGATTTCTGCCGCATGCAACCAAGAGATCACTAACCGGTACAAATTCTTATCTCAGAGGCATATCATTCCATGGGGTTTTGGGCTCCGGGCTGATTCAACATCGAAAGCCTTTCAGTGTCTCACGGGCACCTGCTTGGTGTTCTCTGTGCAGAGGCTACTGGCCATTGGGTGTGAGCTCCAGTTCGGCGCATTCTAAGCATGAGAACTGAGCAAGTCCTTTAGCCTCCAAGCATCTCCGTCTCCTCAGCTGTAAAATGAGGTAAATAAACTAAGAAATGACCATGTGATAAAGCACAAAAAGCTTGAACGTTGGGGTTAGGCTGGGGACAAAATGCCAGTTCAGTCACCTCCCAGAGCCTCAGTGTCCTCATTGGCATGCAACGAGTCCTGCATTATGGGCACATTTATTATTACTATTGTCATTACCGCTGCGGCTCTTCCTTGTCGTCCCAGTGAATGTGAAAGTTCTTCCTAATCAATAAAGAACAATTCCCTAAATAAAGGGTATCAAGATGCTTTCTTTAAACAAGCAAAAGCAGCTTCTGTTTCATCTCTGTTACTCAGCTGGAGATGGTTAGTTCTCTGTCAATGACGTCTCAGCTCCGGTTGGCTGATCTAGCATGAGGGGCTGTAAGACGCGTAGGAAATAGACTTCCCCACGCTTTGAAGAAAAGGACACATGGCCAGGTAGGGGTGGGAGACAACCAGACCTGAATGCCTGTCCTCAGGCCACTTACTCTCTCTGCGTCTCTCTCTGTAAAGCAGGATGCTGACGTCATCTACTTCCTGGAATACTGGACCCCTTTGGGGTGGTGTATATGAAGTGGGACGCCACATTAAATATCTTAATGACAGCCCTCCCTTAGAAGCTGCCCTAACTTTCCTGTCTTCACCCCCTGCAGCAGAAATAGAATCATCACTCTGACAGCTATGAGTGTGTCTCTGTGTTAGCATGAACCCCGACGTGTTTTTCCTCGATCAGCAATTTTCCTACTAGGTCATCAGTTTAGGAAGAGATAAATCAAACCTCCTTCCCTTAACATTTATTACCTTATTTGGGTTTTTTAGGAACTGAAATTTGCATTGAGTGCAACTTAAAGGGAACAATTTTGACAGTTCGGTTGTATCAAAATCTGAGTTCATACCAGGATCCTGTTTTCTCTGAAATCACAAACCATTTTAAAACCAAAGTTAAAGGGGTTTCATTCTAGAAAATGAAAAACTGAGGGTTACCCTAAAGATAAAATTATGGTCTGGGTTCCCAAGTTCAGGTCAGAGTCGATTCTCAAAACTGCCCTGGAAAACGGTGGTACTATGAGCTCTTCATGGGGAGTTTTGGGGGCCAGAGGCTGAGCCAAGTGGCAACACGCGGGGGCGGGTCCCAGGAAAGGCGGGGCCCACAGGGGGCGGGGCCCAAGACAGGCACTGCCTGGAGCCCTGTCTGCTTTCTCAGGAGCCACCAGCTCACTCTGGTTTGTCCAGGATCATCTCAGTTTTAAGTCTGGGGTCCAGGTAACTCCCCGGTCCCAGGCAAACAGGGACAGTGGGTCACCCCATCTGGCGCTGGTATAAACTGCTTCATGTTCATCTAACCCCTTAGTCTTATTACCCATTCTGATCCGCATCTAGTCTATCCCATAGACTTGTCTTAAATTTGTTTCTTTTCCTTTCTTGCCTAAATAGCAGAAGACAAATATAACAGAAGGAAAAAGTGTTTGAGGATCGATAATCCAGGAGGCTAGAAACCACTGCTCTGGCAGCCATGGTCTTGGAGTTGAAGGCAATTGTCCTCCCTTTTCTCAAAGCTCAGGACCTCAAGGGCAGTAAACGCCATCCCTGGGGATCAGCAGCACTCATGGCTTAGCCTTATGGCTATGTTTGTTCTCTTACTTTCATATAATTTTTTTATAAGAATATTAATTGGTGCCATTGACACCATACTTAACTTCCTCTTCATACCCCTGCTGCTGCAGTGTGTGGAGCAGGGGAGGAAAGATGTTTCCCCTTTCCAGCCAGAGGAAACACATTTGCAAAGAAAATGAACCCCTGTAGGAATTTCCTCTTGCCTGGTACCTTTTTTTTTTTTTTTTCAAAGGAAATTTGCTGGGGAGGGGTGGTTCATCATGGTTATCAAAGTAGTATCTGCATATTGTCACAAACTAGAAGAATACAGAAGGAACCTTAGAAATCACACATAATCCCAGCATGGTACCTTGTCAAACATACTGAATAGCAGCACAAGCAGTGGACTCTTCAGTGAGCAGTGCTCCTTCCAGTGGGTTACACCGTCTCCTGCCGGGGCCACTAGCTGCTCAGAAGGTCTGTGTTCTACAGCCTTTTACAGAGAAGCAGCCAGAGCAAAAACAGCTCCCTTGTTACTAAATGACAATAGTTCTTTTTCTCCAGGATGCTGAATTTGAACCACAACCCATCCACCAACAAATCTCTGCAGTTTCTATGAGGGAGCAGGCACCCTGGGACCCCACCTTCGTGGGCAGGAGACACACTGGGCGAGCATACTGAGTTGTATCAATGAGCAGAGAGGATGCCAGGGAGCGGGCAGCCAGGGGATCCGTCCTGGTCTGGGAGGCAGAGAAAGCTTCCCGAGGACATTATACTCAGGCCAAGGCCTGCCAGCTGACTAGGAGGGGCCAGGCGAAGACAGAGAAAGTCCAGGGGGGCAGCCCCGGAGGAGGCTGGAGGAGTGTCCTGTCGGGAAAGCTATACGGGAGAAGGCCAGGGTGACTAAGACAAGGTATGGGTAAGGTATGGGGGTCTAGGTGCTTGTTTTTGGCTTTCCACCAAGGGCAATTGGAAGCCTCCCAAGGCTCATCCACAGGGCAGGACAGGACCTCTACAGTGAGCAAGCCGGGCTGCAGGGAGCAGGGTGGGTGTGGCAGAGAGTGACTGGCGGTAAGAGGCATCCGGAGAGGGAGAGGGAGAGGGAAAATGGGTATGTTTGCAATGGTCAGAATCAGCCTCAGTGACGGATGAAATATTGGGGTAGGAGGATAGGTCCAGATGGCAGGTGGCAGAAGGAGGGGTCTGAAAGCTGGAAGAACAGCCCCCCCACGGGTGTGTGGCTCGTGCAGTTGCCCAAGCCCGTGCTCAGAGGGCCCAGTCCTCGGCTTACTGCTCTGTTGTTGCTGTCTCAAAATGCTTCATCATTTTTGAACAAGGGGCCCTGCATTTTCATTTTGCACGAGGCCCGCAAATTATATAGCTGGTCCTGCCCAGAGGTAACTGTCTTCTGCATGTTGGTGCAGAATCTTCGCTCTGCTAATGGCATTTGGACTCCATCCAAGGCCTTGAAATTGTTGATTTATCCTGTCAGGCAGGACACGTGTGTAAAGAAGGATCACTGGACCCTGTTCCGTGCTGTGTGTGTCTGTGAGCATATCAAGGATGGCCTGTGATTAAAGTTCCCGAGAGCAAGGAGACAGAAGACCGTTTACTGACTTTGGAGACAGAAGACAGGACGTTTTAATAACACAAGCTTCGAATTTGCTGCTTGAGTAAAAGAGGGATTTCCCTCACCCCAGTTTCATTTAGGTTGGTAATTAAAGCTAAAAAAACTTCATTTAAGCCGAAGCTAACTGGATATTGTTTGGCAGAAAAGACTTTGAAAAAAATGAGTGATTTATTATTTTATTTGGCTAAGAATTTCATAGGATGCCTGAAGCTCATGCAACACCAAATTTGCATGAAAGAGAATTATTATTCAAGGGTTTAAAAGAAAATACATGAATATGTCTATCCTGGAACTTCAGGGAGGGAAAAAGAGACGGTCCTTTACCAAAGCTATAACACAATACACTGATTATTCAGGGAACTCTCTATAAATTTACCAGAATTGCTATACAGGCTTGTAGGCTTTAGACCAAATAATAATTGTTATACTTTTACTACTAAATGAGAAAATAAACTCTCAAGAATAACTTAGATATAGATCACCATCCTGAATTCCTTTAGGTATCTTATATCCACTTACAGCAGCAAATGTCTATAAAATACTAAAATTACAGAAAGAATAGGGAAAATTTGGAAAGCCCTTCCAAATATTTACAAGGCTATATCTTTTGAAGTCGATATAGTAATATAGTTTAAAGGAAGGGCTTTGATGTCAGATCATTTCAGGTTCAAAGCCTGGATCCATCTGGGGCAAGTTGCTTAACCAGCTAAGCTTCAGTTCCCCCATATGCAAACGGAGGTGATCCTTACTTCCGTTTGTAATCTGCATGTTGTAATTATTCAATAATTTATATTTTTTTCAAGCTGTACTTTTTGAATAACTGCTAAAGGGCAATTGAGTGCACAGTTATCTGTGTGAATCTTCATCAATTTCCTTCAAAATGAGCCTCCACTCCTTGGATAAGTCACTCAAGTGGCTCTGAGAGCAGGCCCAGTTGTTGCTGCTCTAAAAACTGCCCTGCAGATGACAAGGAGGTGAAGGAATTGGTGTTTTCCCCTCAGAGAAGATGAAAGGGACGGAGGTGGGGACGATGAGGGAGAGGCGGGTGAGCTGGTGCGCTGGTTTCACCAGCGGGGTACATGGGACCTGAGGACGTCAGCCCATCCTATACCAGTATGACTTCATCTTAACTAATTACATCTGTAAAGACCGTATTTCCAAATGCGGTCACAGTCACAGGTATGGGGGTTAGGACTTGAACTTGTCTTTTTAGGGGATCTGATTTAACCCACCACTGGTATAGACACAGTGCAGCTAGAGGTGACCAGCCAGGGGACTCTGCTGTCCCCGAGGGACATCATATCCGTAACCCATTCTCAGCACACCACTTTGGAAAGCTCTGGTATAAACACACCTCTACCCCACTCCCGCCTCTCCCCTGCCTCTGGTGAAGTTTATACTAAACGCACACCTCATACAGCCACACAGGCTGTGACCCGATCCAAGGTGCAGGACCCATTCAGGCACCTCCAGTGAGGACCGATCCTGCCCAAGACTCACCTGTCTGGGCTGCGCAGCAGGTACGTCTGCAGGATGAAGAAGGACATCCAAGCCTGTTCAGCCTGGTACCATTCAACCTGGAAATCGTGAAACAGAGTCTCCTTGTCTGACTCCAGGCTCACAGGATCTTCTGACAGCTTACCTTTCCAGGTGGCAGGACCAGGAGGGTGTGGGTTGGCTGGAGGACCCTGGTGTCTAGCACTTCAGCTCCTACTTAGATCAATAAAGTAGCTTTCCTGCTACAAATGATCAAAGCATGAGCCTGGTTAATAAGTCTGTCCCTCAAAGATGTGTTGTCTCTCTCTCTCTCTGTCTCTCTCTCTCTCTCTCTTCCCACCATTAACTCTGCACTGAGTTAACTCCACCTTGTAAGGCTGTTTGGGAGACGGCCAGCCCCCGCCATACTTAGCCAGTGCCCACCTTCCTGACCTCATTGCCTGGGGCCTGACTTCCTGTGGCAGATCCCTTCTACTAGAATTAGGGTCTCCCGAGGCACAAATGAAAGTCAACTAACTCAGCCCAGGGGTGGGAGGGTATGGGAAGCATCCATGAGGAGGCGAATGAGCAAGCAGAGCAGAGGCAGGGGGATTGTGGGCAGAGGGAACAATGCTTGTGAAGCGTAGGGACTTGAAGGTGTGGGGGGCTTTGGGGGGGACCCTGGTACTCCTGAGACTACTGCAAATGAAGACAGGCCTGGAGGTTAGCCCGCAGGGGGAATCAGGCTCCCGATTTGATCCCAAAGCCTGTGGGAGTCATTTGGAATTCTAGGCAGCAGATGCCATGACAAAATTCACATTGCACCAGGCTCCCTGAGGCAGCTGGCTGGAAGAGAAACCCACAGGACAAAGAGGAAGAGAGAGGGGGCCCCTGGGGTCATCCAGCTCACTCAGGGACAGAATCAAGACAATGGGATGGAGGAGAGATGTTTAAGAAACGCAGCAAATGGCCGAGGATGTAGAAAGTGAGGGAGAAGGAAGGGAAGAGACAAGAAGATAGTAGGACTCAAGTGGGTAGAACTGGGTCTCCCAGAAAGATACCCTCAAAGGCTAACCCCCAGCACCTGCGACCTTATTCGGAAACAGGGTCTTTATAGACACAATCAAGCTAAGATGAGGTCATACTTGAGTAGATCCGAAGTGAGTCCAGGGACCGGTGTCCTTGTATGAAGAAGGAAACGTAGGCACAAACGCCAAGACGCACAGGGAGAAGCGTGGGACACCGGAGGCAGAGGGAGGCGGGTGCATCTTCAAGCCACGGCCACCAAGGTTCGCCAGCAGTCGCCAGAAGCTGGGATGAGGCAAGGCAGGATCCTTCCCTAGAGCCTTCTGGGAGAGCTTCGGGTGTGCTGGATGCCTTCTGGGTATGGGTGGAAGAGTTTATGCAGAAAATGGTACATGCCCCTGAGTCGGGCCAGGCACGGCTTTGAAGCCCTCCCCTCTTCACAGCGGTGGGTGTTCCAGAAGTTTCTCTTACCCTCTGAGTTACGCTTGCCTGTCAGCAAGGTAGGGACAGTCGGAGCGTGTGGGCTGGTTGTGGAGATTAAATTCAATCCGATATGTAAACTCCTCGATACAGGAGATAGTCAGTGTCGACTGCGTTATTACAGGTAGAACGATTTTGCTTCTCTCACCGTCTTCCTTTTCCAGGCACTGACAAGAAAATTCACCTGTGCTTGGAGAGAAACAAAGGCTGGAGAAGCTAGTCCCTCCTTTGGGGAAAATCATCTGTTTTTCAATAGTTTCCTTTCTACGTGTATTTGTTCTGGAGCTGTTTCATTTACCAACAATGGAGCTGTTCAGAACGGGAGTTTTCAGGCAGCTCAGAGCATTTTCTTTATTCCTTTTATCAGAGTTTTATTTGGGCTTTTAGGTTGCTAGGATCAGCCCTAGGGCAAGCTTGCCTGCAAGCCCATAGCACAGGACGTGAGGCCACACCTGACTGTCCTCTCCTGGCCTGCTGGGCTGCCCCGTGAGTCAGCCTCCTCCTCTGTCGCTGTTTACTTCATTGCAGAATGAAAGTAGTAGAAGTATTTACCAACCTCAACAGGATGTTGTAGCAATTAACAAATGAATGATTACAGAGCATACTCACATACAAAGCTCCCAATAAAGCTAATTATTATTTTTATAGGAGCTCTCAAAAGGAAGATTTTCTTTATGAGCGTCCACTCTCCAGGTGCCTTGTGAACTTGGCCTCCCAGCCGGGGATGCCTGCTACCTCCCAGAGATGAAATCACATGAACATCCCCACTGGAGGCCCATTTCCCTAACAGGGTAGACTTCCAGGGCCAGAACTCTGTCCTCTGTGGCAGCACCGAATGGAGACCATGGAGTGGCCAGGTAAATTTGCAGGTAAGTTTGAATTTCAGATCAATGGCAAATAATTTTTAGTATAACTACGTTTCATGCAATAATTGTAAAAGAAGCAAAACATACACCAAAAGTTTCTGTTGTTTATCTGAAATTCTAATGTAACTGGGCATCCTGTTTGTATTTATCTGGGTTTTTGTTTTTGCTAAACCTGGCAACACTAAATCCATGTTAGGTTTTTGGTTTTTTTTTTTTTTTTAGCTTATAAACAACAAAAATGTATTTCTCACAGTTCTGGGTGCTGGAAGTCCTAGATTAGGGAGCCAGCGTGGTCAGGTGAGGGCCCCCTTTCAGGTAACAGACTTCTTTTTTTTTTTATGTTAATCACCATACATTACATCATTAGTTTTTGATGTAGTGTTCCATGATTCGTTGTTTGCGTATAACACCCAGTGCTCCATTCAGTATGTGCCCTCCCTAATACCCATCACCAGGCTAACCCAACCCCCCACCTCCCTCCCCTCTAGAATCCTCAGTTTGTTTCTCAGAGTCCATAGTCTCTCATGGTTCATCTCCCCCTCCGATTTCCGCCCCTTCATTCTTCCCCTCCTGCTATCTTCTTCTCCTTCTTCTTTTTTTTTTTTAACATATAATGTATTATTTATTTCAGAGGTACAGGTCTCTGATTCAACAGTCTTACACAATTCACAGCGCTCACCACAGCACATACCCTCCCCAGTGTCCATCACCCAGCCGCCCCCTCCCTCCCACCCCCCACCACTCCAGCAACCCTCAGTTTGTTTCCTGAGATTAAGAATTCCTCATATCGGTGAGGTCATATGATACATGTCTTTCTCTGATTGACTTATTTCACTCAGCATAATACCCTCCAGTTCCATCCACATCATTGCAAATGGCAAGATTTCATTCCTTTTGATGGCTGCATAATATTCCATTGTATATATATACCACCTCTTCTTTATCCATTCATCTGTCGATGGACATCGTGGCTCTTTCCACAGTTTGGCTATTGTGGACATTGCTGCTATAAACATCGGGGTGCATGTGCCCCTTCGGATCCCTACATCTGTATCTTTGGGATAAATATCCAGTAGTGCAATTGCTAGGTCATAAGGTAGCTCTATTTTCAACTTTTTGAGGAACCTCCATACTGTTTTCCAGAGTGGCTCCCCCAGCTTGCATTCCCACCAACAGTGTAGGAGGGTTCCCCTTTCTCCGCATCCCCGCCAACATCTGTCGTTCCCTGACTTGTTAATTTTAGCCATTCTGACTGGTGTGAGGTGGTATCTCATTGAGGTTTTGATTTGGATTTCCCTGATGCCGAGCGATGTTGAGCACTTTTTCATGTGTCTGTTGGCCATTTGGATGTCTTCTTTGGAAAAATGTCTGTTCGTGTCTTCTGCCCATTTCTTGATTGGATCACTTGTTCTTTGGGTGTTGAGTCTGATAAGTTCTTTATAGATTTTGGATACTAGCCCTTTATCTGATATGTCATTATGCAAATATCTCCTCCCATTCTGTCGGTTGTCTTTTGGTTTTGTGGACTGTTTCTTTTGCTGTGCCATAGCTTTTTATCTTGATGAAGTCCCTTGCTTCCCTTGCCGTTGGTGATGTTTCTAGGAAGAAGTTGCTGTGGCTGAGGTCGAAGAGGTTGCTGCCTGTGTTCTCCTTTAGGATTTTGATGGACTTCTGTCTCACATTTAGGTCTTTCAACCATTTGGAGTCTATTTTTGTGTGTGGCGTAAGGAAATGGTCCAGTTTCTTTCTTCTGCATGTGGCTGTCCAATTTTCCCAACACCATTTGTTGAAGAGACTGTCTTTTTTCCACTGGACATTCTTTCCTGCTTTCTCGAAGATGAGTTGACCATAGAGTTGAGGGTCCATTTCTGGGCTCTCGATTCTGTTCCATTGATCGATGTGTCTGTTTTTGTGCCAGTACCATACTGTCTTGATGATGACGGCTTTGTAAGAGAACTTGAAGTCCGGAATTGTGATGCCGCCAGCTTTGCTTTCTTTTTCAACATTCCTCTGCCTATTCGGGGTCTTTTCTGGTTCCATACAAATCTTAGGATTATTTGTTCCATTTCTTTGAAAAAAGTTGATGGTATTTTGATAGGGATTGCATTGAATGTGTAGATTGCTCTAGGTAGCATTGACATCTTCACAATATTTGTTCTTCCAATCCACGAGCATAGAACGTTTCTCCATTTCTTTGTGTCCTCAGTTTCTTTCACGAGTATTTTATAGTTTTCTGAGTACAGATTCTTTGCCTCTTTGGTTAGATTTATTCCTAGGTATCTTATGGTTTTGGGTGCAATTGTAAATGGGATCAACTCCTTAATTTCTCTCTCTTCTGTCTTGTTGTTGGTGTATAGGAATGCCACTGATTTCTGTGCATTGATTTTATATCCTGCCACTTTACTGAATTCCTGTATGAGTTCTAGCAGTCTTGGGGTGGAGTCTTTTGGGTTTTCCACATAAAGTATCATATCATCTGCAAAGAGTGAAAGTTTGACTTCTTCTTTGCCGATTTGGATGCCTTTTATTTCTTTTTGTTGTCTGATTGCTGTGGCTAGGACTTCTAATACTATATTGAATAGCAGTGGTGATAGTGGACATCCCTGCCATGTTCCCGACCTTAGGGGGAAAGCTCTCAGTTTTTCCCCATTGAGAATGATATTCTCTGTGGGTTTTTCATAGATGGCTTTTATGATATTGGGGTATGGACCCTCTATCCCTATACTCTGAAGAGTTTTGATCAAGAAAGGATGCTGTACTTTGTCAAATGCTTTTTCTGCATCTATTGAGATGAGCATATGGTTCTTGTTCTTTCTTTTATTGATGTATCACATTGATTGATTTGTGGACGTTGAACCAACCTTGCAGGCCAGGGATAAATCCCACTTGGTCGTGGTGAATAATCCTTTTAATGCACTGTTGGATCCTATTGGCTAGTATTTTGGTGAGAATTTTTGCATCCCTGTTCATCAAGGATATTGGTCTGTAATTCTCCTTTTTGATGGGGTCTTTGTCTGGTTTGGGGATCAAGGTAATGATGGCCTCATAAAACGAGTTTGGAAGTTTTCCTTCCATTTCTATTTTTTGGAACAGTTTCAGAAGAATACATATTAATTCTTCTTTAAATGTTTGGTAGAATTCCCCTGGGAAGCCATCTGGCCCTGGGCTTTCGTTTGTTGGGAGATTTTTGATGACTGCTTCAATTTCCTTAGTGGTCATGGGTCTATTCAGGTTTTCTATTTCTTCCTGGTTCAGTTTTGGCAGTTGATACATCTCTAGGAATGCATCCATTTCTTCCAGATGATCTGATTTGAATCCACGTTGTTTTATGAAGACTATCTCAGGATGAGGATATTCAGACATCACAGTGATCAACTCCTCCCTTCCAGAAAGCACAGCTCCCGGTAATCGGTGTTACTGTTGATGCCTGACATGTCGGCCCACCGCCACATCAGGTGACACTCCTCGTTAAGGCAGAATGCTTTCCATGGGGCTGCTCGCCTAGCTTTGCCTCCTAGACTTGTGACTCTCATAGGTGGTGTTCCTCCTCTCTATATAAAATAATGTAGAGAGTGTTTCTTTAGCTCTAGGACTTTGTAAAGATGAGAAAATATCCAAGAACGATTGAAACCCACATTCTACAAGAGACCATTTGGTTGAACTTACAACATTTGTGGTTTTTAAAGTCAAAAACCAGTCAACAGTGGCCATTTCACATGGTTCAACATCTAGGCTACCCTTCAAGAAACCATCAAGGATCTAAAGCAGGCTCTGCGTGAGGCACCAGTGACTCCTCAGTAACCCAATTCAGATTCACTTCTGTGTGACCACATGGTCTGTCTCCATGAGGGTATATACTTATTGCATTAAGGCTCCGAAGGCAAAGTCTCAGCCTACACTTGCACATTTTCCCACAGTAGAGAATGTTTGCTAATTGATTTCTTTTTTTTTTAAGATTTTATTTATTTATTTATTTATTTATTTATTTATTTATTTAAGAGAGAGCACAAGCAGGGGGAGCTTCAGACAGAGGGAGAAGCAGATTCCCCACCGAGCAAGGAGCCCGATGGTGGGATTCAATCCCAGGACCCTGAGATCATGACCCAAGCTGAAGGCAGACACTTAACTGACTGAGCCACCCAGGTGTCCCTTGCTAATTGATTTCAATGGAGGGCTTTAATTTCCTACAAAATTCTCTGAAAAAGGTTGGCTGTGGAGATTAGGTTCTGGTAATGACAAAGTAGTTTAGTGAAAATAAGCCCTCGAGATAATAAGGGAAAAATTTTTCTTTCATATTTGAAAGCAGTGGAGAGTGAGTAAAAGGAGGCAGAAACTGGAGTGGACTTTACCCTTGAAAGAAGGAAACTGCACCTGGTGATATTTGGAAGCTTGCAGCTTCTTTTTCTTTTCCTTGAGGAAACTTCCTGAATCCCCACACTCCTTGTAGGCAGAAAACATCAGCCTTACTGGCTTGAGGTAGATGTAATGTACAGAGAACACGAAGTGTGTGCACATGTGCATGTGGCACATGGAGCTCTACTGCTCTAAGTTTCCCATGAACTCTGTGAAGCAGGACAATATTACCTGTAAGTGGATTGTGATAAAGTAAAGGCATATATTTACTTTATGCCTTTACTTTATCACAGTAAAGTAACTACAGCAACTACTAAATGCAAAGAGGCATAGCTAAAGAGTCAGTAGAGGATTAAAATGGAATGTCAGAAATAGTAATACAAAAGAAAGTCAGGAAAGATAAATAAGAAAAAGAAAAACACGGGACAGTTACAACAAATATGAAGGTGGTAGACTTACACTCAACCATATCAGACAAGCAAGACCTAATTATATGCTGCCTTCAGGAGAGGCACTTGAAACAGAGCTGCCTGAATAGGATGAAAGAAACAAAGATGAAAAAATTACTATGAAAATAAGAAGTATAAGAAAGCTGAGGTAGCTATATTAATTTTGGACAAAATAGACTCAAAGTTCAAGGCAAAAAGTATTACTGAAAAGAGAGTTATTTCATAACTACACAAGAACCAATATATCAGGAAGACATAACAATATACAGTGCTTCAGACTGTATGCAGCCCAAAAATGACAGAAATAAAGGAGAAGCAGACAGATTTCCCACCGCGGTTTGAGATTTTAACACTCTTCTCTGAGAAATTGAGACAAAAAAATATTTTTTTAATCATTAAGGACATAGGTTTGAAGGACACATCAACCACTTTGACTTAATAGACATTTATAAAATGCCACACCCAAGAGCTACAGGATACCTATTTGTAGCAAGTGCACATAAAACATTCACCAAAGTATGTGGGGGGAGGAATGATGGGGTGATGGGCATTAAGGAGGGCACTTGATGCAAGGAGCACTGGGTGTTATATGCAACTGATGAATCACTAAATTCTACCTCTGAAACTAATTTGAAAAAATTCACTAAGGTAGATTATACATTGAATCATAACATGTCTCAATAAATTTTTTTAAATTGAATTTTTTAAAGTATGTTCTCTGTTTACACATGAATTAAATTAGAAATCAATAACTATCTATAGAAAATCCTCAGCTATTTGGAAATTAAACAACATTCTTCTAAATAACTCCTAGGTCAAAGAAAAAAATCGAAAGGTAAAATAAAAAATATTTCAAACTGAATGATAATGAAAATATGAGATATCAAAATTTGGGGGCTGGTAAAGCAGTGATTAGAGGAAAATTTATAACTTCATAGGTTTATATTAGAAAAAAGGCTTAAACTCAGTTATCCAAGTATCAAGTATCCACTTAAAGAAGGTGGAAAAGGTGAGGGCTCCTGGTTGGCTCAGTTGGTTAAGCATCTGCCTTTGGGTCAGGTCATGATCTCAGGGTTCTGGGATAGAGCCCCGAGTCAGGCTCCCTGCTCAGGGGGGAGCCTATTTCTCCCTCTCCCTCTGTCCCCTGCTGTGCTCTCTCTCTCAAATAAATAAATAAAATCTTCAAAAAAAAGAAGTTAGAAAAGGTGAGCAAGATAATCCAAATAAACAAATAGAAAGAAATAAAAATCAGAGCAGAAATCTATGAAATTGAAAATTAAAAAAGAATAGAAAAATTTACAAAACCAAAAATTGATTATTTGAAAATATTGATCAAATTAATAAACTCTAACAAGATTAATTAAGAAAAAAAGAGAGAAAAGATAATTTTTTATATCGGAAATGAAAGTTGTCAAAGGGTATATTATGAACAGTTTTATGTCAATAAATTTGACAACTTAGATGAAATTAACAGATTTTTTGAAAAAAATAATTTGTGAAAACTGATACAGGATGAAATAGAAAATATGAATAGTCCTATGTCTACAAAAGAAATTGAATTCGCACTCAAAAACTTCCTGTATGGTTTCTCTGGGGAATTCTATTAAACATTTAAGAAATAAATAACATTTATTTTATGCAAACTCTCAGAAAATAGAAAAAGAAAGCACACTTCCCAGTGTATTTTAGGCAGCCAACATAATCCTGATAGAAAAACCTGTCAGAGAATTTACCAAAGAAATTATAGACCAAGATACCTTAAGAACAAGATTCTTAACAAAATATTAGCAAATCAAATCCAACCATATATAAAAAAGATAATATATCATGACCAAGTGGGGTTTATTCCAGGACTGAAAGGTCAGTTTAACATTCAGAAATCAAACAGTGGGGATACCTGGGTGGCTCAGTCAGTGAAGCGTCTGTCTTCAGCTCGGCTCATGATTTTGGGGTCCTGGGATAGAGCCCCAAATAGGGCTCCTGGCTCAATGGAGAGTCTGTTTCCCCCCTCCCTCTTTCCCTCCCCTTCGCATGCTCTCTCTCTCTCTCTCTCAAATGAATAGATAAAATCTTAAAAAAAAAGAAATCAAACAATAAAATCAATCATATTAACAGAATAAAGGATAAAAAGGCTAATGTATGACCATTTCATAGATGTAAAAAAGGCATTCAACAAAAATCAATACCCACTCATAAATTTCTTTAAAAATGCTCAGTAAACTAGAAATAGAAGATTACATTCTCAAACAGATACAGAGAAATAAAACCTCTTTTCTACAGAAAACCTACAGCCTACACCATACTTAATGATGAAATACTGAACACTTTCCCCATAAGGTCAGGAAAAAAGTAAAGATGTCCACTCTTACCACTTCTGTTAAACATTGTACTAGAGTTCTGTGGTGGTCATAAGAATATACTTTGCAGACTTTTCACTAAAGAAACTGTAATTGACTGAGGACCCCAGTCACTGAGCTCTAAAATCTATCACAGTCCCAGGACTCTGATGGCTGACTTGGGATAAACTTAACAAAATATATGCAAAGACCTCTACCCTGAAAACTATAAAATATTACTGAGAGAAATGTTAACTGTGGCTGTTGAGTCTACAGCCTCCTGTCTTTCTACCCTGAGTTCTGTGCCATGTAACAAAGAGAGAGGCTTAAAGAATCCCTACTTGACTGAATCTAAAAAAAATGACTCTCCCATTCCATTAACACATGGCTACCCTGACGCTTCCCATGAAACATCATTAAATATCCCGTATCCTGCCCTCCAAGGTCAGAAGCAGCTCAGGGAATTATGCCATCACTTCCTGCCCAAGATTGTGTAGTATATAATAGATAATATATTACTATAGTATACATAATATATATATAACGTATATCCACATGAGTCACTAACAGCATCTTCGGGAATCCTGAAAATAGGGAAATATTTAATTTCTAAAAGGTTCAATTTCATTAATAGAATACTAATTATCATTTTTATAAATTATTATTTCCTTATATCTTCTTAAGAAGTCACAAATTCTATAGCATAATTGAATGACCGGTGGTTTTATGAGATTTTGATATCACCTACCAATCCTAGCACAGTGCCAGACATAAGCAGTGGCCAATGAGGCCTCATCAGTTGGAACCAAGCCTTGTTTGCAACATTATAAAGCTAGGAAACAAAACAGATAAACCAACTCTAATAACGACAGCTAATATTTATTGAATGCTTATGTGACAGACATACGCTCAACACTTTGTGGATTATCTTAGTCTTCACAGTAAACTTGTAAATACTGTTGTTACTCATACTATACAGTTGAAAAAATTACTGCCTACTAAGTGTAAGTAATTTGTCCAAAGTCCTCTTGTTAATAATAATAGAGAGAAGATACTAGAGATAACACAGAAGCTCTTAACTTGGAGGCCGAGGGACTCTGGGATGTTGTCCACAATATTCCAAAGGTCTTGGAAAACTGTTTAAGAATGTGTATTAATTTTTTCAAGGGAAAACATCTAGAGGTCCTCTTAGAGGTGTATAATCCTTAGAAGATTAAAAGCCATTGCCTGGTTAGCGATCAATGAATCATTGCGTGGCTAAGGCATCGACAATGAACTGTGGCTTGTCTGGACTGGCTTATCTGGAAAGATTGCCATGTCTTGTTTTTCTCATTAAAAAGGACTTCTACTTAGGGCGCCCGGGTGGCTCAGATGGTTAAGCGTCTGCCTTCGGCTCAGGTCATGATCCCAGGGTCCTGGGATCAAGTCCCGCATTGGGCTCCCTGCTCAGCAGGGAGCCTGCTTCTCTCTCTGCTTCTCTCTCTCTCTCTGTCTCTCATGAATGAATAAATAAAATCTTTAAAAAAAAAAAAGGCCTTCTACTTGAAGTGCAGTTCTAGAAATAGCTAATTCCTTTTACAACCCAGGAAAATCAGAATTCTAGAATGATATTCTATGAATATCATATGAATTCATAGAATATGAAAATTCATATTCTATGAATTTTCTCAGAGTTTCTAGGTTGGCACATATTAGATCAAAACCACCAGAGACCAGTTTGATATGAAATCATCACCCTATAATGAAGGCTTAAATAATTCTTTATTAAATTTTGCTAAACAAATATATGGGAGGTTTTGTAACATACCGGAAAAGCCCATTTTTCTATAATTAAATTATATTTTAAATATTTTAAGTGGGATGGCATGATATACTAACTGAAGACTATAGGATTAAAATTTAAAACTTGGGCTCAAATCCTAGCTCGACCCCTTAAGAGCTGTGCAACTGTGGGCAAGTTACTTAATTCTCTCGGTCTCAGTTTTCTCATCTTCAAAATGGGGATAAGAACCCTTCTAGGGTGATTATAAAGAATTAAAAAAACTCATTTTGTAAAGGGCCTAATGCCATTCCTGATACAGAAGATGTCACCAAAATTGTTGTTTCCCTTAGCATTTAGGCAATTATATTGTCGACTATTTTCTAAAGTAAAAAAATCACCCCTGGTTTATCTTTTATATAAGTTCATGTTTTTCCAAATCACGTGTTGAGGCGGTATATCATAGAACAGGGATCAGAAATCTTTTCCCGTAAAGGGGCAAGTAATGAATATTTTAGACTTTGGGGTCAACTGGTCTCTGTTGAAACTACTCAACTCTGCCCTTACAGGGTGAAAGCAGCCATAGACAATCCATAAACAAACGAGCATGGCTATGTTCCAATAAAACTTTCTTGACAAAAAGAGGGATCATCAGGCTGGATTTTCGCACCAGCCCTAGTTAGTTTGCCAACCTCTGTTGTAGAAGATAGGACTGCACATGTTTGGGAGTCAGACTGCCTGGGTTCAAGTTCTGCCTCTGCCATTTACTTGTGTGACCTTGAGCAAGTGACTTAGCATCCCTGTTTTTCCCTCATCTGTAAAATGAGGATGGCTTAATAACAGTACTTTTTCACAGGGTTGTTGTATTAAATGAGTTAATAAACCTAAAACTGTTAAAACATTGCCTAGAACAGAGTAAGTGCTCAAACGATGGTATCGTTTCAGCGTAAAGCAGGTTACAACTCCTACATCAGTTAAGATTAAGTCTGAGTAACAAGAAACTCAGGATGACAAAGGCTTGAACGAGAGACTTTATTTGACCCTCTGCTCAGTTACATGGCAGGGTTACCAGGGCAGCCCACAAATGGCAGGAACACGGGCACCTTCCAGCTGTTGCTTCACCAGCGTCGACGACCTGTGGCTCCCATGCCCCTCGACGACGTGTGGGACTTCCCTGTGGCAGGCTGGGAAATAGAGTCACTATGCCGGGTTTCCCTTGGGAATTCTGTTTCTAAGGAGGAAAAACAGGTACGGGAGGAAACCAGCAGCGTCTCACACAGCTCGGCTTTCCAAAATATGCTATGTGAAAATCAAAGCTGTTAACTGAGCAAAGTCTACCGACAGCAAGTGTGAAGAAGAGTGGCTGATAGAGAAGAGGAATTTGAAAGAGGAAGAACACGAAGAAGGGAAAAGAGGCCACTCAGGAGGTTTCGCGGACCTTGTTCATTCGTAGCCAGCTTGGGAGGTTGACAAGGAAGGTCAGGGCACAGGAATCATGCCCATTGGCCCTTCTTCTCTGTCACCATTTACAAAGGACTGCGAGCATGTTCCCTTCCCGGTTCTCTCTCCTCTCAAGCTGAGCAGGACAGCGATAGATAAGCGGGAGCAGGTGTGGCCCCTTCAGGGATTAAGGCCGAGCACTGCTTCTCAGCCCAGGTTAGACTGCGCAAATGGGGCTTGTCTCGGCAACCACACCCCGCCTCCAGCCAGTTGTGCCCTCTACCCCGGAGAACCTCGCCCTCCACCTCCTCTGTTCTCAGCAAGCGGGGGCGGGGAATGGGGAGGAAGCTGCCTTTCTGGTCCTGTTGGCTCTAGCTCCTAACCCTTTTGGGTAATCATGGATGGATCATTTTGGAAAACCACGGAATGAGAACAAATTTTATCTGAGTCACTTTCGTGCATTTTAGGTCTGTGCTGTGGGATTTTTTTTAGTAAGGCTGTTTTTACTGTTTCCTTTTGTTTGTTTTGTTTATAAACAGACTGTGTTAAGAGGAGTCTTAAATGGGCATCTATCAGACTCCTGCAGTTCTAGCTTATGCTGCTGAATTGCTTTGACGTCATCGATAATTCTTCACCTTCCCAAACTGCAGATGCAGGTTAAATGAATTCAGTGAGTCTAAATTACTGATGATAATCTTCTATTACTATTGTCTGTTGCATTTGGAAGCGATTTTTGTGACCTTAATACATGCAATGGAAATTACGTTTCCTAATAGCGAAGCCAAGAATGAATTTAGTCTGTTTTTGAATGTCAACCAGGCCCCTCTGGGACAATGCAGTAGGTCTCCTGACTGAGAACTCGATGTAACCATACACCGTAGCACCCAGGCCTGGTTCCTGGTAGGTTGTTTGGGGGGGTTTTTTGTTATGTTAATCACCATATATTACATCATTTGTTTTGGTGTAGTGTTCCATGATTCATTGTTTGTTCATAACACCCAGTGCTCCATGCAGAATGTGCCCTCTTTAATACCCATCACCAGGCTAACCCATCCCCCCACCCCCTCCCCTCTAGAACCCTCAGTTTGTTTTTCAGAGTCCATCGTCTCTCCTGGTTCGTCTCCCCCTCTGACTTACTCCCCTTCATTCTTCCTCTCCTGCTATCTTCTTCTTTTTCTTTTTTCTTAACATATGTTGCGTTATTTGTTTCAGAAGTACAGATCTGTGATTCAACAGTTTTGCACAATTCACAGCGCTCACCATAGCACATACCCTCCCCAATGTCTATCACCCAGCCACCCCATCCCTCCCACCCCCGACCACTCCAGCAACCCTCAGTTTGTTCCTGAGATTAAGAATTCCTCATATCAGTGAGGTCATATGATACATGTCTTTCTCTGATTGACTTATTCCACTAAGCATAACACCCTCCAGTTCCATCCACGTCGTTGCAAATGGCAAGATCTCATTCCTTTTGATGGCTGCATAATATTCCGTTGTGTATATATAGCTGGTAGGTTTTTAATAACTATTTCTTGAATAAATACATGAGAATCATGATTTTAAGCGAAGTGACGTTTTTGAAAAGCCAGGCTCATCTTCCTCAACAAACACGTCTTCAGCGCTTGGCAAGGTGACGCCTTTCTTCCTGGCACCAACCACGGGGGTTACACCAGCAACGTGACAAGCACAGGTCAGTCCACTTCAAGAAACGCTTGGTACCTCCAGTAGGACAAGCTCCTGGGTTGCGTGGGGGTAACAATGGCTTTTCTCTGACCAGTTTTGTAGCTGGAAGTCAGCACCAAGTAACATCAACAAGTGGCTAACTACTAAAATTTCTGATCAACGTAAGAGATACTTATTGGTATGATTATGAAGGCACCATTTAACATGTTGGGAAAAATAACCCAGCAGAAATCAAATCCCATTGAAAACACCTGCGCCCGGGGCGCCTGGGTGGCTCAGTCGGTTAAGTGTCTGCCTTTGGCTCAGGTCAGGATCCCAGGGTCCTGGGATCGAGCCCCACATCGGGCTCCCTGCTCAGTGGAGAGCCTGCTTCTCCCTCTCCCTCTGCTGCTCCCCCTGCTTGTGCTCTCTCTGTGTCTGTCTTTCTCTGTCAAAAAAAATAAATAAATAAATCTTAAAAAAAGGAAAAGAAAAGAAAACGCCTGCGCCCTCACAGTGTTATAAACCCTTAAATGTCCTTATATTTACTTATCAGTTATTTAAATTAGTGAGGGTGTAGTGTGTTTCTTTTGGCTTCAACCTTGCCGAAAGGATGCTCTGAATTTTTCAACTTTTAAACCTATAATGATTGTTCATATCTCCACCCTTGCCACTGATTCTAGTGATTACACTAAAATCACTGTTTTTAAAGATTTTTTTAAAAGATTTTTTATCTATTTATTTGAGAGAGAGACAGAGATGGCGAGAGAGAGCACGCAAGTGGGGAGAAGAGAGAGAAGCAGGCTCCCCGCTGAGCAGGGATCCCGACACAATGCGGGGCTCAATCCCAGGACCCTGGAATCAGGACGTGAGCTGAAGGCAGACACTTAACCAACTTTATCAGCCTCAAAATATAAAGTTATATAAGGATCTTGGCTTTGGAGATATCAATGCAATGCAGAAAATATTCCCCGTCCCTCAAAGATTTTATTCGTTCCCTCTGGTTGTGTCCTGCATGTACCCATCTCCCCACTCCAACCAGACTGCCAATTCTTTAGCAGGTAGGGACTTGGGCTTACTCATCTTTGTGCCCACCTCTGCCTTAGTGACCCCAGCACCTAGCACAGCTCATCTAAGTAGCAAACCTGCAATGAATGCTTATGAAATCAAACAGGAGATGTGGCCCTCAAGTACTCGTACTTATTTTCTTGTGCAGCTTGTAAACTGAGTCTGGACGTATTTACTAAAATGTTTTGAGGGGTAGCAGCCTCAGGGAAATTAGTTCCCAGTACCAAAGGGCCTGCTCTGAAGAACAGCCTTCATATAGAAGCCTAAGACCTTGGTATATTTGCTGGGGAGACAAAAAGGATTTCATTGGTCTTTTTTGGTCACATACCATTATGAAATTTTAGAATGTTGCAGGTATATCAATTAGACCAACCTTTCTCATGGAAAAAAAAAACAAAGCAAGGCTCAGACAAGGTACAGGCCTTACTCAAATCATTAGTTTAACATAAAGGCAGAACTAAACCCAGGTATCTAACTCCCTAAAGCTCTAGCTAGTATTTTTTCCTACTACTGTATCATATTGTCTTTAGAGACTGCTAAAAACAAATACACATCAGTTTTTATCCTTCTTTTGACTAGAAAACTTTAAGGAATGAGTAAGACAAGTCTTAATTCTGAGAGAAGGCCATCACACTTAAAGATTTGTAACAAAAGAGAGCTTCTTTTTCTGACCCAGATAAACTTTGCAAACTCAAAAACACATAAAACTTGTCATATCATACAAAGAATTTTTTCTCTTACTCTCCAGCACCTTACTAGCTAGATATTTTTAATGATTTACTTTTAAAAAGCACTTGGCCAATATGTATTTTATATTTAGGAGAGGCTTCTTAAAAATACTAGATTTCCCCAGATACAAGGTGAGAGTCTTGCTCAGACTTACCTTGCAAAAAAAAAAAAAAGGAAAGAAAACATTTGGAAAAGTAGAAATTTTAAAAATGGGAGGGAGTAAAAGGGAACACATCGAGGTGAATTTTAAAATAAATTGATTTCTCTGGCCGGGAGCAGAGGCTTCTGGGAAGATGGCGGAGCAGGACGTCCCTGGGCTGACCTCTTGCCGCGTGGCCGCCTAGAGAGCACCGACGTCGGCATAAATAACCCAAAAAAGCAGCCCAAAAACTGGCAGAACAGACTCTCCGCAGCCCGGCATAGACAAGAGGCCACAGCGAGGCAGATCCACCCCCTCTGATCACTCTTGGCAAGATCCCGTCAAAGCGGTGCCACAAGCCCGGCAGTGTGTGCGCGGCCCAGACAGGTCAGCACCACTCCAGAGTGAGTCCTGCCCCAGGGACAGGGGAAGATAACCACACACCCGTCTGACTGTGACCCCAGCAGTGGGCTGAGGGCCGGCAGCTGGTCTGACTGCAGGCCCCACCCACCAACGAAAGCTTCTCCGGGGACGACACAGGGACAGTGCCTGCAGTGTGGTGCTACTGCATCTCTGGCAAACACCTGGTCTGACTGGACTCAAGCCCGAGGCAGCCCCGGAGCAGCCCACTAACACCACGGGCACCAGACTCTGCCCACAACAGGCAGGGAGCCATCGCAGACAACAGGACTGAAGGCAAACACATCCCAGCCACAAGGTGGGACACCCCTGGAGCAACACACATAGGAGACACCCCCTGAAGCACCAGGTTCTGGGGAACAGACATTGCACTGCCGGACCTCTTCTTCATAGAGCCACTGCTTTCAAGTGCAGGAGACGTAGCTGACTTTCCTAACACAGAAAAACAGACGACGCAAGAGACAGAATGAGGAGACAGAGGAATGTGTCCCAAATCAGAGAACAGGACAAAATCAGAGCAGGAGACCTAAGCGAAACGGAGATAAGTAATATGTCTGATAGCGAATTTAAAGTAACGCTCATAAAGATTCTCGCTGGAATTGAGGAAGGACTGCAGGACTTCCTTGAGACCCTCCACCAAGAGCTAGGAGACGTAAAAAAGAACCAGTTAGAGCTATTGGATTCACTAAATGGAAATAAAAATAGACCATCTGGAATAAATAGCAAGCAAGAGGAAGTAGAAGAAAGGACCAGCCACCTGGAGGACAGAGTCATGGAAAGCAATCAAGCCGAGCAGATGAGAGGGGGGGAAAATACACAAAATGAAAATAGACCCAGGGAACTGAGCCATGCTGTCAGGCCTAACAGTCGCATGATAGGGATCCCAGAAGAAGAGTGAGGAAAAGGGGCAGAAGATTTGTCTGAAGAAATAATAGCTGAAAACTTCCTGAATCTGGGGAAGGAAAGAGAAATCCAGATCCAGGAGGCACAGAGAGCCCCTAACAAAACCAACCCAAAGAGGTCTGCACCAAGACACAAAGTAAATAAGACGGCCAAAAGTAGTGAGAAAGAGAGAATTTTAAAAGCAGCAAGAGAAAGGAAAGCAGGTACATACAAAGGAAACCCCATACGGCTATCAGTGGGTTTTTCAGCAGAAACTCTGCAGGCCAGAAGAAAGTGGCATGATAGATTCCAACGGCTAAAAGGAAAAAATCTACAGCCAAGAGTACTCTATCCAGCGAGGCTTTCGTTTAGAATAGAGGGAGAGATCAAGTTTCCCAGAAAAACAAAAATTAAAAGCAAAACCAGCCACGTCCCTGTCACACACGATGCCATCGGCCTGTGGGTCCCAAATTCACGGTCCAGCCGCCCTCCTGCCCGAGTCAGCATGCATGGCCTGCCACCTGCTAAATGCCAAGTCAACACGCCTTCACCTCAGATTGCCAAGGGCTCAAATTGACACTGTGCCCCTCAAATTTCAGCCCCTGTGCCCAAGTTTGTGCACAAAAGTGGGAATAATTATAACAGCAGAATGAAGCAACCCAAACATCTATTTCTGTGGAATATAGAATGGATAAAAGGAGTGTGCTAGGCTGAGAACATCTCCAAAAAGCGCATGAACAATACATACAGCATGATTCTGGTTAGTTTAAAAAAAAAAACAACAAAAATCTGGGAGGAATAAAACAAGATGAAACCAGAGAGGGAGACAAACCATAAGAGACTTCTTAAGCACAGGAAAGAAACAGGCTTGCTGGAGGGGAGGCTGGGGGGATGGGGTGACTGGGTGGTGGGCATGAAGGAGGGCACGTGATGGAATGAGCACGGTGTTGTATGCAACTGATGAATCACTGACCTCTAAAACTAATAATACACTATATTGTTAATTAATTGAACTTAAAATTAAAAAAAAGGAAACCCTAAAATAAATTGATTAACAGAGACTAGAAACTGAACAATGAACCATAATATATGACCCCGTTTAGATCCCAAATCAAACTAGGTACAAAAATAAAAGAAAACTGCATCTTTGAGATCATTTAAATATGGACTGAGTTTCAAATGTTCTGAGAAATATATTGTTAATTCTGTTAGGCGTGATGATGGTACTATGACTATGTAAGAAAAGATCCTTATTTTGGGGGTATGTGCAGTGAAGCATTTAAGGGTGAAGTGTTGGGGGGACAAAAGTTTTCCTTGTTTTTCCATCTGAGACTAGATTTAAAACACTTCAGCAAAGGGAAAAAATAAATAAGGCACATATGACAAAATGTTAATTTACAAAATTGAAATGACATTTTTATGAGAATTCATTATATTATTCTCTCTATACATAAAATTGTTATAATAAGTTCTCATGAGAATAACGTTGAAAAGCACGTTAGGTGAAGGAAATAATCTTCCTAATTTAGTCTTAAATACCACTTCATTTTTGAAGTGACTGTTGTACAAGTGTAACAGTAAAATTATCTGTGATGAGGAAGTACGAAGCTAGCCAGATGCTGAACGAAATTGTACTTCTCACCTTCCTATAAGTGAAAAAGTGTCAGCACCTTTAAAAAAACAACTCCATGAACAAAATCAGTATTTTCTTTCTTTAAAGAGAAAGTGTGACCAAAAACTGGCTTTCTAGGGATCAGGGAAGTTAGAACCTGAAGTAATTCTCGGGAATGGTTTGCGTGAGATGACAAGGCAGGTAAGCTCTGTCGGTCCTCCTTCTATCCCAGGAGTTTGGGCATTTTTTTCCTTGTCTTTTATTAATGTTCCTGCACTCCGCAACATTTCCTTTTTACATGAATATCCTGCAATGCTGTTTCTATTATAGATCTCACAACCGGCATTTGCTCACCTTGACCATTCAATTGTGTTTGGACTTTGCATGGGGAATGTAACTTTTTTCTGTTTAAATCATGTCTCTGAGACTAGAGAGGAAGGATAGGAGTCAGGATAGGCAAGGTTATGCTGCAGAAACAAGATAACCTCAAAATCTCTTTGAGGATTCGTGTCTCACACACACAAAAAATCAGGGTCTGCAAAGCAGTGGGTGGGAAGGGGGAGATAGATTGGGTAGGGCACCAGGCTGCCAGAGGCTTCCCCCCAGTAGCTGCACCATCTGGGACTTGCCCCTGCAGGACAAGAGGGACTGGGGCATACCACAGGGGCTTCTCACCAGGCACCGCTGCTCTACATTTCTTTGACAAGAACTGATCCTGAAATCCCATCTAACTGCAAGGGAGCAGAGAAGTGAAGGGAAAAGTAATCATATTTTGGTGAGCCCTCTTTCTACCTCATTACCATCCCTTGCTTTGTAGATGCATAGATCATCCACTCATCCATGTGGAAAACTATTGCTTGAGTACCCACTATGTGCAGGCACTCTCCTGGGCAGTGACGACCCGCAGAGACTTAATTCAATGGCTGCATTTCATAGAGGAGCTCTGTCATCCTGAGAAGATAGTGAGCCCTGCCTTTGTATGCTCACCAGAACGTAAAATATAAACTCAAAGAACAGAGGTGAAAATGTGTTTGCTGATGTATAGCTGACATATATCTAGAAGGTGTTCCATATTGGAAATACTTAAATTTTTAAAAATTAATATCGAGGGTGATCTTTGGAGAAAAACGCATTGGTTTCCTGTCTTAGCAGTGTCACCTGCCATGGAAACGAAGGCTCAGATGTCTCCCTTGTAAGATGAATAAAAGAATAATATCATGTACCTCAACGGAGGATTAGATGCGATGATGCGTGTAAAGCGCACACGGTATCCAGACAGCAGGTGCTCTGTAGTGTGAAACACATAATTTCTAATTAAAGTCAAATAATTTAAAATAACACAAAAATGTGTGCTCTCTCGCTCTCTCTCTCATTCTCGCTCTCTCAAATAAATAAATAATCTTTTAAGAAAAAGATCAGTACTATATTAAAAAAATAAAAATAAAATAAAATAACACAAAAATGGGATCCAACTGGTTAGGTAGTTCCTGCCTCCCTACCTCCCTGCCACCCTTCCTTCCTGAATGGTTTGGTTTGAGAGCCACTAAGTGAGGGAGCAAGCAAGGCCACCGTCCATGTCTGGGAGCCTGAGACAGGGTGTTATAACCCAGGCAGGGTGCGGAAGGCGCCTGGGAGAGGGGCACAGTAGGCTGGTTACTTACAGAGGACACCGAAGCAATAAGGAAACATATTGAGAACAATGGGAGCCAGTTTTCTCACTGTCAGAGAAGGAAGTTACAAATATAGGAGACAAACTAGAATGAACTTTGTGGCATTAGATTTGGAATTGGAAGTATTGGTATGGATTCATGGCTTATAGTGTACAGAGATAAAGAAATAAACATATGTGTGGTGTGTATGGAGACATAGATTGGTAGAAAGGTGGATGGATGGATGATAGATAGATAGATGGATAGATGGATGGATGGATGGATGGATGGATAGATGGATGGATGGATAGATGGATGGATGGATGGATGGATAGATGGATGGATGGATGGATGGATGGATAGATGGATGGATGGATGGATGGATAGATAGATAGAGTGAGCGAGCCCTAAGTTTATCTGAAATCAGTGATATGCTATTAACCATATGCACTCTTAGAGTCTCGATCTTGGTTTCTAAATATTCTCTACTAAAAAATAATTAGGGATTTTTGTAGAAATGGGTGATCCTAGGATTGGAACAGAGAAAGTACAAGATGGGCTTAGAACATCTTTTGCCAGAATGTTGGGAGATCTTGGTGCATGATAGGGATATGTTCAAAGGACACTGAAGCCAGTTCAATGGGCCCCCACACTGGGCAAATCCAGGGCAAAATAAGTAATGTGGCATCAAAACAAATAATTATAGTAAGAGATGATAGCCCACTGAACAAAATAAGAATCTATGAGTCTATATTGACACAGTGAAATGGCATAATAACTAATGAGGAGAAAAGAAAGCTTTCCTTCCAGTGAAATGCCAACTCATAAATGTACGAGGAAGGCTGGAATTAGAAAATCACTCTTTGACAACATAGTCATTATTGGCACAGCCAGCAAACATTAACAGATGCTAAAACTAGCCAGTGGGTGAAATTTGATAAGGAATAGAGTATTTACATGGTCTCAGAGTCTTATTGATCACAAAAGAAAAAGAACCACCTGACAGTGGAGACACCCGGAAGATAACACTAATCAAATGATCAAAGTTAATACCACCTATAACGAACCAAATTTATACCACTTGAGCGGGTACAGCGAGAAAAATTCACCATGACTGCCGAAAAGCATAACCTGAAGTAATTGGAGGAAACACCCAGCAGATCCAAACTGAGAGACATTCTAGAAAATAATCTGCTTGTAGTCTTTGAAAGTGCAGAGAGGGTGAAAGTCAAGGACAAACTGAGGAACTGATCGACAAAGACCAAAGACAGATGGGAAAGGAGCCATCCAACCTGGCCAATGATGCCTTCGGCCCGGCCTGTCCTTCCCGGGCCCCAGCTAAACATGGCACCTCAGCCTAGCCTGGGTCTTTTCTGGAAGGGACAGTGCGGAGACCACTGGCGAGCCTTAAGTGAGGTCTGAGGGCCAGACGGTGGTACTTTATCAACATTGATTTCCTGATTTTGATGGCTATGTTGGGGTTATGTAAGAGAATGTCCTTGTTCTTAGAATTTCACGACAAAGCATTCAGGATTGAAACAATATGATAGCAGCAAGCTTCTCTTTCACGAGCTCGTGGGAAAAATTTCTTTGTACCATCTTTACAACCTTTCTCTAAATGTAAATAAATGTCAAATATACAAAAGCTAGGGATGATGGTGAGGATGTGGTGAGGATGGTTGCACAACAATGGGAGTGTACTGAATACCACTGCATTGTACGCTTAAAAATGGTAAATTTATGGGAGCACCTGGGTGGCTCAGTCGGTTAAGCGTGGGACTCTTGGTTTCGGCTCAGGTCATGATCTCAGGGTCGTGAGATCGAGCCCCATGTCAGCCTCCACACTCAGGGGGGAGTCTGCTTGAGATTCCTTCTCCCTCTCCCTCTGTCCCTCCCCCTGCTTATGTGTGCTCTCTCTCTAAAATAAATAAATAAATCTAAAAAAATGGTAAATGTATGTGTTTTTACCACAATTTTTTTAAAAACTAGGAAGATGGTAAATACAAATTGGAGAAGGAAACGGTTGCCTAGCAAACACATTTGGAAACTGGTTTGTCCTCTAAATCAAAATGGCGAATGTGTGTGTGGAAGGATCTGTGCGCACCATGCTTGCCGGTGTCCTCGAGAAGGGAATCAAATGGACTTCTCTACACAAGGGGTCTTCCAGGCAGCAGCCCCCTGAGGGCTACTGGGCACCTGGTGCGGACATTTTTCTATTGTGGCTGTGACGGGGGAGGGGTCGTTGCTGGAACCTAGAGGGTGAGGGTGGGAGATGCCAGGCCTCCTGCCGCGGTTGGGCAGGACCGGGAGATAAAGAACTGCCCTCCAGCCATTTGTAAGGTGCAAAAGCTTTTTACAAATATCTCTGCCTAGAACGCCACTTTCTGTCTCTGCAAAATATTTCTTTTCACACTTTTCACATTCACCGAATTTTCCGGGAACACAACTACCATGTAAGTGGAGAGAAGACTCCTGTGTTGTGTTTGAAAGTCTACCAAGAAGCTGCTCACTATTGGGGAAAAATGAGGTCACCCCTAGCAGGGCTCCCTGCCTGTGGTATTCAAGGGGCCGGTAGACGCACCTTGCTCACTCTGCTTTTGCAATTTTCACACACAACTAGGCAACAGGGCTGTCTGGAGTCTCCTTGTAACTGCCTTCCAACCGGAAACTTATTAAATTGGCAGAGATGTGAATACAGAGATCGAGTTTAATTTCACTAAAAGGATTCTTTTAAAATACTTCCTATGATTGTTATCATATGTATATTGATTCTGTCGCTCAAGGATGAGACATGCATTGTGAAGTTGCATATTGGACTTCCTCTTTTGTGCCCATTTTATTTTCTAGTCTTTTCCTGATGCTGGGCCAGGGGTCTGCCCCAGGCCCTTTCGCCCCTGTTCCACTGTTTCTCCTCTATCCTATCTGCCCCGTGGCCCATCGAAGCCCACGGCCTCCAAAACTTCATTGACAGCAGAGTGAATTTAAGGAAAACAGTATAGCAGTTAGGCTTTTGGCAACCCACTGTCCCATGTCAAAAGGCAGGAAATTATTTGACAGTATGCTTATCAGTGAATTCTTAGGTCACCTGTGAGAAAAATCATACTTCCTCATTTTCAGACGTCTATAATTTGTTTTTGACACATATCATGACTTTAAAGAAGGTTTTTCTTTCCTCTTTCTTTCATCATATATAAATAATTTTGGCCTGTTATTTCTCCTAATGCTTACTCATAACTTTACTTTTTCTTTTTCTATACTTTTTCTACAGAGAGCCACCTGATCTTCTTACTTGTTGTGAATACAGGTATTTATTATAAGCAAGTGCAAATAACCATTTCCTGTGTCTTCCAGTGTAGCTCTGCCTCATCATTTACATATTAGTTTCTCATAAATTACTTTCCTTTATTCCTCCTTAATTTTGTAATTAGAACCTTATATTTGTTTTTAAGTTATGTGTGTAGAGTGGCTACACCTGAGTATGATACACTGTGTCAATGCTGGAGATCTAAATTCTGTGCTTGGCAACTTAATTCCTGTGTCTCGGCTTCCTCATCTGTGCAGTGGAGATGCTAAAGGATACCTTTCTCCAAGAGTCCTTGTGGCAAAGACTAAGTACTAAGTAGACATCAGCAATCTCTGTCTATCTCTATGAGTCAACTGCAGAGAGAAACAGAAATAAGAAGTGGAGGTCCTGGGTGCCTGGGTGGCTCAGATGGTTAAGCAACTGCCTTCGGCTCAGGTCATGATCCCAGGGTTCTGGGATCGAGTCCCGCATTGGGCTCCCTGCTCCTTGGGAGCCTGCTTCTCCCTCTGCGTCTCTCTCTCTCTGTCTCTCTGTCTCTCATGAATAAATAAATAAAATCTTTAAAAAAAAAAAAGAAGTGGAGGTCCTAAGAACTTTCCACTTCCCTATTAAGACCCAATTACATTTTTTGCTCCTGGGTTCCATGAAGCTTTCCTGCATTCTTCTGTGATAGTTCCTTTTTTGTTTACAGAAGCTTGACTAATAGAGGTGAAAGAAGGCTGACTCTAAAGTGACCACTGCCAATGAAGTTGACCTAAGAGGAGCTGATGAACACAGTGCCGGTATTTGGAGGTAATGTGATGGTAGATCTCAGGCCTTACTTCGTAGACCCTCTCTGAACCATCCATTGTAATACCTGTGAAGGTACACAGAAATATCGGAACTTGTGACATCACTGGATATTAGAGAGGGGAGAGCACATGGGCCAGAATGGGGGGATTTCCACTGACTTCAGAGTGGATGAGGTTGGATTGAAAATTACCCTTTTGAACCATCCCTCCCTGTCAACGTAATGGATGGCCAGTAAGATGGTAAAGAGGTCTGACTCACCTCCATTAAAAGTTTCTATTAATAGCTTGAGAACACTTCTCTGAGCGAGCCAACTTGTCATTCATGTGTGAAAGTAACAAAGATGGTCTCAAATAGACAAGGGCTCAAAAAAATGCACCGTTCTAATATCTTCCCAAAAGCACCATTTCCAAGAATAGGAACGCCATGCGATAAGTATTAAAACCAATTGAACATATACATAATTTGGGGGATACGGTTTCAAAATCGACGAAGCAAAAAACGATTCTTAAGAAAATATTTGTATGAGCAAATATTTAACATATGTTAGGATATTACATGAAAACCAGGGAGAGGATATGGGGAAAGGAGATCTCTACATCTGTGCAACTGTTCTTAACTTTAGTAACTAGAGAAATTGATTTTAACCACGTGGCTCTTAAACTTAAAGGTAACCCCAAACAAACTTAAATGCGGTGTCTATTTCCAAAATTTTTGGAGCTAAAAGCAAATAAAATACAGCATAAGTCCCAGATGGCAAGAAAACAAAGAAACAGACAAAGAAATTAAGAAGGCAGCCTAACAAACAGAAAGCATACATCAAGAAGACTGAAATAGGACCAAGAGTATCAGTAAGATGATCAGTGGTTAAGGGCACATCTAAATGCTTTAGTGATAATAGAATGCTCAATGAATCAGCAGGATAAAATACCATACACATACGGATGCAACTGTGTAAACCATGTATAGAAGAACCTGGAAGGAAACTGGGAAAATGTTTAAAAACTCATTGTATCAGGGTATATGTGAATTTTTTAGTTTTAGTTTAGTTTTGTTTTGTTTTCACCTTTTCTGGTGTTTGTGATTTGTCAACAATGAGCATGTGTTACTGTATTAGGCAAGGCTCATTATTACAAGCGGCAGAAACTGACTCTGGCTATCTTCCCTCTGCAGGGCAAGCAGACAAGCTGGAGGCTCAGCGGAGAACTGATATTGCAACTTGCAGAATTCCCTCCAGGGGAACATCAGTCTTCCCCGCCTCTCCCCTTAAGGCCTTCAACTGATTGGGTGAGGCCCACCCACATTGTGGAGGGTGATCTGCTTTACTCAATGACTACTGACTTCAGTGTTCATCTCATCTAAAAATACCTTCACAGCAACATCTAGACTAGCGTTCGACCAAATATCTGGGTACTGTGGCCCAGCCAAGTTGAAATGGACAATTAACTATCACAGCATCCAATTGCTGAACCCGGGAGCTTGCTGGAATCCTGGCAGCCAGAAGGTGCGGGGAGGGAGAAGCCCACCTTCACTCCTACAGTGAGAAGTGGGGCTCTGTGCCTCACCAGTCCTCCCTAACGAGGGGTGCCCAGACATCGGAGGGGAAGCTAAAGGCTACACAGCATCAAAAATGACAAACATTTGGCACAGTTATAAACAAAAAAATACCTTTTTCTCCTCACTAAGGGCTTTCAGGTCTAGCAACAAGCTTTTAGTGAGATTCGAGGACCATGACTCACATTAGCAGGATTTTGTGACTTCACCCTATAACCCAGCAGCTCCTGCACCCACAGTGATTTCCTCTTCCAGACTCTTCCATGTTGGGCAACCACATCACAAGCCCCTGGTCACCCACACCAGAGATCTGGGCTTTATCTTCGACCCTTCCTCTGCCTCAGTGCTCACATTCCATCAGTTCCTAACCCTGTCATCTCAAATATCCCTCCTTTCTGTCCCTGTGGCCACCAGGCTGGCCCAGGTTTTCATCATGTCTCACTTGGCCTAGAACCTGAATCTCCCAGTTGATCTTGCCTCCCATACTCCCTTCTCTGCCACCTCTAACCATCCTCCCAGGCCCTCAGAGCTGACCTTCTGAGAAACCACACACACCCTGCTCTTCTGAGCCTTGCCCGTCTGCCTGTGGGCCCCATCCCCGGAGTGTGGGCCCCATCGCCGGAGTGTGGGCCCCATCCCCGGAGTGTGGGCCCCATCCCCGGAGTGTGGGCCCCATCCTCAGAATATGGAGACAGGCAGCACCTGTTCCAATTTGCCAGATGTAGGGGACTCTTGACAGAATTTTCTGATGTTTTGAGACAGATAGAGGTGCTAGGCTGCATTGTGTCCCACCACAAATGAGAACAGAACACACTGATGCCAATAAAAAGGTGGAAAGTATGAAATTTTTTAAAAATTTACTTTTCCCACCTGAGGAGGTAAAATGAAGCTTAGAGTCACCCCACTTAGATTCGCTTTCTGGATAAAATGTTCACTCAGTTTATAGCCCCTGTTGTGTATAACCTATTATCTAAATATATACGTATGGAACCCTATCTTGTGTTCATTTACACACATACTCAGTCACTCAGCGAAGTTTCATTGAGTGTCTCCCGTCTGTCTGGCACCATGTCAGGCACTGAATGCACCCAGATGTGTCAGAAAAAGCCCGTCTGTTACGGTTTAGCACATACATCAGTTCTTCCTGGCCATGGGCCTGGTAGCCGGGTAGGACTATTAAGTGCCTGCCACAGTAATAGGCACCCTTCCTGCTGGGAGCCTGTGAGTCAAAAACTGTTGTTTGAACATTTTATTGGAACTCCACACACCAAAAAAAAAATTAATAAAAATGTGTTTATCTCGCTCACCAGTCTATTAAGAAAGATAAATGGCCAAAACAATGCTGGCCTAGAAGTGAGCCACTCTGTAACTACTCATCATTTTAAAAAGAACAAAAAATTAAAAGCATCTCTTTCTCTTGGCTTCTTTTTCTCTCACTATGGTAAATCCATCACCTAAGCTTTTTTCTGTCTCCTTATTTCCATTCTGATTTCTGCATAAGCCAGAGGTTACTGAGTGACTTATCTTTAACAGATGGAACCGTTACTCAAACTCTCCAAAATATTTGATAATTGTGAAAGGAGCACATTTGTGGGACATTACTCCATGCATATAATTTTGGCTATGTCACTTTGAGTGGGAAAAAGAAAACATCCTAAAGTTTCTCTCGAAACACCCACCCATCTCATTTTTTTAAAAAACATAAAGCAAATCAAACACCCATCTGTGTCCTGCTCTCTACTAAATAATCTTAAAATCAAGTGGAAAATGGCAGTGGGTAGCAACCAAACCAATACTTTGTTTGTTTGGATATAGTTGGAAGTGGATAATTTAAAGCAATTGCCAAACATTTATTTTCTTTCTGAAATTTAAACTTAGATTCTCATGGCAACAGAACGTGTAGATGATCTGAAAATTGGGACAACTACGTTTTTGGATCCAACTTCCTTCGTATGTCAATCTAACCAAAATACCCTTTGTGGCTTCTGCACTGGCAAAACCCAGGACTGTGTTTCCAAAAATATTAGTAATCACCCACAATGAGAATATCTGTGGGGGATTAAACAGCTTCCCAATCAGGTTTCAGTGGTCGTTCCAACTACCTCCCATGGCCCGCCTTTTTGGCCCTCCACTCTGGTCATGCTGTTCTACACCACAGCCCTTTACTATAAGCCATGTGCATTCCTACCACTTTCCTTTCTTGGCTTCATCCTGGGCCTGTCCACCCTAAAAGAACTCTTCTCACCATCCAAATAATTCCTCTCCCTTTTTCAAAGATGAAAACAGGGGTCACCTCCTCCTTGAATCCTCCCTCGACCATGCAAGTTCACAATCTTCCCTTCTTAAAGGACAAGGATTGTCCTTGAGCAAGGTGGGGGAAGGGAGACTCTTCACTACCTCATCATCTTTCAATCTGGGCTGTTGCAACAGTGTTCTAACTGATCCTCCAGTCATGAATCACTTTCTTCTAAAATTCACTCTTAGATCTACCAGCGTGATCATTGTAAAACAAATTTGATTGTGTCCCTCTCCTCTTTAAAATCTTCAGCTGTAAATTCTAGAATGATGAAAGATCTAAAACTCAGGTTCCAGAAATATGGCATACGGATTAACGCAACCCTGACTGCCAAACTTATAACATTCTCACAAGCACAGAGAAACATTAGATAAAAGATAGCAGGAATTATTTTGAATGCGTAGACGAGCTCAAAAGCTCCAGGTGTCAGAGTGAGTCGCAAACTTACAACTAGATGTCTCAGATATGGGGTGAGGGCAGGAATTAGATCTGGATGTAGGCCCCAAAGCCTAGGAATGGGATTTTAACACTCATGCAAGGGCAGGAAATGTGTTCTTGGGCCCACAGGAAGCAAGGAGCTCAAAGAAGATCCTTAAACAAACTGAAACACTGAACGAGCTGTCCTTTCATTAAAAAGGGGCTAAAAAACTCTCCCTACTTTCCCAAGAAAGAAACAATAAAGTGAACTCTGCCCAGGGTCCTGGAAAAACACCTCCTATGAAATACCGAGGTTCCAAACCTGCACCACGTAGGGGTGTGGAGTTGAAATTTACAGTACCCTCATTATGGGGGAATTTCCAAGCTAAACTTTTAGCATGAAAATTAGTCTCAGGCTGGTGAAACTTCTAGGTGCCTAGAGGAAGAAAATATAAACTATTCTCCAGGGATATTTTCTTAGTTGAAAATACAAGTGTCTTTCTCAGGGGAAAAAAAAAAAAAATCCTAAAGAAATAAGCTCACAAACAAAAATTATAAACCACAAGAAAAAACTCACCAGAAACACACGAAACAGAAAGATTAGCAAGAGCCTGAGATAAAAGCAGAAGTGGAAAGACATGATAAAATAAGGGTTTTAAAATTGTATTTTAAAAGATGTAGAAATCATCATGAAAAAATAGGACTGTGTGACAAGATCCAAATAGCTCCTTAGAAATGAAAAAAAATTCATTTTTGAAATTTAAAATCCAGTGGGTAGATTAACAACAGATGTTGGACAGAGCTGAAAAAAAAAGTCTTGTATCTTGAAGAAATTTCCCAGACCGCAACACAGAGAAAGTTTTGGAAAAAGAGAAAAGACCCTTGGAAGATAAACCAAGAAGGTCTAACATATATCAGTTAGCTTTTGCTGCTTAACAAAGCACCCTGTGCTGCCTACTGATTTATGGCCTCTTGGCTCTAAATTCATACTTTTTGCCAGTTCTGTGAAAATGGATCTGGGCCCTTTATAGATTTAAGTAATATTTAAGTCTTACTTTTCCTTTGTCAGATGGCTTGATGTTAAGCTTTGTGAGCACTTGGCAAACATTGTAGAAAGGCAGAGTTATTCTTTCTGGTTCTGGCATGCTTGCAGTATGCATGGCTTCCCCATCCAAACCTTAGTTTTGGCTCAGGCCATGATCTCATAGGTTATGGGATTGAGTTCCGTGACTGGCTCCGCACTGAGCTAGGAGTCTGCTTGAAGATTCTCTCCCTCTGCCCCTCCCCGCCACTCGTGAGCTCTCTCTCTCAAATAAATAAATAAATGTTTTTTTTACAACTCTTTCAAAAACAATAATATGGGAATATTATTAACAATTTAATTTGATAATTTAGATGAAGTGGAAAAATTCCTTTAAAGATGCATATTACCAAAACTAACTCAAGGAAAAAAGAAAATATAAATAAATCTGTATCAACTAAAAAATTGAATTTGTAATTTTTAATTTTCCCACAATGAAAATCTCAGGCTTACATCTTTGACTTTACAATGAATTCTATCAAAACTTTAAAGAGGAAACAATACCAGGTCTACATAAAGTCTTCAAGAAAGTAAAGGTGGAGGGAACACTTCCTAACTCATCCTATGAGGTTAGTACCACCCTGCTCTTAAAGCCAGTCAACGACATTCCATGGAAAGATCTATACTAGTTATGATTAAAGATGCAAAGAAATCTTCACAAAATGTGATCACATCGAATCCAGCAATGTCTAAAAAGAATAACATATTCCTAATGAAGTGGGGTTTATCTCCACTTGCATTCCACAAATACAAGTTTGGTTTCGCATTTTAAAAATTAGTGGGGCGCCTGGGTGGCTCAGTCGGTTAAGCCACTGCCTTCGGCTCAGGTCATGATCCTGGAGTCCCGGGATCGAGTCCCGCATCAGACTCCCTGTTCGGCAGGGAGTCTGCTTCTCCCTCTGACCCTCCCCCCTCTCATGCTCTCTCGCTCTCTCTCTCTCATTCTCTCTCTCTCTCAAATAAATAAATAAAAATCTTTAAAAAAATATATAGTGTAATTCACTATATCAATAGACTGAAAAACTAAAAATGTGATCATATCAGTAGATGCAAAAAAAAACACATTTGGTATAATTTAATACCTATTTATGATTAAAAAAATCAATTTTCAGTAAATGAGAAATAGAAGGGAACTTCCTCAACCTGATAAAGAGCATTTGCTTTTTTTTATTTTTGTTTTTTTAAGATTTTTATTTATTTGACAGAGAGAGACAGCGAGAGAGGAAACACAAGCAGGGGGAGTGGGAGAGGGAGAAGCAGGCTTCCTGCTGAGCAGGGAGCCCGATGTGGGGCTCGATCCCAGGACCCGGGGATCATGACCTGAGCCGAAGGCAGACACTTAATGATTGAGCCACCCAGGCAGCCCAATAAAGAGCATTTGTGAAAAAATTCTGGCTAACATCATACTTATGGTGAAAGAATGAAAGCTTTCTATCCAGGATTGTGAGCAAGGCACGTACATCTACACTCATCATTTCTAGTCATCATTGTTCTGAAGGGCCTACACAGTATGATAATGTAAGAGAAAAAAAAAAAGACATATAGGTTAGAAAGGAATAAATAAAACTGCCTTTTTCTCGTGGACATCATTGTCTAATATAGAAAATGTTGAGGAATCTTTTAAAATATTCTAGAACTAATATGTGAATTTAGCAAGGTTGTAAGATATAAAGCCAGTCAAAAAAATCATTTGTATTTCTATATGAATGAATAATTGAAACAGATAAAATTTAAAACGCTTATTCGCAATAGCATCACAAAACGTTGGAATGAACTTAAAAGACAACATGTACCACCTAAACACTGAACATTATAAAGCACTTCTGAGAGAAATTAAAGAGAACCTGAATACATGGAAAGATTAATCATTCTTGTGTTGGCAGAATTAAGGTTGAGATGGCAATTCTATCTTATTGGATTGGTCCATAGATTTAAACAATCACAATCACAATCCCAGAATTGTTTTTCATAGAACCCAACTACAAATGATTCTCAAATTTATCTGAAAATGAGAAGAACTTAGAATAGACAAGACAGTTTTTAAAAAAGAAGAAAGTTAAAGGGCTTACGTTACCTGATTTCAAAACTTTACATTTGGGCGCCTGGGTGGCTCAGTCGTTAAGCGTCTGCCTTCGGCTCAGGTCATGATCCCAGGGTCCTGGGATCGAGGCCCACATCGGGCTCCCTGCTCAGCAGGAGACCTGCTTCTCCCTCTCCCACTCCCCCTGCTTGTGTTCCTGCTCTCGCTGTGTCTCTCTCTGTCAAATAAATAAATAAAATCTTAAAAAAAAAAAAAAACTTTACATTCACTGACAATATACAAGACAATGTACAGCCCAGGAATTGCCCTAACATTCTTTGCTCAATTGATTTGCAACAAAGTTGCCAAGGCAATTCCCTGGAGGAGAGAAAGCCCCTTCTGCCAATGGGGCCTGAATCACTGGTTGTCCTGACAAGAAATTTGAACCTCAACCTTTGTCTCATACCATACATAAAAGTTAGCTCAAAATGGATCGTGGATCTACATATAAGAGCTAAAGTCAGAAAACAAATGAGAGAATCTTCGTGCTCTTGTGGTAGGCAAAGATTTTTTTTAGATGGGACACAAACTATAAAAGAAAAAGATAAGTTGGACTTTGAAACTAAAATGTTTTGGTCTCTGAAAAATAACATTAAAAATGAAAATGAAGGGCCCCTGGGTGGCTCAGTTGGTTAAGTGTCCAATTCTTGATTTCGGCTCAAGTAATGATCTCAGAGTCCTGGTATCTAGCCCTGCATCAGGCTCAAAGAGGAGTCTGCTTGAGGATTTCTCTCTCCCTCTTCCTTTGCCCCTCCCCCCACTCACACACCTCTCAAATAATGAATAAATCTTCGAAAAAAAAGAAGAAATAGAAAAAGGCAAAAAAAAGTATGAAAAAGCAAGATACAGATGGGGAGAAAATATTTACAAAACATATATCTGATTAAAGAACTTGTATCCAAAATAGATTAAGAATCTTGCCACTAAATGATGAGACAAATGAGCAAATTTTAAAATGGACAAAAGATTTTAACAGACACTTCACACGAAAGAGTTATAGGATACTCAACATCACTAGTTATCAGGAACATGCAAGTTAGAATAATGAAATACAACTACCTCCCCTCTAGAATGATGAAAACAAAAAGGATGGACAACACTGTATTGGTGAGGATGTGGAGCAACTGAAAGTCTCATGTATCTGTGTTGGGAATGGAAAATGATACAGTCGTTATGGAAAAAGGTATGTCAGTTTCTTGTAAAATTAAGCATGCACTGATCAGGGGCCCCTGGGTGGTGCAGTGAGTTGGGCGTCTGACTCTTGGTTTTGGCTCAGGTCATAATCTTGGGATTGTGGGAATGAGCCCTGTGTTGGGCTCTGAGCTCAATGAGGAGTCTGCTAGGGTTTCTCTCTCCTCCCTCTGCCCCACCCCACACTCGTGCACACACTCTCTCTCTCTCTCTCTCTCTAAAATAAATAAATCTTAAAAAAAAAAAATACACTGGTCACATGGTCACTCAGTTCCATTTCTAGGTATCTATCCAAGAGAAATAAAAATGTATGTCTGGAAAAAAAACTAGGTTGTCATGTCCATCACAATACTACTCATTAGAGCCCCAAACTGGAAACAGCCCAAATGTTTATCAACTAGAGAACAGATAAATAGTACCACGTCCGTGTAATGGAATACTACTTGGCGATAAAAAAGAATGACAGCTAACATGAATGAATTTCAAAAACAGCATGCTAAGCTAGAAAAGCCAGCCACAAAAGACTATAACTATAGTATGGTTTCATTTATATGTCATTTTATAAATGGCAAAAATATGGTAACAAGGAGTGGGTTGCCTGGGGCTAGGATTAGAGAGAGGAAATGTCACTGTAGCCAATCTGATACTGCTCCGTAACCCTTTACTTACTGTGTTACAATCATTTGCTTAGGGGTGCTTTCCCTCCACGGATTTATGAATTCTTCAACAGCACACGCCCATGGCATTGTTCATCTTTTTTTTTAAAGACTTTATTTATTTATTTAAGAGAGAGCTCGAGCACAAGTAGGGGGGACAGGCAGAGGGAGAGGAAGAAGCAGACTCCCAGCTGAGCAGGGAGCTCCATGCGGGGCTCAATTCCAGGACCCTGAGATCACGACCTGAACTGAAGGCAGACGCTTAACCGACTGAGCCACCCAGGAGCCTCATGTTATTCATCTTTTTTTAATTCCCCAGCCCAACACAGAGAAGGAATTCCATAAACGCTCACTGAATAGCGATTGATGTGAATCTGGCAATGCTCATTTAAAACTATAGCTTGATGTGGGGCACCTGGGTGGCTCAGTCAGTTAAGGGGCTGCCTTTGGCTCAGGTCATGATCCCAGGGTTGTGGGATAGAGCCCCCCGTCAGGCTCCCTGCTCAGCCGGGAGTCTGCTTCTTCCTCTGCCCCTCCACCCCCTCGTGCACGCTCTCTCTCTCTTTCTCTCTGAAATAAGTAAATAAAATCTTTAAAAAACAAAAACAAAAACTATAGCTTGATACCACACTTAAGGAATGGCCCTTTACTGGTTCTTATCTTTCCTTGCTCCTTATTTATGAAATAAAAGAATCCTTTTCTTAAAGTGTTAAAGACGCAACTAACCTGAATGATAGCAATTTGCATCTGCATAATCTCGAGAGGGTCCTGTTGCGTTCCCCAGGTCTGCAGACTTGGAGTCACGATGCGGTCTATCCTAGAGCTACAACTGGGGGGCCTCCCCACTCTGCCATCCAGAAGTTTACACTACTCTATTCCTGTATAAAGTTATATTTCTATAACTCAATTAATTATAATAAATAAACTTAATAAGTAAAAAGCATAAGTGGGTGGAGTAATTAGAGATTAACTGCTACTAACGCAGGGTCAGACAATGAGGGAGGTAGAGGGAAACACACAGGAGAAGACAGGGAAGGATGGTGGGCTATGTCCCAAAGTGGACGGCAAAAATACGGGGTCAATCTGGGTGGCTGACGTTGGGACTCCCTGGGGCACCCATTTTTTAAAGTAAGAATTAGATTTCATACTTGGGAGGAGAGTATGGATGGTGACTCATTAATCAAGATGTGCCTTATTAGTTACTTTGTTCCCAGTTACTAGTACAAATTTGTGTTCATGACCTAATGCTACATAACAAATTACCCCACTATTTAATAGCTAAAAACCGCAAACATTCGTCTCGGGCACAACTTGGCTGGGGGTCTCCGGCTGGGGGTCTCCCGAGATTGCATTCAGGCTGTCAGCCGGGGCAGAAGTCATCTCAAAGCTCACTCACGTAACTGTTGGCCGACCTCAGAAGAGCTCAGGAAAATCCCAGCTTATCCATATTTTTGCAGGCAGATCCCAGCTCCTTGCCATGAGGAACTCTCTAGCGGCTGCCCGGATATCCTCATGGCATGGCAGCTGGGATGAGACAAAGAGAGAGAGAGAGCGAGTGCCAGAGTATCCGAGGTGGAAACTTTCAGAACCACCTCAGTGGTGACATCCACGTCTTTGGCCCTATTCTATTCATTAAAAGCTCCAGTAAGTTCAGCCCACCCTCAAAGTGAGGGGATTATACAAGGAAATAAATACTAGGAGCAGGGGATCATTGGAGACTATCTAGAGGCTGCCTACCATAAAAGTCTGGTGGACTTTCCACAGAACACATGTTCAGTGAATGAAAGAGACAGGAGCAGACTGCCTTCAGGCTTGATCTGACGCTCTTCCCTGCGTCTCCACCCTGCTGGCCTACTCCATCGGATTTTGGCATCACCAAGTCTCCACATTCCCTGGGTCAATTCCTTAAAATAAATCTCTCTCTTTCTCTTTCTCCCCCCACCCCCGCCCCCCGTCCACACACACACACCGTTGGTCCTGTTTCTCTGGAGAAACCTAACTAACATAGTAAGGGACAGGAAGCCTGGGACAGATTCTCCACGAGAGCCCTTGGAAGGAAGGAGCCAACCCCGGTGTGAGACTTCAAGCCTCCAGGACCTGAAGATGAGACGTGTCTACCACGGACGGCTCCCGGCCTGAGCTCACCCGGCGCCGTCCCAACGCAGTGGCAGCTTCTTCCTCCCACAACAGAGGCCAGGATCTTTGCGTGGTGTCGACTTTGTGATTCCTCACACTCCATTTTCTGTAGCGTGAGAAAAAATTAGTCTCTTTTATGGAAATCCTCATGATGCTGTCAAGAAATACAATACCACGTGAACGGTAGAGAAGCTTATGTCCAACCCCGTAAAAACAGTTCTCAGAAGTCAGCAGAATCTTCTGGAAATGACCAAGGAAGGCCCCCGGAGCTGTGGCAATGCTGACGACGTCAGCTCATCCAACGACCTGACTGGGCGGATGACTGCTGGAAAGGGCTGGGTCGTTTGTTTCTCTTTTACTCATCCCGGAGGCTGAAAAAAATTTTTTTTCTCCTGTGTCACTTGACATTTTGCTGAATATAAAAGGCAAAAAAAAAAAAAAAAAAAAAATTAAAACTCTTTGTTTATGTTAACTTTTCTCAAGTTTCATGTGATAATTAAGGAGTTGGTAATGACCAAAAAAAAAAAGCTAAAATAATGTTCAAGTGATTTGAACATTTTTTTAAAGGTTTTAGTTATTCATTTGAAAGAGAGTGAGCAAGAGAGAGCACAAGCCGGGGGAGGGGCAAATGAAGAGAAAGAAGCAGACTCCCCACTGAGCAGGGAGCCCGATGTGGGGCTGGATCCCAGGACCCTGGGATCATGACCTGAGCTGAAGGCAGACACTTAACCAACTGAGCCACCCAGGTGCCTCAATCTGAACCTTTTTTTAAGTAATCTCTACACCCAGCATGGGGCTGGAACTCATGACCCTGAGATCAAGAGTCGAAGGCTCTACCAACTGAGCCAGCCGGGGGTCCTGATCTGAACATTTCAATCAACGCGTCATTAAATTATACTTCTAGTTTTAGTATCTTAAATACAATCATTTTATGTTCAAATTGCAAGTCGATTCTCTTGCTGTCTAAGGGACTTTAGAGCTGGAAAAGACCCTTACAAATACAATTTTTTTTTATTTCAGTTAAAAATTTATAACTCGGGCACCTGGGTGGCTCAGCTGGTTAAGCGACTGCCTTCGGCTCAGGTCATGATCCTGGAGTCCCGGGATCGAGTCCCGCATCGGGCTCCCTGCTCAGCGGGGAATCTGCTTCTCCCTCTGACCCTCCCCCCTCTCGAATAAATAAATAAAATCTTTAAAAAAAATTTATAACTCAAAAAATTGGTTCTCATAGCATTAAAGTACACAAAGTTCTGCATCTTTAATGAAAGAGCTTGTTCCTGCACCACAGGACATCTGGAAAAGCTGTGTTTCTCTCTCCACATCTTTCCTGACCTGCTAGGAATTCCTGTGTTCCCGGTCACACTACACAGAGCTTGGTCTTCGGCCCTGCTACAACGCTTCCACAGGAAATCCCTCCAACATCTCGTATCTTTTCTCTGCTCTGTCATCTCGAAATCTTCATTTTCAGGCCCAATTTCTCTGTAGAACCCCATTCCCCTTTCCAAACATTTCCTGAGTGTTTCCATCTAGATCTCAGCTCTTAAGACTGAGTCAAGCTCAGCCCAGCCAACCGGGGGGATCTGGAGCCGAGAATTTGACCCCTCCTCCGGGTGAAGGAGACCTGGGATAGGCCTGCAGGGGCTGCCCACCCCAGGACGAAGCCCGCTAACGCACCGAGGCTAAAGGGAAAGCCACAGGCAATAGCAAGCCAAGCAAGTATCTGGCATCGGACTGGGAGGGTCTTGTAGGAGGGTTTGCATGTGCCCTCTGATAATCATTAAGATTGCACACATTGGCCATCACTGACCCTCAACCCCTTGCCACCCCCACCCCTGAGACTCTCCCTAAGTGTTGTTGGCCATGGCCCGTAAAATTATTCTTTTCAAAGATCATGTTAGTCCCAGATGTGCAGAAACCCAGCTGCAGGGAAAGGCAGTCAGACACTGGGCCCCTCCCCAGCACCTCATTTTTATTCACGGCTTCACCCTTCTCTAGCAAAGTTAGTATGTGACACGCCAAGGACAGTCTCTGGCACCCCGTGTGTGCTAAGAAAATGTTAGCAATTACTATTATTCAGCAGTAGAACCACAGCTACCTTAATTTAGGAGAGCAAAATTCACCACCCCAAATGTGACTCTGTGGCATGTGGATTATTTAGACAGATTGTTTTTAAGAAACAGAAAGCTCAGGAAGAATCTTTGACTTTCCTCCTAACTGCCTAATAGAATTTCGATAAACGAGCTGCTCCAGGAAGGATCTAGATAACTAGAGTATAACATGAGCTAGGTACGTAGGCAGGGAGGAAATTAGCAGTGTGCTTGTTAAAACTCCACTCTCTGTCCCACTGTTTATGAATGGCCCAACACACATTTGCTTTTTTTCACTTTCCTATGAATTATCCTCCCTCTTTTTGAAGTCCCAGACCCTCTCCTCTTCTCCTTACCTCGGGATGGCATATAAGCCTCAATTGCCTGACTGCATGCTGGCCTTGAATTCTTACGCAGCCCCCATACATACACAATTAAATGTGATTTTTCTCCGGTTAATCTGTCTCAGGTTGATTAAACTCTTAGACCCGCCAAAAGAATCTTGAGGGTAGACTAAAATTTGCCCTCCCCAACACTGCATACATATGATTGGCCACTAAGTCCTGCATGCTCTTCCCAATAAAATGATATGACGTCTAGGGTTTATTAAATATTACAGGCGATGCAAAGAGCAGGTGGGTGTAGGAATGGGTTGGCCATGGGTTGATGATACCTGGGTCTGGATAAGAGGTACATGGAAGCTCATTTTACCATTCTATCTACTTTTGAATGTTTGAAATTCTCCATAATAGAAATTTAAACAACAACAAAATTATCTCTCACGCTGATTCTTTTCTCCCCATGCCATTGTTTAGACACTGAAGGAAGCGAGAAGATACTTGATGAGTAGCAATGCTGAGGAGCGTATTCCCTGGAAAACGTTGGCCTGTCACACCAGAGGGCCATAGCAGCATGTTACCTCAGTGCATCTGCCTGGGTGCTTTGTGGCCCCCCACCTCGCAGGCTCAGAAAGTGATTTGTCACCACCTTAGTCGTGGCTCTACATCAGAGGGGCAGATCTCACGAACGAGGCTCAGGAGAGTGACAGCTACTTTGGAATGCCAATATACTCGCCTATAATGGAGTCTAACTGACGAGGGTGTGGGGTACTTGAGTCCTTTTGCTAGCAGCTTCTCTCCCTCTAGGCAAGCTATACAGTGTTTTATGGGCTTGGAATCAGAGCCTGGGAAGTTAATCATGCTTTGCGTATGTTTACTGGCATCAGGCCAAGGTAGCCTTCCCCACAAGGCCAAGACAAGGAAAGGCACCAGAAGCCTGGATAGGTGCTCGCATGCCTGCCACATTGAACTCTGGGCTCTCCTTTCCTTTGTTACCGAACCAAGTCAAATGCCCCCTACTGACAAGCACTTCCTTTCTTCAAATATGTTAATATCTTTAATCTAATAATTGTTGAATATTGCATGCCAAGGAACAATTTTATCTCTTTAAGGGGTCTTTGGATATTTCTGCTCTTATCAGCCTTGTCTTGACCTTTAAGAATCTAACGGGTGTATCGTTTCTCTTAGCCCCAAGTTCCTAGGTAAGAGAGTAGGACATTGCAGAATAGTGTGGCCATAACTACTATAGGAATGAATACCTTTAACTCCTAGGGTTTTCTCATCTGTCTCCTTCCCTATCAGGTCCACCTGTTCCAGTGCTTCCTACATATCACTGCCAGATTCATTTTCCAGAAGCATTACTTTCAGATACTTCCTAATGGTTCCTCATGGCCTCCCAAGTCATAATGTACACTTTCCCTATCTTTCTGGCTCCATTTCCCACATGACAACCTCTGCCCCAGTCAACTTGGTCTAACTGACATCAAGAGAATACAGCCTGAACTCTTTCATTGTTGTATTCTTGCTTACACCGTTCTTTCTACATTAAAAAATTGAATATTTACCTGTTTTTCAAGATGTAGCTCAAATTCTACCTTCTTTTGAAGTTTTCTGATTATACCAACCATAGGTGACAACTATCTCTTGTGGAAAAACTTGATAATTGTCAAGGCAGGCATCATTGGGGTCCAGCCTGTACGGTTGCCCAGGAACCCCATGCTTAAAAGGGCCCCACACTTGGTTTAATGCTCTGCTCTTGCTGTCTTGAAATTTTTTTTTCAATAAAGGAATGTCCAAAATATTTGTCAAAAATTCAAAGAACCATTAAAAAGAAATTAATATTTTGTAAATTTACATTTCATGTAATTGATGTAAATTTGAGATTATTTCAACCATCTTACTCTTACCCCAAGCTTTGACCTAACTGGTTAAAGTTTCCTTAATCTCTTTACCTAAATAAGTATTTACCCATGCTTTGAATTAAGTATTTTATTATTCCATTGATCCCTCTATAAACTTGTTAGTTATAATTGTACACAAATCTTTGTGTAGTTACACTAATGACTAAATCATGAATACTTAATGGAGTCTAATAAACTATACCCTCAAATTCTAACACCTTCAAACACTTTTAATTCTGTTGTTACCCTTACTGACTTTTGTATTACCCTTGTCATTCAGTTTAATTCTATATATATTTTAATTTCCATGAGACATTTCTAGTATCACTTCATAAAACAGTATTCATTTATATTTATCTATGAATTATCTTTTTTGCTATTCTTCATTCCTTTCTGCATTTCCAGTTCAACCTGGGATTATTTTCCTTTCAACTGAAGAACTCACTCTAGTGTTTTTTCTAATTCAGTGATGCTAATAACAAAATATTTCAGCTTAAGTTTGTCTTAAGAAATCTTTATCTGGGGATGCCTGGGTGGCTCAGTGGGTTAAGCATCTGCTGTCAGCTCAGGTCATGATCCCAGAGTCCTGGGATCGAGTCCCACATCGGGGGTCCTTGCTCAGCAGGGAGCTTGCTTCTCCCTCTGCCCACTGCTCCCCTGCTTGTGCTCTCTCTCTCTCTCTCTCTCTCTCTCTCGCAAATAAATAAATAAAAATCTTAAAAAAAAAAAAGAAAGAAAAGAAATCCTTATTTGGGGGCAGTATTGCCACTGGGCATAGAATTCTGTTTTACCAAGGGATTTCTTTACCACTTTAAAAATGATGCTTCACTGATGTCTCATTTTGTTTATATTGAGATCTCAGCTATCAGCTTTTTCCTTGTGTATTTAGCTTCTGTATTCTCTAAAATCTTTCTCATTATCTTTGTTCTTTAGATCATAGTGTAGCTTGTTGTTTCCTGTCTACTTACTTTGCTTAGGGGATGTGGAGTTAATTGAAAATGGAATCTGTGGATTGATGTCTTTCATCAGTGTGGACCGGGCTTCTGTATTTTCTCTTCTCTATCAATTCCTCTCTACATTCTCTCTACTCCCCTTTTAATCACACCCCACTTATCTTTTAACTCTGACCTGAATTCTCCAACATTGTTCACCCAGTGTTTTTGTTGGGATCTTTGCTTTTTTTTTTTAGCTTTATTTTAAATTTTCTTCATTTGTTTCAGCATTTTTTACTTATAATTGAGAAATTATTTGTATTCAGGGTGTACAGAATGATGATTTGGGATATGTATACGTTGTGAAATGATTACCACAATCAAGTTCACTGACATATCTATCCTCGCATAGTTATTTTTGTATGTGTGATGAGAACACTTAAGATCTACTCTCTTATCAAATTTCAAGTATACAACACAGTATGATTGACTATAGTCACCATGCTGTACATTAGATCACCAGAATGTATTCATCTCGTAACTAAAAATTTTTACCCTTTGACCAACATCTCCCCATTTTCCTCACCCTCCAGCCCCTAAAAACCATCATTTATTTGCTGGTACTATGAACTTGACTTTTTTTTTTTTTTTCTAAAGATTCCACGTGTTAGTGAAATCATGTAGTATTTGTCACTTTGTATCTGGCTTATCTCACTTAGCATAATGTCCTCCAAGTTCATCTAGGTCATAAACATCAGGATGTCCTTTTTTATGGCTGAATAATACTCCATTGTATCATATTTTCTTTATCCACTCATCTGTCAAAGAACTTTCAGGTTGTTTCCATAACTTGGCTATTTCAAATAATGCTGCAATGCACATGGGGGTGCAGATATCTGTTCAAGATAGTGATTTCATTTCCTTCGGATATATGCCCAAAGGTGGGATTGCTGGATCATATGGTGGTTCTATTTCTAATTTCTTGAGAAACCTCCATACTGGTTTCTATATGGCTGCACCAGTTTACATTCCTACCAATAGTGCCCAAGGGTTCCCTTTTCTTCAGACCCTCATCAATATTTGTTATGTCTTGTCTTTGATAATAGCCCTTCCAACAGGTATGAAATGGTATCTTATTGTGATTCCTATTTGAATTTCCCTGATGATTAGCAATGTTGAATACCTTTTCATATACCCATTGGCTATTTGTATGTTTTCTTTGGAAAAATGTCTATTCAGATCCTCTGCCCATTTTCTAATCAGGTTATTTGGATTTTTGCTATTTGAGTTATATGACTTCCTTATACATTTTAGATATTAACCCCTTAGATATGTGGGTTACAAATATTTCTCCCATTTCATAGGTTGCCTTTCCATTTTGTTGTTTCCTTTGTTGTGCAGAGCTCTTTAGTTTGATGTAGTCCCGCTGACTTAGTTTTGCTTTTTTTGCTGTATTTTTGGTGTCAGTTACAAAAAACCTTTGCCAAGACCAATGTCAAGGAGTTTTTCCCTTACATTTTTCTCTAGAAGTTATTTATAGTTTCAGATCTTACATTTGATCTATTTCAAGTTGACTTTTGTATATGGTGTGAGATAAGATTGATTTCATTCTTTTGAAATTCTTAATCATTTTTGAACAAGGGTTCATACATGTTTGTCTTGCTCTGGGACCCACAAATTATGTAGCTCGACCTGATAACTGCCCACTGAGGAAAGAACTTGGATCCCTGTTTTAAGTGACCCAGGCCTGCTCAGAACATAGGTATCTAATGTAACTGTGTTACAAAATTATTCACTTCCTTTTCATTTCAATCAACTCAATCTACTGAATATTTATCAGGCTGGTTTTAAGCGAGGAACCAAGAGCCCCTTAATCCTCCCAAAAAACAATTACATTTCCAAAAGAACATGCTAAATTCATCTCTAACTGTTACATTCTAGTGGGAGACATTTCAGGCAGAGGATGATTGTGAGGCATGCTAGCTCTGGGGTGAGCATATGGGGTTTGAAGTCGGGGTAGTGTGGTTTGACAGACACCCCAGAATCGTTCTGCTTTTCACAGCTTTTCCCTTCTCTTTACTTCAGAAACCACAGGTTCTCTAAAATACAGGTGTTTCTCCCAGTGGTTCTCATGGAAATAGTATGAGAGTTTCGTTTCCAGGAAGAACACAGGACGTTGTTTAGTAAGAATAAATCGCCATGACCACCTGGAGGCCTCTGAGTGTGGTACCAGGATGGATGTCTTATTTTCCTTATATTTCAAATTCTAGGGGAAAACAAAACACTTTTTTTTTCACAACTTTGAGCTTATCTACCATAGTTCTTTGCACATTGTAGGCTCACAATAAATTTATTGTGAATGAAATAAAAAGCAGCTAATAGACCAAATCTGTCCTAATAAGAGCCACTGTTTCTTGAATGCCTAGTGAGTGCCAGACCTCTGCATGCATCACTCCAGTCAATGAACAATTGTCACCTGAAAACCATACCTTTACTTTGCAAATATTAATATGGGCAGGTATCAGGTAGATAGTGACTGTTTATAAGAATCATATGTGTTTCTGAACGGCTCTTTATTTAAGACTTTTAAAAATTGAGCTTAGAATTTCTGTTTCTATAACATTAAACTTGTCACCCATTTTGAAACTGATGTGGAGCTTGTGTTTATATGAACTATGAATTTCTATGCCCTTTTTCACTTAAAAGAATATTTTGCATTTTGACATTTCTTGACTTAATCAGAGGTTTAATTGACAGAAGAATTGCTGAGGCACCTGTGAAAATGAGGAGAAGCTCGAGATGCTAGACACCCCAGGGAAGAGATTAAGTATATCCTGGGGCTGAACGGAATAGCAGTGACGATGAAGGAAAGAAAGAAACACCACGGGAATGAGCAAATACAGGTCCTGGCTGTGGATGATGGAAAAGCTGTAGCTATTATGGACCAAAATGTCTGGATATTCGTTATAGATCTGAGAACTGTAATTAGAAATCAGCACCAGGGCGGCTCAGTCGGTTAAGCATCTGACTTGATTTTAGCTCAGGTCATGATCTCAGGGTCGTGAGATGGAGCCGCACATCGGGCTCCATGGTTAGTGGGGCGTCTGCTTGAGATTCTCTCTCTCTCTCTCTCCCCCCCTGCCCTCCCCACTCACGTTCCCTCTCGCTTTCTCTGCTCTCTATCTCTCAAATAAATAAATAATCTTAAAAAAAAAAAAAAAAAAAGATCATTTAGGACAGCGTACCGCTGGGTTCAAGGCAAATGCGGGGCCCCCTGCTCACCATTCAGCACTCAGCTGCCGGTGGCCTTTCTGATCATCTGATCAAAGGCCTGGGAAGGAACAGGGCTTTAGGGACAGAGGATGTCATTCGCATTTACCAGCTCTAAATCGTGGGGGTAGCGGCAACTATCCTGCATTCGTGTTAGCGAGCACTGTCTTTAGGAGTGCCTCCCACGAAGGAATAGTGTGTGTGTGCATGCAGGTGTGTAAGTGCGTGTGCGTGCCCTAGTGCATTAGATGGGACTTTTAGATTTAAATGTAACTCCGTAGCCTGTGACTTGAGCAATGACACGTGAGCTAGCAAAAGTCCTTTGCAGGCCAGCTATTCCTCCTGTTGCTATCACTCACTTCTTTGTGCCCAATCCCCTGTCTATAAATACGTTCTGAGGACTCACACCAGAGTCTGTCCATAGCAGGCCAGAGAATCAAAGCAATGTCCTAGGGTGAAGTTTTAGGGTTAACACAGGGATACTGGAGCCTGGGACATCGTTTGGGAAGCCAGCTGGTTAGCCAATGTTACCATTACTGCCCCCATCTCAACCTCCTATCCCAGCCTCCCTTCTGGGAGTCAGGTGCACCCACACGGAGCAAACAGGAGAGCACAGAACTGAGAGGGAACCGTCCTTGTCGCAGGCTCCCCCTGCCCGCCTGGGCCACCCCTGCCATCTGTGTGGTCTCAGTGACCTCCAGCCTCTTCCGGCCCTGACCCGCGGACCCAGCCTGCCCACTCAGATCTTAGCAGTGGGATTCCTGCTACATCTCCAGGTCTGCGCACTATTTCTGATCATTATACGTGGACTGTGTCTCCCAGAGGAAGAGAGAAGTGACTGAGTCAAAACGGAACAAAAACTAAAACCAACCAATTAGCTAAGCAACCCAAACAAAAGGACACTCACTTTCACATATACCATTGGCGAGTTTAACACCAAGGGAAAGCCTTACATAAAATAACCTCTCTCCCTTCATTTTATCTCCTTCCCCTACTTGATTTTCCACCAGAGCACTTCCTGAAATACCTGACATGTTATATGCGCACCGTGGTTTCTTGTCTACCCCCACCCTCTACCTTTGTCAGTTCTGGAGGGAGCAGGGGCTTTTCCCTCTGTCAATGCCTGGTATAAGACAAAGAGTTAATACATGTGTTGTGATTGGAAAGGCACCTGTCACACCCAGTTTTGCTATTTTCAAGGCCACCCTTGAGGGTCACTTTAACTTCATCCCGCTCATCAGGTGAGAGAAGATACAGTCTTGTGACAGACCGAGGCCGGCTCTGGGCTTCCCTACTAGTCCCCATTCTTCTATCGTCCAGCATGTGCAGGAGGGGTCACACATGTCCCCCCCCCCCATTCCACATGAGTTCTCATAACTTCATATTCCTGCAGTAGTTTCCCATTAGTTGACCTAGGACTGAGTTGGGTTCTGAGCTATTGGAACACAAAGAGAATCTAATTTTGACTTGAGAAACAAACGAGAAGGCTAATAATATTTATTGAGTGCTCATTATGTATGAAACATCATGCAAAGTCCTTTGAGTTCATTACCTAGTTTCACACACACAGCAAACCCACGACATAGGTACTATTATCATTCCCATTTTGCAGTTCAGAAAACCGAGGATGAAAAAATTAAGTAATGTACCTGAGGTTACATGGGTTGTAACAGAATCCAGATCTGTCAACAGGAAAGGCTGCTCCTCAGGAAGAAAGGAGGAGAAAAGAGAAGGGAAGGGCAGGGCGTGGGGACTGCATTTGCCTGAACCATCAGAGTTGTATCTAAGAAACTTCCTCGTTTTTAAAAGACAAATTTTAGGGGCACCTGGGTGGCTCAGTCGGTTGAGCGTCTGACTCTTGATCTCAGCTCAGGTCTTGATCTCAGGTTCGTGAGTTCAAGTCTCTCGTTGGGCTCCGCACTCGGCGGGGAGCCTACTTAAAAAATAAATAAATAAAATAAAAGATGAGTTTTAAAACATTGCACCGTGAAAAAATGAGTTTGGGGCTGGAGAGTTTCTGAGTTACAACAATGAAGTCGCTCATTTCTTTAGTTAAAACCACAGTGCTTTAGCTTCGTGAGTGTATAGTCATCCCAACTAAACATCACGGGACAAACCCAGACAGTCCGTGGCTGTTCTTCTCCTCTTGCCACCGGCTGTGTCCCTAGCACAAGCTTCCTCGGAACCCCTATCCCTCCACTCCCTGGCACGACAAGAGTGCAAAACCCAAACAGGGCAGCTCTGTTGCTTGGCCCACAGGCCCTTTTTCCTTTTGAAAGGGCAATCTCGTTATAACCCAAATCTGTCTGCACATGCCAAGCAAATTCCTTTGCTAATCAATTGTGCCCTCACCAGTGTGTGCACCGGAAACTCTGGCTATCGAGGGCACGTGTGCCAGGCTCAGTGCTGGGGCTCGGGGTTCTGCGGGCAGCCTGTGTAGGGTGCCACCTCCAAGGCAGGCTGTCAAAGGAAGAAGGCAGACGGGAGGCAAGAAAGAGGCATGAATGGGTTTTTCAAATGGTAGCAGGAAACAAAAGCCGCCTCTTCCCGACTTCGCCCAGAGCCTTCCATGATTTTCCCGAGTGAAGTCAACTTTTTCGTCTGGGAGAAGCTGCTGCCCCATTGGGCACCTGGACCTCGGCTGGTAAGAGAAAACGATGTCACGTTTCTTCTGTTCTTCTAGTGGGGGGGGGGGCGCTCCTCCAGGACAGGAGCCCTTGTCCTGTTTTCAACAGTGACACCCCCTTCCTTCACAAACCCCCATTCAAACCTCTCACCTAAAACATTTGTCGTTTGAAAATGACATGTTTGGGAGACCTGTCATAAGAGAAGTGAGTTCCTGTCCCTGCTGTGGCTTAATTCATGGACATAAGTGAGTCCCTTAACGACCCTGGTCTCGTTTCTGCCCCTGCAGGTGAGTGGACTGGCATTTTAGAATACCACGGACTTGGTACTTACATCCAAGACAAACAAATGCCGACCAATGATTGGAAAGTACGTAAGAGATGTATACCTCAATGATAAGTCACACTAGAGAGATCTTGAACAGAATTAAAATCTTTATCGCATTTTTAACATCTCCACTAAATACTACTCAGCTTAGCAGCTTTATTTTCATACACACCAGCCAGAAGCAAAATTATAGCATAAAATAACTTCATAAAACTTGGTAGAGGAAGAACACTTCTGAAGAGTACTTTTTTTTTTTTTTTAGAAAAACAGGATGTTACTGAGTAATAAAATTTTTGGAAGCTCGTATTGTGCAATGGTTCACATTGGTATGCGTAATGATGGAGACAGTGGTTTCCAAACGTGTTCCACAGAATCCCAAGAGTTGCTCGAAAGTAGACTCAGGCAAATGCGGTATTGCTTAATTTGTGATTCATAACTCCTGTCATTCATTCATTTACTCATTCATTTCACACAGTTCTTTTAGTGGGGGCTCCCTGTGAGCTAGGTGAGGAGGGGCAGGTGTGAGACAAGAGCCCAGAACCTCCTCCCCTTAACATACGTTACAGTCTGACGGGGGAGACAGGCACATGGTCACTCCAATGAATTATTAACTGAGATAAGCTTCCAAAGGCAAGGACACCAGTACTATGAGAACGTACACTGATAGAACCTGACTTCTTAGACTGGGGGCCGGGGAGATTTCCTTGAGAACTGTAACCGCCGTGACAGTTCATGGGAGCTCTGAAAGATGAGTGGGGGTTAGCTGGCATGGGGGTGTGGTGGGGAGGGTGGATGGTGGGTGGCTGGGGAGTATCTCAGACAAAGGAACAACATAAGCAACATAATTTAGGAGTCCCAGCACATAATGAAATTGTGAGGCCCTTTGTTCAAACCGATTAAGAATTTAAAGATGCTGAGAACAGAGCATTAAAGCAAGGACAGTGTCCATCTGGGCACGGTCCCTTTTGCACAGGTCACATGGCCACCCAAGAAGCTGGTCCTGGTCCTTTCCCTGGAAGGGAATGTGCTGCTCAGGAGTCAGGAAGGAGGGAGAGGCCCGGGTGGTTGTAGCAGAGTCTGGGAGGGTGGTATGAAAGAGAGGCGGAGATCAGGCTCACATGAGGATTACATCAGTGACTACACTTCCGGGCTCCAATAAACAATGCCTCAAAAATATACGTGGTGATTCACTTTTATTTAACTATTTATATTGATTTGCATTGGTTATTCTGCGTTTGGTGTCTCCGTGGTTACTTCCAAAAATGAATGCAAGGCTATAGAAATTGTTCAAGTAGGAAAAGACCAAGAAAAGCTGGTCTTCTGGCTTTCTTGGTGCCAGGTACCCAAAATGATCAGTTGCCCAGAACTTCTCAACTGAGCGTGCCGAGCGCACAGGTCATAGGCGCGACCTTGACTTCCTAGCAAAACATGCATTACTGAACAGCTGCAGGCACCTGAGTCCGGCTCTCAAATTTAAAAGACTATGGAAACCTCAATACCTATATTATTACTTGAGTTCAAATCCTGGCTTTTCCACAGACTAGTGTGTGCTCTTAGTTGTTTGTTAAAATGTAAATTCATTCTTAAGACAAAGCAATACATCTTTATGCAAAATTTCCGACAATAGCATCTGGTGAATCTTCTTAGGAATTTCCTAGGCATAGATAATGTATTTTCATATTTTTTACACAAACGGATTGTACTATAATGTTCTATAATGTTCTTTTTACCTTTATTAATGCCTCTTAAAATAGTAACACTTTCATATGGGCTCCCTTGTATTTCATTTTTGTGGCTATACCATATTTATTGAGATGGCCTTGGGTTTTTTTTTAGGATTTTATTTTTTTATTTATTTGTCAGAGAGAGAGAGAGAGCACAAGCAGGGGGAGCGGCAGGCAGAGGGAGAAGCAGACTCCCCGCTGAGCAAGAAGCCCGACGTGAGGCTCGATCCCAGGACCCCGGGATCATGACCTGAGCCGAAGGCAGACGCTTACCCGACTGAGCCACCCAGGCATCCCTGAGACACTCCTGTGAACACATTTATAGTTTGCTTTCTGTTTGAGTTCTCACAAAGCAATGGTTCACCGGGCATCTTTCTCACTTACACAAGTCAGGCAGCAGGATAAATTCCTAGAAGGAAAGCTGCTAGGTCCACGATTATGGTCATTTCCAGTGTTGATAAATATTACCAAATCGGCCAAGTTATTTAAGTGAGCCTTGATTTCTTCATGTCTGTGAATAGTGGACAATAATGGCTTTCTCAAAGGTTTCTTATAAGGACTAAATGAGAGTAAGGCATGTGAGAGCCTATTATAGGGCAAGTAGGCTGTCAACAAATGTTTGTCTCCAACTTTCCTTTTACTTAGGAAAGGCTTTTAGTGAATTTTGTGAAGACTTGCTTCAGCCGTGACCTCAGCAAACATTCACAGTGCTCTGTAGCGCCATATCCTTTTTAAACTCCATTGTTGAATGTAACTAATGAAATCTCTGGAGGTCAGATAGAGTATTTTTTGAGAGCACACAAATTTGACATTACCTCTAAATACCTCTTTCCTAGACTAAGGTTGATCTGATTTGATAGCTGCCTCTTTTAACATATATCCCTAATTAATAAAAACAAAATGTACTAGACTAACATACCAATTAAGATCTATCTCCGGGTCATGTCTTTTGTACTTGAGTGAAAATCTTGCTGCTCAATTTGAGTCATTCATCGTTAATCAAACCCATATATCTACTCTGAAGAGAAACATTTTGACAAAAAAAAAAAAAAAAAAAGGAAATTTTTAGACCTCTCATTTCCTCTTCAGGAAGCCTGTTGTGTCTCCCTCAAACCTCCGGGGCCCCGAGGCGTTTTTAAATTTATCGAGAGTCCAGAAGGAGGTTAATTGGGCATCTCAGAATGAAAGCCCCACACGTCCCGGCCCAGAAGCTCCAGCTGGGATCATAGCCTGTGGTAACCTCCAGGCTGGAGTCAGAACCTCCTTGGAGGGTGTCACAAGCATACCATGGGGGCGTGTGCACGACTTGTGTCTTTCCACAGGGTCCGCTTTATTCGATCATAAAGCAAGGGTAACATGATTGTAAAGCGGTTTCAGGACTCCAAACCCGATGACATTTCACTATGCGTGTAACGGGGCTTCATACACGTCACACGGGACAAGATATAATACAAAGTCCCACAACAAACAAGATACCTTAAAGGTAAGAAGTTAACGAACCAAAGCGAAGCCAGTCCCTGGGCACCAGTGAGAGGACTCGGTCTGGTCCGGGTCAGCCCTCCATGCTCACTGCTTATTATGTTCAGGCCGCGGAGGAGCTCTGTTCTGTTCAGAGAGCAAGCAGGCAGAGCCGCTCCTCAAGGGTCCTTTCCAACCGGGTCCGGCGGGGGAGGTCAGCGTCTGGAGAGCCTGACAGTTCGCTGCACAGGTCCTCCCTTCTTAAAGGAGTTTAATCAGTCCTGGGCCTTTGCAGGCCTCTTCTGGGTCCAGTGATTATCAGCCCCTGGTTCTTGCAGGTTCTGTGGCCTCACTGATTATCAGTCCTTGGTGTGGCCAGTCTGTGCTGGTTTGGGTGATAGCTGGTCTCAGCTGCGGGGCTCTCGGCCCCCTTCCTGATTAGCTCACTGCTTGACAGGAGTGACTCCATCTCGCTCTCTCCAGCCCACCCCGTGATTACTCATGACTAAACCATAAAGGTCATGCAGGAATGAAATATGTTTTTAACCACATCAGCAGTATGGTTTTACTCTGCTATGGATAAAGGCAAATCTAAGTCATGTAATCATGGTTCCAGTGAAAATCAGACAAAATCAGATCAATCTCAAATCATATGAAATGTCAATTGACAACATAAAATGAAAGTCACAACAAATCAAAATGAGTTAGATAGTTAAAATTGAGTCAAATAAAGGTAAATCAGTTGAGAGTACAGCAAAATCAACTAAGGATTAAATCAAATATAAATTAAGTCAGGTTATAAAGTCAAATCAGAATCAAAACTCAAACTTTAAGTCCTATTTAATAAGAATTTAGTCAGAAATCAAACTAAACCTGAATTCAATTAAGGTAAGCTAACAAATCAACAAAGGCACATGAAAATCATGTTATCAAATAGGGTAGACAGAGGTCCAAAAACATGAATGAAATCTTCGACATAGGCTCACGGCGCATACAGTAAAGAACAGGGAGGGTATGGTTAATCATAGTCTTTTTGTAATCTTCCCTTCTTAAGCCTGAGGGTGCATAACATTCTAATAGCTTTTTTATTTTTTATTATTTATTTATTTATTTTTCCTAAAGATTTTATTTATTTGACACAGAGAGAGACAGCCAGAGAGGGAACACAAGCAGGGTGAGCAGGAGAGGGAGAAGCAGCCTTCCCTCAGAGCGGGGAGACTGATGCGGGGCTCGATCCCAGGACCCTGGGGTCATGACCCGTGCCGAAGGCTGACTCCTAATGACTGAGCCACCCAGGCGCCCCTCTAATAGCTTTTTTAATAAGATAGCCAAAATAATAGCTAAAAGCAATAGAAGGATTTCCTTAATGGATTCTCAAATATGAGTAGAGAAGTACTTCCCTCCCATCTTTAAGTATTTTAAGGGCTTATAGTCAGACCAGGAGCCAGAACAATGACATGTTTAAAAGGTTTTGTTAGCAATTCTAGAAAGGAACATATATTCTGTAAGTTTTGTATATCTCTGCTCAGTGCGGCTAGGTTGGTGTTGGGGAGTGCCAAGGCCACACAAAGGGCCTGTGCAGCATGTTCAAAGTGGGTTAGCTTTGCTGGTCAAGGTTTTGTGGGCCACCCTGAGTCCTTCTAAGTTTTTACCTAGAGTTTATCAATCTTGTCAGTTTTCACCCAAGGTATCTCTGTTGCTCTGGTGTGACAGGATGTTGGAAAATCCTTACATGAATATTCTGAGATAAAGGTACCCATTTTGATAACATTATTAAATGTTACATTAAGAGCACACAATATTTTAATACATTCTTTGCCGATGGTGATGAAAGTATCATGCCTCCAAGTGCGATTAAAGAAGGTGACCTCTGAGGAGTTCTTAGCATAAATTATCCAGTTGAAAAGCGTCCCCTGTGGAAGAATAAATTTTCCATGGATGTTGTTGCTAGAGGATGAAGATTAGCATTGATAGCCAGTTCATGCCAGGTATAATGCAATACAGGTAATTACATCACTGAAATATCCTCTTTTTGGGTAGTAAATATCCATCCCTCCGTATGGGTGTGTGGGTTGTCAAAAGTGCTGTGTTACCATGTACTTGCGGTATGGTCGGTGTATGTGTCATATGCTAATAGGCTTTTACCCCCAGTAGTCTTTGTTTTAAGATTTTATTTATTTATTTATTTGAGAGAGAGAGAGAGAGAGTACAGAGAGAGAGAGAGCACAAGTGTGGGGGGCAGAGGGAGAGGGAGAAGCAGGTTCCCCGCTGAGCAGGGAGCCCAATGTGTGGCTCAATCCTAGAACTCTGGGGCCATGACCTGAGCCGAAGGCAGACACTTAACCGACTGAGCCACCCGGGCACCCCAACTCCTTAATAGTCTTAACAATGAAAGTTTACATTGTCCTGTATTGTCATAACCAGATGGCCTGGACGTGTCTAACTGTAGGAGAGACTCTGTCCAGTCAGAAGAAGACATCTTCCCTGTTACAGTAATGTTTCTGGTATCATTCCACGCTCTCTCCAGTAGGTTACTGATTCTGTAGCAACTATTTTTTAAATTGCTCTCTTATGTAGAAATTTCTAAGATTGAGTGAATATTGTTGGAGGACTTGGACTTTACTGGAAATGTTACAGTTAGGTTTCAGTCGGTAGGCGTGGTAATCGCACATAGCTGAGACAATGGAATGCAGTTCTCTGAATGCTGAGGAGTTCTTGCAACCTAAATCACCTATTGCATTAAAGAGGGGGTGAACATGTTTTTCTTTAAATGCAAATAGCTCCTGCTTAAGAGTCTGGATTTCTGCTTCTTTATCCCAGAGACAATTATTAAGTTAGAGATGATACCTAGTCCTACCAGGAACTGTAGGAGGTTCCTAAGCCTAGTTTTAACAATAGGTGGTAAGTTGGGCAATTCAATGGGCGGTCGTTCCTATTTCTGTTGCATAAATTTTACATTCAGGTTGTATATAGAACAAATTGAATTGTTCCTTTTGTTATTTCAACTCTCTGTGACATAGGTTTACATACAATTCTCACAGGGTTAACTAATACAGGTTCAAACACATTTGGCTTGAGGATTTTTGGTGTTGGTTTGGTAATGCAATGTGTCCATTGTGGTTTCCAATGGAAAGTTCTCATATAATGTGTAGTATTCCAACATCTCTCAGTAATACATGGGCCTGGGCTGTTGAGTGATACACCATAGTTGTCAAAGTAAGTCCTTTAGCTACGTAAATTGGTGTAAATGAATCAGTTCTGATTATATTCTCATAGATAGGGTGCTGTGCCCACCATTTGTGTTCTACTCACTGTGTATCTGATGGTTGGATCAATGAGAAGAAATACTGTTGCATACCTGGATCAATCTGTGTTACTAAGTCTGCATTAAAATCAATTCCCAATGTTTTCCACCATGCTGGTGATCTTCCTTGTATAATTGAGGTTTTCCTAACCAGAAGGTATAAAACTGTATTGAATCTAGTTGTTCTAATGGACATACCAGTATGATCACTTCCTTTGTTATGTTATATAGATTGACTGCAGAGTTTGATATTAAGGTAGCATCATATGTGCCATTTATCTTAAGCCATTTACAAAAAGATGTGTCGTGGGTAGGATTAGTGTTGGAGCATTTGAGTTGTTGAGTTGTTTCTTATACCATGTAGGTGTGAAAGGACCTAAAGTAGCTGGATTCAGAGCTGCAAGGCTATTACAATTATCTAGAATATGATCACAAGTAAAGCTCATATTGCCCCGTTTACCTCTTAAGTGCTGAAACTCATTTAGATATGATTGTATAGGTGTTATAGACTGTTCTGGGAACCATTTTGTTTTAACTTTGGGGTACCCAGATGTCCAACAATTAGTCATATTAACTGGCAGTTTGTAAGTTGTGATGTTAGCCTGCAGTAGGGGACTATCTCTGGAAATATTCTACCATGTAATATTGCATCTAAATTTTGATAAGCCTGGATGATGTCCAAAAGTGTTACCGCTGGAGGAGATGTCACTTCCATGAGGATATAGTGCCATGATGATATTTTCCGTGGGGATATCTTCAATGATGGACGTGTTATGTGGCATCCATGTGTGACCTTTGCTTATGCCACCATTCCATTGCATACTATATCCTGTGTTATGCTAAGTGTTAAGTGGGAGCTACCTCATCATGGTGTTGTTCAAACTTTATGATTCCATTCCATTATGAATTGGTCTGCAAAAAGTGTCAACAGCTGAACTTGACTCATAGGTCCTGCTCCAGAGCAATTTACTAGTCCATCAGGGTAATGCCCGCACCCTGTAAACCAATGTTTTAAAGTCTGACTTGTCCCAAATTGGTAGTTTAGGTTCCCTGAATATTCTGTGTAAAAATAACCCCTTGTGTGTGCCACTGTAAGGTTCAGTGGAAAGCATAGGATGACTGGTTTTAAAAGCATTGGTCTTGTAGCATTGTCCCCACGTAGGCGTGTGGTAAAATTACTTTCAAAGCCTCTCGGGCATGCCTGTGTCCAATTATGGCATAATTGTTCCATATAATAATGTGGGTTTTGGGGTACATGTAAATCAGCTCTAGCTTGATGTGTGAAGTGATGATCCGGTTGTGTAAGCAAGGTTGGTCCTATTTTTAATTTCCGATCTAATTCTGTGGGTGCAATTATTCCATTTCCTCTTGTATAAAATCCTTCAAGTGTTAGGTAGGTTGATGAAGCCTTGGCATACCAAGTGCCATGTGTATTATTACACTGTGAATCTTTGTGTCTCATGCAAAAATTGCCAAAAAACGGAAAGTTTGGAAAATCTATTAAATAATATTCATACTAGGTAACATTGTTGTTTGTGGATATGAGGTTGTAATCCTTTGAGTACCCAGTTGGCACTGGAACTTTGTCTAGGGGTGGGCTAAAGTGTGGAAAATGATGTAATGAGGGTTAGTAGTAGTGGTGCTAAGTGGTGCTAAGTGGTGCTAAGTAGTTTCCAGATACTCATATTTGTCATATGCATCCTCTGTTCCATACCCAGTTGGTACCAAAATTTATACCACGTGTTGACAAAGGATTTGTATGAGTGTATAACAAGGTTCATGCATGTGATGTCTGGATATCCCGCAGGGTATGCTCTATGTCGGGTACATACGTTTCTGCGGTGAGATTGTGTAGGATGGTACTAATGTTTTTCAATTCAATGCATGGGGTTAATTCCATGTCTTCACTTAAAATTTTCTTGTTTGTAACATGAGTGGCATATTGGTGTGAGATATTACTAAAATCTTCATGGAATGAGCATAAGCCTGGTCTTTTCCACTTTATCATGTTGCGTCTACAATCATCTAGTGTGTGATCTCTTTTATGTATAGCTCCGTAAAGGTATGAAGTTTGTAAGCTAAGAGCAACAATTTTGTTGGCAAAGCTTAATGTCATTACTATAAGTGCAAAAGGGTCTTAAAGTTGCTTTTCGAGCTCTAGTGCAATTAAGCAGGTATGTAATTAGCTCTGGAAAAAGGGAGATGTTATTGTATAAAATATAGCCTGGCATGTGTTCAGGCAGTCCTGCTATGGTTGGGGCATGATTTGAAAAATTGAGTTTTGGCGTGGGCTGGCTTTGTGGTGTCGTATTCAGGAGCTAAAATATTATTGGTATCTCTTGTGCTCATAGGGATAGTGCCCATATTTATGATTAAGATACATAAAACTGGCCACCAAATCTTGGCAGTCATGTGCTACATGTGGGTATGTTTCCAGCCTAAAATAATGTCCTCTGTTATCTCTCTGATTAATCAGCCCTTGTATATGTTGACAACAGTATGTTAAAAGCCAACAAATACCAATTAAGTGACCTATGTCTGTGACCTCCACTAGTCCCTGTAAAGCTCCTAATGCTACTGCTAGTTCAGTCAAGAAGCAATCGTTAAAATTCGCATGCCTCATGGGAGTCAGCACATCTTGGCACTCAAACCAATCAGCACATACCTGCTGTGGCTAAGTGTCATCATCTAACGGGTCTTCCCAGAGGTCTGAGAGATCTTCCCAGGATGCTTCCTGGGCAATGAGGGGTAATTTCTGGATTGTCTGCCCAAGTTATTTGTGCCGAGTCTAGATCACCGTCAGGAGATTCTGGGGAGTCTGGTATGGTAGAGTCTGGTATTTGGTGCATCTCTCTATTGTGGAAAATCTTATTCTTGTAACGCTTTGTTAATTAGGCAGATTGTGTAGTTAACTAGGTTTCTGCACAATAGTTGGGTCCTGTTAGCACTGTGGCAATGTCTGTGGTGGCGATAGGTGAAGCATCCAGTTAGCTCAGTAAGACCAAAAATCAGGACTCTATTGGTAATTATTAAAAATATTTTCCCTAGTAGCCTCGTTGCCAGGAAACTAGATCAACACTGCATATTTGTATCCTAACTGATGGTGCAGTTGGTGTGCATGTGTATCTCTTGTCTTATAATGCCAAGGGCTCAAGTGGCTGCTGTACCAGTGAGCAGGGACACACGGACTGTATGTAGTACATGGCAGTTTTCTAATCTATAAGAGGAGGAATGTATTTTACACGTGCCTGGCATGTTTGTATAATGTAATGTCCATATGAGCACGCTAGTTATTAGCCAAAATATAATGCCATAGGCATAGTATGATCCTAGTTTGAATCAGTTTTCCTCCAATTATTCTTTTTTTCTTTTTTTTCCGAGAGAGCCTGATGGGGGGGGGGGGGGCAGAGGGAGAGAGAGAATCTTAAGCAAGCTCTATGCCCAGCGCGGAACCTGAGGAAGGGCTCCATCTCAGGACCCTGAGATCATGACCTGAGTCAAAATCAAGAGCTGGACCCGCAACTGACGGAGCCACCCAGGCCCCCCACCGCCTCCTCAAATTATTCTTAATGTATGCCTATGGGGGCAAAGTATGGGATTTTCTTAAGTTGTAGCTACCCTTTGGCCCCTGAAGTCCAATAAGTGTTTCCATGTCTGTGAGCAACAATATCCTGTAAGGAGACAGAACTGTCCCTCAGTTTTGTTGCTACCTTATATGGAAGTTTCGGCGGGTCTACTGGTACCTTGTCTTTCCTATATCTGGGCAGAAGTGTTTAAGATCTTATGAGGACTATCTTTTTGGTAATCTGTCTCTTTGATTTAGCACAAAGCAAGCCGCATCCAGGGCCTTGTCTTTCTACCAATTGTCATTCTCTTTTTAATAATCCATTAAATCTTTCTATATATCCAGCAGCTGTAGGGTTATATAGGCTTGATGAGAATTTCATTCTAAGTTCCATAGATCACAGGGCTTTTTAACTGAGGTGGCTGTAAAGTGAGTTCTCTGGTCACTTTCTATTGTTATTGGTGCTCCAAAGTGAGCTGCCCATGATCCTAGAGCTCTTACGATTTATTGCATGGGCTGAGGACCTCAATGCAGCCATGGCTACCCCTAATGCTATGTATATGTCTTCCCTGGTGGTGGCATGCTTCTGTTGATAACTGTGATTTTAGCAGTCCTATGAAATCTATTTGTATTATAAAATTAAATGTAGTGGGTTTGTATGTGTCTATTGGTGCAGTGTACCCATATCTATCATTTGTTTGCACATGATGCATCCCTGCAATGTTCTTTTTTATTTCTTGCCAAGTAACCCTGGGATTTCTTTCTGTGAACCGTTTGAATAATGCATTTGTACCTATGTGTCCTTTCTAGGTACTGCCATAATTGAATGGTTTAATGAGGGGTTTTCGGCCAAGGAAGTTACCTGATGTATCTCGGTACCCAACAGTGCTATCATGTTTGCTCCACTATCCCATACATGGAGTAAGCAGTCTACATCAGATACGTCCTTGACAGCAATTCGTCCTGATCTTCTGAAGTTCAGCGCGAGTATATTCACTAACTGCCACTACTTTTTTGGGTTGTCCTTGCCTATGATTATGATCTACCACTCTTTTCCCTCTAATAATAGGTCTTTGATAATCAACCCCCCACGGTGGAGTTATCATAGTCTCACAGGATGGGTGTCCTGTGGTCCCAAGAGCGGTTTGTCCTTTAAACTTAAATTATTCATCGATTTGGCCTTCCTTATTATTCTGTTGGCTAGCTCCTTGCCTTTTTTATTCGTCCCGGTCTAGCTGCAATGTGGTTTTCATCAGTAAGATGGGAACATCTGCAGGGGAAACTGGGGACACTAACAGTTTTACATTTTTAGGATCCTTCAGATCCATGACTACATCTCCTGGGGTCCTAGTTCTGAACCTCCTTCTGACTTCTGGTTCTGTGGGGTACCACAGGTCTTCTAAGCAACGTATGATGTCTGACTTCTGGACCTTTCCACCCTCATTTTTAGATGTTTGCCTAGTGCCCACATTTTTCTTCCTTTCTTATATTCTAGCAGCTGTTATAGATTCCTTAACTATGTAGAATTCTATTTCCCACTTATACCTTTCCCACAATATGTATACAGGTTTTTACGCAATTTTTGTTTGTATCATTCCTTTAGGTTATGGATTATTTTGGCCCCTAATGACGTGCATTTATGCACTCTTCCTGAATGGTTTAATTTTTCGTAAGCTTCCCTGTGCCTTTCTGAGGTGGTCTCCCTTGGTTTCGGCTTTAGCTAGTTCTACCTCATGCCGGGCTTGCAAAGGGGTAAGCCAGACCACGGGCTTCTACTGCCTGCTACTCCCTGCATAGAGCTGGTCTCCTTTCCGCACGCCTGTGCCAACACCTTAGGATCTCACCCCAAGCAAGACACGTGGAAAGTCTACATTCACACAAATTTATCCCCCAACTTACTGTTTTTAATTCTGCTGTAGTCAGTTCCAGCAAGACTCAAGGAGGGTTTTGTGGGTTTTTCCCAATTCTTCCAAATTTTCTAAAAGCACGTAGTGAGTCAGTGACATGGAATCCTGCGGACTAAGCCAGCTTTTGCGAGCACTCTATAAAGGCCCCAACACGAGCTGTGTCTTTCCACAAGTTGTGTCTAAACACGGTTGTGTTTATTCGATCATAAAGCAAGGGTAACATGATTGTAAAGCGGTTTCAGGACTCCAAACCCGATGACATTTCACTATGCGTGTAACGGGGCTTCATACACGTCACACGGGACAAGATATAATACAAAGTCCCACAACAAACAAGATACCTTAAAGGTAAGAAGTTAACGAACCAAAGCGAAGCCAGTCCCTGGGCACCAGTGAGAGGACTCGGTCTGGTCCGGGTCAGCCCTCCATGCTCACTGCTTATTATGTTCAGGCCGCGGAGGAGCTCTGTTCTGTTCAGAGAGCAAGCAGGCAGAGCCGCTCCTCAAGGGTCCTTTCCAACCGGGTCCGGCGGGGGAGGTCAGCGTCTGGAGAGCCTGACAGTTCGCTGCACAGGTCCTCCCTTCTTAAAGGAGTTTAATCAGTCCTGGGCCTTTGCAGGCCTCTTCTGGGTCCAGTGATTATCAGCCCCTGGTTCTTGCAGGTTCTGTGGCCTCACTGATTATCAGTCCTTGGTGTGGCCAGTCTGTGCTGGTTTGGGTGATAGCTGGTCTCAGCTGCGGGGCTCTCGGCCCCCTTCCTGATTAGCTCACTGCTTGACAGGAGTGACTCCATCTTGCTCTCTGCCCGGGGCCAGTTGGATCGGGAAGCCATTGCTCCTCTCCGTTCTGGCGGTTTATTTAGCACTTATTTTACTTAGCCGAGAGCACAACCGGCCCAACAGCAATCCCCAGCCGGGCAGAGAGCCCCGCGGGAGACTCAGGCCCTACCAGGGGGGCGCAGAGTTATTACCGAACCCGGTGTACCGGGCACAAGAAACTTCAGCCGCCGCCTACGGCGCGGTCTGCGGGAGACAGTCGGGCCGGTCCTTCAGGCGCGGGGGGGACCCAAGAGAATCCTCAGACCCCTTGAAGTTTTCCCGCGGGCAGCCACGCGGGGCGCCGACCCCGGCCCGGCCGCCTCCCGGGACGCGGCCGGCGCTGGAACAAAGGGCGCTGGGCTGCGGCGGCGACGGCGGCGGCGGCGCGGGCCGGGGCGGAGGCTCGGGGCGGGGGCGGAAAGTGGGAGAGGAGGCCGGGCCGGCCGAGGGCACCGGGCGCGCTTCCGCCGGCCGCGCCGCGCACGCCGCGGTAAATGGGAGGCTCGGCCGGCAGGGGCGGGGGCCGCGCAGCCGGGGAGTTTCAGGAACTGGAGGAGCGGGCGGCGGCCGGAGTCACCGAGCGCCCAGCGGCGGGGCCTGAGCGCCGAGACTCGGGGCCGAGGCGGAGCCGCCGCCGCCGCGCCGGGGCCCAGCCGTAGCCGCCGCCGCCCGCCCGCCCGTCCGCCCGTCTCGGGCCGACAGCCGCGGCGCCGGAGAGGAGCCGGCCGTCCCGGGCCGGGGGAGCCGCCCGCCATGGCCACCAAGGTGAGGGGCGCGCGGCGCAGGCCCCGTCGGCCGCTCGGGCCCGCGGCGGCGCGGGGAGGGCCGGGGCCGGGGGCGCGGGCGGCGGCGGCGGCGGCGGCGGCGGCGGCGGCGCGGCCGAGCCAGAACCCGCCGGGCGGGTCACGCGGGGCTCGGGAGCTCGGGGGCCCGGCTCGCGGCGCGGGAGGGTCTCGGGGCGGGACCCCGGAGGCCAGCGGCGCAGTCTGCAAAGTTTGCGCCTGAGCGTGGGCTGCGGCCGGGCCGGAGCGGGGGAAAGTTCCCGCAGCCCGGGAGCTCGCCCCGGCGGGGAGCCGCCCGCCCCCCGGCATACCCGGCTCCTGCCCCGAGCGGCGTCCACTGCCCGCCGCCGCTGCGGGGAGCGCCCGTCCCTCCGCCGGAGGGTGGGACCCCAGCCGCGCCGGCCGGTTTTGGGGGGCCCGAGCCCCGCCGCAGAGCACTGGGCATTTCTAATGACGGCCCGCGAGCCAGGGCTCCCGGTTGAAGGAAAACGCATATTGAACGCCCCGCGCCTCCACTTCCTTCATTTTTTCGCGCGCGCGCGCGTGTGTGTGTGTGTGTTACCTTTTGTTTTGCTACCTTTTCGGTTTGAATGGTATTTCCAGCGTGAATAAAATACAAAGAGGGAAATGACTGTGCTTTCAGTAACGAGTTTGCTTGAAAAAAGGCCCAGGCCCGAATTACGTGGTGGAACTTTGGAGCTTGGTAATTGGCCTGGAGTGGTGGTTTGCTTATTTTAGGGCATTGTTCGTGGCATTGGCCGTCACCCTCTGCTACCTGAGCGTGCAGGAGCCACCCTCCCCCGCCGCCTTTCCTGGGGCGTTTTCTTTAGTTCGACATGCAAAGTAGTAAGTGGGAAAGTCACAATCACTGAGGACTCCTGGTAGGAGACCCCTCCTAGAGCTAGTGATGTGGTTTGAGGAATGGCTTGACTTTTGCAAATAGTTTTTGTGATGTCACCTTTATACAGCATCGGCACCCTCTTCCATATTTATGTTTGAAATCTCTGAGCTTTTGAGTTGGCGAAAACCTTATTTTTTGTTGTTGGGTTTTTGTTTTTGGATCAAGGATAATTTAGGAAAGGATGTACAGTTTGAAATCCCTTTGAAAGATCAGATTGTCTGATGTCATTTCAGACTGTTACAATTTGTGCTCTGAATCGGCTTAGGTGCAGTGTTTTTTTTTTTTAAAAATGGAGATTTTCCTCCAGGGAACCTGTCGTCTGCTGTTACTGAAATAATTACCTGCTTGTTAATACATTAATGGCTATGCTCTTCCTTGGTTTTATTAGATGTGGTAGAACTTGGTACCTTTTTAACATAGATAATTTTGTGTTGATCTTTTTAAAAAACAAAACTCAGGCCAGGGATTTCTAAGGAAATTTGATTTTGAGGTTTGTTGCCAAACATTCCAGAAATGACCAATTACAGGTCCTATTTTGCACTCATCTTGCAGCCTTAAAAGCTGTTTGTGGTAGACGCGTGTTCAGTGGAGGTCAGTGGTGTGGTGTTTTGCACTCTGATCTGCTGATGCATGTTACCTGTACCCTCTTTTCAGTAAGACCCAGGTTAGCAACTAGCACAGGTATACATAATGAAAACTTTATTGGATAGTTAAAACTGAACTTAGTTTTTCTGTAAAGTTGAAAAGGACAGTGATCCTTGTACTAGAATTGCATGTGTCCTCACTAAACCAAGCCTTAAAGCACGTGTAAGTACTTCCTACCTCATTACCTACACAACTCTGGAGGCGAATGCCCGTGATTCCAAGTCTGTCTGTCTGTCTGTCTCCTTTTTAATCACTCTTCCACAGGTATTCATCTCCATTCATCTCCACAAGCCACTTCCAATTTAAAAAAAGAAAGGAAGAGCAAAGAAGCACTTGTTAAAAGAGGACCCTAACTCTGTTTTCTGATCTACTTCCTGGTGATCCTTGTGTCAAACCAGTGTCATTTTATTTTTATTTTTATTTTTTTTTATTATTACCAGGGAGGAAAGTTGTCTGTGTTTTCCAACCCCTGCAACCACACCCCTGCCTTTGCTGACATCTGAGTAGCTGGAGTTTTTCCTTTTCTCCCTATAATGGGGTAGGTGGTGGGGACGCACTCAGTAATAACTTCTAACTTTTTATGACATTTCAGACTTCCATGGCACTCAGGCTCTTGCTGCAAGCCTCAAGAGATGAAAAATAAACAACAGTATCTGGCTGGGTTAGGTGGTGTTGAGTTTTCCTTTGAATTTACCAGAGAATGGCCTCAATTCTTTTCAGAACTAATTTTCTTATGTATTGCTCGAATGTATTTTTTCAAAAATGCAGTTATCTTTGAACTGTCATGATTCTAAAAAAAAAAAAATCTGCTATGTTCACAATGGAAAGAAATTATCTTTTAGAAGAAAAACTTTAATTGGGCAGTTCTTTCCTGCCAAAGAAAGTTAATCAGTACCTGCACATTTAAAGGGATTATCTTCTTTGTTTCTAATCGCTCCTCAGGAGGATGCTGAATTCAGTTGTAAGTAGGTACATTATTCTGACTCCAATCTTATCTCCCTTAACAAATACAGTGAAGGGCTAATATGCCTGTAAAGTCTTGGCTTCTACTAGAAACCTCAGAAGGTTGAATTTTATCACAATCCTATGGTGTATTTAGGAGTAAATTAAATTTTATTTATCAAGTCTTAGGAAAGAAATTTTTTTTTTGGCCCACATATATCAAAAGGAGCATGAAAATTGTTAATGGAAGTTAATCTATAGCTATATAATTTAGCTGTAATTTCCATGTCAGAGTTAACCTTTGGTAACTAAGTTGGTCCCTTTTGTGCTTACATAGTCACTTTTAGGAGTAATCATTTTAACAAGATTCTGGGAGTCCCGGATGCACTTTTTTTTCTTTTCTGTCTCCAGTATCTAAAGTAAAATATTTGTGGTAGTGCTTGGTTGAATTGAGTGGGTGTGGAGTATTGAAAATACTGGTAGGAAATGAGTGAATTGCACAGGACTGTTCCATGATATACATTAGTGAGAACAGTAGAAAACATATTTTGTAGTCTCTCCTAGCAAAAACCTCTTTATTTGAGTGAAAGAATAAAAATATCTTTCTATTCTTTCTATTCAAATCCAACGTCAAGCCTTAAGGATTGACGTTGGATTTGATCATTTTTTTTAAAACAGCATAGAAAATGCTTACTATTCAATTTTGTGTAAAAGTAAGTTTTAATGTCTTAATAAATAGAATATCTGGACAGTATTTGTATAGCCCCCCTCCCCGCAAATACTGATAGTAGAAAGGTCAACCATGTTCATATTGAGGAAGGAATAGATGAGAAAGCAGAAAATTTTTGTAGAAAACCCCTGTTTTTGTATTGACCATCTGAAAATTATAATTTTACTTTGCCCACCTAAACCTTTTCAACTTCGCCTCTACTGTTCTTTTCTGGAATGCTTTTCTCTGGCCTCTTCCCTCCAGATCCCCCCCACCCTTTTTTTAAACACATTACGTTTCAGCTCAAAGCATCCCTTCCTCCGGAAAGCCTTTCCTGACCCCCCCCCCCCCACCTTTGTTACAGGGTCACATTGTATGTCCGGCTGCCATTTTATGTGTTTTGGGGTGTAGTGGCTGTGTCCTATAGGATGCTCTCAGCCCCGGGAGGCTGGGACTGTGTGTGTCTGCTCACCTTTGAATCCTCTGTGAGTGGCAGAGGCGAGGCTCTTGATAAACTGTTACTACATGAATGAATGTTGAATTTTCTTGCCTGGGTTCCTTGCTGTCCAGTTTGAAAGTGCGAAAGATATTCCAGGGAGAGTAGTGACTGCTAGGAAAACTTTCTCCAACTGTAAACTGTCCTTTGAATTGTGCACTTTTATTTAAGAGATTTTTTTTTATTTATTTGACACAGAGAGAGAGAGAGCACAAGTAGGCAGAGCGGCAGGCATAGGGAGAGAGAGAGGGGGAGGCTCCCCACTGAGCAGGGAGCCTGATATAGGGCTCAATCCCAGGACCTTGAGATCATGACCTAAGCCGAAGGCAGACGCTTAACTGACTGAGCCACCCAGGTGCCCCTAATTGTGTGTTTTAGTAAAACTTTTCCTTTTTAAGTATACACGCATAATGGAGAATACACATCTGGAGTTTAGGTATTAGAAATCTTTTTTATATCTAACAATTCAGTTTTACTAGTGAGAAGTTGGTTCTTATGTTTTCAGGTACTTGGAACAAACCTTATACTTTTGAGAATTTAACCCGTGGTTGTTAGAAGTGTGTTTGATTTCCAAAAGTATAGGGTGTTCCTATTTATCTTTTTGTTAATGATTTCTAACTTAATTGCATTGTGAACAGGGAATCTGATAGTCACACTATACCTGAAATTTTGTTGAGGCTAACTTTGTACCGCTCCTGTAGTCCGCCTCATAAATGTGCCACCTGTTTTTAAAAAAGAATATGTATATCCCCTAATCGATGCGTGTGTTCTGTGTATGACCATTGGATTGAATTTAGTAATTATGTTGTTCACATCTGTATCATTACAAACTCTGCTTGATCCGTTGTATATAGTTGATCTTTTGTCTACTTGATGGAGTTGTTAATTAAAATGGTGTTTTTAAAAAAAGAGTTTTAAAAAAACTCTTAAGATTAGGGCGCTAGGGTGACTGGGTGGCTCAGTCAATTAAGCGTCTGCCTTGGGCTCAGGTCATGATCCCGGGGTCCTGGGATGGAGCCCTGCATCAGATTCCCTGCTCAGCGGGGAGCCTCCCTCTCCCTCTCGCATTGAGGCCCCCCCACCCCCTTGTGCTCTCTCTCTCAAATAGATAAAATCTTTTAAAAAAATCTTTAAGTTTAGAATTAGTATCATCTTCCAGGTGAATTGAACTTTTTACCAGTGTGAAGGGACCGTCCCTCTATCTCCAGCGTGTTTTTTCCTAAGGACAGTTTTGTCTAAAGTTAATGTGGTTTCTCTAGTTTTCTTTTGGTAAATATTTGCCGGGCATATAAAAGCCTATAGCTGAATTTTACCTTTTTATCTAGTCTGGTGATCTTCGTGACTAGAGAGTTTTGTCTGCTTTTATTTGTGTTTACTGATGTGTTTGGATTTCTGGCTACCATCTTATGGACTGGGGATTTTTTTCCCTCTTCCTCTTATTTTACCTGCCCCCTCCCCAACTGTTTGGAAGGTTTGCCCTATATGTCAATTTTTTTTTCCAGTGGTTTTCATAAGAATGTATGTTACCATATCTAAATTAAAGTTGGACGTTACTCACTATCATTACCCTCCTACTGAATTACAAAAAGGCCTTGAGATTTTTAACTCCAGTCATGTGCCCCAGTATGGTCAGTTACTGCCCAGTATTGTAATTCTGTCTTTTCCACCAAAAATTAGACATTCTTTTTATTTTTTATACAGCTAATGTTTATTTAGATTTAATCAAATTTTACCATATCTTTGCTTACTATTCCTGTTTACATTCCAGTCCCCCTTTCTGGGATGATTTTCCTTCTGCTTAAAATGAATTCTTTGGAATTTCCATTGGGGAAGATTTGTTGTTAGTAAATATTTTGTTTGTGAAAATGTATTTTGCCTTATGCTTGAAAGATAGCTTTCTGGGTTGACAGTGTTTTCTCTCAGCGTATTTGAAGGTGGTGTTCCCCTGTCTCCTTTGGGCTCTCAGAGTTACTCCTAAGAAGTTAGCGCTCTGATGTTGTTCCTTTAAGATGGCCTGACTCCTCTCTCTGCCTGTTTTTAAGACCTTCTGGGTAGCCTTCCTACCGTGTGGTGTTACCTCAGTCCATCCATGTGTGAATGGTATTGACATCGCGCGAACTTTATTGGGTATGTTGGGTCTGAGGATGGGAATTTCAGTCGTTCTAAAATAGTGCAGTTAGTGGAACTTTCTGTGACCATGGAAATGTTCTACATCTGTGCAGTCCCGTATGGCAGCTGTCTGCCACGTGTGGCTAACGAGAATTTGAAATGTGGTTAGTGTGACTGAGGAACTGTGTTTTGAATTTTAATTTAAATAGCCACTCCTGGCTAATGGCTGCCCTGGTGGGAGTGCAGTGGTAGAGAATCCCCAGAAGTGATCATTTCATGAACAGGCCTCTTCCCCGTTCTCTCTCTGGAACTCGAATTAGCGTGACAGGGTCCAGCGGACCTCTAACTTCTTACTTTCAGCCCGCCATGCTCTTTCTCTTTGTGTTGCATTCCGGATCATTTCTTTGGCTCTTACCTTCGGTTCACTACTCTTTCTTTGGGCCTCATCTGCTCTTTTATCCATTACTTTTATTTCAGTTATAGTCTGTTTTTAGAAATTATATTTGGTTCTCTTTCAAATCTGCTTGGTCATTTTTTATAGTCCCACTCTTTGCTCATGTGTTTAAGCTTCTGTTAAGCATATTAAACATTTATAGTTTGTGTCCTGGTATGTGAAGGCTAACTCAGCCATCTGTTTCTGCTCACTCTTACTCATGGTGCCTTGTTTTCTTGTGTGTGGTGTGTGTGTGTGTGTGTGTTTCCTGTGAGTTGCTCATTTTCCTTGGAACTTCCTCTGAGGGAATTTTGATACCCAGATTGAAGTTACAGTCTTCCAGAGGGAATTTGTCTTTGCTTATGCCGGTCTCCTGGGGACACTACATTCTTGTGGCCACTTTAACTTTAATTCCTGGCTCAGTGTTCTTCCATCCGTTCTGGTAGCAGAAATACCACAGATGTCAGGGGAAATTTCCCTTACTCCTCTATTTGGGGTCGATGATAAAACAAGTTTCCTTGCTGCCCCCTTTGGAATGACAGATTTTCTCTCTTCCCCTTATACCGAAGTCCTTTTGGGCTGCCAGTGTCTAGCTTAACACAGGAATCTCTCTCTCTCTCTCTCCCCCAGTACTGCCTGTGGCATACAGACTCGAACTCAGGGTCTCTGGGGTCTCAAACTCAGGGTCTGCAGGAGACTCCTGGAGTGGAACCCTGTCTCAGCACATATTTTTCTCCCAGGGTCTCTGCTCTCGATACCTCTGTGACCTCTCTAGAGACTTTCCTTTTGTGCTGACTCAGCAGTGTGTTTTAAAAGGTGTTTGCGTGTGTGTGTGTGTGTCTTTTGCTTTTAGTATTTTATTCGGCACTTTAGTGTTTAGTCTGGTGGTAGGTGGTTTGGGGTATTGGCCTGTCACGTGTGCTAGAACAAAATCCAAGTCAGAGCTTTTTTTTAAAGATTTGTTTATTTATTTTAGAGAGAGAGCACGTGCATGTGTGTAAGTGGGGGAGGTGGGGGGGGAGGGACAGAGAGAAAGGGCGTCCTCAAGCAGGCTCCCACTTAGCGTGGAGCCCTTTGTGGGGCTCGATCTCACGACCCTGACTGAGATCATGACCTGAGCCAAAATCAAGAGTCAGACGCTTAACAGACTGAGCCATCCAGGCGCCCTCCCAAGTCATAGCATTCTTTTTTTTTTTAAAGATTTTATTTATATTTATCTGATATAAGAGAGAGGACAAGCAGGGGGAGTGGCAGAGGGAGAGGGAGAAGCAGGCTCCCCACTGAGCAGGGAGCCCGATGCGGGGCTCCATCCCAGGACCCTGGGATCATGACCTGAGCTGAAGGCAGACGCTTAACCGTCTGAGCCACCAAGGCGTCCCAAGTCATAGCATTCTTTATAACAGACTATAAAGTGAAGGAAGGGAATATGTGCACACATAGTCTCTTCTTTGGAGGGAAAAAGGTAAAAAAGGAAAGTAGTTACACATTTTAGTGGAAACCAAACCTTAAGTGATCAAAATAACAGACTGTGGTGGGCATATTTCACTTTCCAGTTGGGGTTTCTTTTCTTCCCCACCCCCCTTGTTGACTGTTAAAAGCACATGATGGATTTAGCCCTACTTATTCATTTTTAGATATTGTAAATACAGTGCTTGAGGATGTTATTCAATATGACTCAATTCTTCTAAGCTATTTTTAGTCTCTGCAAATGGAGTCATACATTATCATTACCTGCAGAGGCAGAAGGCAAAATCACCTGTTAGTGGTGGTTCTTGACGTCAAAGAGACTTCCAAACTTTAGGGGTAAGTTAAGGAAGGTGAAAAATGCACCATTCATCTGGGAGCTGTTACTCATCATCGTTCCCAGCCTCCTTCCTTTGAACTCTGAATAAGCTCAGTGCCAGGCCCTCTGCTGCACTTGGGATGTTGGCATAAAAGGCCTTGTCCTAGCCCCAGAGAGAGCACTTCCCAAAGTTGTAGCTCCTGGAGTGTAGGCTTTCTGCCGGGCACAGTGCTCTTCTCAAGCCCACAGGGCTTTCTAAGGAGCTGAGTCTTGAAATGTCTGTTTTTTTCTTAAATTCACGGAGTGAAGTTTTACCCTTATTCTATCACATCAGTCACTTTGAAGATACGTCTATAACACATCTTGGCAGTCTGCAAGACCAGACTCTGTGTTGTAGGAACCAGGCTACCCAGTTGAGCAGATACTTCAGCTTCTCTGTGCCTCTCTTGTGCTGGAAGGGTGATAGGATCTGGATCCTTGCCTAAGGGAGTTGACAGTCAAAAATTAACGAGCTGTAAAAAAAAAAAAAAAAAAAAAAATAACGAGCTGTTTGAAATGTACCAGTTAAATGTCAGTTTAAATGTATTTTCTAATGCAAATTCACAGAAGCGGGCTTGAAAATGTAGATCTCTGTGTTAATATGATTTGTCTATCTCATGGTGGCTGCGCCCAGGAGCTTCTGTTTCTTGTTTTAGCCTGTTCTGAATTCTCCAAGATTTTGAGTAATGAATATTTGTTGCTTTTGTAATGAGGAAGAAAACAAGTTCTTTCCCATTTTCCCTTATTGTCATTAACCGGGCCCTGAACGCAGGTTCCCAAACTTACCTACCTTCTGTTAATTTGCTTTGAATTATACTAAGATGAAAAAAGTGTTTTTAATGAATGCTGATAAATAGTAAGTGGCACTTCAATAGAAAAATGCTAATGCATGCAAGATTACAAATGGAAACTTAAAATTTTATTTTACTTCCCTAAGCACCGTGTTTTCTTCTTCCAAAGGAGAGAAAGTATGTTTTTTAATTTTTAAAAATAACTAAAAAGCTTACTGAAAACCAGCACTGAACCTGAAGTTACTAAAAATTGCCGCTTTATAAATACTTTTGTAATTTTAACCTGCCTGACTGTGCCCTTTCCCTCAGGAGCTTGAAGGAAGCAGGGCCTCTAGCCCTCAATGGGCAGGACTGGGTTTTCATCGCTTCCTTATGTTCCCCACCTTCATTAGATTTTGGAGTCAAGAGTTGAATTTAAGATTTTACAGCCTTTTTGTTGATGTGTCAGGCCTTGTCTCGTGATTGCCCTGCCCAGTTAGTAAGGCACATTCAGTGTCCTCAAACCACCTCCCCAACCTAGAAAACCCAGTAGCTTCTAGATTACTGAGATTTATAGTTACCTTATATTGATTTGTCTTAATCATTTAAAGCCAAGATGATACCAAAGAATATGGAGATTGTGTATAAAATTCTGATATTTAAACTACTTCTAGTATTGACTGCTCTATCTGTAATATTTTGAAAACCATTCCCCTTTTTGATAAGTAAAAACATCTCATTCTGTTTCTGTAGTTTGTATTATGAAAGTAACAGATCTCTAAAATGCAAGTAGTATTTTTCCTTAGACTCCCCTCTTTGACTCATTAGCAGTCTCTGCTGTAAAGAAAGATTATGGCAGTGGTAATCTTCCTTCTGAGGGAGAAATTGGACTCTTAATAAAGTGCGTGGATATTTTATGAGCTATGATCGTGTTTCCGAGGCTTTAGGCACTAATGGTAGAGGTGGGGTACCCCAGCTGCGTCGCAGCCCCCCACCCAGAGAGCTTGTTAAATCACAAATTGCTGGGCTCCATCCCCAGAGTTTCAGATTCAGGAGGTGGGGCCCAGAACGTGCATTTCTCCCAGCCCCAGGTGATGCCGATGTTGCTGGTTTGGGACCACACTTTCAGAACCACTCTGTGGAAGATGGAAAAAGGAGAATCAGAACCCGAGTTCTGTTCTTGGTTCATCCGGAAAACCCCTGGGCTCTAAAATGGGGGTGGGGTGGGGCCCACACTAGCATGCCTGTACAGGAGCAGCGAGTATGGTTTCTTGTGTTTCAGTGACTTTTCTAACTGGGTTCATGGGATGCTGAAAATCAGAAGATTGGTACTCTCAAGGAAAGGCTGGTTTCTTGTCAACTTGTGGTTTTCAGTAACTTTTCAGTGTGATATTGCTGGGTCATTTATATTGTATGCAAATGGATCTCTGATGATTATGGTGGCAAGCTGGCTGTGGCTGATTATTAACTTTTCCTGTTGCTTTTAAGATTTTATTTATTTGACAGAGAGAGACAGTGTGAGAGAGGGAACACAAGCAGGGGGAGTGGGAGAGGGAGAAGCAGCCTCCCCCTCTGAGCGGGGAGCCCGATGTGGGGATCGATCCCGGGACCCTGGCATCATGACCTGAGCCGAAGGCAGACACTTAATGACTGAGCCACCCAGGTGCTCCTCCTCTTGCTTTTAGGTAGCCAGACAACAGGCCATACAATTGTGTGTATCATTAGAGTTTACAGTAATCAGCCTTCATTTATTTGCTTTGTGTAGTATGTTCCTAACATGGTCGTATAAGGATAACAGTTTCTAATTCACTAGGGGGGGATTACTGTGTAAAAGAATCCTGTTTTTTAATTATTTTATAATTCATATAATCTATGATATTTGCATAAATCTAAGTTTTTAAAAAATCTTATTTGTAGTGTGTGCCTATTAGTTCTAGTGAATTTGAATTGCATCAGATTCAGTTTTCCTGTTTTCTATTGAGAAACTATCCAGGTTTCCTCTGAGGCCCCCTTAAAAGCCTGAAAGAAGTAAAATGTTGTTAAAGTATTTATTAAAGTGAGAGAAAAGGGTGAGTGTAATCCCTGAACTAGAAAAGTCTACCTTTGAATAATTGATTGGTTTGGATCCATGCATGGAGGCAAAAGTGTGCTTTGGAAGATTTGTGATTGAGAGCCTGTCTGTGTTCCCATAACTTGCCTGTAGTATCTCTCAGAATTAACACGTGTCTCAATAAGAACGGTGCAGACAGATACTTTAAAATCTTTGTTGACATTTACGCCAAAGTCTATTTGTTGGATCCATAAACAGTATGTACTATTAGTTATGGAAGGAATACATTTAATTTTCACTGTCTGATGTTAACATTAGAATATTATTATACATAAATACCAAGGGATATGTATGGGAAATGTTAAATATGCCACCAAAAATCAAACGCATGGGTTGTTGTTGTTGTTTTTCATTCATCGGCCTTTACCCAGAACTTAGAAATACTGTAAGTGCACAATGCATGTATATTTTTCTACTCTTGAAGATTTGTAGTCTAATGGGGAAAACACTTCAGTGTCTTTAAATGTTACAGTTGCTGCTATAGAAGTATATGCCATGTACAGTTATGGCACAGTATTCTGGAGTCAGAAATGAGACCCTCCATTTTCCTGCATTCACGTTCATTGGAAACTTAAAAGTAAAAATGAATTTATGGCAGTAAAGAGACCGCAGTTTGAAAAGTTCATGTAAAAATAAGTGTTAAGTACTCAGACATACATTAGTCATAATGCAGAGGAGGATTGTTTGTCTACTTGAGGACATTAGGGAGCAGTGTCAGATAAATGAGGACACATACTCAGTTCGAAGTCTCTTTTAAAGAGTTCTTTATTAGTGACTGCCCTTTCACAGAAAGCAGATGTTTCCAGTCTCCCTGGTTGTGATCTAAAATTTTATCTGAGACTGATCACACTAAGCCACTTGAGGAATCCGTAAACAACACGTGCCATGCAGAGAGGCAGGCATGGCTCTTTCTGAAACCCCATGGTCATGGACATAGTCTCACAATGGTTAAAACAGATCTTTTGATTTCCAGCTTACCAATTTAATTAAAATGCTTGGAATGTTTTATATGCCTGGTTTGCGATACCTCTGGTTTATTCCAGCATAGGGATTCCCAGCTGGTGAGCTTTCAGGGGATGAAACATGGTCATAGATTGTGTGTCTTTTTCCCATTTGCAGTACTGTTTTAAAAATATATGTCAATTGTGTTATTAATAAAATATGAATACATTTAAAAATGTTAATGACTTCAGGTACTTTTTTGGCATTATGTACTTCTCAATGAATTGTACTTTTGTATAATTACTGTTGTTTGTGTATGAATTAATTTTGAGGGGCACCTGGGTGGCTCAGTTGGTTAAGTGTCTGCCTTCAGCTCAGGTCATGATCCCAGCGTCCTGGGATCAAGCTCCACGTGGGGCTCCCTGATTAGCGGGGGGTCTGCTTCTCCCTCTCCCCCTGCCCCTCCCCTCCACGTGCACATGTGCTCTCTTGCTCTCTCTCTGTCTCTCAAATAAATAAAAAATCTTTAAAAAATTAATTTTGAAGTTGTTGAGATCCCTCTATGATTCAAGGTAGTTATTGCATAAAAGTCCATTTCCCTTATTAGTATTTGCTTTACCTTAAGTTTTATATTTAGGAGAGAGATTTTATTGGGTTTTCTATTAGAGATTCAATGCACAAATAAAATCAGTTTTATATAATCATGAAGTTTATGTGTTTCAGTGCAATGGTGGTGGTAGAGCACAGAGATTGGGAGTGTGGGCTCAAATCCAGATCAAATCCAGCTACATTACTTAGGAAAGTTACCTAATGTTTCAGGTTCCTCATCTGTAAAATGCAAGTAATAATACGAACTCAAGTGTGAATTCCACGGTCCAGGTGGGGAAAACATAGAACTTTATTTTCCATTAATAATTTACAGCAAATTATGTCCCCATCCTACCGGGGAAGTAGAACTATCATCTGTGAGTTCACAGACCTCCTCCTCTTGCCTGGGCTTAGGTATGATTTGAGGATGGGGAATCCCTTTATGACGTCATGGCCTGGGGGGACTCCATCCTGCCCTCCAGCCTCCTCTTTGCGCAGTGTGGAGGTATTGCTTGCTCTTACAGTCTGCCCCATCAGTGAGGTAGTTCTCTCCACATGCCCTAGCTGTGCCCGAGGGGATGGGAACCATGTTGCTGTTGTCATGCTCTAGTGGCACACAAATCTCTGCAAAGCTCAGACACTTTCTGTCCTAAAGCATTAATAGCTGTTCCCCTCCGGTCGATTTGCTGTTTCACTGGGGCTCTGGCACCGTGGTGGGGGCTCTGCCCCGGGCTCACCATTGCCTCTAGACTCGGTTCTGTACTTCTCCGTCTCTACCCCAGGCTTTGGGAGTGGAGGTGGCGATGTGCAGTATTTCTCACAGGTCTGGTTTCTGTGTAGACCTAGCGTTCCCTCTGTTCTTAGGGCCTTTGGAACCCGCAACCAGTCCGGCTGTTATGTTCTGCCATGTCCTGTCCCTCTCCCGAGGCAGTGAGTGCTGATGATTTGGGTTTGGGGAGGTGGGAGTAAAGACAAGGAAAACAAAAACTCTAGGGATGAAAAAATGACATTTCAAAAATACTGTCTCTACCAAATCATCTCAAGAATTAAGTAAAAATTCATGCAAAGGGCTTACCAAGTGTCTGGCTTATAGCAAAGAAGAGCTATTACGGTTGAGGGGTGTTATTTGTATTGTTATAACAATAAACTGTAAACTAAGATCTGTTAGACCCCAAGTTCAAGGGTCCACCTTAACTATATTCAGGGAGCTGAAACAAATTTTTCTAACTTCATATTACACTTGTGGAGGTGATCAGCCTTTCTGTCTGCTTCATATTTATCCGAAACTTCGGATAAGTTTCCGAATTGGGGTGTCTGACAATTTGAGTTTGAGTCTTTTGCCATGGCCTTGGTGTGCCTTGTTAATTCTGGTAAATTACCTTTCATACATCAAAACAAGATAGAAACAAGGCCAAACATTAGAGGCGTGGAGGACAGAAGTGTGAATAAGTCCACAGAGTGCGCTGGCTTTGCTGGAAGAACCGTGCTGTTGAGCAGACCCGCTCCCTGAGCTCAGACAGCACATGTCGCCGCATCCTCGCCGTGGTGGGTCACCGTGTCACCCTCTTCCTTCAGTACGTTGTTGAATACCTACAATGGGCCAGAAACTGTTGGAGCATTAGGAATACAACACTGAAGGAAAGAACTAAAAGTCCCTGCTCTCGTGAACCTTGCCTTCTGGTGGAGGGGATGGCAGGGAACCAGGGCGGTAAGGAGGCAGCTACGGCTGGGAAGAAGTTGTCCATGAGAGCGTGTACACACCCAGTGCCAGCCGGGCGGCCAGGGAAGCCTCGCTGGGAAGGTGACCTGCCAGGAAAGGCCTGAAGGAAGGTGCAAGCCCTGTTCCCCACCCCAGCAGCATCTGGGGAAGAGCAGCGGGGCCCTGGCTGGGCCTGGGGTCATGTGGGGGTGACAAGGCCTGTGACATTCATTCTGAGTGAGATGCGAAACCGCTGGCTTTTTTCTTTTCTTTTCTTTTCTTTTTTTTTTTTTTTAAGGACTTGAGCTTGCCTTTATTGGCCAAAGCTAACCTTGGGGAGTTAATGCTCTGTTCACTTTTGTATTATTGGACTTAAGTCTTATTTTATCTCTTCTTGAAACTTAATTGATTGTATTTAATTAAAGTCGCACTAGGAAAATTCCGTGCAACGTTTAAGCCAATCAGTGAAAGAGCTATAAAAGGATTGATAGAGTATCCTTTTTTAAAAAAAAAAATTACATTTTAAGAGCACACTTCTCGTGATGAGCACCGAGTAATGTATGGAATTGTTGAATCACTGTATTGTAAATGAAACTAATATAACTGTACGTTAACTACAGCAGAATTAAAAATAGATAAATTATCCTTTTATATACGAAGACTACCTCAGTCAGGTCAGTTGAAAATAGCTTTTAAACGAAATTTAAAAAATCTTGAGCACAGTGAATTTTAGATTTTATCTGATAGAACTTCTCAGATGTCTCCTGGTTACACTGAGAGCAAATACATACACCTATCAGGCCACTTGCTTATTTGGAGTAGAGGATAGTTGGTTTGGCAGTCATCATCCTATCAACTTAACTGGCGTTCACCCAGACAATAAGTAAAATATTTCCAGACTGAAAGATTTTAAACAGATATAAAAATATTTATAACCGGTTACAGCCAACATCATTCTTCCTCTAACTGGAATCACTGCCTGCTAAGGCAGTAAACTTTCTGAAGCTTCAGCAATTTTGAGAACAGTAGTGTAAGAAACCAACGAGAACACCGAGAATTGGGTCAGAATGTTCTCACAAGCTTAGAAGAAGTGGCACCATCCTGGCTTACTTAGGCTTTTGAGATTCAATGAATCTTTATTCTTTTCCTGGTTCCGTGAGCGATTTCTCTTCTGGGGGGGATAGGAAATATATTAGGGAAATTTCATATCGTGCTTTAAAACTTCATGTCTGTGATTTTTAAAATATGTCTAATCAGTTTGGCATGATGCAGTATTTTTATTTTAACTTTTTGATTTATAAAAATTCCAAACATGGACAGAAGGATAGTACAGTGAACCCCCTCAGTATGTACCCCTCACCAGCCTCAACAGCTACCAACTCCTGACGGTTTTCTTTCCTCAAACCTTCCTCACCTATTTTCCCCTTCTTTCATTATTTTGAAGCAGATTCCAGATGTATTATTTCATGATAAATATTTCAGTATAGGGGCACCTGGGTGGCTCAGTCAGTTAAACGTCCAACTCTTGATTTCTGCTCAGGTTATAATCTCAGGGTCGTGGGATCAAGCACCACATCAGGCTCCTCACACAGTGTGGAGTCTGCTTGTCCCTCTCCCTCTTCTTCTCCCCCTGCTCATGTTCTCTGTCTTTCTAAAATAAATAAAATCTTGGGGTGCCTGGGTGGCTCAGTCATTGGGTGTCTGCCTTCGGCTCAGGTCATGATCCCCGGGTCCTGGGATCGAGCCCCGCTTCGGGCTCCCTGCTCCGCGGGAAGCCTGCTTCTCCCTCTCCCACTCCCCCTGCTTGTGTTCCCTCTCTCGCTGTCTTTCTCTCTGTCAAATACATAAATAAAAAATCTTTAAAAATAAAATAAAGTAAATAAAATCTTTAAAAAAATATTGCAGTATATACCTCCCCAAATAAGACTTTTTAAAAACATGACAATTATTCCTATCATACGTAAAAATTGAGAATAAATCCTTAATATCTTGAAATACCCAGTCTGATGGTAGGCAGGGTTGTAAACATACTCATAAGTTACTAATTCACTGTATTTAAATGTCTTGATAATGCATTAAGATAAGGACTGCCATTTAGTTAACTAGATGCTTAGGTGAAGGTTAAAATGATTATTGATGGGCATTTGTATGAATCTGCCACTGTTAATTTAAAGCAAGTTTGGCCATAGGTGGTGTGTCTACAGCTCACGTACCACAGGTTTTAGAATATATGTATCGCTTTCCTCTTGTCGACTCACTGCCCTTAACAGAATCCTCAGCAGACAAGGCCCTTCTAAAGCCTTTCTGTGCAGTTTAGGTGGTGCCAGCAATGGGCCGATGCTTAGGATTAGGAGAAAATGGTATTATATAGTCATTTATTGCATCAGATGTGACCTCCAAGTGATACCTGTAGTTGGTTAAACTCCAGTCAGACCTTGGCTTTCTATCACAGGATTGGTAAATGTATATTTATTCTTAAGTTAAAATAAGATGGTATTTTCATTCTTCACTTTCACCATGTTTTGCACAGAGTGCAGAGTGCATGGGCGAATCTGGGAAGGTGATCCTAAGGGAGTACAGGCTGCATGACCCTCTCATTGTGGACTGCTTGGCTTGGACTGCGGTTCTCCTGGACCTGTGGGCCTTGAGGAGAATTGACGGGACATGCTGAATTCAGTGTGTGTTCCTTACTCTCGTGCCTTGACCAGGTGCCTTGAGTAAATCCCTGTCTCAGTAGGGCCAGATCATGATTTAAACAATGATCAGAAGTGCTTTTGTGACATTTTCAGTGAAAATGGGTTTTAGGCAATTATCTGAAAAACAATAGAATGTAGTTTACTAAAGTAACGCAGTACCATTTTTTTTTTCTGTTTTACAAACAAGAATGGTATAGCTCTTTAAATTTAGAGATCTTACAAGTATGGGGAACTTGATAGTTACAGTTTCTGCGGTAGTCTTTCCTTCTACCCTAGAAGTAAGAGTGGACTTAATCCTATGGGAAAAAAAAAATATTCTCCTGGTGGTGATGGCACATAACCTTTCTCGGCATTTCAGTTTAGCCTACGTTCTTTGCTTAACTAGAATTTGCAACTTTGAGCAACTAGGTTTACCTTAGAGGGTATAAAAAAAGTAAACTCAGTCTCTGTCTTGAGGACCTCATGGTTTTAGTGTAGTAAAAAAACGAACAGCTGTACAAGACCATACTCAATATGAAAATGAAAGATACAGACCACCTCACTGAAGCTCAGAGCACCCTCTCCCCTGCTTCCTCTGCTTTGTGCCCTCCCGGCTAGCACCGCCTTCCCTGCCCACTGTGCTGCCTCTGTTTTACTCGTACATTCTCTTGATCACACTGTCTCTCTCTGCCATTAGCCTTGGAGGACAACGACACTTCCTTTCTCCTTTTCATATTCTTTTGGAGTGATTAGTAGTAGATACTCAGGTGATTTTTTGAGTAGGAGCCAGGAGCCCCTTGGGGTGCTCGAAAGGCCAGGCGTTGCATCTCACAGCCCTGGGTGGACATCCTGGCTTCACCGCTTTCTTGCTCTTTGACCACAGGCCGATTAATCACTTCGGGCTAGGGTTCCTCGTCTGTAATTTTGCAGGCATGTTAAACTTCTGAAGTGCAGGAAGGTCTGAAAGAGTACGAAGAATCGTCCTCCCCTTGCCCAAATACGAATTGTATCATCACTGGGCAACCCTGGCCTAGGCTAGATCAGTCCCTAAGGTAGACATGGGGTACCTTACCTGACTCACAAGAGGGAGGGATGAAAACCTTAACAAAATGGGGAGGGGGGTGGTCCAGTAAAGAGGGAAGAAGGCGGCATGAATGTCGTTGATCCTGATGGTGTCTTACTGGGTGAGAAAGAGTCATGGGGGCCGGGGAGGGGTTGGTATTATGGAATGGGAGATAGGTTTTTCAGATTATGGAGGATCTTGAGTGTCAGGGAATGAATTTGAACTTGATCTTAGGTGATGGGGTATGATGAGAAGTTTTTGATGTGTGACTGATGCGTGTTTTATCAAGGGAGCTTTGCTGCAGTTGCAGAGATGGCTGTGTGAGAGGGAAGGTCGCGGCAGGAAGATCAGTCCGGGGCTCCGATATCACGGAGGGTGCAGGGCAGAGACCCGGGTTAGATGCTACTTCTTCCACTTATTGGTCATTTGACCTGAAGGCCAGGTACTTAGTGTGTGTAACTGGTGTGAGTTGCTGTTCCTCCTGCAAAGCTGAGTCAGTTGCTACCATAGGGCTGTTTTGGAAAAATTAAGGACGGACATGTGTCAAGTGCCTCAGTCCTGGGGATGCTAGTCCAACTGCACTTTTCCTTATCCACTTGGTTTTCCCTCTTGGTCATGTTATTGATTTGCAGGAAGGACCAACTGGAAGGGGGAAGAAGAGGAAGCTGGCAGAAATCTGGTCAGAGGTATATTTTGTGCCTCGGAGAAGGTGCCTTGTTGGGGCCTGGCCATGGAGCTTTCCTGTCTTCTCCATCTTCAGATGTTATGAGTCCCTTATTTCTAAACTTTTTCTGTCTCTTGGTTGCTGTGTAGTCTAAATTTCTTCATTTGACCACGTATGATTCATTCTTCTGTTTTTGGCATGAGAAACTTGAAGTTAGCTCTTTGCATTGTGCTTTATTTTGCTAGCTTTGGTAGTCTTATTTTACTACCTTAGACTTGTGATACAGTAAAAACCAGCTCTAGTTTTGTGGTTTTATGTTAGCTGTAAAAATCTAGGAGAGAAATTGTCCAAAAGAGGAACCACTTAAAAAGAAGTCATGATTGGGGCACCTGGGTGGCTCAGTTGGTTAAGCAAATGCCTCCGGCTCAGGTCATGATCCCGGAGTCCCAGGGTCGAGTCCCGTGTTGGGCTCCTGGCTCAGCGGGGAGTCTGCTTCTCCCTCTGGCCCTCTCCCCTCTCATGCTCTCCCTTTCTCTCTCTCTCTCTCAAAAAAATAAAATCTTTAAAAAAAAAGTAAGTCATGGTTTAGAGTACTGCTCTTCATCCAAGTAGCAGTTTAGAGCAGGCATTCCTCATGTAACCCAGTTGTGTGTGTATTGATGTTGAAGGAAAGGCATCATTTTGAGTAGTTTTAATTTTAAAGATCTGTGTATTTCACTTAAGTGTAGTAGTGTTCTTGAAATACTTTAATATAAAGATTCTTTTTCTCCCATTTAAGACAGGGGATACTCTATTCACACCCTTCAGAGAAATGGACAGCCTGGGTCTGTAATAAAGTGTTGTGTTTTAAAGCATAGGTCGGTAATTGTATATGAGAATATGTACACTGCTACATATAAATTAACTTCAGAGCACAGATCAGAGATTAGCTTTCCTCTCCTTCTTCACCAGCCCCTTCAACAGAATCCATACCAACCTCCTCGTAATCCTTCTCCTGGTCAGCCATGTCCTCACGGGCCACAGAAAACTCTCCTTCCTGCATGCCCTCGCCCACATACCAGTGAACAGAGGCCCGCATGGCATATAACAAACTTGTGGTCCAGGTGAGCCCGGGCATCAGCGATGACTGTGCCCAGCATGCTCACAGCTCACTGTACTTGGGCTGGGTCTCCAACAGGTACCCCAGTGGGAGGAGGCTGGTAATTCTGCCAACTTCGAAGCCAGTGGGGCACCAGTCCACAAACTGGATGGTGCGCTTGGTCTTGGTGATGGTGGTGACAGCACTGACATCCTTGGGAACCCCACTGCCATGGTGTGACAGGCAGCAGGCCGTGTGTTTGCCATGGTGAGGGTCCCGTTTCACCCTCCGGTTCGCTGGCTCAGATCACGCACTGCCGAGCGCTGCTACAGAAGACTGTTGGTGGAAGGCTTTCTCAGCAGACATGACGGGGGGCTATGTGGCCAGAGGGCAGCGGATGCGGGGCTAGCGCACCAGGCTGGTCTAGAATTCTGGGCTCCATCGACTCTGAGGGAAGCGGTGATGGAGGACACGATGTGACCTTTCAACCTGTTCAGGTTAGCGTAGGTTCAGCGTTCAGTATGGCCTCGTCCACCATGAAGGCACAAGCAGAGCGCTCCAGGACGGTGTGGGTCGTGAGGATGGAGTTGTAGGGCTCACCTACAGCTGTGGAAACCCCGGGGAGGGTAAATGGAGACCTCCAGCGTGGACTTCTCGCCATAATCGACAGAGAGACGTCCCTTCAGCAGGAAGGTGAGACCAGACCCAGTTCCCCTCCGAAGCCGTGGAAAACCAAGAAGCCCCGAAAACCTGTGCACTGGTCGGCCAGTTTCCGAATTTGGCCCAAGACAAGGTCAGTGATCTCCTTGCTGATGGTGTGGTGCCTTCGGGCAGTTCTTGGCAGCATCTTGCTTGCCCGGGAGGAGCTGGTGGTGGGCACCAGTGCCACTTCATCGATGACCGTGGGTTCCAGGTCTACAAATGCTGCCCCCCGCACATGCCCGCCAGCCCCCGTCTCCCTGAAGACGGCGTTGAAGGCGTCCGCTCCTCCCCCAGTGGTCTTGTCGCTCGGCATCTGACCACCAGGCTGGATGCCATGTTCCAGGGAACAGTCTGGGCCCCAGACTGGCCAGCGTGGACAGAGATGCGCTCACGCGTGGTGGCTGCTTTGTGGCTGCCCAGCAGATGGCGGAGAGCAGCAGAGGAGGGGCTTGCTTCTTACGCGGTGACTCCTGGGCGGTTGATGTACAAGAACCTGCCGATGTAAAATATTTAACTTAAGTTTTTGAAATAGGCCCAAAGGGACTCGCAGGTCATCTAGTCTAACCCTGTCATTTTTCATGTTTGGAAGCTGAGGCCTAGAAACTCAATATTCAGTGTCTTTTACTTTATGAAATAATCATGGTTACGATGAGGACCCGGTGTCGTTAAGGAGAGACTTTTTTTAATGAGTTATACTTACAGGGTAATCTTTTTGAAACCAGGAAGGTACTTAATACTTACCAAAGAGGGACCGTGAAAAATAAATTTTTAAAAAATTTCATCCATTTTCATGATTGAGCTTTCAGGACAGAGAGGGCAAGCGGGAACTGCCAGGAGGGCATTGCTGAGAAGGACAGAGGCCACGTACAAACTCTGCTGGGAGATTAATAATTTCTACCCTGGGCCCAGGAAGGAGCAGGGGAGCTGATGTGATGTATCCTACATCTTTGTTCTGGTTTTAGTAGTGCTTGATTCCTGTAATCTGCTCTTCATTTATTCATAGGTTATATATACAATATCCCCCTTTTCCTCCTGAATGCTAGTAGGTTTTTTTGTTTTGTTTTGTTTTTGGGTTTTTTTTTTTTTTTGGCATAGAAACGTCAGGGAAGTCATGCTAAAAATAAGGTGTTGATTTTAAAAGCTCTTTTGTAAATGTTCCTTTGTAGTATTTGACCTCTGGTGTATTTACACTTAGCAGGACTAGCACTTCACCGAGGCCTTTGCCCTTGGCTGTTCCTTACTGCTGTACCTAGCCTTACGTGGTGGGCGGACGCAGCACCAGCTGGAATTGCCCTGTGTGTTGAGTGGCTGTCTCTTCCTACTCACAGGCTCTGAAGGATGGTGGACGCGATGTATCTGCCTGAACGGGGCCTGGCAGTGGTCACTGCCTGTGACATTTGATGACCACACGAATGCACATCCACCGTCTAGCTTCAGTCTGATGGCGTTAAGCTGGAAAAACTAGATTGGGAGAAGATTCTTCACCAAAACTGTGGTAGAGTTTTAGGAGAGTAATTAAGAAATGATCGGGCTAAGCACTGACATTTTGCAAGGTAACGTTTAGTTTATAAACTTGGGAGATTTATGATTGCCTGTTAAAGTAGTGGTTTTTGGTTCTTTTAGCTGAGGTAGTAAACCTGGACTAATGAAGTTTTTCATCTCAAGAAAAGTGCACCTTCTGTAATTTCATCACTGAAGTAGGGCGATTGGATTTATTTGGAAATGGCAGAGAATTCATTAGCTCGAACAGCTGAACACCCATTAGGACGTAGCTACTGTGCTGTGGTGATGAATGGATTAATAATTCATCCATCTAACATCTGTTTGAGTGACTGCCGTTAGGTGCTGTGCTGAACAAGGTAGAGAAGGAACTGACAGTGTAGTAGATAAGTTAACAAGCAAAAATAGTGTGGTGTCAATACAGCGATGGAGAGGTACCGTGTCGGCCCAGCGGCAGTCCGCAGGAGGGGCACAGAACAGATCTCAGAGGTCTTAGGGTGCTTCCTGTAAGTGGAGCCTAAGCTGGGACCTGCGAGATGAATGGGGCTTAGGTAGAGAAAGAGGGAAGGTCTGTACAGGTTTGGGGTTCATCAGTATCTGGATGGCAGATGAAGTTGTCAGGGTGGGTATAGGGTAAGGAGAGCACGGGGGCGGGGGGAGCACAAACATTTACGGGTGGCCTGTCTCCAAAGGGAGCCTGAGAGAGGACAGACAGCAGAAAGGGAGGAAGTAGTGGGCACGTGCGCAAAGCCAGCGGGAGGAAAAGTTTTCGGGAAGGAAGGAGTAAACAGCAGAGTCCAGCGCAGCCAGGAGGCCAGCAGAGAGGAGGGCGCAGGGGGTTAGCTGTGGGAAGGTTGCTGGTGTCCTCGGCCAGGGGCATGCCAGGGGCATGCCAGGGGCACCAGCGGACAAAGTTTGCCTCCCGAGGCTTTGAAAATGAGGAGCAGGTGAGGCAGACGCTGTGCACACAGAACACGGACCGCTGTTCTTAAAATTGTAATTTCTTAGATTAAGAGAAACATGCACCCCAGTGTTTACAGCAGCAGTGTCCACCACAGCCAAACTGTGGAAAGAGCCTAGATGTCCGTCAACAGATGACTGGACAGAGAAGATGTGGTCCATATATACGGTGGAATTATGCAGCCATCCAAAAACTGACACCTTGCCATTTGCAATGATGTGGATGGAACTAGAGGGTGTTATGCTGAGCAAAATAAGTCAGTCAGAGAAAGACAAGTATCATATGATCTCACTGATACGAGGAATTTGAGAAACAAGACAGAGGATCATAGGGGAAGGGAGGGAAAACTGAAACAAGACGAAACCAGAGAGGGAGACAAACCCTAAGAGACTCTTAATCTCAGGAAACAAACAGGGTTGCTGGAGGGGAGGGGGTGGCTGGGGGATGGACTCTGGGCAGGGTACGTGCTGTGGTGAGCGCTGTGAATTGTGTGAGGCTAATGAATCAGACCTGTACCCCTGAAACAAGGAATACGTTATATGTTAATAAAAAAAAGAAACATCGGTCAAAGGAATACTTAGAGAGTGAGAATGATGGAAGGAGATGGGGGAGGTTGAAAATCCTAGAGTGGCTAGAAAGTGGAACTTGGGGAGTGTTGTCCCAGTGGGCCTGGGGCTCAGGTGCAGATGGTCACTGCAGTTCCCCGAGAGAGTTTTTTTCTTTTTTTCTTTTCTTTTCTTTTCCTTTTCCCTTCCTTTTCCTTTCCTTTTCCTTCTCTTCTCTCTTATTTTTTTTATTTCTTTTTTAAGATTTTGTTTTATTGTGGGCCTAGGTGGCTCAGTCAAGTGTCTGCCTTCCACTGAGGTCCTGGGATCGAGACTCGCCTGGGGCTTCTTGCCCAGTGGAAAGTCTGCTTCCCCCTTTCCCTCTGCTGCTCGCTCGCGTGCTCTCTCTCTCTCTCTCTCTCTCTGTCAAATCTTAAAAAAAAAAAAAAAGATTTTATTTATTGGTGGGGAGGGGCAGAGAGAGAGAGAGAGAGAGAGAGGATCCTAAGCAGGCTCCCCACTGAGCACGGAGCCCAACACAGGGCTTGATCCCAGGACCTGAGCGGAAATCAAGAGTCAGACTCTCAACGGACTGAGCCACCCAGGCGCCCCCCCAATGGAGATTTCTCCTGGCCTCTCCTAAATTCTTCCTTTCTTTCTTTGTCTTTTTCTTTTGAAGTTGGAGCCCAGGCCGGGTAGTTCCTGTAAGTCCCACAAATGCCCTAAAGCAAACATTGACCGTGAAGCTTATCACATCTGCTTTACAGTGTCTGGTGACTGTATTGAAGGTATTTTACTCTGCTTTAAGACTTCTTTTGACCTCTTTGAGAGCCTTTGTTTCTCTGACTTGTTCCTCTGGCCACTGCCGTGAATGTTTGAGCGCCAGCCGCCAGCTACAGAAGGCTAATCCGTAGAAGGAAGAAAAGTGCAATTAGGGGGCCATTCATTTTCCCTCACAATTGTACATCTTTATTTGTACAGTCTTCAAAATGTGGTAAAATATACATAAAATTTACCATTTTTACCATTTTAAGTGTATGATTCAGTGGCTTAAGTACATTCATGATGTTGTATAACCATCACCAATTTCCAAGTGGGAACTCCGCATTGTAACTAGACAATAACTCAGCATCTCCCCTCCCAGCCCATGGTAGCCCGTTCTCTTCTCTGTCCCTACGAATTTGCCTCTTTAAAGGTGCCTCGTGGAAGTACAGTCCTGTGATATTTGTCCTTTGGGATCTGGCTTCCTTCACTTGGCATGGTGTTTTCTAAGTTCATCCATGCCTGAATCTGTCGTTCCTTTTTGTAGCTGAATAATACTTCAGGGTGGTTTGTTATATACTGTTAATGGACTCTTGAGTTGCTTCCACCTTTTGGCTGTTGTGAATAATTGCTACATCAATGTTTAAATAATTTAAAATTAATGTTTAGTTTTTAATGTTTATCAATAAGTTACAATAACTGATTTAATGTTTAATGTTAACCTAGTCGCAGATGATGGAACTAGTTGACATTTCTGGGTTAGTTTCCATTGATTTCCTCTCCTCATTGGGGTCCAGTTTCCTGCCTGGTAATTTTTGATTGAATGCCAGACTTAGTGAATTTTACCTTTGTGGGTGCTAGATAATTGTATATTTTTCAAAACTTTCTTGAGCTGTTTTCTAGAATGCAGTGAAGGTACTTGGAAACAGTTTGATCCTTTTGATGCTTGCTTTAAGTTTTGCAGGATGAGATGAGAAGAGCCTTTTGGGTGGTTTTCTCCCCACCACTGAGGGGACAGTTGTCTGAATAATTATCCAGTGTCCTGTATCACAAGCTTTTTCCACTGTGGCCGCTGGGAACCCTAGCTATTTCCAGCCCTGGGCGAACTTTGGAGATGGTTCTACCTGCTGCTTCTGTGGTTCTTCTGCCCTGGTTGGGCGGTTTTCTTGCAAGCACGTGCTGCCCAGGACTCAGCTGGAGACTCAGGGGAAGGGCGCCTCTGCAGATCTCCAGAACACAGTCTCTGTGCAGCTGCTTCCGCTCCCTCTCTGCCACCCCCCTCCCCCAGTCCTGTCTTCTGAGTCCTCAGTGCCGAGAGATGACAGGCTTTGTCTGGGCTTCCTTCCCGCCCGGTGGCCGCAGTCCCCGTGTCCGGCAGTCCCCGTGGCAGATCTTGGGCTTACCTTGTGTCCCCTCCCAGGGAGCACTGTTTTGGGCTGCCCGTTGTCTGCGGCCTGAAAGCTGTTGTTTCACGTGTGTTGTTCGGTGTCTGAGTTGTGGGAGGTGAGAGGGTAGATCCAGGACCTGATAGTCCAGCTTCTGTGAAGCTGAAGTTTGTCCCCTATTTATTATGACATTCTGAGGTAGGTTTTGTCCAATTGGCCTTTTCCCAGGACCGATTATCTTAGAGAAAAGGGGCCCTGGTGTCCCTCTTCCCTCCTCCCTGCTCACCTTTCCCGTGTCCCGCGTAGCCGTTCTGCAGTGACCCCTGGCTGCTGGCTGCTTGCATGCACACCCGCGGCCAGTCGGCCAGCCACGCGGGGATCCCCAGCCTTGGTGGCCTCGGGCATGGATCTGATGCAGTCTCCCAGCCGGCTGGCTGGCAGAGGGGGTCCGTCCTGTGGGCCAGCTGCAGCCACTTCCTTCTGCTCCCCTCGCCTGCCCCCCGCACCCCGATGCGAGTGAGGGCCGCACAGCAGCGTGGGCCTCCGCAGCTTCATCCTGTTACTCATCGGTCTTCTGTGCCGTTTACTTCAAGTGCAGTTCAGTCTGCAGACCGCGTACAGTCGGGGTCTTGCTTTGTTATCAAGTCGACAGCGTCTTGTCATCGAGCCGTTTGGACTACTTATATTTGATGTGATGATGGACTTGCTTTGGTCAAAGTGTACCATCTTGCTGTTTCTTCATTTGCTGCATCTGTCTTTTGTTTCAGTTTGTTCTTTTCCCTTTATTTATAGATTATTTAATAGTATTCCTTTTTATCTTTATCATTGGCTTATTAGCTATTTATTCATACATGTTTCTTTCTTTTTTTTTTTTTCTTTCTTCCTCTGATTGCTTTCAGGCTCGCAGTATGCACCTGTGCCTTAACACACTCTTGACTCCACACATATAGGAATTCAGTCACAGTGTACTCCCCACATCTCCCTCCTGTCCTTTGTTTGGCTGGTACATTTTACTTCTCGATATTATAAACCCCCCAGTACACTGTTGTTGTTCCTGGTTTAAAGGTCAGCCATCTTTGGGGCGCCTGGGTGGCTCGGTCGGTTAAGCATCCAGCTCTTGGTTTCGGCCCAGGTCGTGATCTCATGGGTCTTGGGATTAAGCTGCGGTAGAATCTGCGCTCAGTGGAGAGTCTGTTTGGGGATTCTCTCCTTCTGCCTCTGCCCCCCACCGCTTACTGTGTCTCTCTAAAATAAATAAATAAAAGTCATCTTTTAAAAGTTATTTATCTTTTAGGGAAAGTAAACAATGAGATTTTTTTTATATGACCTACATATTTACCATTTCTGATGGTCGGTGGGGGGGGGGTGTGTGTGTGTGTGTGGGTCTGTGTGTGCACCTGCATTCAATTTTCCATCCAGAAACCTTCAGTGAAAAGAGCTTCCCTTAACATTTCTTGCGGTGTCAATTTGTGGTGATAAATTCTCTCAGCTTTTGTTTGTCTGAAAATGGCTTTATTTCACTAGTAATTTCTGAAGGATGTTTTTGCTGTGTACAGAATTCTAGGTTGATAGTCTTCGTTATTTTTCAGCACTTGAAAGATGGATGTTGACTTGTGTTGTTTCTGGTGGGAAGTCTTCGGTCGCTCCTTTCCCTTTGTAGGTCATGTATCTCTTTTTTTCCTTTGGTTGCTTTTAGGATTTTTCTCTTTGTTGCTGATGTTCCATGATTTGTTTATAATGTCTCTTTGTGTGGTGGTGTGTGTGTGTGTGTGTGTGTGTGTTTGTGGGATTTACTCAGATTCTTGAATCTGCAGGTTATCGTTTTCATCAAATTGGAAAGTTTTTGCCATTACTTCTTCAGAAATTTCCATACTGCCTCCCTGCCCCTGTGGGGCACCTGTGTGTTAGACTGAGTGAGTCTGTCTCACAGGTCACGAAGGCTCTGCCCATGTTCAGAGCCTCTTTTCTTTCTGTTGCTGTTTCTTCAAGTTCACTGATCTTTTCTCCTGGCATATCTAATTATCCGTAGAGCCCATCCGGTAAATTTTTTAATTTCAGAAATTGTATTTTACACCTGTAGTCATTCCATTTGGATCTTTCTTATAACATCCATTTTTCTCATTATAATCATATGTTCCTTTAAGTCCTTGAACATATTTATAGTAGCTGTTCTAAAGTGTCTGCCAATTTTATTATGTCTGTCATTTCCTGGTGTGTTTCTAGTGACTTGTCCTGGGTCACATTTTTCTCTTTCTTGGCTTGTCTGTTAATTTTTTATTGGATAGTGGATATTGTGTTGGCATGTTGCTGAGTGTCTGGATTTTGTGTTTTCCCTTTAAAGGGTGTTAAGGTGTGTTTGGTAGGCACTTACATTACTTGTGAATCAGTCCAGTTCTTTCAAGACTTACTCTTAAGTTTTGTTGGGGTAGGGAGTCCAGAGTAATCTTATCTTAAGGTGCCTTTAGCCCTGCCCTAGCCCTGTTGGGGTCTCTACCACGAATGGTTTGGATGTGTTCAGTGAAGCTTCTCCACTCTGGTTCATTGTAGCTCCCAGCTCTGCCCTGACCTCTGAGCATTTTCTCAGCCCACAGCTCTCCTGTAGCTGTTGTTGGCTTGGTTTTAAAGAGTTTTACCCCATTGTGTGCAGCTTAGTATCATCAGCAGGCTCACAGAGACCTCTGTGCAGGTTTCTGGAGCTTTTTCTCTGAGTAGCTGCTTTGAGAGTCTGTCCTCAGTTGCTGAGCCTCCTGGAGTTCTGGTCTCAGTGTCTCATCACCGTGGCAGGACCTGCGCTTTCTGCCTGGGGTTCTCCGCTTGGATTCTTAGTGTTTGGGTCAGAAGGTGCCTCCAGGCAGAAAGCTGGAGGCTTCCTGGGGTTCACCTCATCTGCTTCCCTTCTCTTGGAGTTCACTGTCCTCTGCTCCCTGTTGCTCAATATCTGGAAACTGTTGTTTCATGTGTTTTGTCCAGTTTTCTAGCTGTATATGGTAAGAGGGAAGGTCTAGTACTGGTTACTCCTGTGGCTTTCTCCTATGATTTTGATTAATTTTATTATTTTAACTACTGAAATTTGATGTATGACTTATTCATCTAATGTACTAGTCTTTCTCTTCTCTATTTTATTTGGTCTGTACTATAAACTCTTTCATTCCGCTTTTAATAGTTTAATCCTTCTAAGGCCCTCAGTGGATTCAGGTTATACCAGGGAAATGGTACTGAAGTTCTAGGGCAAACAATTATTTTCGCCACCTTGCATAGAGTCAGTGTCTCGCAGTTTATCTGCGAGGTCTCCGGATGACAGTGAAGACTGCATGTTAGCTCAGATCCCCCTTTCCTGTACCTTTCCCTCGTGTGCAAGCGAGCCCTCTGAGAGTCTTTGTGTTGTTGAAGAAATACTGATCTTAGGGGAAATCTCAGTTCACATGAGGAACTTAAGGCACTGAATATAATACAATATTTTGACAGATTCCGTTGTGATGACTATTTCTCTTAACTTTCATGAGATAATGTATTTTTTTTCCCAAGTGGGATTGTTGGAGTACTTAGCACAAAGTAATCGGTATAGTAAAGGGCTAAGTAGAGCTTGCCCACCATGATCATTAGCACTGGATGAAAGGGGCTGATAGCTGAAACAAGAATTTATTTTACAGGACAGTTTAATCTGAACTAAGTTTTCACTCTCAGGGGGAAAATAAATTTTTCAAGGGACTTTGTGCCATTTTGGAAACCATGCTGAGTTTATATTAAAGAGCCGGATGAAATGTTGAAAGATTTTAACATGGTTCTTGCTTTTTGTTTGTGGCTTTAAAGTACTAAAAATAAGGTGTTGTCATTCTGCATGTCTGAAGTCATAGTGTGTTTCAGGTGCCTTTTTAAAGTGATCATAGTATGTTTGGGATGAATTTATTTGTAATTCTCCCAAAATATCCCCTTGGGATTTTGGATGAAACTGCAGTAGATTTATAGACTGACATGTTTATGGTGTTATCCCTTTGTTCTCAGGAGCATGATGTGATTTACTGATACGGCTTTCTTCACTAAGGTTCTTCATGCCTGTGGTTCTCTCTCGTGCTTTATAGTTTGGTTTTTGTGGCTATTAGGAATATCCTCCCAATTGTATTTTTTTTTGATCAAGTTATTATTTACAGAGAAACTATTGACTCATGCCAGTTTATCTTAGAATTGGTTTTCTTATTAAATTTTCATTATCCTATTATTTTTGCAAATGATTGGGGTGGAGGGACTCCCTGCAGACCATCCTCAGCATTGCTCTAATATCCCTACCTGCATATACACGGGGTGAGGGGGTGTCTGAAGGGGGTAGTTGACCCTCCTGGGAGGTGGGGCTGGTCCTTACAAGATCTGGTGAAGTAACAGATTACAGAAACACCTTTCGTGGGAATAAGTAACCCAGTCCTCGCTCAGCTCTTTGTCTTGAACCCCAAGGCTAGTTCAGACCACTTGGTGGGCTGGAAAGAGGACACAGTTGTGCAGCAACTTTTAGCCCAATACAGAAATGTGTACCTAATGTTCAAAAAACCCAAAGGTCACGATAACTGACATTTACAGGGCCCTCTGTGCCAGTCACTATTCTAAGCACTTTGCATTTATGACTTCATTTATCATTTGTGTCACGAGGCACATGCTGTTATCCTTATCTTATTCTGGAGGAATTTGAGACAGACTTGAAGGAATTTGGCCAAGTTTAGAAAGCTGTTGAAGTGGTGTAGGGAGTTGACCCTCCGTGGTCTGGCTCCAAAGTCCACTCATCATCGCCATGTTGCCAGTGATTACATCTCCTCTCCCTTTGTTGGGGGAATGAAAACCATTGTCAACACACAGTGCTGGGGCCCCAGGGGAAGCGGGGGGCGGGGGGGGGCAGACCCTGTTACTGGGAGTGTGGGAGTTCTCAACCAGCGGTCTTTGGGATTTGGGGAACTGTTTTCTTTTACACTTTTCTGTCCCTTTTTTTTTTTTTTTTGCTACAAGTCACGTGTCCTTTAACAATCAGTTTGGGGGTAAAGTTGTCTTCCTAACCACAGCTAAGTAAGTTTTCATGCACTTTGCCCTGGAGGTTGCAGAGTGGGTTAGTAACCTTGCTGCTGTGATAGAGAACAAGGTAGCTGTGCCGATATGAACAGTCCTAAGATTAAATACAACATGGAGTGTACAGGAACATAGGTACTGTGGTTCTCATTGGTTCTCACGCATGTGAACACGTGTGCCAAATGCATGACTTTTTGAAGGCTGCTTTCAAATCTGTTCGCACTTTGTGCCCTTTGCAGGAGGAGGAGAACATTTTTTGAACTTTTCCTTTTTTAGACTTCATTGTATTGCTTTTGTTGTTGTAAAATGTATTATGTATATATTTTTGTGCAGTGAAAATAACAGTAAGAGCTTCGGGAAGATGGAGGCTTTTGTGCAGATTCTGTCTGCCTCCCAGTCCTAGTCTTGTAAGTTACGCTTTGGAGCCTTTTTGTGCTTTGTTACAACCAAGGAAGCATTCCCTAATAGACTGTGGTATTTTCAACATGTTCTGAGCTTTCTAGGTGGAGGTACAAAACAGTGCTTTCAATTTTTAATTTTGTTGACCAGGCAATAGGTTTATGTTAATTAAAAAAACAAAAACACTAAGATGGTGCAAAGGGGATGAACCTGGAAATTCCTCTCCTGTCCCCTCCCCCAGCCAGCTGGCTTCTCTCCTGGGGGGCTGTGTTACCAGTCTCCTTTCTGTCCTTACAGAGATATTCCATGCACATGCAAGCAGAGGCATTTCCCCCTTTTTCACACAAATGGTATACCTTCCTTTATTTTCACACATTCATTAGAGATGATTGCACCTCTGAAAAATAAGCAAACCCTAGTTCTTTTCTGCTGGAGCTTGGTGCTCCGTTTGGCTGTGCCGGGACACTTGGGGACACTTGCTGTTGTAAACAGCGAGGCAGTGAATACCCTTTTGTGCATGTCACTTTGCGAACATGTGAGTATTTCTAGAGGATAAATTCCTAGAAGAGGAATTTCTGAGTAAGAGAGTATGTGTGTTTGTAATTTTGATAGACATTACCAGAACTGCCTCTCACTTCCATTCGCACTGTAGGAATAACCTGTTTCCCTGAACCTGCGCCATCATCAACATGATGATGTTATGAGTTTCATCTTTGTTTCTCTGCCATGCTGATAGGTGAAAAATAATATTTGTTTAGTTTTATAAGTGAGGTTTTACATTTTTTAGAGTCATCCTTTTTTTACTAATTTGTAGGTACGCTCTGTAGAGTAGAGGAACTACCCTTTAGTCTGCGATATGAATTGCAAGTATTTTTTCCCTGTTTGTCATTTACTTTTTATCTTATTATATTGGCTTTTGCCAGGCAAGGCAGGTATGTTTTATTGGGGCGAAGAGAAATTTCTCTCTCCCTACCTTTTAAGGACTTAAATTCTGTTTCACATTTGAAGTCCTCCTCTACTGCAAGATTATTTTTCAAATTCTCCTAAAATTTCCTTTGGTACTTTTTATAGTTCCCTTAAAAACCTTTTTTATTACGGAGAATGTCGAACATAGTCAAAAACAATAGTATAATGAGGCCTAAGCACCCTGACCCAGCTTCAGCGACTGTTGACTTACCTTGTTTGGTCCAAGACCCCATCCATTTCCCTGCTCTTACATAATTTTTGAAGAAGTGTCAGATCTTTTCTAACTTCATTTGTGAATATTTTAGTGTGTATTTCTAAAGATGGGTAGTCCTTTAAAGTATAACCATAGGGGTGCCTGGGTGGCGCCGTTGGTCAGGCGTCAGACTCGGTTTGGACTAGGGTTGTGATCTCAGGGTTGTGAGATGGGGCCCAGCGTCTGGCTCCTTGCTCAGCACAGAGTCAGCTCAAGTTTCTCTCTCCTCCTCCCTCTGCCCGTCCCCTCTGTGCTCATGCACCCCATGCTCCCTTTCCCCTCTCTCCAATAAATAAATCTTTTAATTTTTTTTTTAAGATTTTATTTATTTATTTGACGAGAGAGGGAACACAAGCAGGGGGAGTGGGAGAGGGAGAAGCAGGGAGCCGGATGCGGGGCTCGATCCTAGGACCCTGGGATCCTGACCTAAGCCGAAGGCAGACACTTAACCGCTGAGCCACCCAGGCGCCCCTAAATCAATCTTTTAAAAAATGATTTATTAAAAACTAAATAAAATAAAAATATAACCACAATACCATTTTGATACCTAAAAATTGAATACTTTTAAATATCACATAGCTCTTAAGTATTCAGATGTTCAATTGTCATAACCTTTTTTGCATTTTTTGGACTCAGAATCTAAATAAAGTCTATGTATATTGCAATCGGGATCAGTCTCCCAAATCTCTTAATTTATGGGTTCCCCTATTCCACCCCCTCCCCCGACAGGCTTGTTTTTGTCTTTGAGATTTGTTAGAGAAAATGGATTCTGTAACTTCCTACATCTGTATTTTCTTACCGCATCCTCTTTGCATAGTTGAATATATTCCTGTATATTTCCTATAAATTGGTATGAGGGTCTAGAATGGCAATAAGATGCAAATTCCTTTTTTAAGTATATTTCATAACTGGCATTGTATCCCATCAGAAGGCAAATAATCTCTGGCTGTCTTTCGGAGGCACTTTGCTTAGACGCATTAAATGATTAGGGATTGAAAATGATGTTCTAGTTCTGTCGTTCCTCTTTCATTTATTTATCAGCTGTCCTCAAGGTTCATCCACATTTATGCATGTTGCAGAATTTCCTTCTTTTTAAAAGCGGAATAATACTCCATCGTATATGTATGTATATCACATTTTCCTTACGCATTCATCGGTCAAAGGACATTTGGGTTGTTTACATACTTTGGCTTATTACGAATAATGCTACAGGGCACATGGGAGTGCTGATACCCCTTTGAGATCCAGATTTCAGTTCTTTTGGATGAATACCCAGAAGAAGAATTATTGGCTCATGTGGTAGTTCTAGTTTTAATATTGTGAGACATCTCCCCCTTCCTCCCCCCGCCCCGAAAAAAGAGATCTCCATATGATTTCCAGCGTGGCTGTACCATTTCGCATTAGCTGGAACGTCTTTATAGAGAGACACTTCTTCTCTGGTACTTGATTAAATAGTGCTACAGTTCATAAAGGAGAGACAGGATAAATGCCTGGTTTTTTTTTTTTTTTTGTCACCTGTATTTACCAGTTTTCGAAATGCATTGGTTCCCTGTATCCTATAATGGTGATCAGTTATTTTTATTATTTTGAACTCACAGATTTAAATATATTTGATGTGTCAGTCTACTGCAGTCCTTGTATTGTTGCTTATATTGTCCCTTATTGGGACAGCGAGCTCCTCTGCAGGTTGGCGCCTGTGTCCTTTTGATTCGGTCATAGCAGGTTTTGCCTAGTGTCTTTCCTATCTGGTAGGAAAAGACATTCCAGGCCCATCTTTGTATCTTGTGTGTGGGTTTTTTCTTGTTTATTTGTTTTTTTTCCCTTTGAAACCTGAAATTAGCCATTTCTTTAAGTAAATCTGATTCCTTTTAATGTAAAATGCTATTTGAAGATTGTAATCTGTGCACTTGCTCTGTGATTCCTCCCTTCCTTCCTTTAGTGTAAATATTTGGACCATCTTGGAATTTATATTGGTATAAGGCAAGAGGTCGGAATTCACTTTGGCCTTTTTCCAGAGATCTACTCATTATTATGAAACAGTATAATGTCGTCCTTGCATACTATTATGTGTCTTTGGGACTAGTTGTGGACTTTCTACTTTTTCTAGTCTCTGCTTGGTTTTTGGTGAAAAAAACATTTTTTAATATTCTTTTTGTTTTTATATGGCCAAACAAATTTTAGGATCAGTTTGTTCTGTTTCAGGAAAAAAAAAATCTGTTGATATTTTTATTAAAATCGGTGAACAAACAGTTGCTATCTGGATGATCTAAAAACATGGGAAGGTTCTTTGTATGAATTAAGTTTTTGTTGCATATGAAAGTATCCCCAAACTCATAACTTAAAACCAACAGAGACAAAATTTTTCTTTAGTTCTGTGGGTAAGCTGTGGGTGGTTCCAATGATTTGGAAAGCCCAGCTGAGGCTGGATGAGCTTTGAGTGGCCTCCCCACAACGCTGGACTCTCACCTGGTGCAGCTGGGCTGCCTGGGGTGGGACGGCCTCATCTGCAGAGGCCAACCCGGGCTGGTTCAGCGGTCACTGAGGCGAGCCTGGTGACAAGACAGGGCAAAGCTCCATGTGCAAGTGCTTTTCATGCCTTTGCTTCTGTCACATTTGCTGTTATTCTGCTGGCCAAGGCAAGCACATGAACAAGACCAGAGTCAAGAGGTGGAAAAATAGCCTTCACTTCCTAATGCATTGGAGGAGTGGCAAAGTCATATATTGCAAAGATGGTATTCTTATAGGGAGAGGAGGATTTATTGTGGCCACTCTTGCAAATAATCTGCCATATTCCCCAGTTTTTCCAATTTTCAGGAACATTGTAAAGCTTTTTCCAGATCACTTTCTGCTTTCTGCTACTACTGTAAATGGTGTCTCCCTCCTCTCATTTTAATCTAGAATTCTTGGGCAGGTGGTACATGTACACAATTAAAATGGAAATGACATGAGGGGCACCTGGGTGGCCCAGCCGGTTAAGTGTCCGCCCGTGGCTCGCGTCATGGTCCCAGGGTCCTGGGATCGAGTCCTGCATCGGGCTCCTTGCTCCGCGGAGAGCCTGCTTCTCCCTCTGCCTGCCGCTCCCCCTTGCTTGTGCTCTCTCCCTCTCTCCCTCTTTCTCTCTCTGACAAATAAATAGATAAAATCTTAAAAAAAAAAAATGGAAATGATGTGAAAGGAAATCCACTGAGAAATGCACTCCTTCCCTCTCCCATCTCTATAGGTAACCAGTTTTAAAATAATTTGTTTCTCGAAGTAAGTCAGTCAGAGAAAGACATGTATCATACATATGACCTCACTGATCTGAGGAATTCTTAATCTCAGGAAATAAACTGAGGGTTGCTGGAGTGGGGGGTGAGTGATAGACATCGGGGAGGGTATGCGCTCTGGTGAGCACTGTGAATTGTGTAAGACTGTTGAATCACAGATCTGTACCTCTGAAACAAATAATGCAATGTATGTTGAAAAGAGCAGGAGGGGAAGAATGAAGAGGGGGAAATCAGAGGTGGAGACGAACCATGAGAGACGATGGGCTCTGAAAAACAGAGGGTTCTAGAGGGGAGGGGGTGCGGGGGATGCGTTAGCCTAGTGATGGGTGTTGGGGGGGCACGCTCTGCATGGAGCACTGGGTGTTATGCACAAACAATGAATCGTGGGACACTACATCGAAAACTGATGATGTAATGTGTGGTGATTAACATAACAATAAAAATTAAAAGTTAGAAAAAAATAATTTGTTTCTCTAGTGCTTTTTGGTGGAAATACTGGCAAATATAAATATCCTTCTACCTAGGAAAAGCAGTAGTATTCTGTAGGCCCTATTCCGCAGCTTGCTTTCCTCTCTCCATGGTGTTCTCATTCCACACCAGTGCATAGAGACTGTTCACATTCCTTCATTGCTGCCTAATACTCCATTGTGACAGACCGTGGTTCACTTAACCAGTTCCCTGTGACTAGACGCTAGGGTCGTGTACAGCACCGTTTGCCATAAATACCTGGTACACAGAGATGCATCTAGAGAGTGGAGTCCCAAAATGAGATTTCTGAGTCAAAGGGTCAATTTATCTTTAAGACTATAGTGAGATAGCATTTCTCCCTCCCCGGATTGGCAGAGTATCCAAAAGTTGGGTAATTTATTCTGTCTGTGAAGCTACAGAGAACCATTACTCTCATATATATATATTTTGCTGGTAATGGTTTAAATGGTACAGTCCCTAATGGAAATCTGGCAACATCTTGCCAATTAATTTGTCTTTCTTTGTGTGTGAAATTGAGCATTTTCTTTTTCATATGTTTAAGTGCCATTTATATTTTTCTATGAACTGTTTGTTTCTCTGCCTGTTTTTCTGGGTTGCTGGTCTTTTTCTTAAGTCGAGAAGCTCTCTATGTTAGGAAGAGTAACCCTTTGTGATATGAATTACAAAGATTCTTTCCTTTATAAGTTGTGCGATATATGTTAATGATTTTTTTTTTAAAGATTTTATTTATTTATTTGACAGAGAGACACCCTGAGAGAGGGAACACAAGCAGGGGGAGTGGGAGAGGGAGAAGCAGGCTTCCTGCTGAGCAGGGAGCCCTTTCATTTCCATTTTTTTTTTTTTTTAAGATTTTGTCTATTTATTTGTCAGAGAGAGGGAGAGAGGGAGAGAGAGCACAAGCAGCCCAGGACCCTGGGATCATGACCTGAGCTGAAGGCAGACGCCTAACGACTGAGCCACCCAGGCTCCCCTATGTTAATGATTTTTTATAATAACTTTGTTCCCAGCCATGTTACAGGGGTCAGCAAATTGTGGCCCATGAGCAAGATCTGGTCTGCCGTGTGTTTTTTGTAAATAAAGTTTAATTGGAATGCAGCCACGCTCATTTGCATAACGTGTCTGGTAGCTTTTGTCCTAGAGCAGCAGAAACAGACCGTATGGCTTGCAGAACTTAAAATGTTTAGTATTGTGCCCTTTACAGAAAAAGGAAAACCGACCCCAATTTGAAGCAACTACAGCAAAGTGTTTCGTATGATGCAGCCATTTTGATCTGGCCTTAAAAATAAAAAAAAACCCAATTAACTTCTCATGTGCACCTGCACTTATGAAGCCGTGGGCAGAACAGGCAGTCACATGTGAGCGTCAGAAGTGTCTCTTTTGGCACATTACTTGGTCATAGTGACGGTATGTATGATATGGCCCGTTTGCCACCACCTAATCAAATAACTATTAAAACACTTTTGTCCGATTGTTCTTATACACAGTACATAAAGAAGCTTTGATCTGGGTGAGTTTGGGTAGGCAGTCTCTTCAAATCATCCCTGTCTCTAGCAGTTTGGTTTGGTTCCGAGGATTTCCTTGGTCCCAGTCCTTTCTGGAACAATTCTCCATGCGTGGAGTACAGGGAGGGGAAGTAATGTGGATGTGGATGGTGCAGTGTGATTTGTGATGGCTGTTCAGAACTTTTCTCTTCCTCTTCTGATTGTGTAATTGCCCTTTGTCACACTCAGATTTAAGATTAGTCTAAATATACTCAGTGAATTTCTATTTACATTTCTGTTTGTCTTGGAAATTTCCAAAATTGCTCATCTAATTGATAACTAGTTAAATTCCTCTAAGTGCATCATATTTCAAGAAAATAGATATAAGCCCATTTTAGGAAAAAACATTTAAAGAACATACCAGTTTCACTGGTGGTTTATTCCCGAAGTTTTTGCACAAGAAAAGTTTTTAGCCATTCTTTATGGCTGCTACAGTTCTTTGTAGACATTTCTTCTTTTGGGAGAAGATCTTTTACTAGACCACCTATTAAAATAAAAACGGAACTCTATCATCCTGACTATATTCTTGAATAGATAATAAACACGTTGCTTGTGAACATTTAAGGAAACTTTTTTTTTTAAGGTTTATTTGACAGAGGGAGCATGTGTGTGCGTGCGCATGCACAAGTAGAGGGGGAGGGTCAGAGGGAGAGCACCTTCAAGCGGACTCCCCAGTGAGCGCAGAGCCTGATGTAAGGCTCGATTCCAGGACCCTGAGATCATAACCTGAGCCGAAATCAAGAGTCTGATGCTCAACCGACTGAGCCACCCAGGCACCCCAGGCATTTCCTTTGTAAGGGAGCAAGAATTCCTGTCCCTTCACGGGTCTTTCTAGCTGGACTAAGAATCACATTGACATGAGACAGATTAACAGAAGAAAATCAAATTTAATAGCACGTGTCTGGGGGAATCCACACAGACGTGGAAATTCCAATGACAGGCAAAATGAAGTAAGTGTATGTGCCCTTCTGAACTAAGGTGAAGGGGCCAGGGGTCTGGGACTTCCAGGAAAGGAATGCACTTCCCAGGACGTGAGAAGTGCAGATGTTTAGTGATGAGATGGTTGCCCTGCCATACAGATGGGTCACTCCGATAAAATTTATCTCAACAGATAAGCCTTGTTCTGGGAAAGACACCCCCCCCCCCACCGTGAATTCTTCTGTGTAGTTAATGGAGGGGCAGAAGTTTCTCTTGAGGTCTCAGGGTCTCGATTGCCTTCAGCTCAAAATAATCCACATGCCAAAGTGGCCCATTTTGGGGTGGCCTGCCCTCACCCCTACGGTTTCTCCTCTGAAACTTCCCTGCGGTTTCACACATTAAAAGTTGAGCTGGGGGAGGGGGCGCCTGGGTGGCTCAGTCGGTTAAGCATCCAACTCTTGATCTCAGCTCAGTTCCTGATTTCAGGGTCATGAGTTCAAGCCCTCTGCTGGGCTCCATGCTGGACATGAAACCTACTTAAAAAAATGTTGAGCTGGTAGGATGTTTTATCTTATTGAACCAGTCTAGTCTCTTAGTCCTGACAGTAGGTCAGTTGGGACAAACTCATTTCAGGAGGTGGTGATGCAAGTGTATTCTCAAAGTTAGGCCTATGGTAGTCAGGCTGCTGGGAACTCAAAGCAAGGTACCAGGCTGCTATTTCCAGGGGAGCTTTATTGGCTCCATAAAGCCAACGTTCGTTCCCTAAAGCTGTCTGGTCACAGAATCTGAGTCTATGCATGTCTCTCTCAAATATGACATTCCAGTCCAAACTTTGGTAATACAACCAATGTTTCCGGTGGTGTCCTGTCATAAAGAGAACAGATTCTTACTGAACTTATGCAAATAGATGGCCATGAACATGTAAGAATACTCACTAAGTTTCTGAATTCTGGAGGGTTCAGATAAGGAGAAAAGATAAAGGTTTCAATTTGTTCAAAAAGATGTATTTTATCAAATTATAATAAGTCAGTTTAAGAGAAAGTGTTTTCTTAAATCTGGAAAAAACAAAACATTTTCAAAAAGTTAGCAGTGTTCCAAACAAAAAGTCATAAAAAGTGTCATTTTCTTCCTCAACTTATTCAGTTCCACGTTATTAATTCTTCTTCTTGAATCCAGTTCTTCTACTAGTTCCAGAAATTTTTACCTAGTTCAGTTTTATGATCTGAACTGTACTCAGTTTTTTCCACGAGTCTCATTGAAGATGCAGCACTTTTGCAGGAAACTTTTTAGAGGCATCTGAGTAAAAAAGTATAACTGTCTGTAAATGATAAAAAAATTAAAAATGGCCATGGTTGAAGATCTGGTTAGAGTTCATTACAATGCAGTTGACAGGGAAATTTGGTTGTTTTTGTGACATATGCTTCAGGATAATAACATACCAGGGCATCACATTTCTAGGAGTTTCATGTAATTTTTAGAACACTTAATTTTAGTAACATATCTACGTAAGTATAATGCAGGAGGGTTGAAAGAAAACCTTTTGTTTACAATTTCTTATGGAGAGCAGACCAATAGTTCAAGAGAACTTGGTACTTTTAACAACAACAACAAAAAAGTTGCACCAGGGTAGTTTTGATATTAAAACTCATTTACTTATTTAAATTTACCTTCATCTCAGCCAGTACTGACCATACATAAAGTTCTTTCTGAAGACTGTTTCTCCATAAACCTTCTAGAAGTTTTTTTTACATTCAGATTTTGTCCTAAATTTTCCCTCTTTAGATAACCAGTCCCACTTGAGGACAAAATTACCTTCTTTTTCTCCAACAAATATGTATTTTCATTCCTCATATTTTTTCTTATGAAAAGCACATCCCATTTTCCTCACATACCAGGTTGTTTCCCTTGTTGTTTCCAGTGATCTTAATTATATTTGTTAGAATTCTTAATGCTTAGAAACCTTAATTTCTAGTGGAAACAAGGTAGTAAGCAATTGTGAACTGTCACGCCAGAATTCATTAGATTGGCAGATATATATTTTATATGAATGTGGTTTTTTCCCATAGTACAGTCTTTCGGTAAAGCATAAAGTATGATTATTAACAGACCCGAATTTATCCTTAGTTTCTGCATTGGTAAGACAGTAGATAAGCCATGTTCATTACTTAATGTTTCCTTATTTTTATCTTACTGGAAATGATCTAGACAATCAGTGAATTTAACTCATTAACTTAGCAAGACTTTAAAGTCTTTAGGTTGCCAAAGATTTTGGAAGCTATTTAAAAGTTTACCTACAAACCTTTTTATTTTATTTATATCTATTTAATTTACTTGTTAACAGTTATACCCATAAAATTTGATGAGGCATCAAAGTCAGCCGTTAGTCTAAGTTTCTTTTTCTTCTGGAAGATTTTGCAATGGAGATACCATGAACTTATTTGACTTTTAGTAAACAAGCAGAATAAACGTTTTATATTTAATGCTGATAGCTCTAAACACATGTCTGCAACCTTAAGTTAGTTTTAATACCAAATATTGCCCCAGATCACTTGAACTTGAAAAACATTTGGGTTAGTTTCTATCTTTCTGAGCTTTAGGATGGCCAGTCCTTACAAGTGCATGCCTTCAAATCAACTAGCTCTTTTATAAATTAATTTTAGCAATACCATCCAGAGGTAGAGAAAATATCTCACATTTACAATATACATACGTGGACACACAAAAAAGTAGACAGGATACAAACAAAATCTTAATTTTCTTTCTACCAATATTTGTGGAGAGGACATTACAGGCCCAGTTTCTTTTTTTCTTCAGTGTCAGGGGATTGTATTTACATTTCAAAGATGATAAGATTTATAATTTCAAGGGACAGAGAAAGAATGTAAAAAAATTTTTTTCTAGACTTTGAGGGTAATTGCTATTTAAAATTTACTTTTTTTTTTAAGGTATAGAACAATTGTGTTGCAATATCTTGATCTTTTATAATATGTACAAACATTTTGAGAGGAATAGTTGAGGCTTGGAGATTGGTAAAGACTGGTGAGCTTTAACTTGTTTCTAGAGTTGCAGTTCTGGTTTTGTAGAGGTTTGTAAAAGAAAGTTGTTCCTGATTCCCCAAAGACTTGGATTACAGCCTGAATATCAAGGGATTGGCCCATATTTTTAACTAAATTAGCTACTCTATATCAGGAAGAATTTTAACTAAAATGGGAACCAAGAGATTTATGACTTTGTAAGGTATGTATAGAGCATCTTAACAAAAGCCTTTTTTTCTGAGTACAAAATTTACCCTTGGCTTCGATTACTCCCTGAACATTGGCCTTTTGCAGATCATTTGTATAAGGCCTAGGAGAAATTTTGGTCATCTATTTCCTCAGTGAAGGCAAAGTTGTAGATACAGTCAAGTAATCTAATTACTCCCTAAATTAGGTAGGGTCTTTTGAAAGTAGAGGTAAAAGGATTTTAGAATTTAAAAGATCTGCAGCTGTCCAGGGGATGCGAATTCTTTCACAGCGGGATCGTCTGGGATACAGCTGCAGAGGGCACTGTACAGGAATGCCCAAGGCAGGCAGAACGTGATCCCGGAGCCCAGGAGCGTAGGAGCTAGGCCAGCCGTATTGCTAGTCTCAGGTGCTTTTAGATTTATTTTCTGGCTGTCAGCTCTTACCTGAGCATCCTAGATACCTAGAGCCTAGAGATTAGGCCGGAATGATCTCTGTAAATCAGAGGGAAGTTAGAACAGGCAGGTGAGCCTGGATTTTAAGAAGGGGAATTTACTTTGGGTGTGGACATTTATTTTTAAGTCTTAGGGCTAATTTCTGTTCTTTTGTCAGGGGAGTCCCTGAGGCTAGCCATTACACTAATAACACAACTGAGCTCTCTCTCTCTCTCTTTAATATAGCCAGTTTAAAGGATCCATTGTATGGCCGTTGGTGAGTAGGATCTATTAGTAGCAACTCAAATTAAGCCTTTTAGTGGCTTAACCAAAGATGCAAGAGGCTTCCAGAGAAGGGCATAGATGATGCAGACCCCATGATCCAAAAGTTTACTCCCGAAACTAGTATAAGAAAGTTTAAAGGCACGGGCAGTAAGGATGGTGTCTCCCGTATCCCAGGAGAATGTGAGATGCCTCCAGCCACAGGTCTACTAATCTAACACCAGGCAGGTGCTTCTGGAATGGGACTCAAGCAGTGAAAGCTGAGATGACAAAAGTTCCTCTGGGCTGGGACCTCTCGTGACAGACACCCCTGAGAGCTGGCCCAGCTGGACAGAGAGAGGCTCGGATCCCCAGTCTATTCGGCTGGCCACCAAGGTGCACCCTCTGGATGGTGGAGACCAAAGAGAATATTCCCATTGGTCATAAAGCCAAGCTCTTGGGACATGGAACAAGATGAAAGGAAAACTCCAACAGCTTTATGTAAGCCTTGGGTCTGTGGGAGCCACACTAATACATGGGAGGGATGTGCTGTGGGGTTGGGGACTGTGTCTTGTCTTGTCTTGTCTTAGAGTATACACCTCATTGCACAGTTTTCTTGAGGTTGGCAGGTGACTTAGTGTCAGTCTACCCTGTTCTGGGACCAACCTCTCCTATCACGGGAGTCCTCTTGAGGTGGCCAGTGCCCTAGCAGCTTTTAAGTGCTCGACTCCTGCCCACCAGTTTTGTGGCTTTGGCTTCCAAGATGTCCCGTAGCAACAGATGACAAACAATAGAAGAGACACAAAGGAGAACAAAGACCATCCCTGGGAGGAAATGGATCAGTAACCAGATGTAACCAGAATCACTAAGCCCAAGGAACTAGTTCCATAAACATTTTCTCCTGCTAATCTGAGTTTAGAAAGTAAGAAGAGGACTCTGACCATCTTCTCCATTGACTCTGCAGGTAGAGGTTCCGGGAGGCTGACATGGTAAGAAATCCCACCTTCTGTGGCTGCTGGTCCTATGTCCCAGGGTCTGCCAGCTGCCCTTGTGTCCGGGGCAAGCGGGGGCCGGCGAGTTAAAGTATTCTGCCCAACTATGCCAACTGTCCAGGAGCAAGAATTCCTGTCCTTCTAGCTGGACTAAGAATCAAATTAACATGAGACAGATTAACAGCAGAAAATGAAATTTAATAGCATACGCACAGGGAATCCACACAGGCAAAATGAGGTATATATGTAGCTGAGGTACAGGGGTGCAAGAGCACCTGGCTCCGGGGGTCCCAGACGGACTGGTTTTGGCCATTCGCCACTGACAAAATCCACAGGCAGAGAAAGGAGCCGTGGTCAAAACAAGAAAGGAATTGATTTCATTGAGACCACCCACCGGGAAATCAGCACCCTAGCATCTCAAAGACTGTCTCCAGAGTGCTGAAAGTACTTCCAGGTCTATACCAGGACAATGTGGGGCAAAGGTGGGCGGGTACGTCGCATGTTGGGGTCAGGCATGTGGAATCTTGCTGGCTCAAGGCAAACCTTATTGCTTAAGGGGGTAGTTTTGGTTCTCATCATGCTTTGCCCACAGGGACTTTTTTTTTTTTTTTTTGCCTGAGTTAAAAGATAAGCTGGACAAAAGAACTTAATCAGAAAGTTTGAGGTCAGAATGCAGGTGGTTGAAGTCCTCCTTCAAATAGGAGGTTCTGCACTAAGACGGGGCCAGGGTCTGGGGCCTCAGAGGAAAGGAGTGAATTTCCCAGGGCAGTGAGAAGAGCAGATAACTGCTAATTAGATGGTGGCCCTGCCCTACAGCTGGGTCATCAGATACGGTTTATCTCAGCGAATAACCCTTATTCTGGGGAAGACCCCCAACGTGGATTCTTCTGTGTAGTTGAGGGAAGGGCAGATGTTTCTCTTGAGCTGCAGGGTTTCATTGCCTTCAGCTGAGAATAATCTTCCTACTAATGTGGTCCATCTTGGGGGTGGGCCTGCCCTTGGCCCCTACACCTTCTTTGGAAATTTTAAGAGCAACATACCCAAAATGTGATAATCAATCCATGTCCTCTGGTAAAGAGTTTTTTTAATGTGTGTGGCCGTCTGGGACCTCAACCCGGCCCTAAATTAACAGTTTTAGTAACGACACAGGGGAAGCTGTGCAAAGCATGCATAGCAGGCTTTCTGAGGACTCTCGGGCAGGAAAGGATAAGCAGTAGTTGGATATAGTTGGATGATGGCTTCAGAATTCAGAAAACTCAGTAGGTTGGGGCAATGGCTAAATCTAACAAGATGAAATTTTACAGGGATGATTTAAGATTCTCTGATGCAAAGTAACAACCGAAGTGCAGGCCAGGATTGAACTGAAATCACAGATTGTTGTAAACCGAAAAGCATTTAAGTCTTAATCATTTAGAATAAGGACAAATACATCTGCATATATTAAGGGCGTAATAATGCTCTTAGAGTCTATTAAAGGAAGTTCTTTTTCTTCTGATGATCTTGATGGTTATGTAAAAATGAGATAGAGGAAAGCATTAACTGTATACGATTTCACAAGAAGTCAAATGAGCGTGCTTAAGTAAAACACGCTTGGCATTTGAGGGGTGTCTGGGTGGCTCAGTCGGTTAAGCGTCTGCCTTTGGCTCAGGTCATGATCCCAGGGTCCTGGGATCAAGCCCCGCCTTGGGCTCCCTGCTCCGCGGGCGTCTGCTCCTCCCTCTCCCTCTGACCCTCGCCCCCAATGCTTGCACGCATGTGCTCTCTCTCAAATGAATAAATAAAAACTCTTAAAAAAAGCAAGCTTGGCATGAACGAATTATATAGAAATATCACTTACATGTAAAATTTCGGTTCTCAAGGGTCACATTAATAAAGGATCTATCCATCTCTTGAAATTTTTTTAGTTTTTGAGTGTCTCTGTTTTTAAAGTGAGAGAGGGCTACATTGCTGAAGATTTACTGCTTTTCCCCAAGATTTAATTATGATTTATATAAAATCAGAAAAGCAGATGCTTAAGGATGGGGACTTGTCCTCTGCATTTTGACCCCCACATGAACTTTCTGCGGCCGGTTTTTTTGGTCATTTGGAACTTTTTAATTCTCTTGTTTATTTTAGGTTCTGGTGTTTTGTTTTGCAAAATAGGAAATGCAATAGTGTTACTATATCCAGTGTTTCTCTTTTATTTAAAATGTCTTAATAAATTCTTTGGGATTATTGGTTTGTATCTACTTGGGCTCTCTTGGTTGTGTGACAGGATCTGAACTCACATTAGCTTAGGCACAAAAGGAGACCCGTTGGCTCTTGTGTCTGAGAGGAGGAGAGTAGCCTCAGGCTTGTCCCTCGCGTGATCCCCTCAGGACGTTCTTTTCTCTTTGTCATTCCACTCTGCACCTCAGCTAGTTAGCCACTGGCAGCATTTTCAGAGAAAATGACCGTTGCTTCCCAGCATCTATCAATTTCTAGGAAAGAGTTCTGATCCCTATTTGGGTTATATGCTTACCAATGGCTTGGAGTCAAGCCGGAAGTTTCCAGAAGGAAGGGATGTGGAGCAGACAACATAACAGATGTTTGCGACATGGTCAAGAAGACTGAATATTTTGATACCCCTCTCTCCTCTCTCAAAAGGAAATACGTGTTAAGGATGGTGGGTTGCGCACATACCAGTGGTATGGTGCCACAGATCTATTCCAGTGCCTGGATCGTCGAGATCTTTGGATCTGTAATGTTTATTTTACTGTAGCTAGATAATGGAACTTGTGTTTAAGATTGCTGTCTACTATCCCTTCACCTTCTTCTGTAAGACTTTCTGGTATTGCTGTTGAGGAGATTGTTGACAGTATGTGTTCAACATACAGTATCCCATCCCCTGCTGTCCAAGAACTGTGTAGAGATTTAGCTCCTGAAAATACTGGAGTCATTTCTTAGAGTGTAGCCAACACTGGAGAAAGCAGCATCAAAAAATGGACCTTTTCTCAAAGGCCATATGAAGCATAGGGGGACTGATGGGCATTTGGGGTGGAGGCCAGCATCTCTGTATGCTGTCAGTGGTGGAGCGAGGGAGAAGTCAGATCCAGATACCAGAAAAGCAGGTAAAGAGAGACAGCGCCCCGAGGGTTTCCATTCTAGGGGCTCCCGGGCTACCTAAGCTTGGTAAGAGTGGTTGCTCAAATTTGTTTTCTGTTGACACGTTATGCTCATTTGGGGATGTGCTTTTTAACATTTTTTTGTTCTCTAAAATTTCTCTCAATCTAATTTTTAAGAAGCATCGCTAGGATTCTTTTTTCAGGTGGCTTAAATCAGTGTTTCCTTAAACCTACAATGTTTATATATATTTTTCCATGGCTAAAGTTCAGGAATATTTAAATGTGGGAGTTTCCAGTTTTCGTTATTGACTTGTTCCGTCAAGTTGTACATTTGGTACACAAGAGGCTTTGGTATTCTGTGGTGGGGATTAGCTAGATTTAGCTGCATTAGAAAAACTTGTTAACCAGGATCCCTAAGGAACGATAACCAAACAGCCTGTTGTTGGTCCGGCTCTTGTGTGCGCACCGGGCCCTTCCCAGGAAGCCCGTGGTCCTGGGGGCCGTGCCTGGCCCAGGGGCCCTCTTCACCCTCCTCACACATTCATCTGTATCTGCCCTCGATGCGGGGGGAATTGAGATTGGGGTGGCGTGGTTTTTAAAAAACACCCCACAACGTGACCAGCAGAATTCTGTCAACTTTTGCAGCAGTAGGAGAAAGAGCCGTTAGCAGTCTCGTCGTCCCGTGTACGGACCCCAGGAAAGCTGTCATGCTCACAGAGCTCTGCTCCGGCCGGCTCCGGCCACCCCCTTCCCAGCCTCTCAGGACAGAAGGCCAGGCGCTGATGCCGTTCTGTGACTGACAGACTGGACCGTTTGTTTCTTTCTAAAATTTTGTTATGAAAAAACCTCGAACATGTAGAAAACTCGAAATCATTTTCCATTGAACACTATCAACCTGTCTAAATTCTGTGAACAACATTTTACTCTACCAGCTTTGTTGCATATTCATCCCTCAGTCTAGCGTCGTCTTTTTTTTTTTTTTCAATGTATATCAAAATAAATTAGTATTTGGAGGGTTGTTGCTTTTTGTTTTAACCTTTTACCAGTAGCTGTGAATCCTTAATCCTTGTTCTGAGATTTCAGGCATCAGTAAGCCAGTGTGGGGAGAGTGCACTGGCAAGCAGTACGGCCTAGTGCAGTTCTGACCATATGGTGGGTGTTCAGTAAATATTTGTTAAATGAGTGCAGTTCCATTAGTCCTGTTTGACTAGCTCTGTACATATACTTGAACTTGCCACTTAGGACAGTTACTTTCCAAATAAATCGTCGGTTTCCTAGGTATATGTTATCTCCGGTGTATAAGATGGACCTTCTTTTATGAGATAGTCCATGAAAGACAATTATTTAGAATTTGAAATGGATTAAAAATATATATTAAGTACTATAAAATATATCCATATGATATCTACTTTTTACCACAGTGATCATCTTGGAATGTGCGCATAGTGGTATTCCCAGGAATCCGTGTTTCTGGGTTGACGCACACTTCAAGCAGCCTCTTGAGGAAGAGGCTAAAGGAGCAGCCCCACCTCCCATCAACCAGAACAGCTTCCCGTTAGTCTGTTTTCCATGGAAATTGCAGGAAAAGTTAGAAAATCACAGCTGTTTGGTCAGCTGACCAGTATACAGCACCCTGTGGAGGCCATCGTATGGTGGGTCGTATTCCAGGAGAAGAATGTAAGTTTATCTTGCTCCCTGGATCTTAAATTCTGAGTTTAGTTGGCTAAGGGTACTGCATCATTAAAATTCATCCCAGTGGCTCTAGATAAAGAATAGTGAGCATGTTCACTGCCAGGGAATAATCTAAACATGTATGAATCTTACATGAGTGGACACATGTGTGCATCTGTATGTTCCTTTCGTCCCTGAGAGTGAGTGTGCCCAGAATGAACGATATCTCTGTTTTCACTTCTTACCTCTGTGAAGAAAGGGTGTTGGGGCACTTAGGTGGCGCAGTTGGTTGGGTGTCTGACTCTTTGGTTTGGGCTCAGGTCATGATCTCGGGGTCTTGAGATCCAGCCCTGTGTCGGGCTCTGCACTCAGTTCAGATCTGCTTGCGATTCTCTCTCCCTCTGCCCCCGCCAAATAAATAAATCTTTTAAAAAAAGAAAGAAACAGAGGGCATGCTTTTCTCCCCCCCCCCCCCGCCCCCGATGAAGTAGGTGTGTTTTGAGAACATTTTGGGATCTGATCTCTGAATGCAGTATGGGCAGCTACCAGAAACCCTCCCTGTTTCCAAAACAGAGCAGGGGCCCTCACCGTTGGTGTCCTCTTTCCTCACAATAGGGCTGACGAATCATTTTGGTAACATGTCTTCCTTTATTTCAAAACAACCATAGCCACGGTCATGAGTGTTCATACCAGCATGTTTACAAAGTGTAAGACAAAGATTGTTTTTTTTTTTTTACTGTGAAGTTTACATTTGTAACTTCCTGTTTGTCTCTATTCCCAATAGGCTCGGGTTATGTATGATTTTGCTGCTGAGCCTGGCAATAATGAACTGACGGTTAATGAAGGAGAAATCATCACAATTACAAATCCGGTAAGAGGTTTTAAAATCTGATGGTCTCTTAAGGACAATAATTATTTTTAAGATTCTATTTTTTTAATAAGTTGATAATTCAAACCCACACAAATTTTTACCCTGTTGTTTATGAAGTATTGATGGCGAAGTAAGACTCTATATTTTCTAAACAGTGAATAAAAGTTAAGTCCCCTAAAGGTAGTTGGATGGGGTTCCATCAGACAGAAATGGACAAAGAGATGTCCCAGACAGATCCCAGCCAGATCCCAGGTGTAGAGATTAGAAAGCATTCAGTGTTTCTTGGAAGTCATAGCTGAGGCTGATGGACAGCCTGTGAGCCAGGTGTTTGGCTGAATACTGCACATGTATTCTTGACATATTTTCTCCATGAACTCTGTGAGCTAGGCACTTTTAATCTGTGTTTTACAAATGAGGGTAATGAGACATAGAGGGTAAGCAAACTTGCCCAAGATCATTCTGTTTATAAGTGGCAGAGCAAGGGTGCAAAACCACATCTGCTTGGCCTCTGAGCCTCTGCTTTTTCTCTCTGCTGGGAACACGACATGTAAACAAGGGTCCCAGGGGTACGGGGCACATATGTGCCAGTAGCAGACAGGCTAAGAAAACTGGCTCTTCAAGCCAAATCAGGCAGGATCTGTGGGCCAGGATGTAGACTTTGGACTTCATTTGTAAGTAGTGGATTCATTTAAGGATTTTCTTGTTGATGTTGTTGTTAGGCAGGTGATGTGGTGAGACTTGCATTTCCAGGAAATTAATCTAGCACAGGTGTATCGAATGAACTGGCATGGCTGGAACCTGGGGATGCGACTTCAGGTCGTAGCAACAAGAATTGAAGAAAGCTGAACACAGGAGGCCTTGCAGAGTCAGACCCGGAGGCCTTGGTGCCAGATTAGATACTGTTGGAGAGAAAAGAGGCGAGGACCCCCGAGAGTTTTGGCTTTTGACCTGAGAGAATGGTGGGTTTATTAAGTATGTGAGTCAGGGAGAAAAGCTTCTTTGGAAAGATTAAATGAGTTTATTGTTAGATATGTGGAGCTTGAAGAATAGTAAATAATTAACCCTTCCCTATAGCTTTGCCTCAGTTTAAAAATGGAAAGGCCGAGCTGGAGGTGAGAGCTGGGGGTAGGCCAGCTCTCGGGACACCTTTGAGAGGAGCATGTGCAGAAGGTGGCTGGGACAGCTGGAGACGTCCTCGCAAGGGAAGGAGGAGGTGCAGGTGTCCCTCCAGGTGGGAGGGACAGGGGCCTGGGGCAGCGCAGAGACCAGGGAAGGAGAGCGGGAATGACCAGGAGAGTATGGTGGCTTCTTAAAACTGATAGTATTTTCAAAACCTGTTTTAATATGTTTTAGATACAAAAAAGAATGACTGGGTAGGAAAGGTGTATATAGTTTTAGATAATATGCTAGGTGTATATAAGTAAATAGTTTCTATTTTTAATCAGTAGAGATACTAAAGATTCCTTATCTGATTTTTTTTAATGAAGAAATAGTCTTCATTTCCTGGTAAAATAGTATTTAAGGTGTTGTCATGCTCAGAAATGGACAAAGTTGTGGTTTAATGTGATTTTTATTTTTATTATTTGTTTATTTTAAAAAACAGTCAGTTAAGCACCCAACTCTTAGTAATAAGAGTAATAAATCTGTAAATAAATAGTAATAAATAAATCTGTTTTTTAAATAAATAAAAATAAGCCATTTATTTATTTAAATAAATGTAATAAGCCATTTGTTTATTTAAATAAAATAAAATAGTAATAAAAATAGTAAATAAATAAATAATAAAAATAAAAGGAGAATGGGGAATGACCAAGAGAGAGGAGAGGCAGAGGGAGAGAGAACAGCCCCGACTCGGGGCTCCATCCCAGGACCTGGAGATCACGACCTGCGCCAAAGGCAGACGCCCAACCATCTGAGCCACCCAGGTGTCCCTTCAAGTGATTTTTAAAAGAGAGTGTAGTATTGGGGCGCCTGGGTGGCTCAGTCAGTTAAGCACCCGACTCTTAGTTTAGGCTCAGGTCATGATCTCGGGGTCATGGGATCAAGCCCCACGTCGGGCTCCAAGCTGAGTCTGCTTAACCTCTCTTCCTCTCCCTCTGCCCCTCCTCCCACATGCATGCTCGCTCTCTAAATAAATAAATAATAAATAAAATCTTCAAAAAAATGTTTTCTAAATTCAGATAGGTATTAACTAATTGAGACATGATTTATGAACTTAAGACAACTCTTAACTTTAAGGTGAAAAAGTAGGACTTTGTTGAGACAATAGATTGAAAAGTGGGAATTCTAGTATATTTTATAATTTAATTTAACATTGTTTACCCAGAAGAATGAAGGAGCCATGGATCAGTTAGCTTTTCCTAGATAATAGGCAATCCCAAAGCTTAGTGGCTTAAACAAACAACCATTTATTGTCTTGCTCAGGAACCTCCAGGTTGGCTGGATGGTTCCACTGACTTCAGCTCCCTCACGTGCCTGCAGTCACCAGCTGGTGGGCGGCTGGGGGCTCAGTGCTTTAACACGTCGTCGTCATTCAGGTGTCTGGCGATTCCCCTGCTGAGGGTTGGCTGGCTTGGGGAGGGGCGTCCAGGAGATTGGGCTTTTTCTCTGTCATCTAGCAACCGAAGTTATTCACACAGCTCTTTTGGAAAAAGCGTGCAAAGCCTCTGGAGGCTAGACTCTGAACTCACTCTATATTGTTTCTACCTCACCTCATTCTGTTGGCCACAGAGGCCACAAAGGACAGCACAGATTCCAGAAATGGGGGTGTCAGTCTACTTCTTGACAGTCGGGGCTGCATTTTTGTCATCTGCCCCCACCCAGTGAATAGAGAGGAATTACACATGAATGACACTGTAGCCTATTGAATGGGCTACTTTTCAGTCTTTGATCACTTGTTTGATTTTTCTTGTTTTTAGATGATATCATTTTCCAGAGTAAAGAGAAGCCTTAAGAATTTATAACTTTGAGGGCGCCTGGGTGGCTTAGTAGTCCCTTAAGCATCCAACTCTTGGTTTTGGCTCAGGTCATGATCTCAGTGTTGTGAGATCGAGCCCCGCGTCAGGCTCTGTGCTTACCCTCACTCGCTTGCACTCCCTCTCTCTCAAATAAACCTTTTAAAAAAATTTATAACTTTGAACAGTGTTAGCTCTGTGGGAATAAAGAGCTTAACATTAATTATTTTTTCAGGTATAACAAAGCAAAATTTCTGTAGGAAATTCCAACTATAATGTCATATTGTTTTCTCTCTCTTTTAAACTTTATTAGGATGTTGGTGGAGGATGGCTGGAAGGAAGAAACAGCAAAGGAGAACGGGGGCTTGTTCCCACAGACTATGTTGAAGTAAGAACTTATTGTCATCTAGTAATTTAACCTGGTCTTTGTCAGACATCTTTTTATGAATTACGGAAAGTAGCAACTTTATTTTTAATAAAAAAAATTTCCACTGTAAAAGTAATACCTGCTAATTATATAAAACGTGAAAAATACACTGAAGTAGAACTAAGAAAAAATGTTACCTAGAGACCCACGCTCCAAAGAGTGACTCCAGATATTTAAATTAAGTTCCTTCTTGGGAGAGCAACTTTTAATTATTCTGAATAAATGTCCCTATTTTTCCTTTGTTTATATTGTGTAATCGCTGTTGCCTGTAATACTGTTTATATTACAGAGTTCATTCACAAAGTTTAAAAAGATTTCTTTTTAAGGAGCTCTCTTTGCTCTCTGCTGGTTTAGGACCTATCCCTCAGCCCATTCTCCCATTCCCATAAACAGAGGAGCGGCTCTTGGATGAGCTCCTGGGAGCTACTAACCTGGTTTAAGCTCTGTGCCCATGGATGGCAAGGATAGTGTTCCAGCCCCTGGAAGGAGCCTCCCACCTGGGACACACCCACTCAGCTGACAAAGCCCCACTCTGAGCCAACCTCCTGGCGCCCCCTGCTGGTTGTCTGTAGGTCACTCAAACTTGAGATCTGGGTACTTGGTCAGCTTGCCTCTCCCCCCTCAGGTGACCAACTGAAACCAAGGTTGCCTGGTGCCCTGTGAGTAAAACGGGAGTGAGATCAAGAACAAGGGGCCTCTGGTTCCCCTCCAGCAGAGAGGAATGATGCCCCGGGGGGGATGTTTACCTGGGTGCTGTCTCTCTGCCTGTTGTTCCTGATGGAGAGTTGGGCTGGGGAGTTTTGAACCCTCTGGAGAATCTGATGAATCTGTGGCTCCTCTCAGAAATCTGTGCATGTGCATGCACCCCAAGCTCGCCTGTGCAGTTCCAGAGGGCTCACAGGCCCCTGGACTCAGCCCACCTGTCTTAATGTTTGTGTCGTGCTTTACCTCTGTGCACCGTGCAGGCAGGATCCTAAAAATGGACAAGAAGGAGAACAATCTGGGGATTTAAGTTGGTGCTGGCATTGATTGCATTTTCTAGAACTCTGCATACTTCTGGAAAGGAATAGTTAATATAGATGTTCAAAGGCTACCCTACCTTTTAAGAATATAAGCCTCTTTTCCATAATAGATGACAATTTTTGCTTGCTTTTAGAGACTCTAACTCTGAACTACTCCTAATCTATGAAAAAACTGTGGTTCTTTCTATTATTCAGATTTTGCCCAATGATGGAAAAGACCCATTTTCTTGTGGAAATTCAGTGGCTGACCAGGCCTTCCTCGATTCTCTCTCAGCAAGTACGGCTCAGGCCAATTCGTCAGCTGCCATCAGTAACAACCAGGTGAGTCTTCCATCAACTGGCTGGACTGGGAGAGCAACGCCTCTGTGATGGCTCATGATGCATTCTAGCGGTTGCCATTCCCTGAAAGCACAAAGTAGCTGTTAGATGTCTGTGTGGCATTTCTGTTGGGCATTAACAAAAACTTGCCTGTTAGACCAGCTGAAGACTGTTTTTATTTTTATTTTTATTTTTTTCTAAAGATTTTATTTATTTGTCAGAGAGAGAGCCAGAGGCAGGCAGAGGGAGAAGCAGGCTCCCTGCTGAGCGAGGAGCCCGGTGTGGGACTCAATCCCAGGACCCTGGGATCATGACCTGAGCCGAAGGCAGACGCTTAACCGACTGAGCCACCCAGGTGTCCCTGAAGACTGTTTTTAAAGTTGATTATAAGAGAGAATGCAGGGTGTTCGTTGAGAGTTGCTTCCAGAAGTCTGGCATGATACAAACACAGACCCTATAAGGGGCAAATATTCTCCCAAGTGGGGAAGGAAAGGCAGGGTCCCACGCTGGGGCGATGAGTGTCAGAGCTCCAGCCGAAACAGGAAATGATTTCTCTGACCTTGGCATGTTTCTTACACTCTCATCTTGCAGACGCAGTGCAGGTGAAAGTGGCCACAGATCCAGCGCTCAGTGCTCGCCACTGCTATTGCATTGTCTCTAGGAAACTTAAAGCCGTGGGATGGGTTGAGAAAAATACACTGAAATTTGACATTAATTTTAATGAAAAGTTTGACCAGTTTAGGTGACTCTGCCTAGTTCAGTTATCGTTAAATGATTACCTTGGGTGAGCGGCAACAAGAAAAGTCAGAAGATGGAGATCAAAATGTTACCGCTTCCTACATCCGTAGAAACAAATGGGCTTTAGGGCATGTTATTTCTTGATATTCTTTAACTACATAGAATGTTTTCAATTATGTGAAGCCTCATAGTCCTATCACTGTAAATATTTGCTTACAGAATATTTAAATCTTAACCTTACAAGAGAATTTATCTAAGTGCTATTACCGTATGTTAACTGCAGATTTTATACATTTTGATTTATTTATTTTTTAAAGATTTTATTTATTTGAGAGAGAGAGAGAGTGAACAGGGGAGGAGCAGAAGGAGAGGGAAAAGCAGACTCCCCGCTGAGCAGGGAGTCCCGACTCGGGGACCCAATCTCAGTGTCCCAAAATCATGAGCTGAGCTGAAGCCAGACACACCTAATCAGCTGAGCCACCCGGGCACCCCGATTTTATACATTTTTAAATAGCTTTTGGTGGACATCCTGAATTACAAATTAGTCTGGCCCAAATATTTAAAATTCAGAGGCAAAAGTGGTCACCGTAGTTGAGCATTTTCCTGCATTTTGTTACTGTAGAATACCTGAGAACATTGGTCAGTTAAACATTAACTCAGGATAAAACATGAAGAAACAGCAGTCAGGCCTCACTTGAAGTTGTACCAGGGATTCTCAGCATGAGCGCTGTGGACACTGGGGCCTGAGCACCACGTTGTGCGGTTTAGCAGCACCCCTCGCCTCTGCTCTTTGCGGGCCAGCAACATCGAGTTGCTCTCGGGTGTAACCACCAAAATTATCTGCAGATGGTGCCACGTGCCCCTGGGGGCAAAGCCGGCTCAGCTGAGTTTACCAATTAAACAAAAACATCCCTGAAATAGGTTTGCATCGAGTAAAAGACGACATTTTAATAAAAGGGAATGATGCTGAGATGATTTAGAATAAGCAAAGGAAACAAAAGATGGAAAAGTACTCATCCTATTTTAATTCAGGGACCTACTTCAGCCACTGTCTCAGGATGGACTAAAGCACTCTGACCACAAATTCACCATCAGGCTCAAGTCTTATTCTGTTACGAAGTAGCTTCCTCGGTATTTAAATGTAGCAGTAGAAACTGAGTAGCATTAAGTCGAAATAAAACCAACTTTTTGAAGGTGGATTTTACTAATCCATTCTAACATTAAATCTAACCAGATCCTTTGAAAGCAAAGAAAAAGTGAACTGAAACTAGAAGTAACAAAATATAGAAAGCATGACCATAATTAATTAACTGAGCATTTGGATTTAATTTAAATGAAAAAAAAATTTTTGAGAGAGAGAGAGAGTAGGTAGGGAGGGACAGAGCGGGAGGGGGACAGAGAATCCTGAGCAGGCTCCATGCCGAGCCTGGAGCCCTACGCGGGGCTCTGTCCCACAGCCCTGAGATCACGACATGAGCCAAAACCAAGAGTCAGACGCTCAACCAGCTGAGCCACCCAGGTGCCCCCTTCTCAAGTAAAAACATCTGTGCTTTCAGTTATCTGGAATAGAAGAAGAATTTAAATAGACCAAAATGGTGGTGCGTTTATAAATACCATGAAAAATGTCATGAATAAGAAACCAGGCAGCCATTTTTAATTGGTAGCTTTTAAAAACTTTTGCTGTCAGGTTTACTCATTCTTTCATTATCTAAATATCAATAGGAAAAAACTATTTTTGTTCCAGGGTTATGCCCCTTGGGATTTTCTCATTACTCTGGCAGTGTGTGCTCTCCCAGGGGTCAGTTTTATTTGGAGGAGCCAGCCCTGACCTCTCCCCGGTCAGGCCATGCAGGGCGCACCCCCCCTTTCCACCCTGCACACCCCTCCGGATCAGTCTGTGTTTGCTCTCCTCGGCACCAGTTATTTTAAATCTGGCTTTCTTCCCACACAGGCAAGGTGCAAATAGCCAATAAACATAGGAAAATACTCATTTTTAGAGTCCTCTATTAAAGGGTCAGAGAATTAAAATGTTTTAATACCGAGTATGAGGAAAGGCATGTTCAGACAGGCATGTTCTGATGCAAAGCTAGAGGAAGGATAAATTGATGAAGCATTTGGAAGGCAGTTTGATAACATGCATTACTATTTAAAATGCATGCAGTCTCTGACCCAGCAGTTTACTTGCAGAGCTGCTCTGGGAACACAGCCACGTGGGCAGAAGCTTCGCCGCGCGTGGTTCCAGCAGCAGGAGGCTGGGACACATGCATCGGGCAGGAGGGGCCTGGCCAGGCAGACCCCAGGGCAGCCCCGCAGGGGGAAGCATGCTTCCGGTGGGAGCAGGAATGTAGATTTAGATGCACCAATGTGGACGTGTGATTGTTTTCAAAGGCACATCAGTATGGGTAATGGTACCTTTCCCAGGCTCAAATACACATACACCACAGATGCAAATTGTGTAGAATATTTATCAAAGGATAACCCAGAAATGAATCAAATTCTCATTGTTTTCTTACTCAAATACAGATTTTTAAGTTGCATGAGGACCGCTATTGCATTACCTTTAGAAAAGATGAATCATTTTTTAGTGGTTCACCTTAGTTTCACTATTAGTTCTCTATCTGGGATTTTACAGCTTCAAGGGCGATTCATATGGGTGGCCGTGCCACCAGCCTCATTCAGAGACCTGTGGACGGTTGCCCTCATCTTGATTTGCACCCAGTTATCAGTGTTTAAATGATACCATTGCCCCGATTCTGAAAAACTGCTCACAGTAGATCTTTACGAACCTCCTATATGGCTGCCTCTGTGGATTCCACGGTAATTAAAGGTTCTGTGAACCTAGATGTTTCATCTGAAGGTTTTTGAGAGATTTCTTTTTCTATCTTCGTTAAATACTGGCAAGAACCACCTTCCTGGGATAAACTGCTTCTCTGTTTCTCGCGCTGCATCCCAGTTCCCTGGGAGTCTCTGGTTTCCTGCTTCCCAGTTCCTCACCCACTGCTCTGGCCGCCCCCCGTCCCCCCTGCCCTCCCCTCCCCCGCTGCCGCCCAGGCAGGACGGGGTCAAGGGCCGCACCTGAGCCTGGCGGTCAGACCCGGTGTGACAAACCGGCGCCACCGTATGAGCTTCCGGAGTTGGAGGATTAGAGCCCTTGGAGGAGGTTACACGTGGGAGACATTTCCTAAATACTCTTCCTTCTCGTCTCCCCTCTCCCCTTCTCCGAGGGATGTTCTCGATGGCTTACCCTGGTTCATAACAGCCTCTCTCCCTCTCCTCCAGCCACGGACATGTCTCTCCAGTCTTGAGTTTTCTCTTTGGTCTACTCCATTGCCAGCTTCTTGTTGACCGTCTCTGTCTGCCTCTCCGTTCTGTTCCTCAAGACGCATCGTGAGCAGATCACTCAGCATTTCCCCACAAAACTGGTTTCTCTCTCTCACTCTCCCGTATCTTCTCTCGGGAACGTTCTCACTGCCCTCCTTTTATTCCTCTGTGAGACCCTCGCCAAGCCGGTTCCTGACGGGTGTGGCCTGCGCCCTCAGATGGGAAAGGGCAGGAAAGCCCTCGCTTCTCATCCCAGGACTCTGGCTCTGTGTGACTCCGGGGCAGCGCCGTGGCTTCTGTGCCTCCACTTCCTCTTCTGGAAACTCCCGTGGAATGGCAGGAACGCGCAAATGGAGAGATGGGCTCAAGTGTTCAGAGCAGTGCTTGGTACTCAGCAGGGACTTCATAACTGTTTGCTTTAGTAGCTCAGATACCACTGCCTCTAAAATAAGACGGTAAGTATGTCAGTTCTTTGCTCGAGCAACTCTCGGGGCTCCCCCATTGCCTCCTGAAGCGCGAGACCAGTTCTACGCGTCGAGAGAGCCGTGTGTGGAGCAGGTGGTCCCCGTCCTGTCGGTAACCATGCAGACCTGGGGCAACGCGCAGTAGGGAAGGCGTGTGAGAAACGCAGCTGCTCTTGAGGTGCCACTAGATACTTTTCCAGCCTCAGTTGTATTTCTCTGACTCCCCAACAAGGCCCCGTCCTTAACGTTATTCTTCCTTGTGTATCAGGCTCCGGGCCAGACGGGCTCTGCTGCAGATATGCCCCGTGCTAGTCCCCCTTCTGTCTCTTTTGCGCTCTCCTCCAAGAACGGGAGAATAACTCCTTCTGTCTCTCAAGTCTGCCCGGCCCCCAAGGTCCAGCTCAGATACCGCACCCCTTTTGAAGCCTTGTTTGGTCTTTCCTTCTCTCGATTCCCGTAGTGCTATTGGTGACTCTTATCACAAATTTATTTGTGAACTCGCAAGCTTGGTGAGAAGCAGAGATTTTGTCTTATTTTTTTTTTCTATTCCCATAACCTGTAAGAGGCCTTGCACCATAATAGAATGCTCTGCACATGTTGGAATGATTTTGTTGTTGTTCTTTCATAAATACAGCAAAAGGTATTTTACGGTGGAAAATGTTAGGAGATTTACTGATTTCAACCTGAATTCTGCCAAGGGAGGTTGTGTTGTTCTCAGCATTGGCTGGAGGACTAGGAGCCATCATTACACCTCATTCTACCATCTGCTGATTCAGAAATAGTTCATTCCCTTACAGGAAATCCACTGGGATTGTTAACTACTTTTTAACCATTTAGATATTAAACAAATGCTCAAAGTTAAGTGGGTATTTAGGGAAATAACATCTTTTTATTCAGAGCTTTTCAGTGTAATGGTATTTGTTATGAAGGATTTTTAATTGGTTTAGGGATAAAGAAGGCAATAGTAATTTTATGTTGGAACTACATTTTACTTTCTCATTTCTCAAAAAAAAAAATCCATTTTTAGGCCATCCTAAGACCATTTTGTAATTCATTTAAAAATAAATCAGAAGAATGCTCTACACAGGTATTAGGTTTGCTTGTTATTTCATTATGTCCAGTAAGATCTGTAATGCCATAGACTTCTCACCGTCGTTTATTGAGATTTCCTCTTTACAAAACCCCATTGGAAAGGTTCTCTCTGTCTCCCCACCCCCATATGAATCCCTTTTAATGGACTACAGGGCTTTGTTAAAGAAGGTTGTAGACATCTGTTTAAAGGATTTGCTGACATTTTCTCCAGAACTGCATCAGGCTAGCGATACTAACTTTCCATGCTTTTTTGGTCACAGATCCTTGCTTTGTATAAGACAGCTTTATGCATCTAGGGAATCTTTCCAAAAGTTCATGCCGTGAAGTTCATTGTTGAGGGTGGTTTGTCATTGTTGTTTGTTTTCGTCGAACAGGAAACAAATGACGAAAGGGAAGGATTTGTTTTGTTTTTTACCTGAACAGTGCTTTGATGAAGGGCCAGTGAGCGTTGTTATAACATAGCCCATCATCAGAAGTGTCTGTAAGCCGGTCTCTCGTGGACTTTTATTAGATCCGTCTGGAAACTACTTGTAGCATCATCCTGTTTGGGACATACAGTGACCTATTTTAAGACATTGCACTAACAAAGTAAGTCAACTCTCTAAGCTAATACAAATATTTCCCACTTCTTAGGACAAATTAATAAAATAAATTTTCATTTTCTGTATTTAAAAAATAAATAACTGGAGTTGACATCTGTGGGTTTAGAATGTGAATTAACAAAGGGTTTGTTAAACCAGTTAAACTTTTTGGGTCATTTCCAATCAGTACAAACAGCTTTAATTGGTTCTTGTGACCTAACCTCATCTTTTTTTTTTTAAAGAATATAGAAGTTTTATATTCTGACCAGTGGTTTTGTGACGTTAGTAGAGGTTCATCTGAATTAAATGAATTACAGTTAGATAATGTCCTTTGAGCAAAAGATCTATAAGGAACAAAACAGGAAATTTTACAAATTCTTCTACATTCTGAGTGGAAATGGCTGGGCTCTCTACATAAGAAAATTTTGTACCCTCTGTAGGCTCTTTTGAGACAAAGAGTTAAATCTTTGTCAGAAACCATTGAAATGTGCTTGGACATCACAGTATTCGCTTTCTGCCCCTGCTTCCTGACACAGCTGGCATATGGTCATCATATGTCGGATGAAGGAGAGATGTCACAAAGATTTTGGTGCCTCAGTCATACAGATGAGTTGTCAAAACAAAAGAAGAAGAAAAACATAAATAGCCTCCGACTTCACAGAGCAAGCAACTTTCTTTTCATTCCTGTTGCAAATCCCTGGACAAAGTCTTGCCCTGGAAGGAAGGAATTTTGTAACTATAAACTTCCATCTGTGCTTCCAAGCAGGGGACCATTCGTGAGGGTGTAGTGGAATGAGAGGCCATGGCAGATAAGCCACCTGACAACAGAACGTGTGAGCGTGGGACGGAGGCACAGCAAGAACTCCCCTTGTGTGGTGACAAGGGGAACCTTCGATTGCTTCCACGGCCTCTCCCCCAAGGTAACAGTGTAAAAGGTAGTGAGCCCGTGATTCGGGACTCCTCTTACCTGGCAGACTTATCAGGCCGAGTGGTCCGCATTGACCTGTATTGATTGGAGCGTCTCCTCTAAGGAAGCCATGACCACCCATCCGTTTCTTTTGAGCCGTCGTATGTCCTTTGTACTCAGTGTGCTGGTTTGGTAGAAAGCCAGATAGAAAGCAATCTTAATGAAATATACGTTATCTTTTTCATTAATTCTCAGACCTCAGTAACCCTCAACGTCCAGCCTAGTGTAGGAGGACGCACAGAGAAATAGTGGCATCATTACCCTTCCCTGCATCTTGCCCCAGTGGCTCCCGTGTGGCTACGTTTGTGACGTGTGCAGTGCAAGTTGTCCTCAGACCATGTCTTGTGTGCTTACCGGGAGACCAGCGACCGAGTCAGATCTCACCACTGTTAGCCAAAGTAGGGGTGTGCTTCTTCCTGGTCCAGGTTCCCGGAAGATGTCCTGTAAGAAGCAAAATACAGCAAAATATAACAAAACCAGAACCTATCATTTTTGTGGACTCGTGTTTTTATTTTCTTTAAAAATAATTTTTAAGAAGAACCCTTTATTATTATAGAAGCAGTACGTAAACACTGTAGAACATTAGAAAATTCAGGCTAGCCAACAGAAAAGCATCACGTCCCCACCGTGCACCACTGTTTACACCTTGGCCCATACCTTATTTTCCCTGCTTGAACGTGGCTATCCACATGTATACCCGTATGAGACACATACAATACATACTGTTTGTAACCTTTTAAAAGGTGACAGTCCTTTTCAGTAAATTTTCATCTTGTGTAATATCCAGACCAACTTTAATCTACCCAGCAGACCCCGGAACGTCTTTTACAGCTCGTTTAGGAACTGCCGTTCCGTGTAGGGCCCAGGCTCTAGGTCTGGTTATGTCCACTGTGTCCCTCACACGTCTCCTTTCTTTCCGGCACAGCCCCGACTTTTTTGTTCTTAGCTGGTTTTCCTGTATAATTCCTGTCTTTTGGATTTGTCAGATGGTTCCTTTGGTATTGGTATTGTCAAGTTGTTCCTCTCTCCTCTGTACTTGTAAATTGGAAGCTGTACCTAAGGTCTCAAAAGGATTCAAAGTGAACATTCTGGGCAAGAATATACCATAGGGATATTGTATATTAATGCTACAGCACATCAGAATCAGCCCACCATTACTGATCAGAATGACCTCGGGTCAGGGTAATGGCAGTCTTCTGCTTCCACCGTCTGGTCATGTTCTCTCCTTGTGACCAGAAGGTAATCTGTCTGGTGTTAATTCAGTGCTATTAATCATTCACCTAATAGTTTACCACCAGGTGGTATCTTCGCCTGAATCAATAAAGCGATTTCTTCCACATTTACTGAGGTGGCTTTCTTCTGTAAAATAGCACTTTTCCTTTATCAATTGGAGCTGGTTAGCTACCTTGGAAAACAGTTTCTACTGGAATTTGGTATAGATGTCCAGTTCTTTCCCTTTCACTGCCAGTTTTCCAGGTAAGAAGTTGCTTTAATATAAGCTCCTCAAGTAGTGACAAATGAGTTTTCCGATTTTTTTGGTATTGTTGAGGACCCAAGAGTTTCCACTGATCCCGTGTGTTCCCACTGGCGTGGGTTTTTCTTTTTTACGCTTAAAATTACCACCCACTGGAAGCCCATCAAAATGTTTCCTCTGTCTCATCAATATCTGGAAGCTTTCTTGCTCTTAAATATTCTTGCTAATTCTATTGTCTGTGTCATTACTGGGTCAGCTTTGACTGATTGGTTTTTCCTTGTTGTGGCTCATATTTTTTGCTACTTTTCATGCCTGGTGATTTTTTATTGGAAGCCAGACCTTGTGATTTTTACCTTGTTATATGCTGGGTATTTTTGTATTCCCATAAATATTTTGGGGTCTTGTTCTGGCATGAAGTTAGGTTACTTAGAAACAGTGTAACCCTTTCACATTATTTTTAAGCTTTTTCAAGTGGGACCAGAGCAATAGTTTTAGTTTTAAGTGGAAAACTGGATCATGTTGATAGCCTACTTTGTATGTTAATTGATTTCCAAAGTCAAGTTTATCTACATCTAGAAAATGGAAATAATACCACCAACTTAACAAGAGAGTTGTACCTGAAAAGTGCATCCCTGTGACACCATGTGAGCGTTCTAGTAATGACTTCCCTACTGGAGAACTGCAGAGCTGGGACTCAAAGCCTCGGAACGGGGCTCCACAGCTCTCCTCCTGACACCAGTTCCAGTTTGGCCTTGAGTAGCTTCATGGGAGCATATCCGTTACCTGTTGTCACGAGGACGCTGCGTACCGAGCCAGGGAGAGCCTCCAGAGCACGCACCAGAGGCCTTTGCTCGTGCGGGCACGGCCTGGCTGGCTCCTTCTGCCCTCACCTGGGCCCGCTGGGCGTCACTGTGACACCGTGTCTCCTTCTTGTCAGCCAGGTGGCTTTGCTCATCTCACGTGCCCAGTGGCTTTGAAAACACTGGTTCAACATCTTAACATTCTGAAAAGCTTGGCTTTGTGTTTCCTCTGGAGTTTCTTTCCTTGGCTGTGTGACTCGCATGATATTTGTTCCATTCCTTCTGTGCTGCTTAGGATTATTTTTGGTGCTTCAGTGACACCGTGATGTGACTGACAGCAGCAGTCTCCAGAGTGCGCACTGACCATAACCCACTCCTCCGCAGTTGGGGCTTTGCTTTTGCACGTAATGTTTGTGAACGCACCGCATGCTAGAATTTTCTGGTGAACTTAGCCCTGCCACGAATTTGCTGTCTCTAGTTAAAAGCTTTGGTATGCTCTTTTTTTATTCACTTACTGAGCACCCTTTTTGTTTTAAGGTGGATATTTTGGCTCAGATTGGTTGTATTGAAAGTCTCAGCCAGTCACCACCTTCTTCATCTTCTCCTTCTCCTACCATAAATAAGGTAAAGCTCAAACTTGAATGCAAGAGGAAATAAACATTTAAAGCCCCTCAAAGTAGCCCTTTTCCCCAACTGAGGTGATTGTTTCAGGTGAAGTATATTCCAGAAGGCCGCCTTGGGGCGTGGAGACACGGGGTGGAATCGGCAGGAATTGGCAGGGCAGCTGGGATTTGCACCTGGGGGAGCTTGTCACTGACACTTGATTGGGGATCTGTTCCGTGGGCAGTGAGAGCTAATGAAGGGTTCTTAGTCACGTGGTTGACAGTCAGGAGCTGTCTGGTACCATAAAGGGCAGTAAGGAAGACGATGAAGCCCTTACAGAAGGAGAGAGGAAGGAAGGCCAGAAGAAAGGAAGAGAAGAGGCCACTCTGGGCTTGAAGCCGTGGCTCAGGAGCAGAATGGGTTGTTCAGCCAAATGCCTGCGGTTGGGGGCACAAGGGTTATTGGGGTTGAGGGCAAAGGGGTCAGAGGCCACGGGGTGATTAAACCAGGTCATCCTAGCAGGTTGTCACAGGAGGGGTTGGGCTTTGAAGATCTGGCATCTAGCACCCAGAAAATGTTTGTGCCAAGCGCCCCAAGAAGGGATATTAGGGGTTGAAAAGACAGAGGTCAGAGGCCAATGCATGGCAAGGTAGATTCAGAGAAAGGAGGAGACAGACTGTGTGAGCTGGCTACTAGTTGCTGGTATTAGAGGAGGGGCGCTGGAAGTCAGGAAAGGCCATCTGAGAGTGAGAGAGAGAGAGGTCAGTGATCGAAGCTGGAGAGGTGTCCAGTGGGCCGAGCTTTGAAAGATTTATCAGCAAGAGTCACCTTGAAACAAGGTAGAGGGAATGTCCCAGGAAAAACAACAGAGAAGGAAGCAAATAATTACTAGATTTGCCTACAGGGATTTCATAACCTAGGTAGGAGCTGAGATCATATAGGTAACCAAATATATAGCAATCAGTATAAGCAATTTATAAACCAAGTAGTTTTGTTTATTTTTACCCTAATTAATTTCTTTTGTAAATTTCATTCATTTATTTTTAAATTTAAGTATGCTTTGCATAAAGTGTTATTTTAGTTTCGGATGCAATGATTCAGTAAATCTGTATATTTCTTAGTGTTCATCTTGATAAGTATACTCTGAGTCCCCTTCACGGAGCTCACCAATCCCCCACCTCCCGTCTGGCAACCACCAGTTTGTTCTTTGTACTTAAGAGTCTTTTTTGTTTGTCTCTTTTTCCCCTTTGTTCATTGTTTGTTTGTTTTAAATTCTGTATATGTGTGAAATCGTATGGTATTTGTCTTTGACTTATTTCACTTAGTATTGTGCTGAGGTCCATCCATGTTGTTCAGATGGCAAAATCATTCTTTTTTATGGCTGAGTAATAGTCCCCGTGTGTGTGTGTGTGTGTGTGTGTGTGTGTGTGTGTGTGTGTGTGTGGTCTTTATCCATTCATCTATGGATGGCCACGTGGGCTATTGTAAATAATGCCACAGTAAACATAGGGGTGCATGTATCTTTTCAAATTAGTGTTTTTGTTTAAACGCAGTAGTTTTCAAAAGAACTTTTTTTTTTTTAAGGATACTTGCTGTGACTGGTTCACATCTGATTGTTTCCTCGATGTCGATGAAAATCTTTTTTTGCTAACATTATAGTCTTAACGTCACGGCAATGTTGACCCTCAGTCTTCCTGTTCTACTTTATAAGCCTCTGTTCCTTTTCAGTTTCCTTCATGTAACTCGCACCAGCCTTTCTGAATCTGAGGCAGACTGCCTGGTTTCAAATTCTAAGCCTGAAATTCCCGGCCAGAATTTCAGCCTGGCTGCCTGACCAGAACCCGTGCCCTTGACTGTGCTGCCCTTGACTGTGCTGCCCTCAGCCTATCATTTCATGGGGGGGGCGGCGCTCGGTCAGGGCTTGATGGAAACACTAGACAAATGAATGTCTGTACTTACTGTCCTCTTACTATCCAAAATTTCTGTACTTCTTGAAGTTCTCATTCTGAAAATAAAAACCTCATAGAGTTTGGAGAGCACAGAGTATATATTGCTGAGTATAACTCCCCTCCTTAAAGAAAACCAGGGAGGAAGGGCTTCTCTTAAGTGAAGTGTGCTTGGCAGGCCCTCAGCATGACTGCCTTCATTTACAGTGTCCGCTAGAATGCCTTGCGAGTATCACCATGTAAGGTGTATATTTGAGAAATTCACAGGCATCTGGATGAAATGTCCTTCTGCTGTTAATATTTGACTTAGAGCAGAATCACTAGTAACTTCACTCTTTTTCTTGAAGGTATAAGAGATGTTTGAATGGAATCATACTTCACATGTAAAACATACACTCTGTTTTTTATGGTTCTGGTGTGTGACAGCAGTTTTCCCCACATGTGTCAAAAAAGGCCAACCACGATAGTATTCTAGAGCATTAGGTATATTAGACAGTTTGGGTAATTTTCTTGCAAATTCCCCCTTCCTGTGTTCCTTTTTTTTTTTTTTTAACACAAGTTTTTTTTTTTATGTGAGAAAGAAGACTCAAAGGGGAAAATTTGCTATTCCATGTTGTTAGATAAACAGATTCAATATTGAAATTGTTTTTTTTTTAAGGCACTGTTTGTTTTCCCTGAATTTATCTGTAAGTTTAAGGTGATACAAGTAAAAATCAACACATTTTTCAAAATTTGACATTCTGATGCAAACGTTTAGATTGTTTTACCTTTTTTTTTTAATTCTTAAATTTTTTTTTTTTTTTAAAGATTTTATTTGACAGCACAAGCAAGGGAAGAGGCAGGGAGAGGGAGAAGCAGGCTCCCGCCCAGCAGAGAGCCCAACGTGGGACTCGATCCCAGGACCCTCACGGCCTGAGCCAAAGGCAGACATTTAACCAACTGAGCCACCCAGGCGCCCCTAGATTGTTTTACTTTTAAAATATTAAGCTGATGCTAAGGTTGATTTGTAAAAATAAACCAATAAAAGATTTTTGCTAAAGTATTAATGCTGTTCTATCTAGTGGGCTCACAAGTCACTTGGTACTTGTACAAATGGATTCCTAGGAGACAAAAAAGAGTCCATAAATAGGCCCAAGTCCAGCATAAGAGTAAGGTGACATTTCAGTTCAGTAGGGGAAAGATGGATTTTTCAGTAAATGGTATTAGGCCAACAGACTGACTACAAGAAAAAATTAAGTCAGATTCCCACATTATTTCTCCCACCAAAGTAAATTACAGGCAAATCAAAGATTTACGATTTTAAAATCAAGGAATTAAACCCCCAAAACTGTGGTTGCCTCAAGTGGACGGGGCAGGGTGAGAAGTGGGCTGCAGGTTCTCTCACTGTAATAGTCCTTGAAACCAGGTGCCATGTATTGCTTTCTCCAAAGTTTTATTTACGCTCTTAATAATTGAACTGTAAAATTACGTAAAGGAATAATTGGGAAAATATTTTTAAAATTAATTTTGGAGCATGGCAGCCCCTTTTATGCATGGCAGAACCCGTTGGCAAGTTGGGAGTGTAGGAATGGAACTGTCGAATGGAACTGTACAATCTCTTTGGAAAGCGGGTTGACAGAATCTGTCAGCTGAGAGAGCCCATTCTCCTTAGCCCGCCAGTTTCTCTTCTGGGAATTGCACGTAGTTGTATTGGACACGTGGGGAAGGATGTGCAGGGAGGTGCACTGCAGCATTATTTACGGTAGCAAAACACTGACAGCACGATACGTGAGCATCGGCATATGCTGGTGAAGCTGTGGGAGTTAAATATGGTGGAACAAGCCATGGGGAAGAGCCACGTCACCCATCTGTGCTGATGGACCACAGAGAACACGTCAGGCCGTGAAATGAAAAAAACGAACATAAGTGCAGAGCACAAAGGTTTAGAAACAAAAAGGACCTCTGTACGCGGGATGTTCGATGAAGTATATGGAAGGAATTCATTGGTGGTAGTTGTCTGAAGAGAATGACCGGCAGCCTGGTGGCCGGCATATTCTTTTACTCTGTTTGCGTTGTGTTTTGTTTTTGTTTTGTTTTTTTTTTTACTTTTCCATATAAAAATTAAAACCTAGTCAAAGATATAGTGGATTTGCTTTAAAACAGTTAAAGCAAATGAAACACATCCTCGTCGGCATGGATAATCTCAAAAACACGATTTAAGTGAAAACGAGACAGCTTGCAGAGAGACACATCCCATGTAATGTTGTGTAGGTCAGTTTTAAGAACCTAAAGCCGTTATTTAGGACCGTGTATGTATGCAGTGGAGGTACGAAAACATCCTTGGGAATGGATACAGTTCAGGGAAGTACTTGCTGGGGGGTCGGGGAGAAGAAATTTCGAGTACGACAGCCACGTGTCATAGTCCCTTTGTTACTGGTTGTCAGGTTCCAAGGAAGCAGGGCAAAAAGTTAACATAAAAAAAAAAATGTATCAGGTTGATGCTGCTCTTTGTGCTTTCCTTACCTAGTTATTTAAATGTAAAATTATTATTTAAATTTAAAATTGTTTTAAACTTATGTCCGTTTTTGCAGCACCCCTAGTATATTCTATTGTTAAGTGATTCCTACTGAATTGAGTAATGCTTTTGAGAAGTCACAAATAGTCTTTCTCCTTTTTTTTTTTTTTTTTTTTTTTACCTCTGACAGCAGGTCAGCAGTGGCAATGACCCCTGGTCAGCCTGGAGTGCTTCCAAATCTGGAAACTGGGACAGCACGGATGGCTGGGGGGCCAAGCCAGAGGGGACCACGGCCCAAAGGAACACCTCCAATAACTGGGACACCGCCTTTGGTCACCCCCAGGCCTACCAAGGACCAGGTGAGGAGGGGCGCTCTGCTGGTGACCGGGCCCACCCTGAAAGTGACTGGGGAGGGCATCCGAGTTAAAAATAGAATTTAATCAGGGCTGCCTGGGTGGCTCTGTCGGGTAAGTGTCTGCCTTCGGCTCAGGTCGTGATCCTGGGGTCCCGGGATCGAGCCCCGCATCGGGCTCCCTGCTCAGCAGAGCCTCCTCCCTCTCGCTCTGTCTCTCCCCTCCGCTTGTTCTCTCTCAAATGATAAAGAAAGAAAATCTGAAAAAAAAAAAAAAAGATATTTTAAAAATAGAATTTCATCAAAGGAGCACTCTCAGATGCTCTTGTCACTAACCGCAAACCTAGATTTCTGGGCCCAAATGTGGGTAGTCGTTAATTATAATCTCTAGTCCCAGCTCCACGATCCGCATCGGAGTCGCTTGCAGGGGCCAGGCTCGTAAGGCAGGAGAGCAGAGCGGCCCCGTGGCTGTGGGAGGTGGAAGAGCACGGCAGTCCCCCTGTCGCCAGCGGATTGACGCCGTTGCAGGAGACCCAGCTCCTGGTCCTGGTCCTCCACGGTGCCGGAGACTGGCCATCTCCGTTTTTATACCCTCTTCCCGCCCTAAAATCTTAGCAGCCGACACACATTTGTTTTAAAACCTTGGGCCCAAAAAGTGTCTATACAGATCGAGTATGATTTATCACCTGCTGGTTTGACGTCTGACTTAATGGTTTTTCCTTTTCCTTAACTACCTGTTTTAATGGACATACAGAGGCAAAAGAGGAATTTGTAGACAGGGAAGCAATTCAGGAATTAAGAAAAAGGGTATTTATGTCTGTTCTGAGATTAAATAAAAAGACAGAGATCCGCCCCTCATTTTTTTATGACCCGTGGATGAGCACATCCTGCGGAGGATCGAATGTGCTAGTGGCAGGGGCCTTGTGCGCAGGAGACATGAAGGGCGCAGGCTCCCACTCGTAGCTGGGAGTCACGGGCCCGTGGAAGGGCTGCGACCGCACAGCTGACCCCTCGTTCTGTATCAGCTCGGCCCGGATCCTTCCAGTACATTCTGTTCTTTTTCGTTTTCATTTTGGCCTTTGTCTCTCGGCGGCACCCTCGGGCCGAGACCCCAGGGCATTTTTCTGTCTAATGGTAAAAGGACACGTGAGGCCATCAGGGTGGGAGACCGGGGCCCAGACAGCAGGAGGAGGAAGTGGGGCGGGGCAGCCAGCAGCAGCGTATGTACCCGGCAGAGACCACTGTTCCAATGGGAGGCTGCGGGCGCTGTTAATGCCCCCTTGTCGCATTTCTTCTCTTCCCCCCGCCCCCCGTCCTTCCTTCACCTGTATTATCCTTGGTGTTAAAGAATTCCTTGTCAAAGATCTATTATCTGCCGGGCGCCTGGGTGGCTCAGTTGGTTAAGCGACTGCCTTCGGCTCAGGTCATGATCCTGGAGTCCCGGGATCGAGTCCCACATCGGGCTCCCTGCTCAGCAGGGAGTCTGCTTCTCCCTCTGACCCTCTTCCCTCTCGTGCTCTCTATCTCTCATTCTCTCTCAAATAAATAAAAAAAAAATCTTTAAAAAAAAAATCTATTATCTGCCTTCCATCCTTCCTCCCCAATATTCGCTACCGAAAGGGTATTTGATCTGCTTATTTCCAAGTTTATAAAGTGAGAGTTACCTGTGTGCTGGCTTGGCTTGTGTCTCCTCCACGGAGCTGCTCCTAGTCTGCGCTTCCCTGAAGTCCCTCACACTGACAGCCTCGTTTTTTCTAACTTGTCTTGTGCACCAAAAGGCAGAGTCCAGGGTTGGAGCCCTTGCCACGGTCTAGGGTGCCCTCACTCTGCATCTCCGTTTATTCCTGTGCTACGCCTTCTCTCCTTTTTTTTTTTTTAATTGGCTAACGCAGTCAGTGGTCACTCTCAGAAAATGAGGTCGTTCCATTTTTATGTTGTTTTTCTTCACCGGTGGTGTTCTGTGCCCGCCCCTAGCCACCGGTGATGATGATGAGTGGGACGAAGACTGGAGCGACCCCAGGGCCGCTGCCCCCTACTTCAAGGATTCAGAGTCAGCAGAAGCAGGGGCCGCGCAGCGGGGCAACAGCCGGGCCGGCTCCTCCTCCATGAAGCTGCCACTCAACAAGTAGGTCTAAAGGGCATCGGGGAACATGAACTCCACGCAGAAACAGAGGGGAGATCCGAGGAGGTTTTCCTCTTTTCAGTGATCTGGGAAGTTTGGGGTGTCATTTGATCATTTCTGTTTGGATCTTAGCTTTAGAAGCTTATTGAAAGAACTTTTTTTTTTTTCATTTTCAAGTGAAATACTTGTTCTGTTTAATGATCTGCCAAATACCATTTTTTACCTTTGTCAACTCCGTGGCACATTGAGGTCTCATTGCTGATGTCACAAGAAAGCTAAAAATAATAATATTAATAATAATAATTCTCCTTTAAATGTTTCCCTATTTGTTGATCACTTACTGTGGGCCAGGCGTTGTGCAGAGTGGCTTCCATGAGCTGTCATGTGACCCTCGTATCCCTTTGTAGTACATAGACTCTATTTCACTATGGGAAGAACTGAAGCCCAGAGAGGTTAAGTGTGTGTCCAGGCTTGCACAGCTGGTAAGTCAGGATGCCAGTCATTCCCTCAGTCTCTCAACTACTATGCCTAGTATGTCGTAAGACTTTGTTTCACTTAGATTTCTCTGAGATTTAAAACGAGAAGAGTTTGGAACAGTACTTGTAGACACAGTGCCCGATAGGGAAGCACGTGGGAAGGGGTGAGTGTGGACAGAGCACCGTGGGATTCCCCAGAGACTGCATGAGTCTGTAGCTCACACAGTTAGCTCCAAGGAAACACGATCTGTGACTTCCCTAGGAAGCCTCAAATTCCCTTCTTAGAGCAGTGTGCTTAATAGAGTTTTTCTAAAATTACCACCACTGTTTCTCCATGTTTCAAGTCCATGATTCAGAGCAGGAAGGAGTGTTAATCTGTGTCTGGAAACAGTTGTAAACAGAATGTTTGCTGTGTACCTGGATGTCAAGGTCTGGGTCTAGATCCACACGTGGGAGTTTGAGTCCTACCGGTTCCCCTCTGTGTGTTTACAGAGCATCAAGTGATTGGATGAGCTGGCTTTTAGCTGCAAGTTCTTCCTACTTGTCTGTCCACTTTCTTCCATTATGTATTTTCATGTTCAGTTGCATGCATAATAAAATAAGTCATTCACATTGACTCTGTCCTTTTCTTAGAGTGGAAGGTGAAGTTCTCAGTGTGGTCTGCAGTGATGTAAATTAGCATAAAATACAAGTGCATTGGAACCCATTTTACTGTAAAGTACCTCTCAGCTCCATTTTGACAACGAGGAAGCGGACTCCATCGTGTGTGGCCTAGCGTTCCTGGCTGCTGGTTAGGGAGGCTCTGCCTCGTGCCCAGGCTCCCGCTGGTTAGGGAGGCTCTGCCTCGTGCCCAGGCTCCCGCTGGTTAGGGAGGCTCTGCCTCGTGCCCAGGCTCCCGCTGGTTAGGGAGGCTCTGCCTCGTGCCCAGGCTCCTGCTGGTTAGGGAGGCTCTGCCTCCTGCCCAGGCTCCCGCTGGTTAGGGAGGCTCTGCCTCGTGCCCAGGCTCCTGACCCTGCTTTCCCTTGCCTTCCCGTGCCCCACGCTCACCTGCTCTCCTCTGCTGTATGATCTTGGGAAGTGGGGTGACCCGTTTGAGCCTCAGTTTCTGCATCTCTGAAGTGAAGGGGCTGGCTTTAATTTAAAATTCTCGAAAATTTCAGTTCAGGCTGAAACCAAATCAGAGGAATCCTAAATTGACCCGGAACCTCTGAGGCATCCCTCTCTCCCTCTCTCTCTCTGGTGCTGAGAGCTGTTTAAAATCCTGTGGCTCTTTTTTTATTATTATTATTTAACTAGACTAATATATAAATGACTCACAACAGTCATTAAAATTTTTTAAAGTATTAACATTTTTCAGCAGTTAATCCGTTTTATATGACAGCCATATTCCTGTCATGGAGCATAAACCTTACACTAGAAGAGATTAGAAATTGAAGTATACTCGAGCATTATAAGAGTCCATCTTGATAATACTGAAAGAATTAATAAATTGCACTGCTGTTCAGTAAGTATTAAATGAATTGGCCCTAGAGGTTTGCTGTGATCCCTAAGAATACTGGTGGAAATGTGAAATGGGACCTCTGCACTCAGAGGCTTACAGTCTAGTCAGGGAATTGTCACTCTGTGTAATCCCCCAATTTTTCCATCAGTATTTTCTAGCAAAAGTACAGGTTCTTTAATAAAACTGTTCCAGATTAGTCCATTAAACATTTCGTGTATTCCCGTTACTCCTCTGGGTCCTGGAAATACAAATAACTTTCTCTAAGGTACCTCCAGTCTGCTGAAATGTGTAAATGGATTATGGTGATTAAGCATGATAAATTATATCGCAGAAGTCTGCTCAGAATGTTGAAGAAGCCAGAGAAAGCTGTCCCTGAGGCTATAGGGAATACTTTCAGAGATGATGACATAATTAGAGATAACTTTAATTTATGAGTATATATACTAGGCTCTTTATATAACTCTCATTTAATTCCCTCATCATCTTAAAAGGCAGGTCATATTGGTCCCATTCCTCCCACAAGGAGACTGGAGCTCTAAAGGTCACATAGCTATTAATTGTTGGAGTTGGAATTCAAACCCAAGACCATCCAGCTCCTAGACCCCTCTTTGTTCTCTCGTGTATGAGCTGTGTTTAAAGACCGCCTTGCGGGGGGCGCCTAGGGGGCTCAGTCGTTGGGCGTCTGCCTTTGGCTCAGGTCATGATCCCGGGGTCCTGGGATCGAGCCCCGCATCCGACTCCCTGCTCCCTGCTCGGCGGGAAGTCTGCTTCTCCCTCCCCCACTCCCCCTGCTTGTGTTCCCTCTCTCGCGGTGTCTCTCTCTGTCAAATAAATAAATAAAATCTTAAAAAATAAGTAAGAAACAAATAAAAGACTGCCTAGGGAAAAGAGGGTAAGGTAAGTCATGTGACGGTGAAGGAAAAGACAGGCCCCTGAGACCATCACATTGGCTTTTAATTCGGTGTATGAATGAAATAGAAGTAGTGTAGCTGGTTTTTTGTAGGAATAATATTTCTTTTTCTATTGTAGGTATTTTGCTTTCTGAGGGTCTTTTTTTTTTCCTGTTTATTAAAAGAAATTCTAAAACCCAAATTAATCTTGTCCTCTTTAGAAGTAGTGCTTTGGATGGCTGTATGTTTATTCCAGCTTTTCTCTGATTCTAGAATGTTTGGGGTCTCTTTAACTAAGGAGGAGACTGGTTTTCTTTTGTGTCTCGTAAACCAGTTCTGAAGACGAGTCCAAAAGAAAATGGCACAAGCGCTTATGAACAGTGACGGTTTCTCTGGGATAATTGTGGCCTCCTGCTGGGAGTATGTTGAAAGGCAGCTTCAGTTTGGATACAAATGCTGGCCTGTGGACACTGCCCCATGTGTTCAACTCCAGCGACTGTGCTCGGTACCATCTCCTCCCGTGCCCCGGGGGCAATTTTCTCGGCTGCCCTTCACTCTCTGTGGGGTGGTAGAGTGTTTCTGATCCAGTTAAGCAAATAGAGCGCCCATAAATGTCACACCTTCTGGAGTCAAGACTGTTGTCTTACCAGATAAAGCTTAATTAAGTGACTAATTGGCCATTGAACAATCTGATTACATTAGGTTTCATTTACCAGTTTTCCTAGTCCTGCTACATCTGAAAGGCAGAACAAGGTTAGAACTCTTGTATTAAGGAAACGTAGAGCAGAGTTGTAGAATTCTATAAGGAAAGACATAAGACTGATGGGTTTTTATCTTCATGACTAGATTTCCTGGATTTGCAAAACCTGGAATGGAACAGTATTTGTTGGCCAAGCCACTAGCAAAACCCAAAGAGAAAATTCCTATCATTGTAAGTTTGTTCACTTTTGTTTGCTTGCTTTGTTTCTAATTAAGCTCTTTTTATAAATACCTTAAAGCTAAGAGGGTTATTAGTCTTCTGGAGGGTATTTTTAACACATTTAACGCTCCAAATAACTGACGGTATGTATTACTATTGTAAGAGTACTAAAGATGATTAGCATCAAGTGATGCCTGTTGTTATATTTAGATATTTTTTAATTTTTACCTCTAAGACTATTAGTAATTGAACCAACCCCATCTATAGTATATAGTCTTTTTTTTTTTTTTAATAATTTTTCTTCTCTAAAGTGTCTTGAAGACATGCTGTCTTCCTACCAACTCTGTATATTTAGCTAATAAGCCCAATTCAAATATTAAGGTTTCTGCCCTGGCAGAGTGCATGCATATTATCCAAATAAGATGCCCTTTCCACTGCGCTGGTAATAATTAGTCTTTCCTCCAATAAAGCAGCTGTCAGGTCACAGTAAGGAGTAAGCAAATACAAGCTAGGAGTTAGTGACACCATTAAGAATCTCTCTCTCAGAATAACTTGATTATTACATAACATGACATAGGCTCTCTGTTTTCATCCACATGTTGATTGCTTATAGATTTTCTTTCTAAGCATTATCTAGTGCTATATTTCCAGATGAATTCTGGAAAAGAGAACTCTGGCTATCTTTTGACCCTGTTGACTTAATCCTGTAACTATAGGATGGAGATGGGGTTGGGGGAGAGTCTTGAGTGTAATCACCATAGGCCCAAACAAGGAGGAGGAAACATCTAGTCTTATTCTAATAATCTCTAGGTCCTGGGAAACTTGATAAAGTGCAAAAATGAGACTGGATTATTATTATTATTATTATTATTATTATTATTATTATTACTTGTTCCTACATCTTTGAAAAGCTTGAAATCCTAGAAACTCCAGAGAAAAGGGCTGTGACCAAGAGCCCCTTTCCTCTTTTTTCCCTCAAAGCCAATTTGGGATAATTATCTTCTGAGTGGTTAAAGATTATTTTAATTTTTAAATTTTTTCTTCAGACTTTTTAGTAAACACTGAACATGTATTATTGTTGTTTTCACTAAATTTAAAACTCTACAGGACTAAAAGCCCTCAAAGGGGACTTTATCACAAGCACGATAGTGTTGTAGCTAAAGTACCCCAGCGTCGGAGTTGTCCCGTAAGTGTCACGTAGACCTGGGCCCCTATACCCTGTAAGCAAGCCACCTGTGCGGGCTCCTTGCATGGAAAGGGAAGCTGAGGGATAATGCCTTCGAGTCTTCAGAAAACCAAGAGAAAGCAGATACATGGTTCTTTGCTCTTAGGGCACAGTAACCCTGCCCGCTAATAAAATGTGAGCCCCTGGATATTGGGCCCTAGTTGATCAGAGTGGCCTCTCTGGGTCCCACTCACTGAGGGAGGTTCCCCAGAGGTTCCTGCTCTATAGCTTTCAGGGTTTTCTAGATCTGGGCTCCTTGAGGAGTCATAGTAGCTTATTGTCAGGATCTTCTCTTTAGTCCCTTAGTAAGATTGTTTGAGCCCTGGTCACCTCCCTGACCTCATAACCTCTGAACTTTCTTACCCCACCCTACTTTTTCTTTCTTCCACCTTTAAAAAGAATTAGGACTGAGTATACAGAAAGTGAAAGTAAGCATTGAGAAAGTTTGAGGGCAGTTTGACATTGTCAAGACATCCAGGTGTGTAATTTCATATTGCACAAAACTACCAGTCTGTAATAGATTGGAAATCTTTTAAAACTAGCCCTTCATCACATATGACTAAGACAACTGGACTAGAGAGAGGAAATTGTGTTCCATCCTACACTCCCCTGGAGGAGAGGGAGACAGACATCTCTTCTCCATGGCCTGAGATGCCCACGTGGAGAGCAGAAGGGTTTGTCCTAGCAAGTGTGTCTTTAAATATATAACCTTATCAGAAACAGAGAGCATTCATAGAACTTCTCAAAGAGCAAGAATGACCCTCCACAGGACTTGTAGTCCTAAAAAGAATCATTTGATGATTTATATCAAATATATTGACTATTTTTCCATATAACAAAATTAACTCTCCCTGAAACATTGTGTAGGTTGGAGATTATGGCCCAATGTGGGTTTATCCTACCTCTACGTTTGACTGTGTGGTAGCAGATCCCAGGAAAGGCTCCAAAATGTACGGTCTGAAAAGCTACATTGAATATCAGTTAACACCTACTGTAAGTATCGATGTTATCAAAAACAGAATCATGCTTGCATTCCTAACTAAAATTTGCTTTTTTCTTCATTTTCCATAGTTGGCATTGGTAACGTTTTCTTCTCTTTCCCTTGTATTGTAGAACACTAATCGATCTGTAAACCACAGGTATAAGCACTTTGACTGGTTATATGAACGTCTCCTGGTTAAGTTTGGATCAGCCATTCCAATCCCTTCTCTCCCAGATAAGCAAGTCACAGGTGAGTGCGTGTGACACTCAGATGACAAGTAATGAGACAGCAAATAGAGCATCTATCCTAATGTATATCAGTAATGACATTTTCCATCTTCTGGAAGAACAAGATGTAGGAGTTTGGAAAATACTGTACATGTATATATACTGTATATAGTATGTACACCTAACGAGAATGTTTCATAAAATTTCCTATCAGAGTTCTTATACACGTATCTTAAGTTCTAGCAGAGGCACTGTGTCCTTCTTGCTACACGATTTCCTGTAAAGCTAATATGTGAATTCTTTGAATACGAAAAATGACACCTGAGAAAATAGAAATGATCCAAATAGCCTGAAATGGAAATAAAAATGTACTGTCCAAATGATGTCGTGCAGTCCAGCCGTGTTGCTTTCATTAGAGGTATGGAAGCATCAGATATAGAAGCCACAGAGTGTCCAGGTATTAACGTAAGAAGTTGCCAAGTTTTCCACTCAATTATTTTGGTGACTATTAATATTTAAATGTTTTTATTTATCATTGATTATGACTCTGTCCTCTTTCTTATTATTTAATGTGTCCTGTTTGCCCTGCTCCCCCGCCTCAAATGATCCTCTGGTCGATAATTCACAGTGCTACCAAAGCCCCTTGTAAATACGCAGTCAGAGAGTGTTTGTTTCTCTCTGCTTTGAGAACTGTCACTGTTTGTTTGTTTGTTTGTTTGTTTTTAATCTCCAGCCTCATATAGAACCTGGAATAATCAGTACTCAGAACTCAGTATGTTTGTCTTGGAATAAATATGTAAAGAAGCTAAGCTTTCCTGAAGATTAGAAAGAGTTTAGTATGTGGCTAGAAAATTTGCAGCTAAATGAAACGAGTAAGTATAGAAAGGAGAGGATCAAAGATGAGAGTAAGGCCTAAAAGGTCGCTGGAGAGGCCTCGAAGGAGAGCGACCTCGAAGGGCCGCCCCGAGCCCGGTGGGAGGATGCGCAGAATCGGTGAGGGAAGGCTTCTTTCCTGGGGGTCGGGGAAGACGGAGAGGGCCGAGTCCTCATGCAGCCGGAGCTGAGGTGGGTAGTCGGGGAGGGACGGAGAGTGTGGCAGCCAGATGGCGGAGCCGGCTCTACACACTTCCAGTGTCATGGAGACGGGTGTCCCCGCCTGCCAGGTGTCCACCGCACGCTGCCCGTGCGCGTCCTCACGTCAGAGCCGTTCGGCAGGCTCTGCTCCACGCTGCTGAAGCAGGACTCCGAATCTGATTCCAGAGCTTGCTCTGTGAACGTAACGCAATGTGCCTCAGCTAGTCCGGAGCTAGACCGAGTTATTTTGGATAAGAAAGTCACTCTCCTTAAAACTTTACTTTGTGCTTTACTTTGCTGTATGTTTAGGTTTCTGTGAAATTTTTTGAGGAGATGGAAAGTTTTGTTTTTACAGAAGTTTTTTTGATTGTGGCCTATTTTCTTTTCTTTTCTGGAAAACTTCAAAAATTTCAAACTGTGTGTAGCTGAGTAGGGAGTGGGGGCTGCATTGCCCAGTGGCTAAGACAGCCTGGCTGTCACCTGGGGTGGCTCCTGCACGTCCCTCGTGGAGCCAGGGTGGCTGAGTGGAGGCCGCGGCCGGGAGGCCAGGTTGGTGGAGACTGATCGCAGCTTCCTTCCACCCCGAGGGCTCACCGTGTCCCCCGTCCAGAGACTCACTGTCCCTCCTTATTGTTTGACATCACAGCTTTCCTTTTACAAATAAATTTAAATGGATTTCCATGGAAACTTCAGTTCTGCCTTTCTCCTTGTTTTCAAATTTCAGTCTGTTTCTTGAGTTTTATGTTCTCCTCTGTCAGCTTGGTTAGCACAGTAGGTGCTTCATCGTGTCTAAATAAACAGACTAAGGAGCTACTTGAGGGTTGTAGAGATTTCTCGTATCTTTTAGGCTTTAATACATTGTTTATCCTGGATCAAGATAACTCAGTGCTATTTTAAAGCATCGTAGAGTCACAGTTCTCCCCCCATACGAAGGTTTGGTTTTTTTTAAAGTGCAGGCCCGAAGCCAAGGGGGTGTCATAGAAAAGCAAGAAAGCAACAGCCGCTCAGTCTGAAGAAAGTTGAGCTTTGATTCACTGACTGGGATATGTGCCGAGGAAACCGAAAAGCACAGAAGCCACTTTTATTTCTCCCTTCTCTCGTTTGCCTCCTGCCTGTGGTCCCCACAAGATCATTATTATATAAACTCGCCTCTCACTTACATCCTGGAGAAAAGAGAAAGGAATGCCAAGTAGATGATGTCATGATATTTCTGTGGACTTGATAATCACGCCATGAGAAACTTACAGCTAACATTTTTTGTTGATAGATTTTGTTTTTTGTGAAATAATATTGAATGAATCTGGTTTTATTCCTGGGTACAAACTGGTATACTCACATACTTGGTGAAAACCTAAGGTTTGTTGAAAATGGGGAATCGGAAATCCCCCGCCCCCGACCTTCTTTCTAGTTCCCTGGAATCTGGTAGGAAAATCCTAATGAGCACAAAAATAACAACCTGAAGTCAGAGTTTGGGAATAAACCAGCAATGTCAAAAATTTTTTCAGGAGGAATAAGAATCGTTAATTAATTAGTTAATTAATTTCAGTCGATGAGTACGTTATAAACTCTCCACTTTCTCCTAATGGAGAATTCAGTATAACCCAGGTTCATGTTGACTTACTGGGTCTTTTCTGCCCAGGAGGTGGGTCATCTTCTCTCCAAGGGGTGAGACTTTGTTTCTTCGTAGTTTAAGCTTCTGTAGCACTTAATCTCTACTCCTAGGAAGTGCAAAAATTGAAGTGTTTTAAAATACAGGAAATGTCTAGACCCAGCAAGCTGTTCAAGTGACATCTTTTAGGTAATGAGTTTTTGCTGTGTGGCTCTGTAGTGCTCTTCTCTTTAAAAGAAATTTGTGCTTATTTGTACTTGTAATTTCTAAAGGAAAGGCCAGGCTGCATTTTTTAAAATTTATTTGTAAACTTCTATACAGTAAAACGCACTCCTTTTGGTGTATAGTTTTAAGAGTTTTGACAACTACCACTACAGTCTTACACCCACCACTATATTCACCCATCACTCCCCCAAATTCCCTTGAGCTGCCCCTTTATGTTCTGCCCCTCCCCCTAGTTCTAACCCATGACAGCACTGATGTGTTCTTTGTCTCTACAATTTTGCCTTTTCCAGAATATCATTATAAATGGAAGCATATAGACCTACCTCAAGAAGCAAGAAAAATCTCAAACAACCTAACCCTACACCTAAAGAGCTAGAAAAAGAACAAACAAAGCCCAAAACCAGTAGAAAAAAGGAAGTAATACAGAGCAGAAATAAATGAAATAGAAACTAAAAAAAGCAATAGAACAGATCGATGAAACCAGGAGCTGGTTCCAGAAAAAAAATGGAAGCGTACAGTGTGTAGTCTTCTGATTGTGGCTTCATTCACTTGGCATTATGCATTTGAGATTCATGCATCTTGTGTGTATCAGTTTGTTTATCGGTTCACTCATTGGAAGACATTTGGGTTTCCAGTTTGGGGCATTTATAAATAAAGCTGCTAGAAACATTTACGTAACAAGTTTTTGTATGAAAGTAAGTTATCATTTCTCTGGGGTGAATACCTAAAGGTAGAATGACAGGGTCATTTGGCAAGTATAAGTGTCATTTTTAAGAAATTGCCTAACTATTTTCCAGAGTGGCTATTCCATCTTGGAATCCCCACCAGCAGTGGATGAGAGTTTTGGGGGCTCCACATCCTTACTTGCACTTTTTGATAGTGTCAGTTTTTCTCTGTTCTAACAAATCTTTTAGATATGTAGTAGTACCTCATCGTGGATTTAATTTGCCTTTCCCTTGTAACTGGTGGTATTGAACATCTTTTCATGTGCTCATTTCCCTTCCATATATTTTCTTTGGTGAAGTGTCTGTTCAAATCTTTTGCCCATTTCTCATTAGGTGGTTTTCTCATTATAGAATTTTGAGAAATCTTTATATTCTGGAAACAAGTCCTCTGTCAAATAATGTGATTTGCAGATAATTTGTCCCAGGCATGGCTTGTCTTTCTCTCAAAAGTGTCCTTTGCATAACAAAAGCTTTTAATTTTAATGAAGTTCAAAGTACCAGTTGTTTCTTTTATGGATTATGCTTCAGATAACCGTGACATAAACCTCTTTGCCCTAGCCCAAGTTCCCGGTAGTATTTTCTCCAGAAAGTTTTGTAGTTCTAGGTGCATTTTGAGTTAGTGTTTGTGTAAGATGTGAGGTATGATAAGGCAGAGGTTTATGTTATGCATCTGGGTATCCAGTAGTTCTAACGCTATCTGTTGAAAAGAGTATTCTTTCTCTGTTGAATTTCCTTTGCATTTTGTCAAAAATCAATTGAACATATTTTTGTGGTTTTATTTCTGGACTGTGTTCTGTTGATTTATGTGTCCATCCTTATGCCAATACCACACTGTCTTAATTAGTAAATCTTTAAATCGGGTAGTATAAATCCTCCAACTTGGTTCTTTTTCAAAATAGTTTTGGACTATTTTTCATTTGCCTTTCCATATAAATTTGAGTTAATTTGTGGATATCTATAAATAAATCATGCTGGGACTTTGGTATACATACAGTTTGTAATTGTTATATCTTCCTGATGTAGTGACCCTTTTATAATTACAAAATGTGTCCTCTTGTCTCTAGTGAAATTTCCTGTGTTAAAATCTGTTTTGTCGGATACTAATAATAGTCACTCCAGTTCTCTTCGGGTTACTGTGCACAAGGCATATCTTTTACTTTCAGGCTGTTAGTGTCTTTGAATCTGTATCTCTTGTTGACAGCATTGTTGGAGCTTGCTTTTTTATCAGGTCGGGAAACCTCTACATTTTGATTAGAGTTTTTGGACCATTCATATTTACTAATTATTGACCCAGTTAGATTTACATTTGCCATTTTGATATTGTCTATGTGTCTTGTTTGTTCCTCTATTCCTCCTTTACTGCCTTTCTTTCGTGTTAAATATTTTCTGATGTGCGTTTTAATTCCTCTCATTTTTCCACTAAATTTTAAAAATTATTTTCTTAGTTGTTGCCTCAGTGGATACAATGTGCATCTTTCTATAATGTTACAGTGCACTTCATATTAATACTCAATTATAGTAAAATTCAGAGGAACTTTTCTCCAGTACAGCTCTGTTTCTCTCTCCCTTTTTATGCTCCTGTCATCATATATTTTATATCTATATGTTATAAATTGAACGATACAATGTGATAATTACTGCTTTCTACAATCTTATCTCTTTAAAAGAAGTTAAGAGAAGAAATTAGAAAAAATGCATCTTTTATGTTAATCCATATATTTCTGGTGCTCTTCGTTTCTCTCTGTGAATTTGGGTAATTTCCTTTTTAGCCTGAGGCAGTATTTTTTTAGCCTGAAGGACTTACTCTAATATTTCTTTAATACAGGTCTGCTGTCAGTTAATTCTCTCATCTTTGTTTATCTGGGAATGTCTTTGTTTTGCCCTTATTTCTGAAGGATAGGTATACTGGTTGTAGAATCCATGGCTGACAGTTTTCCTTTCAGCATGACGAATTTGTCTTTCCATTGCTTCTGACCTCCATTGTGTCAGATGACAAATCCGTCTGTTCCGTTGAACACACACACACACCACACCACACCACACCACACCACACCACACACCCCACCCCACCCCACCCCACCCCACCCCACCCCACCCCACCCCACCCCACACCACCCCACACCACACCACACCACACCACACCACACCACACCACACACCCCACCCCACCCCCCACACCGCACCGCACCGCACCGCACCGCACCGCACCGCACCGCACCGCACCGCACCGCACCGCACCGTGAGGCATTTTTCACTTGCTGCTGCCAAGATTGTGTTTCTGTGTTTCAGCAGTTTGCTTCTGCTGTGTCTTGGTGTGGTCATCTTCATATTTATATTTATCCTAGCCAGGTTTGTTGAGCTTCTTAAAAGTACAGGTTAAAGTTTTCCATCAAATTTGGGAAACTTTCCCCTGTTACTACTTCAGATAAATTTTCTTCTTCTCTCTTCTCCTTTGGGGATTCCCATTACCGGTATCTTGGTGTGCTGTATGTTTTCTGAGGCCCTGTTCATTGTGCTTTCATTTTTTTTCCCTCTCTGTTCTTCAGATTAGATAACTTCTATTAATCTGCAGATTCCCAAATTCTTTCTTCTGCCATCTTGAATCTGCATTTGAGCCCCTATAGTGAATTTTTAATTTAAGTTGTATTTTCAACTCCAAACTTTTAATTTTTTATAAGTTCTTTTTCTTGAGAATCTTTGTTTTTATTCCATGTCATATTTCTCTTTACATTTTTAAACATGACTTCCTTTAGTTCTTTGAATGTATTTCTAGAAGCTGCTTTGTGTGCAAAATTCAACATCCAGAGGCATTAAGGGACAGTTCCTGTTGACTACTTTTTTGTTGGTATGGGTCATACCTTGCTATATCTTTGCACTCTCTTAATTTTTTGTTGAAAACTGAACAGTTTAAAGAATATATTTTAGCAATTCTCGATTCTGATTTTCCTCTCTGAAGGTTGTTGTTTCTACTTTATTTGTTTAGTAAGTAGCTTGCTTAGGCTCTGAAATCTCTCTCCCCTGAAGTTCAATTATTTTTGTGTGTTTTTTCTTTTAAGTTTGGCTTCCTGGGGTTCACCATTGTGTCTGTGTAGATTTGTGGTAAGCCTGCCTCAAGCCACTAAGGCTTCTGTCCTCTGCTGATGGATCTTTGTGTGGGTAGGAGACTGCGTTCAAAGCTCAGATAATTTTCAAGTTGACTGTCCTGGCTTTTACTTTTTTGGGTCTCCTTTACAAGAGTGTGCAGCCACAGAGTTGGCCAGGGGTGTGTGGCTGGCTTGGATCCCATCTGGACTCCACTGTTTCTGCGCACAGCCTCAGCCTGGAATATGCTTGGCCCAACCATGCAACCTTGGCTAGTGGAGCCATTGGCCCTTTCTGTTCACCAGCCTCTGGATTGTCCCTGCCACCACCACCGAGCCCAGGCATGTCCCCCTGCTCCAGGTCAGGCCAGCCTCTTACCGCACCAGGGGACCTGCAGTGGCCGGTCTTCACAGCCTGTCCTATATGGGCAGACCTTCCGTGTCCACCGAGGAGAGGGTGGGGAGGCCGAGGGGCAGCAGGGGAGACGGGAGCAGCCCCATGTCAGACACTTCCATGCCACAGATTTCCACGCTTCTTACATGAAGTTCAGCCGTTTTGCAAATATAAACACTTCTCAGATGGCTGTTTGCCTTTGGTTGATTTCCAAAACACTTATTTTTGGTGGGTTCTGTCCAGCTTTATAATTGTGTTGGGGGGATGGGAATAGCTGATGGCCTCACTCGACTGTAGCGGGAACTTTTCATCTCCAGAAGCCTCTTAACTAATAGTGGTTTTGTTTGGGAGGCTTATAAAAATGTCCAGTGTTCACTTGATAACTGGTATATCAGGCTTGTTAAGCTGATTTTCTGCTCTTAAAATAGAAATATCACGCATTAAGCTATCTTTTAGAATGGTCATAAGCTCTGAGATGGTAGCTTTTACTACTGCATTAATGGAAAATGGCTTTTTCTATTTTGGGCTTAAGTAATTTAAAAAACCAAACGAAATCAAGAGCTCAGTCATTCTGAGTTACTTTTCATAAATACTAAATTTAAGTTTGTGTATCTGAGATTATATTGCATTAGGACACATTTTTATAAATACAGAAATTTTATGCCCTTTGTAAGAATTACTTATTAAATTCCATTTTCTTGCCCCCTTTCTTGACCCTATAAGGCTTCATATGGTCACACAGAACGGGCATAGTCTCAGTTTATCAGACAAAGTTTTTCATACCAAGATGAGATTTGCTTTTGAATTTGTTGAGTACTTAGGGATCCTTGAAGAAAATCACACTTTGTGGCTGTGCTTTTTCTTGTCACGGTTAAAAAGCTTGTTAATTTGTTAAATCAGAATCTCATTCTTAGAAACTAAAATGTCTGTTGTATCTTTCCTGCGCCTCTCTGAGCATTGGCTGTGTTCCAGCTAGTTTTTAGGATAGTGAAAAATTACCATGGTCTTTACCTTTTACTAAATAGCGTCCTACCAAGTATCCAGTAGATACAAACGGCTTTTCCTTTGTGGTGATGGTAATTCGCTTTACACTGCACTCTACATCACTCTTGCTGTGCCCCTTGCAGGTCGCTTCGAAGAAGAATTTATCAAAATGCGCATGGAGAGGCTCCAGGCGTGGATGACCAGGATGTGTCGTCACCCAGTAATCTCAGAAAGTGAGCTTTTCCAGCAATTTCTAAATTTCCGAGATGAAAAGGTAGGACCTGTTACTATGACAGTCTTAGGTCATATTGAGAATTGTCACGTTCACATCAGTTTTATGTCCGAAAGTTAAAATTATGTCGGTTAGCTATTTCTCATTTCCTCCAAAGACAATGAGGGGACAGAAACCTAGGTCCTCACTGTAGGAAATTAGTCATGCTATGTGGAAGAATGCTTGCCAGAATGGTTTTCCATGAATTGGGAATGGATTGGCCCAGAGTGGGCAGGAAGTGAATGATGTGATAGGGTGAGGAATTTTTTTCCCTAGATGCTTTTAAAAATACCCAAACGATGCAGGATATTATCCATATGAAGTGAGGGAAATAGAGTGAATGATTTCTTAAGATCCTTTTTTTTTTTTTTAAAGATTTTATTTATTTGGCAGAGAGAGACAAAGCGAGAGAAGGAACACAAGCAGGGGAAGTGGGAGAGGGAGAAGCAGGCTTCCCGCTGAGCAGGGAGCCCGATGTGGGGCTCGATCCCAGGGCCCTGGGATCATGACCTGAGCCGAAGGCAGACGCTTAATAACTGAGCCACCCAGGTGGTGATTAACATAATGTTAAAAAAAAAAAAAAAAGATCCTATTTTGACCTTGCAGTTTGGTAACGTCATGAAGAGAAAAGTAGATTCAGAAGTGGACCATCCTTCTCAAAACCGAGTCATTTCTTTCCAGAGCTATAGTTGCACGTCCAGAGTAAATAATGCTGCTCTTTGTCCACGTGGATAGTCGTTCTGCCAGTGGCCACGTGTTCTTTGTTGAGAATCAAGAAAACACTGGCTCTTTGACATCTCATTATTGTCTGCTTTGGAAATAGTTTTCTCTCTCTCTCAATAAGCTTTTGCTCTATAGTGTATCTTTTTATCCTGTAGAGATGTTTTCTCCATATTTCTCTCATAACAAGTATTACATATCTTAGAAAACAATGCAAAGAATAAAAGCATTAAGTTAGCTCAGATGCCAACAGCAGATACAAAATAAGTTACAATCCTAGAAAAAAAGTCATGAGATTATTTTCATGTAATATTCAAATACTAGTAATCAAATACTAGAATATTATATACTTTGTTGGAACTTTCAGAGATTGACTTGCTAAACTGCTTTGTAGTACTCTTCCCTTGTTAATGTGAACACATTTATAGTAAGTATAAATAATCTGGCTCTGTGTATGCTTACAGACATAGGCATACACTTAATGTAGTATAAAATATTTGGGCCTTATTCTCAGTTGCTGCTTATTTCTAGAATTGGCAGGCTCATTTGAGTGGGTTGCGTGTAACCAGGCCAGGAGCTAGGAAACAGGGAGGTGCTTCAGCGTTTTTTGTCTAGATCTTAGCTCTAGCCTTGCACGGTGCCCTGGAAAACGGATTTCTCTGGTGAGATGTAATGTTCAGCCATAGTATGCCCTGTAACCATATAGTGGTGAAACTAGGTTCTTTGAGTGAGTTACTTTGTTACTTTGTAGACACAAAAGCTACATGGAATCCCCTCCCAGGTTTGTTACCTTTAACGAAAGTCCTGATTTTCCAAAGATTTGATTTAGAAAGCACTTCTAAAGGTTGTGTCTTATATAGAATATTAGTATTAAAAATAATAATACATCTAGACACTGGGGTGTGGGTGGATTTGATACAATAGGAAGAAGAAAGAACTTGGAGTCAGGGCTCTGCTTCTAGCTCATACTGTGATCTTGGCCACGGCATTAAATCTCTGGGTCACAGTTTCCTCACCTGCTAAATGACTGCGTAAGACTAGATAATCACTAAAAACTGTGATTCTTTGGCCAGAAGTAGCTTGTGTAGATGGATGGACATAGTAATTTTTCTGTTACTAGAAATAAGTGGTTAGTACGATAGCTGGATATATGACATTACGTATTTACATACCCCCAATAAATGAAAACAAAATGAAAGTCTAAAAAAAACTATCACAATAGCATAAAAATATATCTAGGAATAGTATAAGAAAATGTACAGAAAAACTCTACATAAAAAACTATGAAACATTTTTGAGAGAAATAAAACCTGGCTAAGTGTTCCAGTACTGTTTCATGGATTGACGAGCAGAAGAGATGCTATACAGGTGGAAAATCAAAGTACTAAGAATAGCCAAAGTACTCTTAAAAAAGAATGATGTGGGAGGAGGGCTTTATTGGATATTAAGACTCATTACAAAGCTAAAATAATTTTAAAAGCATGGTATTGGCATAAGGATAGACCATGGAGCAGAATAGAGTTGGACGCTTGACTCATGGCAAAGATAGTGCCAAGTACATTGGGGAGAGGACAGTCTTCCCAGTCGGTGGTGCCGGATCAACTGGATGGCGTCATTGAGGAAAAAGGAGATTTGGTCACCACCTCGCGACAGTCTACTGTTGATTTTGTTAGGGGTGACACCGGAATGGTGGCCCTATCTATTAAAGGTGTTTATAGGTGAAATGATATTATGTCTGGGACTTCGAATAAAATCAGCAAGAAGAAAATAAAAGGTAAAATGGAAGAGAATAGAAAAACCAGGACTGGCAAAATGTTGATACATGGTTGCAGCTGAGTCTGGGCGGGGGTTAGACTTTTCTCTGTACTTTTATATGTTTGAACGTTTCCGTTGTATAAAGTTTGTTGTTTTTTTTTTAAATCAGTTCCAGGTGGCTTGAAGGTCTAATGTGAAAGGCAGCATAATAAAGCTTCGAGAAGGTTACATAGGGGAATATCTTCATACCCCAAAAGTAGGGAAGGATTTCTGAAATATGACACAAAAATGACTAGTCACACAGGAAGAGGGTGATAAATTAGATTACATTAAAATTAAGAACTGCTGTGTATCAAAGAAGCCTTTTTTAAAGGTGAAAAGCAAGCTAAAGATGTGAACATACATAACCAACAAAGGGCTGCATTTTGGAATATATGAAAACCCATACAAATCCATAAGAAAGATAACCCAGTAGAAAAAGAGATTTGGTAAGGTGCCTCACAAAACAAAGTGTCTCAGTCATCAACAGATACATAGCAAACTACTTAACCTCATTACCTCGTTAGTCATCAAGCAAATGCAAATTAAAACTACAGTGAATACCACTACGCACCTGCTGGCATGGCTAACATTAGAAAGACTAACCAAACCAAGCTCTTGGCGGGCTGAGGAGCTTTCACGCACTGCTGGTGGGTGTGGAAATGGGTAAGACCAGTTTGGAAAACCGTCTGGCATTACCTACTACAGCTGAACGTTTTCCACCCAAGTGCACACCTGGCAAAAGCATGCACGCCTGCAGCAGGCGTGTACATAGCAGCTGTACTCGTCACCTGGCGGGGCCTGGGGGGGTCCCCGTAGCAGGATGAATGAATAAACTGGGGGGTATGCACACAGTGGAACATTGTGCCACAGTGGAATCCACGGACGGCAGCCTGATGGCACTGTGGCCATAGCTCCCGAGCACAGCCTGAGCACAAGAAGCCAGACACAAGAGAATACACGGAGAGTGGCCTTTGTTCAGAAAAACTAGCAGACCCAGATGAGGGGCGTGTGCTTAGACGGTGAGACTTGAATGTGAGGAGCTGGGCAACATTAAAGAGCGGATCCTGGTCACCTCGGTGCAGGAGGGGAGGGGAGGTGATTGGAAAGGGGCAGGAGGGGGCTTCTGGAGTGCTAGCTTTTTTCTCTCGGCCTTGGGGTAGTTCACACACGTATCGCGTTGTGAGAATTGGTTGCTGCACACTGTTGTTGGGGCATTTTTCTATGTATGTATGGATCTGTATAGGTAGATTTTGAAAAATACGTTCTCTTTTTAATAGCTCATATTATTGGCTCCTATCTTGCATTTTAGAAAGGCTTTCATCTTTTTAAGAAAACATTTAACCTAAAACTTTGAGGCACCTGGTCAGGATTCCTAGGGGTGCTGTGTTCACTGTGTTACGTCGCCGCGCGTGGGAAAAGGAAAGTGATGGAATTTCCTCCCCAGCGAAGGGACTTGGGCTCCCAGGGACCACTCTGCACATCGGCACTGTTCGTGTACCAAGATTACATTGGGACGTGCAGACACCCTACGGTGCAGAGGGCAATGGTGTGGGAGCTGCTGCCGTAAATAGAGCTAGTCAGTCAGTGAGCCAATTGCATTAGGGAGTTTGAAAGACCAGTTTGACTCCGCTCTCCACTGTGACATAATCATGTTCTTATTTGCAGGAGTGGAAAAGTGGGAAGAGGAAGGCTGAGAAAGATGAGCTGGTGGGAGTTATGATATTTTCCACCATGGAACCAGAGGCGCCTGACTTGGACTTACTAGAAATGTGAGAGCTATTGTCACACTTGCCTTCTTCCCAGCCCGTGTCCCCCCTCCCGGGCGTGCAGGCCGCAGCTGGAGTGCAGGGTGCAATCGTGAACGCATGGTGGCCACAGTCAGGTGACCAGGAAAACTTTGCTTGCACACTCCAGGTGCAGAGTGGTCTTTCTAGCCATAGCATCAAAGTCGGCTTCCTTTTTACCTTGAAGTCCGTGGTTTCTTAGCTGACACAGAAAACTCTAGTCATATCTAATAAAGCACGATAAAACAAAGTAGCCCAGAGCCAGCGCACACCCGCATAATAGTCGACAAAGCAGAAGTCTCTGAACATTGCCTTGAAGGAAGCAGATCTCTAACCTGCGTTTTTGTGCTATTTTTCAATTTGTTGTTTTTAATTATGTAATTTTTTTAAATGTAGGCTTGGTTGAAAATCAAGTAGTTCCTTTTCTATGTAAAGGCTAACGAGAAATCTTGGGGTTTTTGTTTTTGTTTTTTTTTTAAGAAGTTTTTTCTTAGAAAATTATCACTTACGTGTTACCAAACGTAAGAAGAGAAGAAAAAAGAAAAACACAATCTTGCATCTACCCAGAGAGAAAAATCAATGTTAATGTGTTGGCCTAGGTCTGTAGTCTTCTGAAACATTTTCTGCACATACGTATCTAAGGGAAAAATTGTTTAAAAAGAAAAGACCTCACACTGTGCATTCTGTCTTCTAATCTGTTTTTGTTTTTGTTTATTTAACATGATACTGGGATGAGTTTTTCAGGTTGGTACTTTTTACATCCTCAAAGAACTGAGAGGTTCAGTATCACGTACCTGGTTGTGTGTCCAGGTTACATCCGGTTCGCTAATGTACTTGCTGGAATGCATGATGACCCACTCAGTACCTCCACTGATAGAATTCCACTCAATCATATGTTCAGGAAATCATGATTTTGTATACTTTAGAATAATTTTAGTTAAAAGTCACAGGGAATTGAGAGGGGAAGGGAAGGAGTTAAAATTTAAATGGCAGATTTTTAAGTCATTCTTTAAAAATCTGTTGGTTTTTTTTTTAAAGATTTTATTTATTTGAGAGAGCGAGAGAGAGAGAGTGAACATGAGTGACAGGCAGAGGGAGAAGGAGAAGCAGGATCCCCGCTGAGCAGGGAGCCTGACACGGGGCTTGATCCCAGGACCCCAGAATCATGATCTGAGCTGAAGGCAGCTGCTTTACCGACTGAGCCACCCAGGCGCCCCTCCTCTAAAAATCCGAATCAAGCCTGGTTAAAGAGCAGTTGTTACAATGCAAGAAAACAAGTGCCCGCGGTTACGTTTGGCGGGAGTCTCCCCCGACCGTGTTGATTTTTCTCCTCCTACACGTCACACTGACCATTTGGTAGCAGAGTCAAGGACATGCCTTCTTGTGTTTTGCCCCACAGAGAACAGAAGTGCGATGCCGTCAGTAAGTTCACCAGAGCCATGGACGACGGCGTGAAGGAGCTGCTGACCGTAGGACAGGAGCACTGGAAACGGTGCACGGGACGTAAGTGCCGTCCTCACGCCAGCACTGGGCCCTGGTCGTCGTGGCGCAGGGTCGGTGCTGTGGCCTTCAGCGCGCTGAGGAGCCGTGCCCTTGGACACAGGTGCCTTTAGTGAACCGGAGTAATGTCATACCCACAGCCCGGTGGCGAACCTCATACTCAGACAGCAGAGAATTGACTCCAGCAAAGCCAGTTCAAGAACTTGCATAAAACACCGTGTTCCCTTAAATGTTTCTAGTTATTTGGGGTTTGTAACCTATGGACAGTTAATCTTTTCTGTATGTTTAGAGAGTATTTGTTATTTTTAATCTCATGATTGTACTTTTTAGGCTTTATCCGTTTGGTAAGTAAGATGTTGTATCCAGAATCTTCCTCAACTTAACGATGGGGTTGCATCCCGATAAGCCCGTCCTAAGTGGAAAATAGCCTAAGTCGAAAATGCATTCAATACACCTAACCTCCCAAGCATCACAGCTTAGCCTGGCCAGCCTGCCCTTGGGCAAAATTGTTTCACACAAAGCCTGTTTTATAGTAAAGTGTTGAACATCTCGTGCCGTACTGGAAGTGAAGAACAGAATGGCTGTCCAGGTGCAGAGTGGTCGTCAGTGTGCTGGTCGCTGATCCCCGTGGTCACCGGCTGGTGGGGCTGCCTCTGCCTAGCATCACGGATGGGGTCCTCCCGCAGATCACAAGCTCGGGACAAGAACCAAATTCAGAATTCCAAGTACAGTTCCTAGTGAATGCATATTGCTCTGGCACCATCATGAAGTCAAATTGTTAAGTCAGGGACCATCTATATTTGCTACAGCCCTAATTTTTTTTTTTTAAAGATTTTATTTATTTGACAGAGATCACAAGCAGGGAGAGAGGCAGGCAGAGGGAGATGCAGGCTCCCTGCTGAGCAGGGAGCCCGATGCAGGGCTCAATCCTGGAACCCCGGGATCATGACCTGAGCCGAAGGCAGGCGCTCAACCAACGGAGCCACCCAGGCGCCCACTACAGCCCTAACTTTTAGGAAAGGCCAGGATAGTTGGCTGTGGAAAGCATGAGCTGGGTCAGACTAGGGGCAGCGTGAGCCCAGGGGCCCCCGCCAGCCATGGCTTCCACCTGCCCTTTCCATGTCCTCGAGGACTTCTTACCCCCACCCCCACCCCCCCTTCCGTTTGTGTCTAGACTGTCATTCTGCTGACCTATGTTGTCCTGTATTCCCTGGCCCCTCACATCACATAGTCCAGGCTGGAAACTGTCACTGTCAGCCGTGGGGGTCACACCAGCCAGCTGCCCTCCCACCTCGGAGGACAGGTCACCACTGCATCCCATTCACATAGTCTTCGAGGGCCAGAGATGCTCAGGACTTCCCTCTTCTGTCCACCCATCCTGTCCTTATCACCAGCTCAGCCGCCTGAGTCCCAGAGAGAAAACTGAGCTCTAGTTACTCAGAAAGTGGAGCTGCGAGTCCCTGACTCAGTAACCTAACCTCGTGTGAAGGCTAGTAGGCTAGCCATAAGGCTGGTATCTAAGAATTTTCTGGCCTTCGACTTGTACACCCTACAAGAATACTGGTTGTACTCGGTTTTGTTTTGTTTTTCTCTTAAAAATGGTTTCTACTTTGAATAATAAAACTAATACATACCCACTTTTAAACCGTGATATTCAGCATAGGAAGGAATTTAGTTACCTGTTTTGTAAAGATTTATTAACAAATGATATTTTTCTTCTAAAGAAGGGAAAAAGAATAAAATTTGAAGTAAAAAAATAATTTTAACGAGTAAGAAACTGAATGTGGGGGCGCCTGGGTGGCTCGGTCAGTTGGGCATCTGTCTTCGGCTCAGGTCATGATCCCAAGGTCCTGGGATCGAGCCTCGCATTGGGCTCCCTGCTCGGCTGGGAGTCGGCTTCTCCCTCTCCCTCTACTGCTCCCCCTGCTGGTGTTTTCTCTCTCTCAAGTAAATAAAATCTTTAAGGAAAAAAAAAAAGAAAGAAACTGAATGTGGAGTGACTTTTGGCTGAATTAAGATAGCAGATCACAGAGGCGCCTGCGTGGCTTGGTCATTAAGCATCTGCCTTCGGCTCAGGTGATGATCCCAGGGTCCTGGGATTGAGCCCCACATCGGGCTCCCTGCTCCGCGGGAAGCCTGCTTCTCCCTCTCCCACTCCCCCTGCTTGTGTTCCCTCTCTCACTGTGTCTCTCTCTGTCAAATAAATAAATAGGGCGCCTGGGTGGCTCAGTTGGTTAAGCGACTGCCTTCGGCTCGGGTCGTGATCCTGGAGTCCCGGGATCGAGTCCCACATCGGGCTCCCTGCTCAGCGGGGAGTCTGCTTCTCCCTCTGACCCTCTTCCCTCTCGTGCTCTCTGTCTCCCATTCTCTCTCTCTCTGAAATAAATAAATAAAATCTTTAAAAAATAAATAAAATCTTGAAAAAAAAAAAGATAGCAGAGCACAGTTAATAGCAATATTAAGATCCATTAAATCCAGACCTGAAATCTAAGCCTTATCAGGAGTTGGCAGACTGTGGCCTGGAGGCCAAATCTGGCCTGCTGTCTGTTTTTATAAAGTGGAACATGGCCAGGCCCATTTCTGTACATATTATCTGTGGCTACTTTGCTGTTACAGTGGCAGAGTCAAGTACTTTCAACTTTCAAGAAACCTGTGGCCCCACAAAGCCTGAAATATTTACTCTCTGGCCCTTTGCGGAAAAAATAGGTCCTGCTTCTCACTGAATGACCCTCTACCATTCACCTAATACCCGACATCAACAAAACCACTCGCAGCGGCGGGCCATCCGTTCGCGCTCGAGAACAGTTGCTCCATTCTCATGGCACAGAAATACGATGCCATATCCTAAATACAGCACTAATTAGGCCTGAAATGGTAAAGTATACAAATGCAGCATTAGAAAACAAAATGCACCACCAGCCTTTGGTCACAGGGAGTCAACTCATGAACAAAAAGGGGAGTGACGCTTCTCTTAAATAGTGATTTCATTGTAAAATAGTTAATTTTAACTGTAAGCTCTTATGAGGCCATAATAATAGTAAAGCATTGAAATCTGTATGTTCTTTGAAAGCTAGAAGGGCCCACAGAGATCGTTTCGTTAATCATGTCATACAGTTGAGAAAGCTCAGATCCCTCCTCCCTGGTCCTGTGAGTCCTTCTGCCGTATTTTTCTCCACACCTTGTTGCCTTCAGTTTTGCAAATAATCATTGATGCATACCTAACAGTGGGGAAAGCAAGGTGTTTGGAATCACAAGTACCACATCCACCATTTATTAGCCATGTGACCCTGGGCAAGTCAGTTTACTTAGCTGAGCCTTATTTTCCTAACCCGTGGAATGGAGATGGTGTGTCTGCACCCAGTAGAGGGGTTGTCCTGGTGATCACATAGGACTCGGTGCAAGTACTCGGTCAACTAGAAACCCTCTTCCAGATGAGCTCCCAGGCGCTTCAACTTAATGCCGCGAGTGAGGATGTGGGGCCAGGGTGGTAGTTCGGAATGAGGGCATCCGCCACAAACTGAACAATCAGTTAATAAAAAATTTCTTTGAAAAAAATCATTAATTTTAAAAAGCCAGTGATTTTATTAAAGAATATAGACTCTTTTGAGTCACTTCTGATTTCTTTTATGATGAAAGTAATCACTTTCGGGAAATAGTCAAATCCCATTCCCGTTTGCTCAGAGGACTAGTTAACAATGTCTTCCTCTTTCTCTTTCAGCGTTACCCAAGGAGTATCAGAAGATAGGAAAGGCCTTGCAGAGTTTAGCAACAGTGTTTAGTTCCAGTGGTTATCAAGGTACGGCTGTATTTATTTATCCTTCGGGCCCTTAGCGTCTTGTGCGGACCAGCCACCCCCTCAGGCTCTTGCAAGCACCCAGAAACTCTGCATCTAGGGACCCTTGTCACCAACACTTCAGCCGGCTAGGCTGCCCCACTCCGCACTTCTGTACCCTCACCTCGATTACTTTTGCGAAAAGTGGAGAGTGGTTATACTCTGTTTTCTTGCTAGCTTCTTAGCCTGTCTTTGCGCTCAGATACAGCTCTTGTGTTGCTCTGGAACAGGCAGCTATGATAAGTCACCCTCTGCCCTTGCTTTCATCTCTCTGCCAACCCCAGAAGTCAGGTCTTCCTGTTACAAAGGCCGGAATTTGTCAAGGCCGTTTGGAGGGAACATTTTGACTAAGTAACAAATTCACGTTGCCTTAGTCTCTGCATGACCTGGAATTATTTTCAGCTGTGTTATAGTCTGTCTTACCTACTAGACTGTGTGTCTTACCTGGGGTATCTCGAATTCATTGTACTTTTACATTGACAGCACTTGTGAGAACAAGCTAGCTGTATTCCTTTCTATTTTGGTTAACTTTTGCTGACTTTGCTCTGTGGAGCAGGTAGCAAGTAAAAGTATTTGTCAGGTGAGTGGCACTTACTAAATTTGCCCGTGTCCAATCACTTAAAGAAATGGCAGAATTGGTACTTTGGCCATGGTGTTTATTCTGGTACTCAGGGAAGATAGTCTGTGGAGGTCAGTGTCTGAGCATTTTTAGGAACAAGAAATGAATCTCTCACCAGAATGGAATATTTGGGGCTCCCACATATTAATATTTCTTTTTGTGCTGGCTGAATTGCGTCTTATAATCCCAACTTTAGAATGGATGGGAGCCCTGAGGATTAGTTCATCTGGCCCCTTCATGTTCGAGATGAGGAACGTAAGGCCTGGAATGATCAGTGTCCTGACCAGGGTGCCACAGGGGGTCGACAGAGGAGCCAAGTGTAGGGCCACCCCATTGCTTAGGTTCCGGCAGGACTCCAAGAGCACTCTCATCTTTGTGCTTCTCTAGTATCTTGACGGGTGGAGAGCTTGTGTCCTGAAGATGCTGGACCCCGATCAGTGCCCCATGTCAGAGCTCACCTGAATCTCGCCTTCCTTAAGCCTCCCCCCGAGAGCTCTCTGTCCTCCGGCCCTGCCCCCACTTCCCGCCATCACCCGTTAGCGCACAAAACCCCTGTGGGAGGACTGGCTCTGCATTTGGGGCTCCCCCAGGTTCCGGTCCCTCACACCAGCCCCCATGCATCTGGTGAAAGCAGAGCAGAGCCTCCCGTCCCAGCCAAGTCCCTCTGCTGTGGAAGGCGCCCTTTTCCTCCACTCCCCCCCCAGCCTCCACAGCTTGCCTAGGGTCTGAGGCTCAGCCCTTTCTGAATTGAGTTTATTTGGGTTTCTTCATTCCCACAGTGCTTCCGTGACTTTACGGAGAAATATGGTGGTTTAGTTTATTTGATATTATTACGTTGAGAGCAAGGGTCTTGGCAGTTGTCCCCATCCTAACTGGAAATGGAACCGCTCCAAGATGAGATTGTAAGCCTAACAATGATCCTTCCAGTAGCATGGACCCAGACTTGACTTCCATTCCTTGAAGTCAGAAAACCTAAAAACCATTCAGAGCTAAGATCACAGAATTTGTAAACAGCAATTCCCTTGTTCTCCTGGTCGATGCCAGGAGAGACAAATCACTCACCCTTCACTAAATGTAATATTAATAGAGGGCGCAGATAATTGAACCAAAAGTCTTGAAAAGGGGGGAGGAGAAGACAGTTGGTAATCTGGGAAATGGGTCCTAAAGAGTCCTTTGTAGCTTTATACTGTGCATAAATCTTTCCATATATTTCTCGTTCTGTAACTATCAGTAGAATCTGCGTACCTTCCAAATGATCAGCTTCTCTCTGGAGTTTTCTATCTGCGTAACTTCAGCCCGGAGCAACCTGGCAAAAAGGCAGGATAGAGAGGGCTGTTGGGGGGGGCTGGGGGGGAGGCCCCGGCAGGATGAGGACATCCTGGAGGGGGGGTGGAGTAGGAGGGGGCCCTGAAGACGCTGTGCCTTCTCCGCAGCGCCCACCCGCGCGATTCCTCCCAGCCATGCCTCACTTGGCACGGCTTCCTTACTCTTTTCCCTGCTCAGAGCTATCAGTCTGTGCATTATCAAGTATTCATATTGCAGACGGCACTCTGTCAAGTATTGAAAGTACTCAGTGTAATGTGCTTGGCAGGGAATATCATTCAACTTCCTAGAGATCTTGTTTTCAAAGAACTTCTTAAGTGCCCACAGACTAGCTTTTCACGTTTCAAGGCAAATGAAGGTCAGCGGAGTTGAGTACTGTGCCTTATCACGTCTTCCTTTGCTCAGATGTGCTGGTGATGGGGCAGTGCTGCACTCTTTGATCTTGCAGTAATTCAGAGGATTCCGATTCCTAAGAATATCTCGGATTATGTTAAATATAACCTTCCATGCTCCCTCTCTGAGTACAGAAACTGATACTGGAACAACACAGAGACTGTTCGCACGGCCTTTGTGCAAACCCATGAAGCACTTCTTATGGATTATCATGGAAAAATAATTGATAAAAATATTTAGGTGGTTATCTGCAGCGGAGAAGAGGAACGGGTGTAGAAGCTAGACCTCTTGTTTTGTCTAGTTTTTTTTTTACTTTGAAACCATGGGAGTGTTTTACATTTATATTTATTCTACATTTATTATTAGAAAACAAATTTAAAATGTAAAAAAAAAAATCCCTAAAAAGCAAAAGCAAAATAAATCACTTGATACATCAGGATGAAGGCATAACCACGTAGAGAAGAATTATTTCACATCACCGTAAAACATTGTATTTTGATTCTACATCCCTAGTAGCAGGTGCCTTAAAGTCAAAAAGACCTCAAAAATCTTTTGTTTTCAGTAATCATATAGTTAGCAAGAAAATGTTGGTATTGTTATTCTAAAACTTCTGAAACTATTTTACATATTGTAGGGTAAAGCAAATACATAATTATATTACCGTTTTTAGGAAGTAAGTTTTTTAAATGAAAGGGCTAAACAAAAATCAAAAGTTTCAAAATACATCATGAAAATTCCTGAAGTCCTAAGTTTGAGTTGGAAATATCCATATGAGCTCATTATGGTTTTCCTCTTAAAGAAAAAAATATATATTTTTCCTTGCTCTGTTCATTGAAAAGGCCTAGTCACGAGATCCGGTCACGAGAAGCACCTCTGGCGCCCCCCACAGGGGGATTTCTCAGCACTGTTCCTCCCAGATGAACCAGAGCTCCTAGCAGAACCCAGATGCTGATTTGAAAAGCCTTCCACTGGCCAGTAAAGAGAAAGAGCATTAGTGAAAATAATACTTTCTCTGCAATGAAGCTTATCAAGTATGTGTAAATCCAGGCTTGCAATGATACTTTTTTAAAAAGTTAATCTGTTACCTTTGGAGAATGGTTAGAGGATCAACTCATTCTGAAAATGGTAAAGAAAAAGAAGCATTTAATGTGCTTTTTCTCTTCCAATACCTCAAGGTAACCAGGTAGTCGATATAGTCGATACAGGAGAGTTCCTTTTTATAGAAGTGCTTCAAATCAAGAAGTGAGAAGAGTAGAATAGGAGCGCTCTGCAAACCGTTCCTAATGAAAGATTAGATGGTACAGGGAACAGAGTGTGTTAGCACCACAGACGCAGTCAGCAAAACCCAGACTGCAGGTACCAAGGCAAATACCTGGTTTCTTCAACGGCCCAAAAAGAGATTTGCAAGAAAAAAGGGAGGGAGGAGAAAGAACCTAATGATTGAAGAAACACTTAAGCTTTCTGCCGTGTGGGCTTTCTCTGAGTCCTGAAAGCAGCCAGCTCGATTCCAGATACCAGGGAGCTGCCCACTGACCAGATAATTCTTTCAGGAGCAATTCTCGTTTCTCCAGTGTGCTGTTGGTATTGTCCTTGCTTTTTAAAGAGTGCTTATCGCTGACGTAGAATTTATGGGTGCATTGTAATGTGGCCAGCGAAAGGGGGAGGTAGGGGATGGACGGTGCAGTTGCAGAAAGACTGGCCATGAGCTATTCGTTGGGAAGCCAGTTGATGGGTAGATGGGGACTCATTACACTATCCTGTAGTTTTGAAAAGCGTAGTGTTTGCGGTAATAAAATTTTTGAGTAAAATAAACGAGAAAATACGAGCCCTGATGTAGCTGTACTGATTTCCAGGCGAAACCGATCTCAATGCTGCAATAACGGAAGCAGGAAAGACTTACGAAGAAATTGCCGGTCTCGTGGCAGAACAGGTACCCCCATGGCCACCGGTCCTGGTGCAGATTGTACGCTGTTGGACCCACATGTTTCTTTAACCGATTTGAAAACAATTAACTTTGCAAATAGATCTCCTCTTCTCTTCTGTCTTTGTTCATTGTGTATGGTAATAATGTTTCTTCGGGTAAGCTCACGTGATGGGTACATTTATCACCGAGAAATCTAAATGAGTACCTTCCAGTGTCGGTGGCTCAGATCCATCCTCCGTCATCAGGGGGTTGGAATGTTAGGGCAAGAGCACCGTTCACGCCACCGTTTGGACTCTTGGCCTGCCTGAGGCCTGCTGTACTCGGCTGGTAAATGGAAGGCTCTCAGCATTCAGTAGCCACTACGGAGAAGGCACCGGCGCGGGCCCTGGTAAGGGGCAGGTCTCTGTTCCAGCCACGTGGCTTTTATTGGGGCCTTCAGTGGTCCAATTCCAGTTCTTTTTACAGATAACAGATAATGAATTCCCTTAAGGGGAATAGGCATCAATGTTGTTTCAAATCCCCACATTAAAGAAAAGTTTCTTAGATGACTTCTTGAAATACGCACACACACCTTCACTTTGGTCACTGACTACCACTACTTATAGAAAAAGATTAATTTTTAGAACTGTGCATAACATAGCTATTAAAAATTATAATTCAGAAAAACTGAAAAATTTTAAGTTGCCACTTAGGAGGACTACCAGATTCTTTTTTTTTTTTTTTTTACGTTGGGTGAGGACTACCAGATTTTTAATAATAATTTATATTCTCTGCTAAAACTTAGATATTAAATGATTGTATCTTATTTGCTTGTATATAAATAGTACTAACTAGTTTTTTCCCCTACAGTTTCAGATTTTGAGCCACCTCAAAATAACTAATTTTACCAACGAGCCTAAAAATGATCTAATGTTTTATCATTTTCTCTCCAATCTATGATTGAGAATGTAATAGTCTTGGGGGTTGTTTTCTTGCAGGAAAACAAGGCTGAATGTTTAGCCCTTGATATGCAGTAACTCGTACCTGAGGCTTGGCTCATACAGTCCTCCAGTACGATCCTTTTCTGGATTTCTCTGCCAGTAATAACCAACCTGTGTCTCATTGTAGCCAAAGAAAGATCTCCATTTCCTCATGGAATGTAATCATGAATATAAAGGTTTCCTTGGCTGCTTCCCTGATATTATCGGCGCCCACAAGGTAACTTGATCACAAAAGTGCAGAGAAGATGACACGGGTGAGCCAGGGCTGCGACGCACGGCCACCGCGCGGGCCCTGTCACTCAGTACGGCCCTGAGTCGGGGAGCTTTCTGAAACCGGCCGGAGCTGCTTGGGCTGTTTAAATAGTGAGCTCCCATAACACGTTTAGACTATGGGTAGTTTCTGGTTTCTTCGAGTCTATAAAAAGATTACTTTGAGGGAACAAAAATGTGAAAAAAATACTCCTTTATGCCTATACTTGGGTCAGGTATCAAACAACAGAATCATGCTGTTTGAAATTCAAGACAAGATTAGGAATACTGCTTGCCCTTACTAGTGGAACCCCTGTAAGCTGCTTGGGCAAGTCCTCAAAGACCCTTCCCCGTCGAGATGAAGTAAGATATTCTGTCCGCCTGGGCCTGACGAAGGGTTTCCTAAGGAAAATTTAAATGGTCAACATCGATTTTATATTTTTGTACTAACAAGGAAACTATAGAATTCCCACCCTAAAGGTATTCCCACCCTAAAGGTATTTTTAAATACCCTAAAGGTATTTTAAAAGATTTTGAAATGTTTTGGGGTGTTCTCACATTTCAATTCTGGTTCCTTTTTTCTCTGTTTCAAACTCTACATATTATTTCAGAATGGGGCATGTTATCAACTGTCATATTCTGGGATACTGTGATGCACTTGGATTTATTAGGAGAATCTCTACAGAGGCTGGGTCTGCGACCCTAACAAGCCCTGGCCTGTGGCCGTTTTAGCATTCAGCTTAATAATCCAGGTGTCAGGAAGGGAAGCCTTGTGCAACTTCAGATAATTTAATGTCAAACTCAGAACATCGATGGACACTTAAGGCGTTTCCACATCATGGCTGTTGTGGGTAATGCCGCAGTGACCCTGGGAGTGCAGTGGTCTCTCTGAGATAGTGATTGCTGGGGGAGTAGGTCTTAAAAATTCTCATCACAAAGGAAGAAAGCACACCAGCTTGTAACTGTGTGAGGTGATGGATGTTAGCGGCAGTTACAGTGGTCATCGTTCTGCAGTATACACAGACCTCAGAAGATTATGTTGTACACCTTGAACTCATGCAGTGCTGTATGTCAATTATATCTCCACAAAACTGGGGGAAAGTAACATAAATATAACAAAAATTAAAATCTCAGTTAAAAAAGCCAACTCAGAAGAGTTGGCTTGTCGTAGGGATCTATGCCAGCAGTAGAGTTTTGGGCATGGAGCCTGATTTATGCACGAGTGTAAAGTTTTTCTTTCCAGACTGCTCTCATGAGCACTGTGAGGATCCTGGAGTGGGAAACGTTTGGCAGCTGTATCCCTACTTCTGTCTGAGTACCGCAGCGTTCCTCCCGGAAACCAAAGTAAAGCTGCCAGGCAGCGCGCTCCAGCACCGCGGCCAGCATGCCCCCGAACAGAGACAGAGAGCCGGGCGCAGGCAGGAGGCTGTCCCTCATCAGCCTTCTAAAGCCCCGACGCCTGTGTCCGTCCCCTGCGCTCCTCTCGCCCTGGCGCGGGCTCAGATATTACGGAGAGTGCCGTTCGTTTGCTCTTCGTGCTGTTGTAGCCTAAAAGTGTCCATTTTAGCTTAGTTCTGTTTTTCAAGAATAGCAACCCTTTTGCTTCCAAGTGACTTGCAGGAAGTTATATTTAGGCGCTTTCCTACATTCTTTCTTTGTGGGAACATTTTTTTGTTCAGTAGCCGGTCAGTTGTAGGAGATGTTGGCATTGTTACACGTTAAATGAATTCCTCTGAGCGTTGTTTTATTAACACTGTTGCGTTTGTATTTCACAGGGAGCAATAGAGAAAGTGAAAGAAAGTGATAAACTGGTCGCAACTAGTAAAATCACCCCCCAGGACAAACAGAACATGGTGAAGCGAGTTGGCACCATGTCTTACGCGTTGCAAGGTAGGACCAAGCGAGGTTCGTGCGCCGCTAGCGAGGATGGTCCCTCTCCCCGCAGCGGAGGTCCTGTTTTCCTGGCTGGAGAGAAAACCAACTGTGAGCCACAGCTAAGCAAATGAGAGCTGATTTCAGGTCCCCTCCCAAGCCTGTTGTTTGCAGAATCCCAGTGTTAATGGAAATGAACCGGTTTCCCTGATCGAGCCACGAATGACAGCCTGATTAAACCCATGCATCTTTATTATTTCTCAGAGGCAGTGAAGAGCCTTCTATAACCCTTAATATTAGCTCCGATCGTGATGCTGTGTTAGATCCCAAAGTTCAGCTTCCAGCAGTTTGTAACCTCCATCCCCCGGGACCGTAGAATATAAAGGGAGCTTGGACATGGCTTTTTGGGCAAATTTTAGTGTTAGTAAAAAGAAGATAGTAAATAGTTTTTATATATTTGAGTGCTTTCCAGCACACAGGAGCAGTGAACGGATTTTTCCTGTTTCAGTGGACAGACGGAACAGGCATGGGCAAAGGAGAAAGGGGAAGGATGTTCTAGTTTGAACAGGACCACACAAAATAATGGGACGGGATTTCTCATTGGCCTTCGGGAATAAGATCAGCTTACAGGCTGTTGGGGAATGAGTGTTGGTGATGGTGGGGGGTCTTGAGAGCTGGGCAGAAGAGCCTAGACTTGCTGTGGGCATTAAAAAGCCACTAAAAGGTTTGATGGTGGGGGGCAGGGGGGTACACCCCTCAGGGAGAGGGTGGGAGAGGTTGGGGGGCAGACATCACAAGGCCCACGCAGAAGACCACTGCCTCTGTGGTCTGAGAGTTCCGGGCCTGAGGAAGATGTGGTGCTCGGCGAAGAGAAGGAAGCATGTTTGCAGACTTTTCCAAGGAACGGCCCTCAGGACTGGGGAATGCGTGGGACAAAGGGGCCAAGGTTTCCAGAACTAAGACAACTAGGGGCAGAAATGGGAAAACCTGAGTGAAGATCGGGCTTCTGAAGGGTTTGACATGGGGGATTTGGCTTTGAACTTGTGTTTGAAGTTCTCCAAACAGATAAATGAAAAGCTTTATACAACTTGAGGTAATAGAAAACTCAGAACAGTGCCCTTTTCGTAGGAATGTATGCCAGCAGCTGGCTTTCCAGGTGCTCAGAATGAGGGAAGAGGCAGGTGGCGATGTGATGGGGCCCCTCTTGAGTTGGTGGTAGGGGGGTTAGGGGCGAGTCCCGAGAGACAAATTCAGTCAGGGAGTCCTCTGTGAACAGATATATTCAGCAGAGTTGAACAGGTGTCCAGATCCTCTCACCTGGTAAGAGGTTGGGTTCTGGGAACCCTGATGCTCAGCAGCGAAGCTCCATACAGAAGAGGGTCCCCCTGCATTGCACCCACCCGTACAGCCTTTCAAGGGCACCCCGAGAAACCCAACCCGGGGGAGCAAGCCAGGGCCCACCGGGTGCCTCGCTGGGTCCTGCATCACAGATGATGTCCGCAGAGAGTGACCACCACATCGGCCTCCTGCTCTGTTCTGTTCTGCGAGAACAAAGTCCACACGTGGGTGATTGTATTGGGTTCACAGTATCTCATCTGCAAGTCAACAAAAGTCATCCCTCTGCTGGAAAGTATTGTTTGCCCTCAGATTATTTTCAGATGAGTTTTCTAGCCTCTTTATAAAGTGATTTGTCAGGAACTGGCCCTCCCCTGAAGCCAACCAGATGAAACTGAGCAGAGCAAGCTGGCACTGTCTGTGGAAGTTTGGGGGACTGATTGATATCTTGGTTTTGGTTGTAGCCGAGATGAATCACTTCCATAGCAACCGGATCTATGACTACAACAGCGTCATCCGCCTGTACCTGGAGCAACAGGTGCAATTCTACGAAACAGTAAGTCGGCTGCCCTTCGCATGCAAGCACGTGTGCGCGGGCGCACACACACGCGCACACACACACACACACACACACACACACACACACACACACAGGAGGATTCCTGGTAACATAACTGTGACCATGTGAAGTTAATCTGCTTATGTTTTTTAATCCTGTGTAAGAAACCAAAAGGTTAATTATTGAGCAGGGGTTATTTATCCCTTTTAATTATATCTGCCTTTTCCTTTTTGAATCATACTGGGTTAAAAAAGGGGAGAAAGGGTCCTGACACTGGTTGTGAGGCCCCTAGCAGTCCTTACTGGGAGGCTCCCAACCCCCACAGCCTCTCTGTGCCCGGGACAGTGAAGGACAGGAGGCCCCTGGCTCCGCGGGCTCTCAGCTGAGGATGGAGCCTGGCACCACGGGCAGGCTTCATGAATGAGATTTCATTGTGCACCAAAGGAACTTCAGAAAGAAAATGAGAGAGAGAGAGAGAGAAACCTCAAATACTTAGGTTTGTGACATTTAGGAAACAGTCACAAAAATGTAAACTTTTGTACTCTGCATAGTAATTGGGTTGTTTACCAGAGTGTCCAGAAAACAAAGATCTAGCGTGTAAGTGGAAACTTCGACATCTGTAGGCAGGTTCCGTAACTGTATCATTGACCATGTGCTGGCTGCCATGTTTCTTACTCAGTGTTCCACTGTTGCCATGGTATGCTCTTGTGTGTGCTCAGGATGATGGTAGGCCAGCCCCACACTCACATCCGTGCACATGTCTGTCCTCTTTCGGCGAGACGGTGCAGAAAATGTCGGTCTCCAACAGCAAATTCTTGAAAGGGAGTTGTGATCGGTGTGCTTGCTGCGTAGTGTGAATTGTGTGTTGGAAGCAGCTGGTTTTGGAGCTGAGTTTCCAGAAGGAATTCCCTTAAGCATTCTTATCCCTCACCGCGTGCAGTCCCTGGGCTCTCTTTGTAGTAACCGGTGCCGCTGTACGGTCGCCTTGCATGTATTAGAATCGAGATTGCATTTATTCTACATGAGAATAGCATTGAAGGGCAACTTCTGAAACTCCGATCATGTTGATTTGGTAGATAATCTCAAGCCCAAGTGAGGTTTAATTATCAATGACATTGTGACTCAAAATAGAAAACCATGCATTTTAGTCACTGTCCTTGTTAGAAGTAACAGTTTTGTGAGAAAGTAACCCTTAAATACTAAAATTCCCATACTTGTTCATGCAGCAAACATGAATGGAGTACCTATTATATACTAAGGACTTACTCCAGCTACTTGGGCTCCAAGAATGGCTGTGACATCTGTGTCCTCAGGGGAGGCCTGGGCACAGAGCCCCAGCTGCGGTCCTGCACTGGCTTTATCATGGAGGCACGGACGGTCTACACACGGCGGACCCGCAGCGGGTGGGATCTGGGAGGTGTGCTTGGCAGCGGGGGCTCGGGATTGCACGGGTGTCCAAGAACACAGGGGAGTCTAGGCAAGCGCCCCACCTGACTCCTGGTCTGGAAATGCTGCTCCTGAGAGAGGCACTGTCCGTGCCAGAAAGAAAGGGGGCTTCCTGCAAGCTGGGGGCCTCACCTCTGGCAGCACCATCTGGGGTTAGGGGAGGGCTCCCCGGCTGGTTGGTGCTGGAAGAGACTAGAAGCTTAGCCCAGTTAAAGTCTTTGAAATACTTGCAATGTCTAACTCGTAAGAGATGGCAGGAGTAGAATGCCGTCGGTCCTAGTGGGCCTGGTAGCCGAAGATTGTCTTGTTTCTTCCCCAGATTGCAGAAAAGCTGAGGCAGGCCCTCGGTCGTTTCCCGGTCATGTAGAACACACCGGAACACGAAGAGAACTCCGAAGTGCTTCTTTCTGACTTTGGGCAATGCAATCTTATTTTTTTCCCCCTTTATCAAAAACAAAAAGGAACGAAAGAACGAAAACCAAAAAGAAACAGAGTTGCAAAAAACTGCGTCTGTTTTATTAACCAACCTAAATGGATCAGTTACGTAGGGATAGTCGTCTTTGGTTCGTTTCCACCTCCATTATTTAAAACAATGGAAATTGTCTCTATTTTTGGAAAGTACTTAAAGTTATCAGAATTTTGAATGGAAAATTAGGGGTTCCCCCCACTGATATTTTACATAAAATTGTAATTTTTACGTCGTCCATGATCTTCTGGGTCTTACCCAATGTCAGATAATTACTAATTGCTTTCTTAAAAATATGAAATATGCCAGAATAAAATATATATGTTTGTATATTTTTATAACTCTTTTCAGTCCAGTGGGATCCCTGTCTATTTAGGAAAATCTACATGCGTTTCACTGACATATTTACGACTCCAGCGCTTCTGTTTCTAGGAGGGAGGAAGCAAAGAGGGGCTCCTGGGAATTCTGGCACCCTCCCGGCGGCTCGGGGCGGGGGGCTCACATGTGCCCTCAGAGCACGTGGCTTGGCAAAAACTGAGGATCCCATTCACTGTGCCCGCTTCCCGCAGGAATATTGCTGAGTGTCCCCTTCCATCAGGAGGGCTTCCTTCCCAAGCCTGGTTAAGGCATGGTTCTTGCCAGACGGAGTATGTTGAACATGCTGGGGGTATTTCTAAAACGTTCCCACTCTGCTCCCAGGGATGGCGCTGCTGCGCTGAGTCCTGTGCTCAGGAAGGAGGGCTCCCCCAGAGCTTCACCCTGAATTGGAGTCTTAGGCTGTTCAGTCAGAGGTAACGAGACATGTTTGTGAGGGCCGAGGGCCGTGACTTGCCGCTTGATTCGGATGGTAGATGAGCGGGCCGGGGGTGTTATCTGAAAAGATGGAAAACACAGCTGAGTAGGCCTCTCCGTCCCCACCAGATGGAAAAGTTTAGGGACTGATAAGGGTGACAACCTGGATAATGCCCAGTAATCCCGGGAGCTCCTATGTGTAAGAAGTACAGAGTGATGTTCTTCCTGACTGCATCTGAAACTTCAGACGGGATTTTTGTGGTCACTAGGACTCCAGTTAACGGCATAAAGCAAAACCCTAATCTTCACAGACTGTCAGCTTTAAATCTGAACACTCACAGACACGCACTGTCTTCCTCCTGCAGATGAGCGTGTCCATCCTCCGCGGTTGCCTTACGACTTTATCCCCACTGCTTTCATTTTCCTGACCTAGTGATTATAGTATAGAAAATGGAAAGTTTGGGCCAGCACAAATAAAATGAAACCAAAAAATAAGTAGAAGAGGAAATCAAATGAATATGAGAATTTCTTGTTCTTTAATATCACGGGTTTTGTTAATGTTTTATAAGTAATTTTCCCTACCTGATTTTTCTTTTATAAAATCTCATAGAACAATGTTTATGATACAGCCATTTAATATATGTACAAATTGTAAAGAATATGTATAAATGTTTTACACAAATGTAAGAGCATGTAGAAGCCAACATATAAATAAATTGTTAAAAAACCTGTACAGTAAATTCTGAAAGCACTTTTTCAAAACACTTTCTGGTGTTTGTGTGATTTATTTTCTTTCTTTTTTTTGGATAATTGCTTCTTACCTCCAGCTCCTGAAGATAGTCCGGGTAATGAATTTTTCCCCCAAACCTAATTCTCCTGGTATGAATTTATAATTTAGTTCCTTAAGTCAGAGTCACCAATCCTGGAAGCATGTCACAATCGCCAGGGAGCTGTAAGAAACAGATACTGATGACGATGCCAAGTGTAGAAACAACCGTGCGTGTGTGCGTGCGTGTGTGCATGTGTGCGCGCACGCCTGCCCCTTAAGTGATGTTTGCTCTTCTCCATATCCTGTAACCTAATTCCATGGTGTAAAAATCTCATGTTACAAGATAAGAGAATAAGAGGGGAAAGAAATCAGATATTTGCCTTACACGCACGCCCACAGGTAATCAAACAAAATAAGGAGAAAATATGACAGTTAAAATCCTTTTATTGGGCCTTCAGCAGTGGCCGGAGCTGGGTCAGCCTAGGTGAGCGAAGTGCACACTGCTGAGCCCACGCATAAGCTCCATCCCTGCTGCCGTGGCACTTTGTTCGTGAGCCCACTGGGACATGACGGGCGGCTGGGGAAAGAGGCTGACTGGTGTCCACAGAATGGGCCATCCTATCCACTTGATTATTAAAATCCTCTTCTGCGGAGGTCACCTTTGGTGGGCATTTTTGGGACACCGAGATCTTCACTTTTTTGAGGACAGGTCTGTCCGCGTTCCTCTCCCCCGGATTTCTTTCTCACCCGTTGTCCAGTCCCGTTCCTTTCAGGTATCGGACCGTCCCTCAGCCAAACCATGCCACAGCCCAAGAATGGATAGGTATCCGCCCAGGGGGCCATGTCTCCTTCCGAGCAACGGGAGCAGCCGGACGCACTGCTCGACGTTCTGCCCCCCGGGGAGGATGTCCTTGACCGTGCCCTTCAGGCGTGTCCCGGGGAGGGGCTGTGGTGCTGCAGCTGTCTGCTTTCGGGTGGCGTCTGCATCCCATGCAGAACCGTCTGTAACCCAGGCCTGAGTCTTCTCTTCCTCCGTCAGCTGGTCTTCGACAGCTCCGCAAGCAGCCGTAGGTCAGGCTGGGAGAGGAGACGGTGTAGCAGGAGCGGGCACCGCGGGCATTTGGGCCACTTGTCCCTACGGGGCCTGCTCGGGCCTGATCACATACGTACCGCTTCCATTTGATGGTGGAGTGCTCCCGTGCGTGCCCGACTTCGTGGGCCGACGGGTCAGATGGCACCCCGTTCACGAGGGGCAGCTCAGGTCTCGCCGTAACGTGGGGGCCCGTGGGTAAGCGTTTAGTCTCGACTGAGGCCCAGTAGCAAACGAGAGCTGTGTCTCACAAGGGGAGTCGTCGTCTGGGTGGGGTTAGCAAGGCTTGGCTCCCAAATCCTAAGGGCTCGCTTTATCACTCAGCCCTGCCGAAGGCTCCAGACGGCACCGCTGTCTGCTCGGACGTTCCACGTGCCGTTGGCTGCACTGGATCCGATGGCCCCGGCCTGAGAGCAAAGCGGCCTGCACGGCGGCCTGGACCTGCTGGGAAGCTGCCTCTCGTTCTGGGCCCCGCACCAAGTATCTGCACACCCTGTGGCCTCGTCAAGTTGATGATACCTCCCATGTATTCTGATTTAATCGGTCTGCGGAAGGGGCCAGGAAAATGAAGAAGGAACCTAAGGAAAAAAGATGGCAGGAGATACTCAGATGGTAGCTGACTGCGAGCCAGGAAAAGTAACAGGAATTTGAAAGTGAAAAGAAATACCCATTGCATGTTGATACTTGGAAAATTCTCCTTCAAGTGGCAACATTTTAATGACCTAGTGTATATTTTGTTCTCGTTGGGTTCAAACACATCATGTGATGGTTATAGGATATATTGATTTCTTAATTTGTACCAACCTTTATCACAGAAGAGCTGTAATTACAGAATAATTTATAATATTTCCAAATCTCGACCCTGTAAAAATCAGTATTCGGAGAGGAGACGTAAAGGCACGGTGGAAGAATGGGGTCAGTTTCCTTGCCGAGACGGTCCACACACGCCTCCCCTGCAGCGGGCAAAGGGCCCCAGTGCTCCCTCCGGGAGCAGACGCAGCAGGGGGACTGACCAGGTGCCCTATGACACACACACAGCAGAACAAAGAAACACGCATCAAGCCCGGAGCAAAGTAAGATATCCCCAAATAAAGAAATATGCCCCTACTTGTGTGTCTTAATTTTTTCAACCTGTTTGATTTAAAATCCTTTTCTCCAAGAAAGTAAGTAGAACTTGAGTTCCTTTGGCAAGGGGGCACTTTTCCACGGGTCTCTTGTACTCTGCCTGGCTTGGCCTGCTGTGTCAGGAAGGAAGAGCCTGGACTGCTTTTAGACCTGGGCCATTTCTCAAGGCTGTTTCCAGCAAGCATCCTTGATGGATGACCTAACGTCTTCTTCCCGGAAGAAAAGCAGCCTCGCTTACTGCTTGCTGTGAAAGCTCCAGGCTCCTCTCCTGTAAGACAACCCACTCACTCCAGGGGCATGCATCCTTTGGGGTCTTCCGACCCCCACCATCCCCCAGGGACTCGCAGATCAGGGAGAAGATGAAGCTCGTGCCGTTTGTGGCACCGCGGGTAATAAAGTCTGTGGTCTGCCTTACCTAAGCCTCCTGCCAGCATCCGTGACACAGTAACGTTTATTTGCTCATAAATAGAACAAAATCAAATCCCAGACCCAGCCGTTACTTTTGTAAGAAAACATTTTTAAAACAAAAAGGATAAGAAAATGAATAAAGCCACCAACAATATATACACTAGCATAGACCGTGGAAGGTTGGGGAATAATCTGCCACACACCACCAGCAAACAGTATAAAAGAACAGGAGAACAACTCGAAGTTTAAGCAAAGCAGAAAGATTTTTCCCCCCAGCTTTATTGAGCTATAATTGACATGTCATATTATAGGAATTTAAGTGGACAGTGTGATGGTTTGCTACATGACTCTATTTGCAAATGACCACAATAAGGTTTGTGAACATATCCACCCCTCACGTAGTTATAATTTCGTGTGTGCGTGGCGAGAAGTTTTTAAGATCTGCTCTGTTAGCAACTTTCAAATATATTGTCAACAGTAGTCGCCGTGCTGTACGAGAATATCTGAATGCCATTGGCAATTCAAAGGACCACACTGAGCCAGTTGGAAGGCCATGAAACCTCTGGGGAGAAGACTGTTGGGCTTTTCGGTCAACAGTAAGTTCAGAGGTCTGCAGGTGGAAGTACATGTCCACATCTTAGGCCAAAACAAAAAGTTCAGTGAAGCAATCGGTCTGTAGGATTTTCAGAGATCTGTGGGCGGAGAGAGAGAGAGAGAGACCGGTAAGGTGTGCAACTTTGGGCTGGGCAAGACCAGCTGCTTGAAGATGTGAAGTACTGTTCTGATAAAGGCTGGAGACTTCCCACCCGGCCCACGGCTCATGGCTGGGAGCTGCCCTGTGAAGGGAGCGCCTGGAGCAGAGTCGGGGAAGCCTGGGAAGTGGGGTTGGTGGTGAGTTATTGATTCTGGAGAAAAGCCACTGACTTCCTGAAAGTAATGTTGGTTTACCGGCAAGCCGGAGTCATGCGCTTCTCCCCTGGGTATAAAGTGATGTCACAGCATGTGGTGGTGAACGTGAACACAGCCCCCTCGGCTGTTCTGCGCTGGTTCTCAGCCAGAGGTGATGGTGCCTCCGGAACACATTTCCTGAGGCTGGTCTTGTCATCTGGTGGGTAGAAGTCAGAGATGCTTTGAACATCCTCCAATGTAGAGAACAGCCCTCGAAATAAAAAATTATCCACCCAAAATGTCCAGAGTACCCAAACTGAGAAGCCCTACTTTAAAACAAACAGACAAGGGGCGCCTGGGTGGCTCAGCCGGTTAAGTGTCTTGAGTCTTGGTTTCAGCTCAGGTCATGATCTCATGCTGAAATGTCAGTGAGTTTGGAATCCTGAGCCTGCTTGACGGTTGTTACCCTCGCTGTGTGGTGGAAAGATAGGGGACCCTGCGGGAAGCCCCAGCTCGTGTGAGCACCTGCAGGGCGTGGTCAGGACACACACACAGGACTGACAGGCGTGTGGCAGGAGTGATGACAAGCGGCCCAGGCTCCAGGCTGACAATCGGGCCTGCCTTCTGCAGGACGGGGCGCCAGCACTGGGTGTGCATTGGTAACGGCTCGCTCTGCCGACCGAGAGGAGGATGGGGTCTGTGGGACCAGCCTGAGCCCCCCAGCCCCCTGCCAAGGCAATACCCCGGACACTCCTGCCAGGCGCCTGCGTTACGTCTTCGGCCCCACTTCCAGTCCGGCGTGACTTCTGGGAATTGCCTGGGCTCCTGAGTTTGGGCACACAGTCTCCTCACGTGAATGCAGGCAAACCCTATGCAGCCGGGCTTGTCTTTCTAGGGGACTCGCACCGGCAGCCCCCCAGCCCCATCCCTGTCTCTGCAGAATCCTCTCCTCGCTCTGCCCTTCCATCCTGGCCGCCTGGGCCCCCGGAACGCCGATCTCTGGCTCCTCAACTCAGCAAGACCACAAAACTCTATTCGCTGCCCCTCCCGTTCTGGGCCTGGCTTCTGCATTCAGGCAGTAATTTGGGGCCAACATGGGGCTCACCCTGCTTGTTTCTCTTCTCTCAGGGATCAAAGTCGGGCACAGCCTGGTGTCTAATGTCTGAAGCCATTTTTCATAGATCGATCCATTTTTCTCTTCACTTAAGGAGGGGTAACTGGCCTCTAGTTCTCCATCATTGCTAAAAGTGGAAAATATATTGTTTATTTTTAAAATCTAAGGCCGGGGTAGTTTTCCTGCTCACGGAGAGTACTTGGCACACACATTCCTCACGATCTATTTTACTTTCAGCAGGTTCCAGCAGTCCCTGAGAAACCACTTAAAAGCATAAAGTTGAACAAAAATCAAAATGGCCACACGAATGCTTTTGCGGGGCTCAGTTTTATTTACTTTTTTTAAAGATTTCATTTTTGTATTAGAGAGCGAGATCGAGCACAAGCAGGGGGAGGGGCAGAGGGAGAAGCAGGCTTCCCACCGAGCAGGGAGCTCAATCTCAGGACCCTGAGATCACCACCTGAGCCACAGGCAGATGCCCAACCGACTGAGCCACTCCGGTGCCCCTGGGCTCAGTTTTAGACTGAGTAACCTTTTTTTCTTGCTCTCTTCTGCAAACCTCCCCTCCTTCCTTAGCCTTTTGTTTCAGGAACCTGGGACCCCCACCCCTCCCTGAAAGACATGCGAGGCTGGCAGCAAGTACACAACTCCTGTTGAAACCAGCTAGATCCTGTATTTCCATATAAAACCCCCCAGCCCCTTTCCGGGGCCGGGGTCACAGTTCTGGAGGCCTTAACCTTCTGTGGCCTCCTTTGCCAGGCAAAGCAATACAGCTTGTGTTCGTCTTTATTCCCAAACTCTTTGTGTTATAGTTCGGCCGCGAAGCCCGGAGGTGGATTTTGGACAACACCTGCAGGAGGCAGTACATAGTTTACTACGTCGTGGCTCTCGCCTTCCTCTGGGCCCACTGGTGCACCACGCTTCCCCATCTCCGTAAAGTCAGGTGTCACTGTGTGCCTTGCTCTGGCCAGAGTGCAATGTGTGCACTGGCAGGGGAACGCACGGGATTGTGGGTGCGCATCTCTCTGGCTCTTCGCAGCCCAGGGTGACAAGGGGAGGAGGTGCTGAAGGGTTCAAGCAGCTTAGAACACTGAGCCAACACACAGAGGGGAGGTGGCCTGGGGAGCTGCTCCCCCCTCCCCCCACCCAGAATTTTCATGAGCAGGAAATAACCTGTGCCACACTGAGCCACTGAATTGGAGTTGTGTCTCAGGTAACACAAGCTACACCGCACCCCCTGACCAATATAGCCGCTCATTACTGAGCCAGAGTGTAAATTCATCCCTAACCCTAAACAGGTGTCTGGGAATATGTTGGCTTAATGAAGCAGGTGTATTTGAAAATGGGCCATTTGGAAAACTCAACCCCCCTCAGAATGAAGAGCAGGAAGAAGCAAAACAAAACAAAAATTTATAAAAGCAAATAAACCATTTTGGTGAGATTGAGTTCTTTTGTTGATGTGTTGAAATCACTCCAGACAGATCGATCCATTGTAATTCAGAAGGGTTTATTCTTCCTGCACCAACATCTAAACAGAATGGAAAGTGAGTTCCCATAAACCGTAGGCATATACCTACAATGGCAGAAGTATTGACCCCCTTCACCCTCCCTGGGGAATTAAGGTTTTTCTTGAGCCCTCTGTTCTTTTTTCTTTTTCTTTCTTTCTTTTTTTTTTTTTTAAAGATTTTTTATTTATTTATTTGAGAGAGAGAATGAGGTAGAGCATGAGAGGGGGCAGGGTCAGAGGGAGAAGCAGACTCCCCGCCGAGCAGGGAGCCCGATGCAGGACTCGATCCCGGGACTCCAGGATCATGACCTGAGCCGAAGGCAGTCGCTTAACCAACTGAGCCACCCAGGCGCCCGAGGAGCCCTCTGTTCTTGTTCCTCTTCTTTTGGATAATAGTAACTGCATTTTTCTCGTGCCTTGGATATGTCTTTGTAGCTAAGATTTACTTCCCACCATCTTTAGAGGTACTTGTGCAAGCAGCTTTTTCTAATTTGCTTCTAAAATAGGAACTCTTGGCCTTGTGGTCCACATAATATCAGGTGTGTGTATCAGTGAATTGTAGCCGGGGCGCAGGGGTGCGGGAGCATCTGGCTTCGGGGGTCCCAGACGGACCAGGGTTGGCCACTCGCCACAGACAAAACCCAAAGGCAGAGAAACAAGTGGGTGGTGGAACAGGAAAGGGATTTATTCTAGCAAGGCCAACGCCGAGAAGACAGCGGCCTAGCGTCTCAAAGACAGTCTCCAAAGTGCTCCAAGCACTTCCAGGTTTATATAAGGAAAATGTGGGGCAAAGGCGGGTGGGCACGTGCAGGTGGGCCATGAAGGTCAAGTCCATCATTGTCGTGGAGGCAATCACGGCCAGGGTCTTGCTGGCTTAGGGCAGGCCGTGTTGCTGGAAGGGTGGTTTCGGTTCCCATCAGGGGAGGCTTCCCCCACCGGGTCTCCCGTCTGAGCAGAGAGACTAGCGAGAAAGGAGAACCCAACGGGAAAGTTTGAGGTCAAAAGGGAGGCAGCCGAAATCCTCTTTCAGAACCACATCTGATTGTAGGGATATTATTCGTGTGCATATTTTGCATTTTTTGCCGATGGGAAGCCACCTCTGATTTCTAACATTTCTGGGGAAAGGGGTTTATACTTTTCATTGTCTTTTGAAAGGTATGGGTGACTCAGTTAAGGATCCAAAGCTACTGCTTTCAAGACAGAGTCAATTTCCTCATCTAACCAGACTTGCTCACGTTTCATCCGCCACATCGTGGTCTCGTTTTCCTTTTCCTTATAACACACGGACTGAAGGAATATCATGAAGAGGGAGGGGTGGGTAATCTCTCAAGTGGATGGGGGGTAGTTCCCACGTGGCCCTCAAAGCTTCCAGCGGTTCCCCCGGTCAGCAGTCCGAGTGAGACCCGGTATTTCAGTCCGTGCAGTCACTGTGGAAAGCACCAGGGGCTCCGGACGCCCAGAGCCTCTGTGGTAAGTGGTAACAGAGGGCAGAACAAAGATCTGCTCTCCCCCTTCGGCCAAAGGAGGGGAGAAGGGGAAAGGAGCTGAGCCTGGAGGAGAAAGGAGAGAATCCTTCTGCTATGGGGGTGTGTTTCTTTTCAGAGCCGGCGGCCCTGTGTGGCTCCCAGCGGAGTGTGAGATTTTTATAGGAAGGGTTTTGGAAAGAAGAGGGAAAGTTGTGGCAGACAGAGGGAAAGAGAGGGCAGTAAAGAGAGTGAGAAAACCCCTGGCGCTCTAGTCCCCATTATTGTTTAACTAAATCCGTGCAGGCCCAGGGGGTGTGCTGGGTGGAAGGCAGGAGGCAGGTGGAGCTTGGAAACCCCTCTCTGACTGCAGATATATTGCTGTCCGGGAGGCTACGGGGGAGCTGGATGGGGGGGTCATCACTGATTGCTAACATAAATATGCTTAGAAGCACAAATTCTGGGGTATTTTTAGAGGTCAAAAGCCATGTCTTGGGGCGCCTGGGGGGCACAGTCGGCTGAGCATCCGACTCTTGGTTTTGACTCAGGTCATGCTCTCAGGGCCCTGGGATCGAGCTCCGCATCGGGCTCCGCGCTCAGCAGGGAGTCTGCTTGAGGGTTCTCTCTCTCTCCCCCTCTGCTCCTCCTACTAGTGTGCACGCGCTCATAAATAAATAAATAAATAAATAAATAAATAAATAAATAAATAAATAAATAAATAAATAAATCTTTAAAAAAAAAAGACTTGTCTTTATTGAGAAGCAAACAGAATACCTCCTTTAACAAGGGATCCTTTGGGAAACTCTAGAAATAAGGACCTAAGAGGGGATAGGAGCCAACTGACCTGGGGTCACAGCTCCCTTTAACTTTCTGTCTTAAGAAGCTGCGACAGATCCTTTCTTAGTTCTCATTTTTGTTATATCTTACGTGGATTCACGTTCGGTTTTGTGGTTGAAACAGTCACATAGGTTGATCTGAGAAAAGCTGTCGTATTTATTCAGTTGCGGTCAGCTTTGTCTTCCACGCTCCCTGTAGAGACACGTCTGCAGGTACAGTGACAAGGTGGCCTCCTGCTTCTAGAGCTATGCTGAAAAGACCCACGATCGGTGCCTTACTCAGCAAACTAGGTCTGCTCAAGTCATCAGCAGCACAGTGGAAAAACAAGTTCTCTCAGAGAAAATATGAAATCAGAGGCAGTGTAGCCAACAGAAGAGAAAACACAGGGTGAGAAGTCCGGAGAGCTGGTGTCTAATACCAAGTCCTATCAGGGCTTCAGTGTCTTGTAGCAAATCAGAAATCATTCCTGTCCTTTCTACTTTGTGATTGCCTTGGGAGGAAAGAAATGACATATGGAAAAAATTAAAATAACATAACTGGTTCTAAGGCAGCACTAAGCCTTATACCAAAATAACAAGAAGACTGATTATCAGATGCTGTTCTAGACACAGGAGATGATGCTGGTCAGCCAACCCCAAACCCATTCATTCCCTTTTCTCTCTTGTCCATCTCAACCAAAGAGATGGGAAAAGCCCCCATTGTAGCTACTGCCAGCTGTGTGACACAGTTCTGGCCAGGGATTTAAGTGGAAATTCGGTGGGGGCTTCTGGAGAAAGCCTTTTGCCTTTTTCTTATAAAAGAGACAGAGATGCCTTGGATTCCTCTCTTCTTTCTACCTTGAATATTGGTGTGATGGCTGGAGCTGAAGCGGCCATTTCACGATCATGAGGACAGCGGGCCAATATTGCTAATGATGCAGTAGGTTGGGTCTGAGGACCCAGAAGGGGCCCAGCAGGACCAGCGAAGAGGGTCCTTGCCTTTGTGCAGGATAGAAATCAAATGCGAGCTGAGAAAGTGAAAGCAGAGTTTATTGAATAGCATAAGTGACAGGTAGAAGATAGCAGATGGAGTGTCTGGGAGACTTGGAAGGGGTAAGAAAACGGCTCTCTTCGTCATTTGGGGCTAGGGGCTTATATTGTAAAAGGAGTCTAGGATACATGTTCCTTCAGGAATTCAGGATAGGGTCTGACCGGAGGTGACTGACTGAGTACTAGGTGTTATTTTATAAATCACGGAAGGTAGGGGGTGTTGATGCCAGTGTGGGCCAGGGTTTGTTCGAAGCTAATGTCCTGGAACATGTTTGGGATCCAGCTCTTCTTAGATGTGATCAGGTTTTGGGAGCCTAGGACAAAAACTCAGGGAATGATTAATTCTCTTTCTTTCCCGTTGGAGTGGAAACATAGCTTCTTTGGTTTTCAGTCAGAAATATAGGGGGCCCCTGGGTGGCTCAGTGAGTTACACTTTTGCCTTTAGCTCAGGTCATGATCTCGGGGTCCTGGGATCGAGCCCCGCGTCTGGCTCCCTGCTCCGCGGGGAACCTGCTTCTCCCTCTCCCTCTGCCTCTCCTCTTGCTTGTGCGCTCCCTCTCTCTCAAATAAATAAATAAAATCTTTAAAATAAATATCTAGAACATGAATAAACAGGGCCTCGAGGGAAAACAGCAAGAGATGGAGCCTTCCTAACATGGAGTCCTTTCAGCTTCCCTACCTCCCTAAGAATTATGGTACAGAAAGAGCCGAGAGCAGCTATCCTGCCTCTAGATAACCTACCTTGAGAGTCCTGGTTCATCTAAGACTTTTAGAGCTGAGTTGTCTGTTGCTTCTAGCCAAAGCCTTCCAAAGTACCCCTGACACATTGGCTACAATATGTTATTACTGGAAGATATAACTAATTTTATTCAAAAGGGAATGACCGTGTAATGATCTGAAATTTCACTGTACTTTTCAAAACTAACTGTATGGTGATGCAAAATTTAAGAGCAAATGTTTTAAGAATTTCTATGTCGGGGCACCCGAGTGACTCAGTCGGTTAAGTTAAGTGACTTTTGGTTTCAGCTCAGGTCATGATCTTGGGGTCCTGGGACTTGAGCGCCGTGTTGGGGTCCCCACTCAGCAGGGAGTCTGCTTATCTTTCTCTCTCCCTTTGCCCTTGTCCCTGCTCACACTCTCTCTCTCTCAAATAAATAAATAAACCTAAAAAAAAAGAATTTCTATTTCAATAATATTTAAACGTACAGAAAAACAGCATAGTTGTAGATGCATATTTCATTTATATAATTTAAATTTTTAACTTTTAATTTTATTTCATTTTATATCCATTACAAATTAATATTTTGGAAGTTTTCAAACATGCAGAAAAATACACACATCAAGAAAGTGTTTCCTTTCTCACACACCCACAGGAGGCGTCATTACCCAGCCTCCCACGTGCATTCCTCCAGAAATGGGGAACTTACTTGTACACAAGGCAGCCTTTTTCCTTTTTTGACCCCTAATTCCTTGAAAAATCTTCTGAACATTGAACTAAAACTTAACCCCGTAACTTTTTCCCCTGCTCTCTGGAGTGACGATGGTACAGGCATTTTCTCTATCTATGGATCTTGGAACCCACTCAAAGGAGGTATTTCAGAGGAGGGTCAAGGATGGAACAGAAACAGGCCTGCCCATCCGCTGAGGTGGGAGCACATTCCAGAGACCTGAGCCGCCTCCTGAGCGGGAATGTGGCCCTCCCCACTTCCTCCCCCTTCCCCCCACCAGCTATTAGCTGGCTCTAGTGCGAGGCATAGGAGGGGTGCAGGAGAAAGACCCTGGCTGTCAGAACCATTGAGCTGACAGTGACGGAGCAGCCAGAATCCAGTCCAGATCATCGTCCTGACGCGGGGAGGTGCTCCCTGAGTACGGAATTGAACCGACAGACACTAGCTGTTTGCGGCATCTGAAAGGCCCTGCACCCTGACCTGGGACAGGTGTGCTTTGGGTGGGTGGTTTTTCCAGCTGTGATGCTGGATTCAGGCCCGACTGGCAGCTGGTATACCTGTGTGCAGAGTTTGGTCGAAGCCACAGAAGGGAAGAAAGCTCTCCGGGTCCCCAGAGCCCACAGGTGCCCACACAAGCAGTCTCTGTTTCAACCCATGGAAGCAGCAGGTGTTGTTGACCTTCTGTAGGAGAAGGAAGGGAGGGAAGGAAGACGCCCAGGACCTGGGGGCAGAGAGGGCAGGCGCCGCACAAACACGTGGGAGAGCGTCTGAGTCACTGGGGCATCTGGATTTGCGGAACTCACCGGCCGCGGGGCACGCTCCGCTGGGGGAGGTTGAGCCGGGTCTGGGCCGGCTCCGGGGCAGTCCTCCGAGAGGCCACTCTGCTTGAGGTGAGCTATGAGAAAAAGCAAACAAGCCTATACCCAGTTCCCTGGACCTCAGGGCTAAGTGCAGCCCTGTGTGTGCAGCTGTGTGTAGACAGATACAGTGGCATATATTCCTTCTTCACAAAAATAATAATGAGCCTCCAACCACCTTCCTCTGACGGCTGCCTGACACCCAACCTGCCGCTTTGGAGCCAGGCTAGCTCTCCAGGGAGCTGAGCCACAGGACAGGAGAGCCCAGGGGGTGGGGCCCGCGGCCGGGACGCACAGCTGTTTCTGCCCTGAGTGCCGGCGGAGAGCGACACAGGAACTCACCTCATTTCCTCGTGGCCAGTAAATGTCAGCTCAAGCCGATGGGCAGCCCAGTTTTCCTGGGCTATGGGCTGCCTATGACAGTGAATACAGAACCACCCTCCTACTGCCCCGATCCCTGTAACTACTCAATATTTCTCCCGTGTTATCAGTAACTTGTGCATCAGTATTTCGATTCTGGACTCTGGGAATGAAAGACAAAGGCATGTATCATCTGAGCTGCCACAGCAGCCGCGTGTCTACTCAAGAGGCTCAGTTTCCCAGTCAGCTCCAAGCAGGTGTTCCTACGCCCTTCATTCTTCCCTCAACAAGGACTCCTTGCACACCAGGCGCCGGGTGTCCAATAGTAACTGTACAGACGCAACCCTAGCTTTGCGGAGCCAGTGGGGTAGTGGGGGACGCGCGGACTGATGGCTAGCACCTCCCTAGTGCCCACTCCGGCCCAGCACTGTCCCATATCTTCCGTGCATCTTCCTTCTCGTAAGTCCTTACAAAAGATGAGGCATCTGAGGCACCAGGAAGGGAAGTAAATTGCTCAAGATTGCCCAGCGGGGAGAAAGGGTAGATCCGGGCTTCATACCCAGGCCGCTGGGCTGCGTAGTTCCTGCCTCGGACTCCTACGTGATTTTGTCTGTGAAGGCAGCCAAGTCAAGCCCAGATGCGTGAAGGATTCAGAGAGTGAGCTGCTAGCGAGGGAAAGCGCAGGGAGACATGGCGGGGAAGTCGTGGGGTCAGAGCTCTGGGAAGGGTGAAGGCTGAAGAAAGGAAGCTGGCCTAGGAGGGAACTTTCTGAGTATCACTAAGGATAAGACCACAATGGACGGGAATGACGAACGTGGAAAGACAAACTCATTGGTCACCGTTGGAGGATGTTAACGGACCAAATCGTGGTCATTATTTGAACGCTAGTAAATAAGGGAAAAGAATCCTATTCTGCCTGTTTTGTTTGTGTGCCCACTGGGTGACACAGAGTCGATGGGAATTTTCTGTTTCTAGAAGAATTTTGGCTACAAATGAAAAAGGAGTGAGAGAATAGAACATAACTGTTGGCAAGGATTACAGCATGGAGGGCCAGGGGCTGCTACGTCACAAAGACGAGCAACCGGACAGATGCCTCCTGATGGGAAGCACACAGCACACCCACGAGACAGAATCTGCTCAAGCTTCTGTATCCTCCACCTCCCCACCCCCCGGGCTACAGATAATACAGAGGCCAAAGCAACCTGCGGATGATGCCACAAGGCCCACACCCAGCAGAGTCCCGTCATCCCCTTCATTATGCCCCATACCAGCCAGAGCCTCGCCAGAGAAGTGTGTCTGGAATGTTCACCAGGCTTCCAGCAGTGGGGAACCTGGAAGGATTGGGGAACCCCAAGAAAGCAATGAGCGTGACGAGAGTGGTGGAGACCAGGAGGCATGGGGAGCCATCACAGGAGCCTGGAAGGTTTCGCCGGGGAAGCTAAGGGGGTTCAGGGTCACTGCCTCCCCAAGTGTCCTGTGTGCTTTTAATCCTCTGAAGTCGATAACTCGATCCTCAGGCACACAGAGGGTGAAGCAGGAAGAATCGAGATGCAAAGAACCGCTGGATCCCCACCCATCTTCTGCAAGTGCTCCCATCAGGGCGGCCGTGACCTGCACCTGGCTGGACCCCAAGGACCAGTCCTTGTCCCGCCGGCCCCGTTGCAGCCTCTGCCATCTGCTCTTTGAGACGCTTCCTTCCCTTGGACTCCGGGACCCTGTCACTGCCGGCGGCCCTCCCCCCTCACGGGCGTCCCCCCACTCAGCACCACAGGCCAGCTCCCAGCCCCTGGTGGACTCATCCAGGCCCCAGGCTTTAAATGCCATCGGGATACCCATAGCCTCCATATTTACATCTCCGCCCAGCCCGCACCCACGGACAACAGGCTTGCATAACCTAGCGCCCACGCGACACCTCCACCTGCACTTGCAGTAGGGCATCCCAGAGTCACATGGCCCAGCCACCTCCCTCTGCTGTCGGCATCTGACGGCAATGCCATCTTGCTCTGGCCAAAAGCCTGGGGTTGTCCAAACTCCTGTCTTTTCCCCCATATTCTTATCTGCTCTAACACCAAAACCCATTGGCTCACCCTTCAAAAGCCTACGCAGAATAGGACCGTTTCTCTCCACCCACCTCCCATCCTCCTCGGGGCACTGCCAGCAATGGCCTCCCTCTCTGCTCCCTGCTCTCCCTCCCTCTGCCCTGCGCTCAGTCTGCAACATCCCAGACCCTGGGATGGTCTGATGAAAACCGCACCTGAGCATGTCGCTGCTCTGCTCCCACCTCTCAGAGCGAAAGTCAGGGTCACCGGGGCCCACGTCCCCTCCGCCTCCCCCGTCCAGGCACTCCGTCCTCAGGGATTTGCACTGGCTGTTCCTGGCACCAGAAATGCCCTTCCTGAGACACCCGCGGGGCTCATTCCCTCGATGACGGTCAGTTCCTAACTCTGACGTCACTTCTCAACGAGGCCCCCACTGACCCCCCGTTTAAAACTGTCCCCCCCCAGCACTCCAGCACTCTCCTGTCCTCTACAACACTATCGCCACCTAGCATGTTATGCATTTTGTTTGTCTGATGTCCCCTCTGTGACAGGGACTTTCCTCTGTGTGCTGCGGCAGTTTCCCCAGCACCTAGAACAATCCTTGGCGCACAGTAGGTGCTCAGAAAATATTTGTTCACTAAATTCATCAGCCGGGGTAAGAATCACTGAGCTGCGAATCCCCCACCCTCACAGGACAACAGGGTACTAAAAGGATTCATTTCTTCACTGGATTGGCTTCTCTGGCTCCCACGAGGAATCAGGCACTGTTCTCGGACCAGGGCTATGCCCGGAACAAATCAGACGAAAGCATCCCTGCTCAGCCAGCTTATAACACAGTGGGCGGAGGGTGACAGACGCCATAAGTAAGTAAATAAACGGTTTCTTATGTTAGAGAGGGACGCATGCTAAGGAGAAAATTTGAGCAGAGAAGAAGACATGAGATAGAGAGTGTATTTGTCAGCTCGGCCACTTAACAGAGTTCCACAGACGGTGGGCTTAAACAGCAGAAGTTTATTTCTCAAGGTTCCTGAGGCTGGAGGTCAGAGATCAGTGTTGGCAAGTCTGCGTCTTCTCCCTGTGGCTTCACTTGGTCTTCCATCTGTGCCTGTCTGTGTCCTAATCTCCTCTTTTTATAGGGACACAGATTGGATTAGGGCCCACCCATGTGACCTCATTTTAGCTGAATCGCCTCTTTAAAGGGCCCGTCTCCAAACGCAGTCACATGCTGAATGTGAATTTGGATTGACACAACTCAGCGCATGACGGCGGGTTAGGTGGGCGGGGGGGATTTATGTAGGGACGCTCAGAAAGGCCTCACAAAGAGGACAATTTTTTAACAGATCTGAAAGAGGGAGAGAACCAGCCACGGGGATGTGTAGGGGTGCAGCATTCTAAGGGCAAAGGCCTGAGCAGGGGCGCCTGGCGCATTTGAGGAAGAGCAGAGAGAGGTAGGTTATGTGTTGGCTGAACAAAACAGAAGCTGATGGCCCCGGAGGGCAGGGTCCTGGATCACAGTGGACATGGGCTTCTGGGAGTGTGGCTGCTAACTGGGGGCCAGGCTCGTGATCTTGGGCCAGGAGGGGCAGGGGTGATGTGGTAGAGGGAGGCAGTTCTTCTCCGAGTGCTGGAATGCTGCTCCTGGCCGAAGGGAGCCCCCCGGGCGCAAGGTTGTACCCATCTTGAAGGCAGACATTGGTTGATGCATTCAGGACACCTCCAGGGTCCACCCGTCTCTGGAGGTCCTGAGGGGTTGGTGCGGCCTGCGTGGCAGCTCAACGTCATTCTCCCTTCCCTTGGCGTAGGGCCTGAGAGCCCTCCCCAGTACACCAGGTCCTGCTCGCAGACCCCCACCAGCGCAGAGTCTGTGTCACAGAGAACCGAACCTGAGTTCATGGGGAGGCTAACAGTGGTCAGGCCCTGGATATAGTTTTAAGGCATTGCTGACAGAATTGAGACATTCTCCTCCTTTGGCAAAGAACCGAGAGAGGATCAGCTGAGGTTGCCCCTAGCTTTAGGATCCCCTTATCTCCTCAAGCCCAGGGGACTTGGAACACGCCTTCTAGAGACAACTATGCCACAGCAAATGTTCGGGGCTTTTCCCGCCCTCGGGAAAAGGGTTCCCATTCCCACCCCCCTTCCTTGCTTTTTGGGGGTTCAGCCGGGGCCAGGCCTTTGGAAGGACGATGCTTCCTACCCTCCTTCTCGACCCTGCCTCCCACCATCCTACCCCTCCCTCCGAAGAGCCTGGCCTTCCTTCTCATCTCTAGAGGAGACGCATCCTTTCCACAGGGCGTCTTTAATGGCCCCCGCCCCCCACCTCCTGTCTTTGCTGCCTGCAAAGGCCTGGCCCATCTTAGAAAGCTTCTACTGTCCCCTCTGGCTGCATCATATCTGTGTTTCTCATCACCAGGCTCCTAGAGCTAGCTCAGTACCCTTACTGCCTACATTTCTTCCTTAATTCTTTGCAAGCTGACTTTTTGCCCAACCCTCTAAAAAACTAACCGCTCAAAGGTCACCAAACCAAGGTTCTCTTCTGAGTCCTCATTCTTGACTTTTTAAAAAAAATTTTTAAAGTAGGCTCCGCTTATGAATGACCCTGAGATCAAAAGTTGGATGCTCAACCGAATGAGCCACCCAGGTGCCCCTGAATCCCTATTCAAACAGACCCTTCTGAGGTTGACAACCACTGGCCACTCCGTTTCCCTGGGCTTCTCAGATCTCTCAGACTGCTTCTTTAGGGTCTTTCCCCCTGCCCCTCCCAGGCTCAGAAGCCCGCAGACTCCCCAGGTCCTGCCTGCCTCCCCCCAGCACAGCCAGCATGAATTTCCTGAGGGGGGGGGGGTTGCCTATCCCACCCCCGGGGTTGATGGAGGTTGCTTTTCATTCCTTCCTCTCCTCCTCCCCATCCAATCATGGGCCCTCCAGGAGCCTACAGCTCAGGAGCAGAATATGGCCAGACTTTCCCCACTCAAATGGGTTCCCTTGCCTCCCCAGGTTCCACTTGCCCGTTAGGTATCAGAGGGAGCTTTTTCTTGAATGTCTCAAGCTCTGCTACTTTCTCCATCTGCTAACTGTGCCAGTGTCCGGGGCGGGGGGGCCCTTGGCCCATCAAGGCAGTGTGCACGTAAGGCTGGTGCTTCGTCAGCCACCCTTGTTGACGGTTCACTCCAAACCAGAGCGCAGCGACCTGAAAATCCAGCAGGCTCCTGGCTCATTCAGCCACTTGTCAGAGATAAGGGGGCAGCCACTATAGTTCACTGAGTCTAAGATGCACGTCATACCATTGCTGAAATCAGAACATAGCCAACAATTTAGTTACAGAGGTGAGCGGGCAGCGCTGTTCCTCGGCAGCACCTAAAATCGTGGTTCGTCTTCCCGTTGATTGTGTCTTAGATAATATAAACTGTAAAGCTCAAGTGCTGGTCTTCACCGTAGGAAAGTTTCTACAATACGTACAGCATGCCACGATGCAGAGCTTCAAATTATGTGATACTAGAGGAGGCACAAAAGAGGGGGAGAGTTAAAATTTTAAAAGACTAGGTCGTCCCTGAGATCTTATCCCTAATTTGTGAAGCAGAGCTAAGAGAAAAGAAATATAAAAACGTGTCTCAAGCAGCACATGAGCAAATGAGAGCTGAAATGTACATCTGTGAATCTGAGTACATATAAACGCTATTTCCTGGGACCTCATCGTTCTAGGAGGGCTTCCTGGAAGAAGTGAGCTTCAAGTTTAAAAGAGGGCCAGAGGCTACTTTGTATCATTTCATGGGTAAAGCTCCATTTCAGAGAGGAAGAAAGTGTGTGGACAGCTTTGAGCGTCATACCTGGGATATCCACACTTCATAACTAAATTTGTGAGCAACAGGACAGAAGGCTGAGGAATGATTTGAATCTCTGCCAGTTGTTTACATTTACTTTATTCCCCAATTCATCACCTGGGAGGTTGTCCACAGAGGACTGAATATCTGGTCATTCCCTGTCATTCCTGAACGTCTGCAAGGGCACCACAGCGTCCTGCTTGGCACTGGGGACTCTGCTCCTTCTGGAACGTGCTCCAGAAGCAACGAGCCCGACCCACAGTCTTCAGTGTGAGCAGGTTGTGGGGTGAGAGGTGCCCGGGTGGTTTGGGAGCCTGGTGGAGGTCTCTGGGGCTGTGCACACACACCCATGACAGGAGAAGGAAACAAAACCTCCAAACCCACCCGAGGAGCCATTCTGGGTAAGAAGCCCTCTCCCTTCTCCCCTCCCCTGTAGATGAGTCCTGGCATCTGGCTAGAACCCAGTGCCGAGAGGGGCCCTGCCACCCTTCACTTAGCTGCGAGGGCATCCGCGGAGGGGCAGCATAAGCCAATGAATGAGGCACGGATCTGTGCTGAAGTCCGCACGCCCTGAGTACAAACTGGCTAATGGCAGTGTCTGCCCTGAAGTCGAGGACAGTACCCCAGAGTGGGAGGAGAGGCTGCAGGGAGAGGGAGGAGACCCCTCGCTCTGCACCCACCGGCCCCTCACAGCTGCCCTGCTTGTTAACTTCGCGAGCTTTCAGTCCTGACCTCGGACTCAGCACCCATCCGGCAAGCGTGAGCGGGTGGGACAGGTACTGCCGCCATCTGACAGGTCAGGAAAGCGGGCTCAGAGAAGTCAAGGTCACATAAGGGGCCCGCCTAGAAGTCACAATCTCCGTTTTCTCTGAGACAACACGCCTTTGATCCCCTCAAATTCTCCCTGGTGTGGAAGTGGACCACAGTATCCTCACGTATAGAAAGCTAAAAGGCAACATTTATTGAAGATTTGCCACTCGCCAGGCACTCACTAAAGCCCCTTCTGGGAGCTAACTGGACCCTCAGCACAACCTTAAACCCGCTTCACCCGCAGGGCAACTGAGGCACAGAGGGTTGAAGTGACTGGCCCAGCGTCGTGCACCGCCCGGGCCGGGACCGAGGAGGGCAGGCCGCGGACTCCTGCCTCGCAGCGCCGCGGGCCCCGGCCGGGCTGCCCTTATAAGGCCGGGCGTCCTGCAGCGTTTTTAGGCTCAGTGGGGCACCCCGCGGCCGCGTCCTCCTGCGCGCCCAGGAATGTGTGGAATCTTCCTCCTCGGCGGCCGTCCGCCGCAGGGAGGACTTCCCCTCCGGCCGGGGGCCCGGGATTAGGCCCCCGAGCAAAGCCCCGGGGGCGCGGGGCGCCGACGCCAGGCCCGCCCGGCCGCAGCTGCCTCGCCGCTGGGGGGAGCGCGGCGCCTTCGGGCGCGGGACGCGGGGGCGGGGGAGGCGGCAGTGCGCCCTCACCTGCCCCGGGGCGGCGCGGCGGGGGCGGGGGGAAGGCCGCGGAAGAGGCCGGGGAGGAGCCTGCGCGGGGCCCGGAGCCGCGGCCCAAAGTGAAACTCCTGGCACTTGTGGGCGCGCGGGGAGCGGAGACGGGCTGCGCGCCCTCGGGCCCGACGCGCCCCGGCGCCCATGGCGCTGAGCAAAGGGCTGCGGCTGCTCGGGCGGCTGGACGCCTCCGGGGAGTGGAGCGTCCTGCTAGAGGCGCGCGGCCGCGGGGACTGCCTGCTCTTCGAAGCCGGCACGGTGGCCACGCTCGGTGAGTGCGACCCCGCCGCGGACCCGGGGCTGGGAACGCGCTCCCCTGGTCTCCCGTCCCAGGGGAGCGACGACGCCCGAGGCGAGGGCGCTGATCGTGCCCAGACTTCGAGAAAGGGGCACCTCCCTTCCCCGAGGTGACCAGGCCCGGGGGGCGCCGAGACAGCCGGGGAGTGGGGGTCGCGCGCGGGGTGCGGGCGCGGCCTCTTTGAATGAGGTGACCCCGGGGATGCCAGAGTGCCGCGCAGGCCGGGCCCAGGGCGCGGCGGCCCACAGCACCTCCTGGGGGTCTGCCCTCGTCGCGCCCGCCCGGTCGTTGCGCTCTTGGAGAGCCGGTGTGGCCTTTCATGCCCCCGGGCCCCGCCGGGACGCGTTTTAGGTTCACCGCAATCCCAGGGGATTGACTCAGGAGCCACCCCGACCCCGTGCCTGGCGCTCGTTTTCTTTTGCACCTGTTGATGAAACCAGTGATTGCCCGTTGGTTTGTATTGGCTAGCTTCTGTTCCGGAGGGAATGGGGGACACACACACACGGGAACATAGACCCCGGAGAAACCTCTGATGGCACCGTTATTAACCTCACGTAGATACTTGGCTGAGAAGCATCAGTTTTGCAAAGTGCAGAACTTGTAAGCAGATGTACCACCTGGTGACTCTACCTTTATGCTGGATGTATTTGAAGTTAGATGCCAAGCCCGTATATTTCACATCCGTGCTTCAGGAAGTGTTGAGACTGGCCTTGTGCCAAGGACCTCAGTGGTGATCTCATTTAACTTTCACAGTTCTGCAAAAGAGCTACTATTATCCCCATATTGTAGATGAGTAAACTGGAGCCTGAAGAGCCTATGAAACTTGTTTGCCCCAAGGTGACACACCTCTACCTGAGGAGGGGCAGAGGGAGAGAGAGAATCTCAAGCTGACTCCCTGCTGATCTCACACCCTGAGATCCTGACCTGAGCTGAAACCAAGAGCCAGGTGCTTAACCCACTGAGTGTGTGGCTGTTTTTACAATGTCATACAACGCATGGCTTCCTGGTTTCACCAACTAGTCACCCTGTCCCTTGTTTTGTGGCTAACTTCATGGGGAAGGCCAAAGTGAGCAAAACCGGGTAGAACTGTTAGAACTTTAAACTTGAACACTGGAGAGTAGGCTTCCAGCTGGTGTCCTGCTATACCATCTTATCTTGTTCGTCCTAAACAAAGCACGGAGGAAGGTCACTGTCCTTTAGGTTCTGGATGACCAGGGCACTCACTTCCACAACACTTTATAAACGTCTCTATTCTTTTTGCCCCACCCCCATATTTGTGTGCATGGATTCTTCAGTTAGGATATGCCTCTTGGAAGAATCATCTCTTCTATTTCAGTTTCCCTAATCATTTCATTAGCATGTAGTTGTCGGGCTTGTTTTCAGTCGCTTGCTCACTGAAACAATGTCTCCAGTATTGTTAGTACCATAGTGTGCGTCCAGTCGTTGATTAAATTATTATCAGATTATTCTAGTTTGTGCTCTGTCCCGAAAAATCCAAGTTTGGTCATTTGCTAAGGTCTTGAAAGAAAACCACAGAAATTTCCATTCCATTTTAGATGTCTACTTCAGACCACATTTATCAGAGCCAAGAGATTCATTTCATGGTACAAAAATACTCCTTCATCAAAGAGATTAAAACGTCCATCACTTGGATTGCGGCAACGTTAAGCAAGGTTCATGCACATTTAAGAGTTCCTTTGAAGCCACTTGGAGAAAAAGCCTATTTTTTTCAGAAGTGAAGACTTTAAAATGATTAATGAAAATAATATAATGCATATTTTCCATTTGGAAATTCAGTCTGGGCTGTGATGCATGTATATTACTTTGGTGACTACAGTCCACTGGATTCTAGTACAGAGGGTGTAATGGAAGGAATTGGCTTGTCTTCAACTCATGTGCAGCCCACATTTGTCACTTAACTGAGCATTCATTTTTCAGTAGAACTTAGGCTGAATGCTTAATTTTTAAAGTCTGTTTTTCTTAAGTGAAACTATCATTAAAAAGCAGCTATAGTGTTTGGTGGTATTGCTGGTCCAGAGGAGGATTATCAAAGCCTTCTGTTACTAGAAAGTTGTTGTTTCAGGCTTTTCAAGTATCCGAAACACGCCACAATTTGATAGAATGGTTCTGAATTTGAAATTCCCATCTGTGTTTCAAAGGGCTGGCTTCTTTGCTTTCCTTTCCTCGACAAGGAAAAGCGTACTTTCATTTCCCCCCCCCCCCCCCCCCCCCCCCCCCCCCCCCCGCCGCCCCGGAAGGTTTCAATGCCTGCTTTTTTGCATGGGGCCGGACATCTGTGGAAGCCGGCAACAGCCAGCGTTGGAATCCTGACCACTCACCCTTTCCATGAGGCTCAAGCCTGGGGGCAGCTTCCTCTCACTTGAGCTGTGGTTTCCTGTGATGGGTCTCCCAGGGAGGAACGGGGAGGAACGAGAGGCCAGGGAGACTTAAGTGGATGGTTTATTACCATGTGGGTGGTGGTTTCTCCCCAGCCAGTGAGCGTTCCTCTGCTTGTCCGGAGGCAGACGCATGCCCTCCGGAGGCAGATGCATGCCGTCTGGAGGCAGATGCATGCCGCTGCTTTTAGGGAGAACAGCAGGAGAGCTCGTGTGCCGGCTGCAAGCACAGCTCTTCAAAGACACAGGTTGCCCCACAAGGATCCACACTTGAAAAGGCCTCTCACCACCCGCAGGGGCTCACAAAAATTGCTTCTCGTTTCCGGGCAGTGCTCAGAGACAGGGCCTTGAGCTGGGCTGTGTGTTTAGGAAAATCTGATGATCCTTTGTTGGTCTGTGGCTGGGCCCAGTCCTGCTGTTCGTTCCGCAGTGACTCTGCACCCAGGTCTCCACGCCGGGCCATCGAGCCTGCCAGCAGGAAGGTTGCTGAGGGAATACTTCTAAATTCCTGCTTCTACAAGAATTAGGTTGAGAGTCTGTCTTCAGAGTAGATCCGTGGGAACAGGGATTCGGAAGCAGAAAAGCCAAACACGTTGGCCTACGTGTTCTCAGTGACCTGATTTCGAAAGTAGGAGGCTTCTCAAGTACAGGTGAGAAGCCATAGCATGGAACAGTTCCCCGTGGTCCGCCATCCAGAGTTAGCATGCAGAGGTTCTCTTATTGGTACAATCTGGACGAAAAGTACTTGCTGTCTTTCCTTTTGTCTCTTTTAGACCTAGTGTGGACCAAGGGAAGGGAACTGTGCCTGTTGTTTGTGGATTTCATTTTCAGAACACACACGGATACTCCGAAGTTCAGCCTTCTCCAAACAGCCCCCAGGAAGGGTGGCCTGCGAGCGTCCGTGTGTTTGCACGGGTGTTTGTGAGCGAGTGCAACCCTGCCTCTTGCCCCCAGCCACGCTTGCTGTTGAACAGGGAGCCGGGGCCGTGGGGGTGGGGGTGGGAAGGAGGCCTGGGAGACTTAATTAACTTAATTAGTGAGTGTCCCTAAATTACGCTGAGCTTCTGGGGGGGAAAGTTTCTGTGTAAACACCTGGGCCTGGGCTTTCCCTGCTGCTGTGTTTATAGAGACCAGGATATCCTGCTTTGTTTGAATTGCTGAAATGGCCACAGAGCCAAGCAAGGCTTCTGCTAAACTGTTGCTTTGCTCACTTTCCCTGGCTTTGCGGCCCGGAATTAGTTGGTCAGTGCCTTCCAGTCTGACCTGCTTGAGGGCACTTGAGAGGATCCGTTGAGTGGCCAGGTGATCAGCTGTCCTGGGTGGAGCCTGCAAGACAGGGAGGGCCAGGTGGGGGCTCCAGGCTGCTGACTTGGGACACCGGGGCAGCCCCCACATGTGGGCCTCCACGGCTTGTGGCCGGGTCCTTCTTCCTACTTGGAGGTATGCTCAGCATGATATTCACGAAAACGCAAACTGGGTTAGTGTGTACTTCTGTCGTCTGTGTACCTCACCAGGAGGAGTCTGATGTCATGTCTTGCCAGGCTCCTTTCTGGGGCTCTGGGGCTCGAAAACCTTTCCCATAAGCTTTAAGCGTGAACATTTTCAAACGTACAGAAGTAGAAGGAAAAAGAAATCCCCTGTACCCGTCACTCAGCATTGGTGTCTGTCAGTATATTTCAATTCTGTGTTACCTGTTCCTGTATTTTTTTAAGATTTTTTTATATTTGAGCGAGAAAGAGAGCAAGTGAGAGAGAACATGAGTGGAGCGGGGAGGGGCAGAGGGAGAGGGAGAAGCAGGCCTCCCGCTGAGCAGGGAGCCCGATGTGGGGCTCGATCCCAGGACCCTGGGATCATGACCTGAGCCAAAGGCAGATGCTTAACCGACTGAGCCACCCAGGTGCCCCTGTCCCTGTATTTTTTACGAGAAATGAATCTCCTAAAATTTAGTTGGTTCAATGCCAAACAAGATTTTATTTGGCTTGGCTTTTTTCTTTTTTTACCTGATTTGCATTTGTGTCTATGTGTATAAGTTCAAAGTTTACTTGACGCATTGAGAGGTGACCACCAACAGAGATGGTGGTGTGAATTGCTTCTGAGATTCTGGCCAAGCTACATTTTTTGAAAAAAGATTTATTTATTTATTTTTGAGAGGTGGGAGGGAGGGGCAGAGGGAGAGGGAGAGAAGCAGACTGCCCCCTGAACACCCCACAATCCTGAGATCCTGAGATCATGACCTGAGCGGAAACCTAGAGTCTGCCCCTTAACCAGCTGCACACACTGGCCAAGATACATTTTAAAAACAAAGTGAGCACATGGGAAGAGTAAATCTTTGGCTGGAAGAGCAGGATGTACCCCCCTTGGGATGGCACTGATGGGCTCACAGGGAGACAGTCTGAACCTTTTGGTGGCACTGCCCTAGACCATGGCGAGAGGGGGCCTTGCCCTGTGCCTCTCATTGAAATGAGCAGTTGGGCCAAGGGGCTGTGTCCACCCGCCATTTGTGCTCCCCTCTCTGGACTTTACTCCAGGGACACAGGACCCTGGGATCTTCTACCCAAGCGGTGCCCAGACTGCTTGCATCCTGCTCGCGTCTCTTCCCAGGATCTGTGACAGACCGCAGTGCACATGTCCCCAGCACACCCTGGGGAAGGGGGTGTGGCAGGGCTGCACAGTATGGTACTGGACACAGGACACACTGGCTGGGGTGTCCTCAGGTGTGCACATGAGGCCCCTGGCAGAGTGGTGTGAAGCCCAGAGGCGGGAATAGGGAGGAGGGTGGTGTCAGTGAAAAGTGAAGGGGCCCAGGCTAAGGGCAGCCGTCCTCACTGATCTTCCAGTTAGCAACAGGGGTGACCTTCTCAAGCTAAGAGGGTAGGACATATTTTGTTGAACAGAACTCTGGCAAGTGTTCTGGGCATCCATGTAAGTATGGGTCTCACCTCTGGGTGTTCCTCGGGTACCCAGGGTCCACTTTGTGATTTTTGGCTGCTCAGCATCTGTTGCTAGACTTGGTCAGCCTTTCCATCTGAGATGAGGAATGTTTTCTGTTGTTGTTGGGTTTTTTGCCCCACTTGAAGTGTCCTTAAAGGCCTGGGAGACTGCCCCGGGCTCAAACTTGGGAATTAGATGGGGGTCCCTAAGCATTTCCGGGCAAGGCGAGTGGTGTGGTCACCAGCCGCCTCAGTCTGAAAATCAGATCCATTTTGCGGGGGTGTCTGCAGCGGACCAAGCTGAAGTCTTGAAAGCAAAGCCCCCAGGGCTGCACAAGCATCTCTGGGCTGCATTTGCAATGGACGGTGCTTCTGACGAGATGGGTGCATTCAGGGCGGTGTGGCCATAGACAGGATGGCGCCTCTGTCTTCCACACACTGCTGGATGTTGTGCGAATCCACACTGGTGGATTCGTCTGGGCGCTGGTAGTTGAGGGGCTCTCAGTGGGCAGGCCAGGGTCCACCTGCAAGGCCAGTGCAAAACAGCCCAGTTATGGGCACTTTCTAATTGTGTTCAAGGAATGCTGGAAGGAGGTTTTGGGTACTGTTATGTACCTGTAAGTCATTCTTGAGGATAATTTAATGGAAACCTGGAGAAATACACACGTCCTTGGGGCACCTGGTGGCTCAGTTGGTTAAGTGTCAGACTCTTGGTTTCAGCTCAGGTCATGATCTCATGGGTCCTAAGACGGAGCCCCTTCCGGCTCTGTGCTCAGTGGGGAGTCTGCTTGAGATTCTTTCCCTCTGCCCCTCCTCCCCCACACGCTCACGTGCACATGCATGCACACATGCACGCGCGTGAGCTTGCTGGCTCTCAAATAAATAAATAAATCTTAAAAAAAAGAAATATGCATGTCCTTGATCCAGTATTAAATGGATAGAAATTTACTTCAGGATATATTCATATATCATGAGCTCATTTTGCTTTGAGGCTGTTCATTGCAAGCTGCTTTGAATTTTTAGCTAACTAAATAAACGTTGGTCCAACTTGATAATAATAGCTAACATTTATGGAAAAAAAATGGCTAACATTTGTGGAGCACTTACCATGTGCCGGGCACTGTCCTAAGTGGTTTACATGTATTGATTTATTTAACCCACACACCAAGGCAGGTATTAATTATGATTCCACTTTACACTTGGAGAAAGCAAGGCACAGACAAGCATAAGCATTTACGTGAGGTTCTACCTCTAATTAGTGGTGGAGTCATGATTTGAACAAAGGCCCAGAGGCTCTAGAGAACAGGACGTTTAATAAAATCTCATCCCTAGAAAAAAGGAACGTTCAGGGGCACCTGGGTGGCTCAGGCAGTTAAGCGTCAGCCTTGGGCTCAGGTCATGATCCCAGGGTCCTGGGATTGAGGCCCACATCGGACTCCCTGCTTCTCCCTCTGTCTCTGCCTCTCCCCCTGCTCATGCTCTCTCTCTCAAATAAATAAATAAAATCTTAAAAAAAGACAAAAGAAAGTTCAATGTGTGTATGAGAAAGACTAGGTGTGTCCTGTTGTCTCTGTGCTTATTTTGGGTTTCAAAACGTGTGTCATCAGTCAGTGAAGATCAGGGGTGCTAGTGAGGGTAAATATGTCAAACATTCCTGTGGGGACTGGATTTTCATTTGATGCTTGTGTCAAGAGGAGCATTCAGGGCGCCTGGGTGGCTCAGTCGGTTAAGCGACTGCCTTTGGCTCAGGTCATGATCCTGGAGTCCCGGGATTGAGTCCCGCATCGGGCTCCCTGCTCAGCAGGGAGTCTGCTTCTCCCTCTGACCTTCTTCCCTCTCGTGCTCGCGCTCTACCATTCTCTCTCTCTCTCCATAAATAAATAAAAATCTTTAAATAAATAAATAAATAAATAAATAAATAAATAAATAAATAATAAATAAAGAGGAGCATTCAGGCTTGGGAAAGCATTTACCCACTTTCTGAGCAGTGTGTGTGACAACACGAAGGGGGACATCTTCAAGAGAAACGTGTGGGCTTCGGTCCTGCGTTCCAGCAGAGCTGAGGCTTGCCCTGGGTAATATCCTTCCAAGTGGATGTCCCCAGCCCCTAGAACAGAGCCTGATTAGGACTCAAAGCATTGAAGAAAGTGCTAGGTTTCTTAGCGTAGAGGCAGCAATGAGCAACCAGGCTCCCCAAGGACATGCTTCTGAATGTGAGGTGTGTCAGACAGATAACAGTTGGACTGGTGTCTTCCCGAAGATCTCAGTCGTGAGTGGGGAGAGATGCCTGAGTGAGTGAATGCATCTTCCTGTCCTAAGTTTGCTTGTTCTTGGGGCGGGGGGGGGGGGGGGGGGCTCTGCCAGCTGGGCGGACAGAACTGTGTTTTGCACCCAAGGTGGGCACTGCACATCTGTTGTGGGCCTGGTGCTTAGCAAAGGGCCTGTCCAGGAAAGCTGGATGCATCTGGCTGGATCCTGGGGGAGTGGCAGTCCGCACTCACGGCATATGAGGTTGGAGGGTTGCCATTTGCTTGTAACGCTTCCTGGTTCAGAAAATGACTCCAGCGGCAGGATTCACTTTGAGCATATTAGCTAAGGAGGGCAGGCAGGGCAGTTCCTTCTGGTGACCCAATTCTTGGGAGCAGTTCCAAAGTATGAATACAAAAAGTCTGAACTTAATTTTATGGCAGTTTTTTGAGGATCAGGGACTCTCCCAGAGAGCCTTCTGTAATATCACGGAAGCTAGTACCTAATTCTGTTCCTGCATCTCTGTGCATTCGTGCCCCACCTCCTCCCTTCTCGGAGACCGGGCCTGATGGATCCCCCCTCCCTGACCTCCTGGAGCCCCTGTCCAGGCTGACCACAAGCTGCTGTGCTCTCTGCACCCACCACCCAAGAACAGGCCTTATCTTCTGCCGCTTCTGCTCCTTGACAAGGTCTGTGGTGATGCTCAGGGCAAAGCAGGTGATAAAGAAATGAAGAGGGGGGGCACCCGGGTGGCTCAGTCGTTAAGCATCTGCCTTCGGCTCAGGTCATGATCTCAGGGTCCTGGGATCGAGCCCCACATCGGGCTCCCTGCTCAGTGGCAAGTCTGCTTCTCCCTCTGCCTCTGTGATCGCTTTCGCTCTCTCTCAAATAAATAAATAAAATCTTAAAAAAAAAAAAAATGAAGAGGAACCTTCCTTTGTCCTTTATGGAGCAGTGTGAGGTCTCACAAAGCGGAACTTGGGCCACCAGAGCACTCCTAGTTTTGAAATTGATGTCGGATTTTGGGGGGGTGGGGGAGAGGGCAGGGTGGTCACAGTGATGCTCAGACCCAGCATGGAACTGGGATGGTCTGGACATGCATCAGGATCTAGGAAAATGGCCAGATTTGAGGAGGGTATGATGTGCAGTTGCTTATCTCTGCTGACCAGCTGCCTTTTTGTATTCAACTTGTATTGACTATATTACTGATTGATGGTGGTAATCTTTACTCTGAAAAAGCAAATTACATTCCTTGCCTCAGGTCTCACCCTAGAATGTTCCAGTGAGACCTCCACTAAACCCTTCACCTGTTTCCTCTGCAGCCTGCTGGTAGGAGAGAGAAGACCTGAATTCCTGCCCTGGCTCCTTATGCTAGTCCTTATCTGTCCTTATCTGAGGATAACCTCTCCGGCCTCAGAGTCCACATCTGAAAACCAACGAATGACAAGCTGCAATTGCCTTTCCTTCTCTGGAATTCCATGTTGTCTTAAAAAAAAAAAAAAAAAAATTAAACACTAAGCATAAGCAAATAAGCAACACCCTTACTTTACACACCTAGTTAAAATAATAAGCTACCCAGAAATTTGAATCTTAGGAAAGTGATCTGGCAAGGTAAAATCTAAGATGGTTCAGATCTAAGTCTGAGCTAAGAATCTAATGCTAGGGGCGCCTGGGTGGCTCAGATGGTTAAGCGTCTGCCTTCGGCTCAGGTCATGATCTCAGGGTCCTGGGATCGAGCCCCGCATCGGGCTCCTTGCTCAGCGGGGAGCCTCCTTCTCCCTCTCCTTCTACTGCTCCCCCTGCTTGTGCTCTCTCGCTCCCTCTGTCAAATAAATAAAATCTTAAAAAAATAAAAGAATCTAATGCTATATATTTTTTTTATTAGAGACTTATGAATTAATTAAGGCATGAGATTCTCTCTCCGTGGTTCTGCCCCTTTCCTGTAACTGGCAGAGAAAATTTTTAAAAGGCATTAACTATTTAGCTGCAATTAGGGACACAAAGTAAGGTATTTATTAAAATATCATAAAATGTGCTGAAGTAGCTCCTTTAGTTGGTTCTTATTAGCATCCATTAACATTCTGAAAATCCTGCCTTTCGTCATAAACAACTTTGCTTTTTAACAGTCTGCTCTGGAGGGGGGAGTTTGTGTGTCTGGGAATGTGTGGTCTTGTTTCGGCTGCTTTACTGACTCTGTTGTGTGAACTTAGCATCGCCTCCAATCTTATCCGTGGCTGATAAATCCTGTATGTTGGAAAAAACTCGATAAGCTGAGGAGACGGTTTTCTGCAGCTTCTGCTTCCCTCCAGGTGGAGCCAAGCCTAATCCTGCTGGCAGAAGGAGTGATAGAAGCGGTCCGATGTGGCAGTCCAAGTGCTCTGGCCCAATGGAACTGTGACACTCGCGTCATGGCCGGCTTCAATAATGGGCTTGTTTTTATGTAAATGGTGTAGATAAAGAAAGAATATTGGAAAACTTGGGCTAGAAATAACTTGCCACCAGCCCAGGCCTGAACAAAGCCCTTGCGATAAGGTCCATCATAGTGGTATCTGCTTCTCTTTCACCCAGACCACCAGGAGGGGTGAGGGGAGGGGCCGCAGGCCAGAGGGGAGGGGCCTGTGGCTCGGAAGGGGCGGGGCCGCGGACCAGAGGGGTGGGGCCTGTGGCTCGGGAGGGGCGGGGCCGCGGACCAGAGGGGAGGGGCCGCGGACTAGCGGGACAGAGAGGGCCGGTTACTGTGCTTCCTTTCCTCCACCGCCTTCCCTGCTTTCCAAGCTGACCGGTCTAGAGGGGGCACTTTTTTGTAATTCACAGAAAGGCACCCTGTGGGGTCTAGGCTGCCTTGGAGAAAGAGACCGGAAAGGGCTTCTTCTAACTTGTATGGTGGTGATAAAATTTTAATCCAACTCTGGAACTGGTGCTTGCAGCTTACCCCGGCAACATAGGGGCGCATTACAATAAGAGCACATACATGAAGGGGAGGAATTGTAATGAAATGCCATCGCCTGCGGATGAATGGCTCCAGACGTGGGGGGGTTCGGGTGTGTGTCCGACTTCGACACTCTCCACCTTAGGGTTCTGGTTCAGTTTGCGGTTAGGAAATTTAGGTTGCTGAGAGCTTACTAGAATTTTGTCGTAAAAGAGAAAATAGACCCAGATCCGAGAGCGGGGGAGTGATCCTGCAGGAAAAGTTGTGAGCTTCAGAGGCTGAACTTTGTGACTTTAGTTTGCTCACCAGCTTTCTGCTGGGCCTTGTAGGAGGGGCCTCAGTTTTGTGGCTTCTGTGTGCTCCCCTCCTGCTCACCCTCAAGTCTTTTGGGTGCAGAGGATAAGATTGTGCACTTGGAAGATAAAGGAGACAGATCCTGAAGTATCTGTCAGTGAAATGGTATCATATCTGGGATCTGTTTGGCAATACTGTGGGAGGCAGATGGATGGACACCTGCGCGCGCACGGGAGGGGAGGGAATAGGTGAAATGAGACTGGGAAAATGTTGGTAACTCTTGGAGTTGGGTGATAGGTATGTGGAGGTTCGTGAGACTTAGTGAATTAATAAGCTGGCTGCTTTTCAGGCTCAGCAGATAAAAATTGATGGCTTTCCAATATACTATCATGAGTCAATTAGGAATTAGAGTCTCACATAGGAAAACAAAGATTCCTCTCCCAGTGACAACAGTTTCTGAGAATAAACATAATAAAATATGCAAGGCCTAAAAGAAGAAAGCTATAAAACTTTACTAAAGCACCAAATAATTGGAAAGGTATACTATGTTCTTTGATAGGAACATTGTAAGATGTTTTTCTCCAAGTAATCTATAAATGCAAGTATCTATGAGTAAAATCCAATTAAATTCTAATAGGAGTTTGATAGAAAACATAAGGGGCTGACTACAGTATATCTGGGATTCCCCGCACACTTAAATGGCAGCCCCATATGGGTGGGGCAGAGGCTCGGGACCAAAACGTCTGAGTCACCCCGGTCCTACCGTTTTCCTCCACTCCACCCAGTCCCCCAGCAAGTCCAGACCTCTCTACCTCCACAAGGATCTGGATGCGACCAGCTCTGCCTCCCCTCCCCCCTCCCCCCCCCCCCCCCCCCCCCCACTGCTGCATAAGCACAGTGCTCCTCCGACCAGGCCCTCCTTCACTCGGACTGGCGGCTGCCACCTAACTCCTGTCCCAGCCACCACTCCCAGGGCTTCCCCAGCCCCCACGCAGGGACCTGCTCAAGCCTGCACCGCCTGTGGCCTCTGCCCTGGCTTCTTCTCCTCTCTCACCATTTCCTGAGCTCACTCCATTTGAGCAGTCCTGACTGGCTCCTGCCTCCGCAGCTTTGTACTTCCTGTGCCTTCTGTCCCTGGTGCTCTCCCCCCAGACCTCAGCCTCGCTGTGTCCTCCCCATTCGGGCTATCTGGATGATTTGGGTGAGACTTTCCTGGCCACACTAGCTAAACTGGCCCGTGGCATCCACACTCCCCAGACCCCCATTGTCTCCGTGCCGTCACCTGCTTTCTTGTCTTCATAGCACTGGTTACCAAAAGCTCCTTCGTTGTTTGCTTGCCTGTGTACTGTGTAACGTTGTTCACCTTGAGAGTGCAGGCTCTATGGGAGCAGGATGTTGCGGGTTGCATCATGTCCCCCAAAAAGATCTGTCCAAGTCGTAAGCCACAGTACCACCATAACTGAATGTGACTGTGTATGCAAATCAGGTCTTTGCAGCCATAATTAAGTTGTAAACTAAGGTGAAGTCATATGGGAATAGGGTGGGTCCTTAATCCAGTAGGACTTACTGTCCTTATAAAAAAGAGAAGACACAGAAACAGACACACACAGAGGGAACACGGCCATGCGAAGACAGAGGCAGAGGTCGAAGTGATGTGGCCGCCAGCCAAGGACCCCCCCCCCGGGGCCCCCAGAAGCTGGAAGAGCCGAGGAAAGATCCTTCTCTAGAGCCTTCAGAGGGAGCATGGCCCTGCCGACACCTGAGTCTGGAATTCTAGCCTCCAGAACGGCGAGAGCATAAATTTTGGTTATTTTAAGTGCCCCGGTTTGTGATACTTGGTCATGGCAGCCCCAGGAAACTACGACAAGGGGCGTTTTCTGTCTCGTTCAGTACTGCCTTCTCAGCCCTGCCTGGTGTGAGGAGCAGCTCCAGAAACACTGCGGAATGATGAAGGAATGACAAAAATAGCCAGGAAGATTTTGAAAAAGATCAGTGAAGATGAACTTGAGGGCACCTGCGTGGCTCAGTTGGTTAAGCGACTGCCTTCGGCTCAGATCATGGTCCTGGAGTCCCGGGATCGAGTCCCGCATCGGGCTCCCTGCTCGGCGAGGAGCCTGCTTCTCCCTCTAACCCTCCCCCCTCTCATGTACTCTCTCTCTCTCTCTCTCTCTCATTCTCGCTCTCTCAAATAAATAAATAATCTTAAAAAAAAAAAAAGATGAACTTGATCTACCAGATAGTAAAGCATACTATAAAGCTGTAAGGATGGTATAATAGAAGGGCGCCTGGGAGGTTGTCAGTTAAGCGTCTGCCTTTGGCTCAGGTCATGATTCCAGGGTGTTGGGATCGAGCCCCCCATCAGACTCCCTCCTCCGCGGGGAGTCTGCTTCTCCCTCTCTCTCTGCCTGCCTCCCCCGCATTGTGCTCTGTCAAAAAAAAAATAAATAAAATCTTAAGAAAAAAAAAGAATCGTATAATAGACAAAAATCAATAGATTAGAAGAGAGGGCTCAGAACAGACTTATGTAAATGGATTAATTCGGTTTATTATAATGGTGATGATTCAATCTGGGAAAAGGTGGATATTCAGCAAATGGTGTTGGTACAATTGACCAGTGCTGTGCCAGGTGGGGCTCTTCCTTTACTCAGCCAGATATTCAGACCGGGTTCCGCTTGGATTGTCTAGTCTGAAAGGAGGAACGCAGAAACCTCAGCTTGCCCCCAGGACGGTGATGGCTGTCCATGTCCAGAGGAGTGAGTGGTCTTTGCAGGAGTTTTTGCAGGTGACTGTTTGCACAGCCATCCGGCTGGTAACTAGCTTCTCCCCCCAGCTTAAAGCCTTGTGCCCTGTTAGAAACAGTACTTATCTTTTTTTAAAAAAAAGATTGTATTTATTTGAGGGGAGAGAGAGAGAGAGAGAGCGAGCACAAGAGCAGGGGGAGGGAGAAGGAGACTCCCTGCTGAGCAGGGAACCCAACACGGGGCTAGATCCCAGGACCCAGGATCATGACCTGAGCTGAAGGCAGATGCTTAACTGACTGAGCCACCCAGACTCCCTGGAGCCAGTATCTCTTATATGACCCCCAGAAGTATAGATTCCAGGCTTCACCCAAGCCCCAAGCCTGGTGTCCTCATCACCAGGTATAATTCATTTCCGTCTCTTTCCTGTCCAGAAGCAATTGGCCAATTAAGGTCATTTTTACCATAAGCAATGTTATCTAGTAACATAGTCGATGGTTTACCTTTATGGGGTTCTTGGTTTTGTTAAGCCCATGGGGATGCTAATTAAGTTAGAGCCCTACATTGTATCATATATTAAAGCAAATTACAGAGGCCTTTAAGGTTAACTATAAAGAGCCCCAACTTTTAAAATATGAGAAGAACATACAGGAGAAGCTTTCACAGTTTTATGGTGTGGAAAGCCTTTCTAAACAAAGCATAAAACTCAGAAGTCAGAAAGATAAAGACATCTGACAGATTTAAGAAATATTTCCTTATTAAAGTATAACATATATAGAACAATGAACAAATCCTAAATGTACGGCTCCGTGAGTTTTCACCAAGTGAACACACCCACATGACCAGTGCGGGATCTGGAAACAGAGCCTTGGTGGCACCTTTGGACTCCCTGCTCGGCCTCCACTCTGTGTCAGACCGATAGATTGGACTACATAAATACGTAAAACTCCAGGATATCAAAAGACACCATAAAGGTAGTTTAAAAATGAGCAACAGCCTGGAAAGAAACTGCGTATTACTGTTTGCAACATATAAAAGGTTCAAAGACTGACAGTCATTGGATATAAAAGAGCACCTATAGATCACAGAAAAGGACAAATAGTTCACCAGAAAAGAGAGCAAAGGATATCTAAGTCATTCTCAAGAGGAAAACTACAAATGGCCCAAGCCACGGAGCCAGCACCACCCACTGCTTCGGGCTGTAAGCTGTGCTGGTTCTGTTCTCCATTTTTCTTTCCATCTCCTTCCTGTGACTCAGGCGTGGAGGCCCCAGGACAGACACCCTACTGCATTCCACTCAGTGTGACCCCTCCCTCCTCCCCCCTCCCTCATTGTGCCCTCCCCCGTGTCTCTCCCTTGAGGCCTTGACCCCTTCCCCGGGAGACATTTGGTTCTCTTCGTGCCTTGGCTCCCAGGGCAGCCACACAGGCCTCCAGACAAGCCCAGATTTGACTTGTCCTGTAGGGAACACACCTGCTCAGGTCCAAGCCAGGCTCAGTGCTGGGACCATCAGGGCGGGGTTCAGGTGCTTGAGGCATGAACAACAGCTGTGGCAGGACCGAGAGTGGCACAGAGTAGGAGGGGGCCACCACTGCCGGAGGTTGGGGCAGGTGGTAGGTATGGCATCCCATTCAAAAAGGCCAGAGTCGGGGAGGACAAAATAGGCCCCCAGGAAGGAGTGTGGAACCGGCATCAGAAGCACAAAGGGTTCGTTCTGTAAAGGAGAACTTCCCCAGAGAGAGGCTGCTGAACAAAAGGATTTCACAGGAAAATGACTGGGGGAGTCTGGACCTGGCACCTCCCCCCCCCCCCCCCCCCCCCCCCCCGCTTTGGAGATGTGCAGCTCAGGCCATGTGGTAAATACAGCTGGTCAACTAGCCCCGGGATCCCAAGTTTGTTTGACCTTCTGTTCACAGCACATCAACACACACATCACATCTTAGGGTACACCAGGGTCTCTTGGGGTGCATTTGGGGAATCGCCACTGTGAGGTGGTTCAGATTCTACAGCCACGTTCTGACCCAGCCACAGACTTTTCTGTTTCCAAGGCTGGAGCTAATTCCAGGTACAGAAAGCCTTTGGCTGGTTGGTCAATCAGAGGAGGCAGTTCCCAAATCAATGATTTGAGAAGGTTTCTTCTGCCCTTTTGTAAAAATGGTGTGAATATCTTCCCCTGAGGTTGTGTAGGGCCTCTGCGAGTAAGCAGGCATGTTTAATTAATAGACACATATGGAAGAAGAGGCCAAACTAGTCACAAAAGATGCCCCCAAATAGTCCTTGTGAATACCGAGGCACACTTCACGTGTCTGCTCCGAGTTGAACTTCCTTCATCTTCCTGGGCCTGTGTGCCCTGTGGGCCCGAGGTCAGATCCAGCCGGGTTGCAGCTCTGCGTCTTTGTGGCGCATCTAACACAAGTGAGTGGCACATGGGCGTTCTAATCACATCTCCAATGCTAGTTTTCCCACTAAATAGCAGCAACGACAGTTTTTTAAAACTCAAAGAAGCCTGAGAAGTGAATTGTAGCCTGTTTTCTGGATTCTGGATTAAAGTATAGAGTAGGAATTGGCTTTTGGTGGATGGATGAAGTCTTACCTCGGCTTCCTGGAGCTGTGTCCTGACCTCGCCAAGTCCCTCACCCACCAGGCTCTCTGAACCCCGCCTTCACCTGCACGCACTCCCCCCAAACAGAGCCTTGCTGGGGGTGGGGCAGGCATCCCGCTGCTCACAGCCACCTGGGGCCAGGGTTCCTCGTCCTCTTCCCCGAGAAGGACCGCTCCTGGGGACGCACACTTCTCCTTATTGAGATCGCCCTTCCTCCTGGCCATGCTCTCCATTCGTGGAGGAGCTGGGCTCCTGGTTCCCTGGGTTCTCTTCCACCACAACTCCTGTCCACATCCTAACTGAGCTCCTGGCCATCAGCATGACCCACCTGCTCCGCTGGCCTCGCTCTGCCCTCACCGTCTCACTACCAAGCCCTGCCTTCCCCTCACTTCATCCCGCTAGACCTTCTCATCACCAGTTATTACGCCACCCTGCAAGTTCAGTTTGGGCACCCTTCACTACCTGCTCCCTCCCTCACGCCCGACCCAGACAGCTCTGCAACCTCCCGGCCACCGTCACTGCCCGCACACCCCGTCCCCCGTCCTAATCTGGCTTACGGTGCGCCCCCATCCTGCACACACTCTCTGCTTGGTGCATGCCAGGCAGCCCCCCAGCCCCAGATGAGGCCACGGCCCCTCCGCCCCACGCATGCGCCCGTGTTGCCACGTGTGGCTGGAGGGAAACAGCACCGCGCTGACTTCTGGCAACTTCACGAAGGGTTTTGGGGTTTTGGTGCTGGTCCATAGTCTCTAGGCTCGCAGCATTTTCCTACTCAGGTTGCTCCTCCGCTCTCCAGGACGGCCCTTTCACACCTTCTCAAGCCTTCAACACCTCGACCCTCTCAGCTAATGTTTTGCTTCCTATTGCCCTGAGAAAAGAGAAGGAATTAAAAGAACTTTCACGAGCCCCACCCCCTGGCCTGTTTGCCTTGTGTGGCACTCTCGCCACCTTCCCTCTGTTGCAGCAATGACCGCCATGCTCCTTTGCGTCCACCTTTCCCCCCCATGTCCCCCCCGCCCCCATCTTTAAAGACTATGCTCCCACTCTTTCTCCCCTTCCTTCCTAGCGGGGTGATTCCCACCATTAAACCAACAGACAGTTGGATCTCCTGTTAAGAAACCTTCTCCCGGCCCCAGCCCCTCACCTCCTTTCTCCATTCGCACGCATGACAGCCTGGTGCACGCCTCCCTCCTCCCATCCCCCTGTGACGCGCTTCGGCCAGGCTTAGGTACTTGCTGCTCCTCTGAAGCCCTTTGTCAAGGTCCCCATGACTTCCACCTTGCCAGAGCCCGCAGAGGTCTGTCCTCCCTTCAGCAGCACCACCCAGCGGATCACACCTCCTTCCTGAAGCGATGCTCCTTCTGGGCGTGTTCCTGCCTCACTGCCATTCTCCTGGGTGCTCAGAGCAAGCCCCGGCACAGAGGTGCACATCTGGAATCCCTGTTGACGGATGGAGTTGAAGCAGGACAGGGTGTGACTTTCCCCTTCCTTTTGGCGCCCGCTGGGCATCTCACGTAGCACAAGAAGATATATGTGGATCACGCTACATGGCTTCTAAAGGGCACACACATGCATACAAATAGGGCTTCTCTGCAAGGGGGAGGCTCTGAGGAGGGCTTGTAGCAGGGCTGGGAGGGGCCGTTCAGCTGGACGGATAACCGGATAACCGAGGAAGGAGGAAGAGAGAGGGATGTCCCGAGGAGCTGGTTTGGCTGGTTAGTTAGAGAGGAAAGTAGGGAAGGAGCTGTAAGTAGAACCTCCAGCGCCAGGCCAGGCCCGTGGACCTAATTTGTTAGTCATAAGAAGCAAACTGAAGAGCTTGCTGTATGAGGAAGTGACGCATCGGGACTCGCTCCAGGAGAGCCTGGGGGCGCGCAGGAGAGACTGGAGGCCCAGGAATGAGATCTGTGGTCAGGCCGGGAACACTGCCCCCAGGGAGCGGGTCTGCCCACGTGTACAGTGAACACGCACATATTTGTAGAGAAACAGGTACGGTTGCGTTTCACGCTGGCTCTCCTCCCGGTGTGGCGCCCCACTGCCCCTGTCCCCCCGGCTCTGTCAGAAGCATGCTCAGCGTGGGCCAAAAGACTCCGCGGTAAAGGCTCAGTGTCCAGCCCTGCACTGCGGCCCTCTTGTCTGAGCAGCCAGCCTCCTCCTCCTCCGGCCTGGTCATAGCCACGGCTGACCTCGGTGCAGGGAGGGGAGTGGGGAGGGCCAGGGAGGGGGAGGGCCCACCCCGGCCCCACAGATGTTTTTTCAGCTGTGGCTGCAGGAGATGATACGTTTCGCCTTTATTCTCTCTGGTCGGTTTGCGCAGGCTAGCACAGCCTTGGTGGGACGCAGTGCATTTGCTTAGGTACTGTGTTTTTGAGTGCCCGCCCCTGCCCCACTCCCCCCGGCTTGCTCTTTTGCGTGGCCTGGACTTTTTTTGGTGAGAGAGAGAAGTAGTGGGGAGTATAGGAAAGTTTCTTCTTGGGGCTGCCTTGCGTCTGCCCAGTTGGCTTTCATCATAGCTCACAAGCTTCTTGCCTTTCATCATAGCTCACAAGCTTCGGTTAGACTAATGTTTTGATTTGCATTTTGCTTAGCAACCCTCCTGCGCCTCCACCCGCCCTGCCCCAAGAAAAACCATTGTCTTTCGGAAGAGCGGCTTTAGCTCTAAACAGAAAACTCTGGAAGGAACAGCCATAAGCCAGTCTGACCTGAGCTCATGAAGGAGATGCTGACCTTGATCTGGCTGATGCTATCCTCTTGAGAGCCTGAAATACAAGGAGATGGTTTAAAATCATGCACAAGAATGCAGCCACAAATGGTACCTCAGTCTTGGGCTGTCCGCATTGTTAAATTGACCTACTTATTTTTGTGACATGTGGGCTGGGCTTCACTGAAATTTCCTTATGGTGTGTTACTGTGGAATATATTATGAAAGAAAGAAACGTGTGGTTGGTTTGATTATTGATCTGGACTGGCTGGGTGCGGACCAGGAACATGGCCTGCGTGGCCGGAGTTTTTTAAAAGAAGCAGAACACACTCTGGCTACATGGGTAACTCCTACTTCTGATGACACCAGCCCCAGCCTCGGGACATCAGGCCAAGTTTGCCTGGCTTTGGGGCAAGCCACCCTCTCCCTGGGAGGCCTAAGTGGTGGCTGTTTCCCTTCCATTCCCTTGGCCCACTGGCCCTGGGGGTGGGTTGTGTGTCCCCTACGCCCCTCTTTGCCACCTCCAGACATTCCTTCCCTCCTCCATAAAAGCACTCAACTTTGAATCTCAATGTACGGTGCCTAACGGAGATCTTCCAAGGCTCATCCGAACTTCCAGACTGTTAAGTTCCCACTGGGGATTTAGGGCGGGAGCCACAGCTTGCTGGCAGGGCAGTGTGGCCAGTCTCCCAAACGTTCACCCAGGCCTCAGGAGACCCCAGGCCCATTCCACTCACCTGGTGTGCATGCCAGGGCTGTTTGCAGACAGGGTTCACCCACAGGATCCAGTGTTGGGTGGCTGAGCTTCCAGGGTCCTCTCAAAGGACAGGCTCGTATGTTCCAAGAGTGTCCCCATGGCCCCGTCATGGTTATTATAGGTCACCTGTGGTTCCTCATAGCCCAGATGCCTTCTACCAGTCAGGACTATTTTTAATCATAAGCCAGGCTGTCTAGTAACATAGATAACTTATATCAGGTTACCAGGGAAACAGGACTGGAATGTTAACCTAAGGTCAGTTCTCTTGCAGGCTCTGTTAACCCTTTGCCCACACACACTGGGGACCCCGTCACCCATTGCCCTGTGTTGGAATTACCTGGTGATTTTACCTCGTTTTCTGCTAGTGTCACCGATGCTGAGGCTTGCCGTCATTCTTGGTATCTTTCAGTCATCATGGTGACCCTTCTGAAGCCCTTGCTGACCTCCCCCCAGCAATAAGTGTGTCCTCCACCCTGGCTCAGCTACTCTCTCCCACGGCCATGCCCTGGTCCCCCCACTATCTGTGTCAAACACCCACTCTGCACCTACTACCCCCACCTTTTCAGCTCAGCCCTTAGTTCTCCAGTTCGGTGATCTCTGACCCTGCTAGGATTGTGGTCCCTGACCCTTCCATGGTCCTGCACTGGCCCCTGTGCCTCCCCTTCAGATCCACAGGTCACAGCCATCAGCTCTGCCTTGCACTTCTCCCCGTGGGCCCTTGTCCCTCTCGTGCTTGGTCCTGCTCGCTTGGTGATACCACCAGTGAGATCCTCTCCTCCTCGCCTGAACCCTCCTCTGCATAGCTGGAAGTTTCCAGAGACCCACTACCATGCTGATCGGTGTCATTGCGACTTCATGATCCCTAAGTCCAGGTGGGTCTTTCGGTGACTGTCCCAACGGGCTATTCACAAGCTCTGCAGCTTCTCCTCCTCCTCCTCCTCACTCTGAGCTGATGGACTTGCTTCTCGCTACACTGAAGCCCTGAAGCATTTGGGAGGGGACGTTCGCACACTCACCGCGGCAGCCCGCCCCCCCACATCTGGTCGCTGTCTGCTCCCTTGTCTCCTATTAACTGTGATGGACTGTTTTTGAGGGTGGCCCCCACTTAGACATCGGATTCCACTGACCTTCTCCAGGGCCTCGCTCCAGCAGCTCCCGCTCTCTACATCGGTTTTTACTGTCCCCGAGCATTTCCACAGCACATGCGTGTGGGTGCACATGCACACACATATACACACACACGCACAGGTATATACATATGCATGTACAGACATACATATATGCACACTTGCACGGACATATATACACATGCTCGTACACACATATATACACACATGCACACACATACACAGACATATACACATGCACGTACACAGACACACGTCTGCATGTACACACATAAATACACAGCACACGCATGCACATGCACGTGCACATACACACATGCACGCACATACAGACATATATACACGTGCATGTGCACTCATGCACGCACATGCACATATACGTGCATGTGCACACATACCTATATACACATGTCCACACATATACATGCATACACACAGACACGCATGCATGCACATGCACAGACACACACGCACACATGCACACACATACGCGCACATGCACAGACACACGCACACACATACACGCATATGCACAGACACGCACACATGCACACACACATATACACGCACATGCAGACACATATACCCCCCACATGCACACACACATATACACGCACATGCACACACGCATATGCCCACACACACATATACACGCACATGCAGACACATATACCCCCCACCCACACACACACATGCACACACACAGAGTTCCTCAAAGAATTGTCTCTACCCACTGTCTCTGTTTCTCCCTCTCCATTCAGCTTCCTGCCCCTCAACTCCACGGACACTGCTCCTTTCTGGGCACCAGTGCCTAACTGGAAGGATGGACACTTTGTCCTCATCTTACGGAACACAGAGCAGCATCTGAACTTGCTGACCCCTCCTGCCTCCTTCAAACACTTTCTTCTCCCACCTCCAGGACACCACACATTTCTGGTTTTCCTTACATCCTTTTGGACATTTCTTTTCATTCTTCCTGATTTTTGAACACACTATTTCCAACACTCACTTCCAATGGAGGTGATCCCCTCCATTCTCCAGATTTTAAATACCTTCTCTTTGCCAGGGACCCCATTTGTATCTCCGGCTGGACTTCAGGCCAGCACAGCTCTGCCCTCGACGTCTGCGCTGGGGCGCCTGTGGGCACAGCTGGCTCATCCGTCTGACCTGAGCTCCTGATGCTCCATCCCGTCCTGGCTCCAGCCTTCCCGTGGTCCAGGAGGAAGACTTGGCCTCATCCTTGAACCCTGTCTTTCTCTCATATCCCACATCAAGTCTGTCCACAAATCCTTTTGGTTTGACCTTCAAAATATATGCAGATAACTGGTGATATTAAGGAGTTACAGTTAAGTTTTTTTAGATGTGATAATGGTATTGTGGTTACATTTTTATTTTAAATATATTTTTAAAGATTTTTATTTATTTATTTGACAGAGCAAGACAGAGAGAGACACAAGCAGGCTCCCCGCTGAGCAGGGAGCCTGATGTGGGGCTCCATCCCAGGACTAACCTGAGCTGAAGGCAGCCGCTTAATGGACTGAGCCACCCAGGCGCCCTGTGGTTACATTTTTAAAAGGAGCCTTTATCTTTCAGAGATTCTTTCTAAAGTATTTATAGATGAAATGCTAAGAAGGTTGGGATTGACTCACAATAATCTAGGGCAATGATTTTCACCTGGAGGACTCATTAAAACAGATTTCTGTGGCTCAAGTCCAGAGTTTCTGACTCAGTAGGGCCTCAATGGCCCCGATCATTTGTATTTCTATTGCTGGTTGATGCCTATTGTCTGAGGCCTACATTATGAGACCCACTGAGGGAAGGTAGAGGACAGTGGTGGGGGGTATGAGTGAACAGGGTTGGGCAAGAGCTGGTAGCAGGGGAGTTGGTGGGGACGTGGTAGTGTGGGTCCATAGGGTTGTTCCAGTACTCTGTTTTTCTTTAGAAGTGTTCAGAGTAAAAAAGCATATGTGTGTGTGTGTGTGTGTGTGTGTGTGTGTGTGTGTGTGTGTGTGTGTGTGTGTGTGTGTATATCCAGAATTTGACTATTTCTCACCACCTCACTGCTACCACCCTGGTCCAAGCTAGCATCATCTCTTGCCCGGATCATTGTAGGGGTCTCCTTGCTTTTCCCCCTGCCCCTCTAGGATCTGTTCTCAACATATCAGCCAGAGCGGTCCTCAAAACCCTGCGATGGCTCCCTCTCACTCAGAGTGAAACCCCAGGTCTTTCTATGACAGACAAAGCTCTCCACAATGTGTCCTCCACTCTGTTTCCTCTGTCGGACGGAGCTCCTTGCTGGTCCTTGGATATGTCAGGAATGCTTCTGCCTCAGGACCTTTACACATGATCTCCTGGCCCTGTAGTGCCACCCCCTAATCACTCAGCCATCCCTGTGATTTCCTTCAAGTCTGCGTTCGAAAGTCACCCTTGCAGTGATGTCTTAGACTACGGTAGGTAAAGTTTTGTGTGCGCGCACACACACACACACACACACACACACACACACACACCGCACACCGCACACTTTGTACCCCCTTCCCCGCTCACTTTTTCTCCTTAGCTCCTATCACTGTCTGTATTGTGCTTATTGAGCTTGTCTGTCCCCCTTGGCAGGAAGCTTGCACGGTCAGTACCTGGCACTGAGTGGGCCCTGCCACTCCGCCTTTGTGGATGTGCCTTGCCCGTGCCACTGTTCCCAGCTCCCACCCCCTCCCGGCTTGGCCTCCACTGTCATCTCACATCCATTCATGACACACGTTCCTTCTTTGCCGCTGCCAAATGCCTGTCTTGGCCAGCTCTGCTGGAGATGGATTTTTGTCCATTTGGTTCGCTGCTGTATTTGGGTCCGGGACAGTGCCAGCCCTGGCAGGCTCTCAGCGCACCGTTCGCTGGGCGCATGGCTGCGTCCCAGGGGCGAGAGGTGGATGAGGAAGAGGGTGGGGAGCAAATGAAGGGACTTTCCTTAAAGGCTGGAAATTTGTGGCCAGTGGGGGCAGAAGCAAAGGCATTCTAACATGGAAAAATCTACAGGAAATGCAACGAAAGTGTGAAAGACAGGAATAGGCTATTTTTGAAACATTAAGGGAGGACAGAAGTTGCAAATGGGCAGGCCAAATGCAGTCTGCAGAGGTGTGTGTTCAGCCCACACAATGCTTAAAATAAATTTGGATTGGTTGCCAACACTGAAAAATCAGGAGTGTCCTATTTCTCTTGAAAAACTGGCGAAGACTTGCTGGGACTGGGCTGGCATGGGACTGGCCATCTGCCCCCGTCAGAGGGGGTATGTGTCCTCTGGTCACTCATGGCCCCCTCCAGCAGCTTCATTCATTCATCACCTGCCTGGTGCTTGGAGACGTTCAATCTATGAGCTCCCTTTTGAAGAGCAAAATGGATTTCTTCTTTCTTCAAACCTAACTGAGGAAATACAGTTGTTTGGGGCAAGCAGGGGTGTCAGGTGATTTGGGAACAGGCTGCCTGAGAGGCCAGGCCTCTGGGAGTGCGGGGTCGGGGGGGTGGGAGGGCTACATTATGGGAGTGGAACGTCCCCTCTTACACAGTGAGGGTTAGAAGGAGCGTTAGAGAGGAAAGCATTGAAAAGAGAAAATAAGCTTATGGGAGCAATAGCTTGCTGACAAGTCTGGGCTTTAAAAGGACTGACTCAGCATATGAAAAAGTGACCAAGTGTTATGGGTTCCCACGTGTCCCCGAGAAAAGGTATGTTGAAGTCCTAATTCGCAATACGTCAGAATTTGCAGATGTCATTAGGCGAGATGAGATGAGATGAGATCATGCTGGAGTCGGGTGGGCCCCAAATCCAATATGACCGGTGTCCTTTTAAGAAGAGGACAAGCCACAGAGACACACACTCGGAAGATGGAGGTGGAGATGGGAGGGATATGCGGGCGGTGGGGGGGCCACTGAGAACAGACAGCCCCCACCAGAAGCCAGGAGGAGGCAGGGAAGAATTGTCCCCTGGAGCCTTCAGAGGGGGCCGGGCCCTGCCGACACCTGCTGCAGACTTCTGGCCTTCGGCCCCATGAGATGGTCCCGTGTTGTTGCTTGAGGCCAGTAAGGTAGTGACTTGCTGTGGGCTCCCACGTGGCAGGCAGAAAGGGGTTTCCACTGGGAAGGCAGTAGCTTACAGGATTCAAATGGGACCCGGTGGCCCTGGGGTGTTGTGCTTGTTTGTCTGCTAAATAAGAGGATGAAGAGCCTTTTGTTACTTGTATTGGCTTCGTGTTCCTGGTGACAGGCTGTGATGTGCGCACTTGTCACCTGTCACCCAGCTAGGCAAGCGGCCAGTTGAGTTTCCAGGGCTTCTGCTCGTGGGCACGTTCCCACCTCTGAAGTGTGGATCTGACCACCTTGCTTCGGCGAGCAGTTGCCTGATGTGTTTTACTTGGTCAGGATGATCTGCAGAGGTAAATGAACGCACAAAGGCCTCCTTGTTGCTGGCTAACAAAATAAGAACGGGGTGACCCTAAGCCTTAAGGATTCTGTGTGAGGGCTTTTGTAAAGCTCCAAGGGTTGAAATATATATTTTGGGGTCAGAATTGTTCTCATGCTTTATCAACGTGTATCCTGAGAGGAGGGCCGGGATCCTGGTTCTGCCTGCAGCACCTGCGTGCGGGAGACACCAGGCTGTCCATGCCCGTGGCCTGCAGGGGTAGGCTTTCACAGGGTTGACCTGTCCCAGACCAGAGCGCAGGCCCATTTCCAGGAGGACTCTGTAGGCACAGGACATAGTGCCTGGCCCTCCGCAGTGGGCTTGCCATCACGTCTGGGCAGAGGATGTTGTTCATCTCAGCCAGGAGCAGATGCGGGGAGTGGAGAGGCTACCTCGCCCCCCCTCACGCATCATCAGTGTGGGAGCGGGAGGCCTGTGGCTTCCGAGAAATGGGTTATAGCCGCCTGTGCGCCCCTCGGATGTCAGTCATTAGTCCTTGTGGCTGTTACTTTGCGTGGCAAGAGGGACTTTGCAGATTTGATTAAGTTAAGGGGCTTGACATGGGGGAGATTGTCCTGGGTTACCTGGGTGGGCCCAGTGTACTCATAAGGGCCCTTAAAAGAGGGAGGAGGGGGCGCCTGGGTGGCTCAGGCCTTAAGCGTCTGCCTTCGGCTCAGGTCGTGGTCCCAGGGTCCTGGGATCGAGCCCCGCGTCGGGCTCCCTGCTCCGCGGGGAGCCTGCTTCTCCCTCTGCCTCTCCTCCTGCCCCTGCCCCCGCTCATTCTTTCTCTCAAATAAATAAATACAATTAAAAAAAAAAAAAAAAGAGGGAGGAGGGAAGCAGGAGAGGGGGAGAGAATGAGAAGTAAAGGTGGGAGCAGAGACCAGAGTGAGGCCATCACCGGCTATGAAGGGGGCGGGCAGGGGACAGGAGCCCAGGAACACAGCGGGGCTCGAGATGCTGAGAAATGCCAGGAAACAGGTTCTTTCCTAGAGCTTCCAGAGGAATGCAATCCTGCCAACATGGATTTTAACCCAGGAGAACCCATTTCGGAGACTCTGACCTGCACAGTTGTCAGCTCACGGATGCGTGTTGTTTTGAGCCAGTGGGTCTGGTCGTTTGTTACCACAGCTGCAGCAGGGGGACGAGTGAATGACGCGCGGCTGCCCCTTCTCCGAACCGGTGGAGGGAGTGGGTGGGACGGCCCCCCCAGTCCTTCTCATAGTTAGCTTTAGGTTACTATGCCCCCTTGCCCCCCCCAACACCCTAAGCAATCAGAACAATTCCTGTGAGCACTGGGGAGAAATGTGACTTAGTAAACTGGTTCTTAACCTCTTCAGGGTACTAACTCCTTTGCCATTCTGACAAAAACAGTGGCTCCAAGCATCATAAAAAAATACAGCCAAAAATTTGCACACAGTTGTGGGTTGTATAGATCCCCCCAGACGCTCCCCCGTGAAGCTGCAGTGTCGGCTGGGCCTTCCTCTGTCGCCACGGATTAAGAGCCCATCTGTCACAGTAAATCAGAGGCAGGGTGACTGCTCTCCTAGTGAATCTCCCTAATGCTGTCTGCCAGGCCCTCCTTTGAGGGTTCATCGGGTTCCTATTTCGTTCTCTGCACGTAGAAACATTCTTCAGAGGAACGGTCCAAGGGCCTGCCGCCGTCCGTGCCAGATGGGTCTCTGGTGCCCTTGAAGGTCAAGGGCTCCTGGTTCCAAAGGGTCCTTCCCTCTGTCAGGTCAGCTTTCTTCTCTTGCTTTCTGCTGAGGCCGTGTCTCGTCCCGGGCCCTGGTGGTAACTGCTGAAGACCCTGGGGGCTCTGCTCCTGCAGCTTGCCAGGGGGATGCCTCGGGCCCAGGCCTGGGGTACTTGGGACACAGGGGCCTTCTGCGCAGCCTCCCCTGTACGTTAGTTAGCAGGTCCCTGCGGGCAGGTGGGCACTCGCAGGACGAGCCTCCAGTGAACAACGTTTAGGAAGGAAGGTCCTCCCCACCAGGTAACAATGACTCACTCCTGCTTCTGAGTCTGCAGCCAGGGCTGGGCCTGAGGCACCTGCTCCTGGCTCGAACCTCAGCACCTCCTCTCCCTCACCCTCCCCAGCCGGCAGGGAGCTGTGGGCGCTTCCAGAGAGCAAGCTTTTTGTGGGAAGGTCTAAATCTCTGCAGCTCGGTGATTCGCTAGTCCTAAAACCTCCACATACATTACTTGAGGCCGAGCTATTGTCTCTGCTTTTCTTTTTCGAGTGGGTGGGGAGCCAGATGGGAAGGCTGCAGTGAATGAACCCCACAGGAGACCCAGGCTGATGTTGTCTGTGATGTGTTTCTATCTCAGCTCCGGAAGAGAAGGAGGTCATTAAAGGCCAGTATGGAAAACTCACGGACGCTTATGGCTGCTTGGGGGAGCTCAGGGTAAGATCTGGTAAGTACCCGTTCACACAGATCAACTGTCAGAACGTCTGCTGCTGCTAGACTTCCTGGGCCAGAGCCTCTCCTGCATTTGTTTGGAAAGACTGCCGGATTTAGGCGTTTTATTTTAGCTGTTCGGATCTTCTAAAATGTCTCTTTATTTTGCTGAGCCCGCTCCTCCATGCTGGGGAGGTGGTCAAGGTGAACGCAGCCTGATTCTCACCTGTCTGTGCTGGCAGGAGGAGGAGAATGTACGAAGGAAGCTCACCTTCCTTGTTTGCCCTCCAGGACCTGAGTTCTTCCAAAGTTGGGTGTGTGTGTGGGGGGGGTCCCCCCAGGGGGCTGTTTATCATTTACAAGGGATCTGTACTGTAGAAAGGGTGGATGCGGGAGGTCAGAAGCCCCCGGACTCACAGGGGTGGCTTGGAGAAGAGCCGGGACTGGGCGTGCATGTTGGCAAGGAGAGCCCCCAGCACCTGCCATCGATCATCGGGGGCGGGGGGCATTTGAAAAATGGGCCGTGTGGTCTGACTTTGAAAAGGCTGAGAACTCACAGGAACAAGCAGGCATCCTTGCTCCTATGAGACCCTCGGGGCTGAGCTGTCAGCTGGGCTGCTACTGGGGGTCGCAGCCTTTCCGGTGGGGCCCCTGTGTTGCCACCTCTGTGCCCCTGGACTTCACTTCAGGGTCTGTGGCCACCCTTTCCTTCCTCCTCTTTGCGCCACCACATTTATGTTGGCTGGACCCAGTGTCTCCAGGGACGTTTAGGGCCCAGGCCAGAGCACAGGTGACATCCCTCATTCTCAGTCCTGCTCCCCAGAATGAGAATGGCTGGGAGTGGACCAGATTCGGGCGCATGGCTGTTCCCCAAGCCGAGCATGTTAGGGCCGCACGTGTCCCACAGCAGCTGTGTCCCCAGACTGAGGGGTTTTTTAGCCAACAGAATGGCACTGTTGTTTGTCACTACTCTTCTGGGGCTTTTCTTTCAGGGGATGGGGTTTCCTGAACTCTGATGCTGATCATTTTCAAATAATGTGTAGGGAAAGCATTCAGTAGCCATATGACAACATGCATGCATTCAATGTCTGTTTTGTGTCCGGGGCTAGCTATGCAGTAACTTATTTAATCCTAAAAATAAGCCAATATGATGCTGGGTGTCTTTCCCACTGCTCCTAGTAACGGCAACAGGCTCAGAGGGGTAAAGTCATTGCCTCGGGGAAGAAGAGCAGCTAGGATTCAAACCCAGACTGGGCTGCCTCCGTACACTTGCTTTTTCCCTGAAAACATGCTGCCTGCCACAGTTTTCTGTGGGACTTTTCCCCGCAGTGATTTTAACGAGGTTACAAAAATTTCCTGTGGCCCTTGCCTCCGTGGCGATGATGTGAGGAAGCCAGCTAACCTTCCACGGCGTGTACTCTGTGCCAGGCACTGTTTTAACATGGTAACTCGGCTCTCCCAACACGAGAGGTGGGTGCCTGTTCCTGTTTCCCCACACAGAGAAGCTCAGAAAACTTAAGTGCTGTATTTTGTCTATTCTGTGACTTTTTTTTACATTGCAGTGTCTTGGCTCTTAGGATGTGTTACCACTGTTGACATCTTACAGTTATAACCGGCGATGGTTTTCTGCTACATGAATCAGTGATCTGTTTTGCATCTGACTGAGACCTGGATTTCGCGCAGGGACACAGCTTGGCCAAGGTCAGGCAGTTCTCAAGGGGGTAACCTGGGGTTGTTGTCAACCACTGGGCTGTTCTGTCTTGAAAGGGGGCAGAAAAGTTTGAGCTTCCAAGGACAGGAAGAGCAGTACATTTCCATCATCCCAGAGGAAAGTGTCCTTTCCCTGGACTATGATCTGAGGTTGGCTACAGGGAGTTGCTCTTAACAGCTCCCCGGTCTGAATCCTAGCTACACTTCTGCCTTTAACCCTGAGAAATATTGCCAGAGTGGCTGTGGGGCATCTGGCCCAGGGTCAGGGCAGGCTTCCGTGGAATCACCCCAGGGCAGGATGTGGAGAGGTGACCACCTGCTGGGGAGCTGTCCCCCCTCCCCCCCACCCCCACCCCCGTCACCCGACCCCCCGGGGCAAGGCCCTGCTCCCTTCCCGCAGCCAGTGCCACCCACCCACCCCTCCCCCGAAGAGTGAGCGCGCACAGCCTCCGGGGGCTGCAAGCAAGCAGGCATGGCCCTGGTGTGGAGGGCCGTTAGGTCCCCAGCCCCTATTTCTCCCATCCTCTGAGTACCCCCAGCCCCGCCTGCCAGAGTAGAGTCGCCCTCCAGGGGGCGCTGCCATAACTCTCCCCGAGGGGGTGAGGATGACTTCGAGTTTTGGAATGTCAGGATTCTTTGGCCTGTTTTCAACACATTCCTGAAAGAGTCCTAGGGTATATGAAGGATGGATGGAAGGGTTGGGCCTTATCGTCCAGTTTTTTAAACCCCCTTTGGTTACATGAAGGAGTACGTGGTTTTAACTTGATTTTCTTTTCCTGCTGCAAGTTCCCGGCCCAGAGCTATGGTGTTTTCGCCTCAGCTTTTGAGGCTGTTGGGCAGTGCAGAGTGAAAAACCAGTTGGGGATGGGCCTCCCTTTTGACTTTGTTAGGCTGAGGGTCTCTGTACAAAGAAAGAGACTTCCCCTTAGGCTTGTAACAGGGGCAAGTTGTCGAATTTCTTTTTTGTTTTGTCCTTTATTTTTTTATTGTTATGTTAATCACCATGCATGACATCATTAGTTCTTGTTGTAGTGTTCCATGATTCATTGTTTGCGCATAACACCCAGTGCTCCACGCAGAACGTGCCCTCCTTAATACCCATCACCAGGCTAACCCGTCCTCCCGCCCCCCTCCCCTCGAGAACCCTCAGTTTGTTTCTCAGAGTCCATCGTCTCTCATGGTTCGTCTCCCCCTCCGACTTACTCCCCTTCATTCTTCCCCTCCTGCTATCTTCTTTTTTTTTTTTCTTAACATCTATTGCATTATTTGTTTCAGAGGTACAGGTCTGTGATTCAACGGTCTTACACAATTCACAGCGCTCACCATAGCACATACCCTCCCCAATGTCTATCACCCAGCCACCCCATCCCTCCCACCCCCACCACTCCAGCAACCCTCGGTTTGTTTCCTGAGATTAAGAATTCCTCACATCAGTGAGGTCATATGATACATGTCTTTCTCTGATTGACTTATTTCACTCAGCATAACACCCTCCAGTTCCATCCACATCGCTGCAAATGGCAAGATCTCGTTCCTTTTGATGGCTGCATAATATTCCATTGTGTATATATACCACCTCTTCTTTATCCATTCATCTGTCGACGGACATCTTGGCACTTTCCACAGTTGTGGGTTGTTGAATTTCAATCTAAGTGAAGATAGCTTTTTCATGTTAGAAATTAAGAAACGTGCACAAAAATTACATAAAAGCTTTATCTCATGTTCCTAGGTTTTCATAAAGACCATAAGTCCCTCCTTCCTCCCTGAAATGCCAGCAGGAAGGGGGTGGAGCCCCCACAATTAGCCGGGGAGTCGGGCTTCCTGATGCACACATGATACAAAGCATAGAAAGTGAGAGTATAGTGGTCGAAAGGATTTATCGCAACGATTACAGGAATTTAGCTCCCTTTTAACCTAAGCTCTCACGGCCTCCCTGTTTCATAGCCTCAAGGATTGAACACAGTGAGGTCTATAATGAATCGGGTCTTCTGGAGTTGTGTAGTGCGCAGCCTGTGAAACTGTACAGGACAGCCCTCCTAGATTCTAGTTCTAGCTTCACAACAGACTCACTTTCTATATTATTAATCTCTCTAGGGCTGTATTCCCACCTGCAAAACCAGGAAAGCTGCCTCACATCTATATTACATAATTCCTAAGAGATTTATAGGGGAGAATAAACCTGGTCTGAACGTGGGTACCGAGGGCGAGGGGGCTGGCCTGCAGAGGGGTCCCTCTGGGAGAAGGAGGTGTGGGGTAGGGGTCAGGGCACTGAGTCCTGGTGGGTGATTAATCTGCACAGGCTAGCGGAGGGCGCACTGCTGGGCAGTCACTACAAAATGAAAAGTCTCTGGAGAGAGAAATGAGATTGTCTTTAGTCCTGAGATTCGGGGTATGCAGTGTTCCCTAGAAAGTCTTGAAATGATGTGGCCTTCATCAGTCTTAGGATTATTTACGACCTACATCCAGTGGTGTGCTGGTAAATACTGGACATCCAGCTCTCTGGGGGCAACACAGCCCTGATATGAAGCGTCTGCCGGTTTCCATGGTGTAGCTAACCCACCCCTGGCGGATTTCAGGCTACCGCTCAGAGTTGGGGACAGATGGGCACAGCTGGCTCCCATGAGCCTGTGTAAGCTGCCACTTTCACGTTCTGGAAAGGGAAGGTGAAAGATCCTTGAAACTGCGCCACTTGGGTGCAGGGTATTTAGAACTCCGAGCTGGCTGGTATGGGGCCCCTCCACTCCGTGGGTGGGCTAGCCTAGAGCTCCTGAGTCCTGTGTCTACGGCCTTAAAGTATGAGAGTGTCCTGTACAGGCAGTATCGAGAAGGGGGTCTTTAGGCAGCACAGCGTTGAGATTGGCATGAACCTGGCCAGGGGGCGATCTCCAAGGCTGAGCCAACAGAGAAGTGCCAGTGCAGGGGAAGCAGGAGTCCCGGCAGCCAGGACACACCCAGCATTGTCCCTGCACAAACGGCATTGTGTGTGCGCGTGACTCACGGTGCTCCTAGCGCCAGCCCTTTCCAGCCAGATGACAAACGGCCACAGCGCGACAAGACACGGACCCCGTTGCTGCAGGGCTCGGGGGCTTGGGGGCAGCTGGGCGTCGGAGTTGGGTTTTGAAGGCAGCCCTCTCGAGGGAGAGAATTTCTAAATCGACATTGAGGTCTCCGAGGTTGTTGCGTGTGGGGTAAAATAGAAGCTAAAAACTTAACCACTGTAACCAATTTAAAGTGGACAGTTTCGTAGCACTAAGGACATGTACATTGTTGTACAATCATCCCCACCATCTGTCTCTAGAACTCTTGTTATCTTCCCAAACTGAAACCCCAGCCCCACTGAACAATACATATTGGGGTGGTCGCCTCCCATTTCCCCACCCTGCCTGCGCAGGCTGCGGGACTGGTCTGCACCCTGAGCCTCCTGTCCTCTGGAGTGGTGTATGTGTCCCTGTGTGTGTGTGATCCCTTCCCGGTCTGGTGTGTCTTTGGGCCTGTGACCTGTTGCTTGTCCTCCCTGTCACCTCCCCTAACTGCGGCCAGCGACCTCTGACCCAGGCGTGCTCTTGCTTTGGCCAGAGCCCTGGAACCAGAGATCCCCCGAGCTGGAAGGGACACAGAGGCTGTCTGGCGCATGGTTCTCTGAAGCCCAGAGAGGGTAGGAGACTGGCCGGAGGCCCCACAGGCTGGTAGAGGTGTGCAGAGGCCAGAGCCTCAGCTGCTGAGGCCAAAGCAAGTTTGAGTTTTGTCTTCCCCTTGCTAGAAGATCCTTTCTGGTTTTAAGCCCCTGGACTCAGTCAGCCTTGACCAATGACTTCTGGGACCCCACCCCAGGCCTGGTATTCTTGGCTGGGAGGAAACTGATCCTGCCTTACTAAAAACAAAGCCTAGGTCTTGTGTGCAAGGTGAGCGCCCGAGGGGACATCCTCCACACCTGGGGCAGGTGAGTCCCCCCAGCCCCACTGTTAGCCCCTAGAGACACCTGCTGACAGGTAGGCCAGGGGGCAGTGACCCCCCCACCCCCACCCCACAATCTGGTGCTGGACTTGAATCAGGACGCTTCCCTTAAAATCTGTAGTACATGGAGCGCATCCAAGGTTGCTAGACAAGATTGGGGAGGGGGAGTCATGCCAGGACTGGAGTGACAGGAAGCCACGCGCCAGGCTGTGGAGGGCCGGGTCCCCTTCCCGGAGAGGCCGTGGCCCGGCGCAGTTCCTCTGAGGTCACAGAGGCAGTCCACGGCACGCGGACTTGGTCAGTTCTGAGGAGAACAGTTCCTCGGTCCTCACCTCCTTGGTTTGCCTAAGAATGTCCCTGTGATGAGGGGTCGTTTCTCATTCTCTTCCATCCCCTTGCACCTGACCTTCTCCGGCCTCCAGAATCGTACCATGGTGTGTGGCTCTGGGAGGCAGATACCTACCGATGCCAAACAGAGGGCCGGTTCCCCCTACTGTTGTTGGCTCTGGGGAGGCAGCATGTCACCTCGGTGCCTGGGTGACATTTGGTTTAACAAGTCAGGGAACAGCCAGCGGTTGGCTTTTGACAACCTGGAGAATGTCAGTGGGCTATCAGCTGACGGCACTGATGGTGATTTGATGGACGGATTTTGTGATTTTTTTTTTTTTTAACAGGTAACTCAGAAGGACGTTGACGAGTGATTGGGCAACATTTCTATAATGAAGCCCTTTCTGTTCCTAGGCCGTCTGGCGCATTGTTCTCTGAGGCCCGGAGAACACTGTGAACACTAAGAACAAGGTTTCTTAGTGTTCACATCTGTAAAAATGAAAAACAGAACTAGACTTGGTAGAGGATCTAGTTTCATTCCATTAATAAGTAATACTTACCTGTGGGTATATGAACCAGAGGTCCCATCCACCTTCCCAACAAATCTTTATATTTTTTATGTTAAATTACTGTTTAGCAAAGCATTGTGTTTATAGTGTTTGACCAATTTTGTACTAAAAATCATTGCAATGATAACTCAAGTCTTTTAAACACCTTGAGCGTTAGGATCAAACTGCTGCACTGTAGGATCAAGAGACACAGAAGCACAAAATATGTGACATTAGGATGAAATTCTGGGGGGACGTGGAATGGAAATACGAGGAAAATCCCATCTGTTAAAGAAGAACTTATTCATGCATTCCTTGATCAAACCAGAGTCTAGATTCTACTGGATCCTGGTAAAGAGGCCCACAACAGTTTTATTTTTACACGTCAATATTTAGGATATTGTGGAAAATATATTATTCACAACCGTTTAAGCTAATGATGAAAGCTCGTGGCGTCAGATGAGCAAGTGGTACGTTAGTCAGCCACACCCCTAGTGAGACAGTAAGCCAGTGGGACTGGAGACCGCCAGACCTGGGGGCCCGAGGGAGCCGGGGAGGTGACACCCACCACCTTTGCACTGTGGGTCCAACACAGACTAGCCGCGCACTTGGGCAGATGATTCAGCTCCCCCCCGGGGACAGTCCGTCACGTGTGAAATGGCAGCCTCATCAGGCACGTGGCCCATCCTTCAGCGAGGATCTAGGTAAAGAGCGCCGGCTCTGGAAGCAGACTTGGCCTGAGTAACTTGCCCAGGCGCTAGAGCCCGAAAGTGGGTTCAAATCCCCCCTCCCCCGCTGGGTCACCTTGGGCAGGCTTCTTAACCTCTCTGTGCCTCCAGCTGCCCCTCTGTGAAATGGAGCTAAGAGTGGTACCCGCCCCCTCCTCCATGGGCTTGTTGAGAGGAAGGTCACGGAACAGTGTCTGGTGCCCGGGAAGCACCAGGACCTGAGAGTCCATTGTCATCAAAGTGCTTGGTTCCAGTGCGCTCCTATGGTGGCTTTTTATTTTTTATTTTTTATTTTTTTAAAGATTTTATTTATTTATTTGAGAGAGAGAATGAGAGATAGAAAGCACGAGAGGGAAGAGGGTCAGAGGGAGAGGCTGACTCCCCGCTGAGCGGGAAGCCCGAAGTGGGACTCGATCCCGGGACTCCAGGATCATGAGCTGAGCCGAAGGCAGTCGCTTAACCAACTGAGCCACCCAGGCACCCTATGGTGGCTTTTTAAAGATTTACCTGTGCCTTCCCCTGAGCCCCTCGTCCCAGGACTCAGGAGCTCCAGTTCTCATTTATTTTAAGAGTGTTTCATGCCTGCTGCAGCCGCCCCTCCTGAGCCTCCCCCGGGCCACTGCCCTGCACAGGAAATGCCTACTATCTTCAGAGCCGCCCGGGACTCTTGCCAGGGACTCAGGCCCCCCCACGCAGGGGCTGTTGAGGAAGTGCTGCTCGAAATCCACTCCACAACTTGGGTGGAGAGACTTAGTTTTCCACGCTTCTCCTTGACCCCACTCTGTATTGAATCCCCTCTGGGGCTCGCAGCCTAGCCCGCAGGGGCTGTCCCCCGGCCACGCCTCTGACTGTTCTTGAACTCCGCTTTCCCTGCTCTGAGCACATCGACAGAGGCAGAGGGGATGCCTGGGCATTGGTTCGAGCACAGGCGATGGGCCAGTTTGTGTTTGTGGGGCTATAATTCGGGGACATCAAGCCCACACAAACGCCACCTGTCTTCCAGAAATGACACTTATCCTGCTTAAGAAACTCAGCCCCCCGACACTGATCACTGTCCACAGCATAACTGTCTTATTCTTTAAAGTGGTTGCATTAGTTTCCTGATCATCTGCCTGGGGAGGTGGGATATGAGCCAGTATGGTCGCCTCATTGGTTCTCCCCCACCCAACAAGGATTGGTAGGATTAGTGACCTAGTTATTGGAGGAAGGCATCTTTAAGAAAAACCCAGACGTGTCCTGGCCCCGAGCAGCACCCTTCTTTTTATCAAGTGTGAGGAGGGAGTGGGGGGGGGGACACAATGAGCACTAGGAACTTAAGGGTCTTTTATCAGAGTGTCTGAAATGTTGGCCACCATGGCTCCCGATAATGACCTCTGACCGTTGGGAATGGATCTTGCTGGGAGCAGGTCCTTTAAAGCTCAGCAGGGTGGGAAGCATGTCCTCGGGACCAGAACCACGGCAGCTCCTGAAGGCCGGGCGGTCCCCCCAGTGATCTCTCAGGCCCTCTCCTGAAACAGAGCAGGGCCGCCGTCCCTGCTGTCGCCACAGCAGAGCCTCGCCATGCACCCCTGACTCCCACAGCACGTGCTTGCCAGCACCTGTGCGGTGGGGGGTGCGGCAGAGAAGGCAGCCACGGACGGTGTGGTGGGGTTCCCGGAGGGGCTGCCTCATTCTTCTGGCAACCAGGCGGGCAGTGGTAGGGGTAATCATTTCGTGGGGAGTGGGGGGCTCAGGTAGGAAGTATTCCTCAAGCATCTGCCATGTGCAGTGCTGTGACGGAACGATGAAGCAGAGTCCTGCCCCTAAGAGACCCCCGATCTACTGGGGGACCCAGATGGGAGCGAGGTTGTTAGCTTTGCGTCTATGAGGGCTAACAGGGATGCCGTTGGCCCGTAGGAGGGGCACATAGCACTGTCTTGGGAGAGCAGGGCAGGCTCCCCTAGAGGAGTTCTCCTGGCAAGGAGGGACTGAGCTACGGCGGCCCTGATGAACACTGGGAAGGCTCGTGGCTCTTCTGGAGGGTGGAGGCAGGGAAGGTGAGTGGGGAAGGCCTTGATGGACAGATGGTGGTGGTGGGGCGTCCTGGGCAGAGACAACATCTTGGGCAAAGGCCCAGGGGTGTGAGGGCATGTGGCGTATTTGAGGAGCCACAGAGGACAGCCCTTGAGAGCTGCTGGACCATGGGTGTCCACAGGTGGGGAGGGATGGGGGTGGTCGGCCTGGGAGGAGTTCCCCTTCCAGTCCTGGGGGAGGTGGGAGCTGTGGGAGGATTTAAGCAGAGAGGGAGGTCTTCCAGCAGGCAACTTCGAGAGGTTACTCTGGTGGCTGAGCTTGGAGGACTGACCCCACCGGGGGGCCTTGAGCAAGGTGGTGCCTGAGGCTTCACGAAGAGGGTGGATTTGCAAGGCTTTGGGGGGCAGGTAGGGAGAGGCTATAGGGCCGGGAAGGCTCCAGGCCAGTGACCCTCAGGCTGGTGGGCAGCAGGACGGCCTGGCTGCTTGTTATAGCACAGGTGGTTGGCCCCTGGCTCCGCGGTCTGGATGGGACCAAAAATTCGCAGTTCCAGTGGGCTCCCAGGTGGTGATGCTGCTGCTGATCAGAGGCCACCCTCGGAGAACCAGGCACTGGGCTCCAGGCTCAGGTGACAGATTCCTGGGGCTGCGAGGGAGCGAACACAGCCACGTGGTTGCAGTGGCGTTGTGGGCGCCTGTCCCCTGCTCGGCTCTGAGCTGCTCCGGCTCCGGGAGGTGCTCAGCCCCCTTTGTCTGTTTCCCTTCCAGGCGCCGCTTCCCTGAGCTTCCTGGTTCTGGTGACAGGCTGCACGTCCGTGGGCAGAATTCCAGAGGCCGAAATCTACAAAATCACCGCCACAGACTTTTACCCCCTGCAGGAGGAGGCCAGGGAGGAAGACCGCCTCACAGCCTTGAGGAAGATCCTCAACTCAGGGGTCTTCTACTTCTCGTGGCCCAGTGATGGGTCCAGCTTCGACCTCACCGTCCGGGCACAGAAGCAGGGCCGCGACAGCTACGAGTGGGGGAGCTCCTTCTTTTGGTGAGGGCCCTGGGTCGTCTCCTGCCGCCCCGCCCCCGCATCCCCGTCCCCCTTCGGTCACATGGAGGGCGGGCTCTGATTGGCACCTGTGTCCTTGTTCTCTGCTTTACATCATCCCCAGGGTCCTGGGGTACCTCTGAGAGCCCAGTTGCTCTCAACACAGTGAGAAGAAAGCTAACCCCCCCTCCCCGCCCTGGGCTCAGAGAAGGTGTTCGAAGTGGTCTAATGTAGATTTAGAAAAGAAACTCTCCATAAGTAAAGAGCATGAGAGCCGGCATCCACCGGGGTACTTCCTAAGTGCCGGGCCGTGCTCAGTGTTCCTGTGGCCCTCTCAGCGACCCTGGTTACCCTCTGGTGCACACACATTTTACTACTGCTTATATACGGTGCTCATGTTCTAATAAGTTCCCTGCTGGTAATAACTCAGGATCCTCATAGTAACCTATGAGGTAGGGTCTGTTTGTTATGCCCATTTTACAGATAAGGAGACTGAGGCTTGAACAAGTGAGGGAATTCGAGCCCAGGCATTCTGGCTCCAGATCCTGTACTGTTAATCACCAAGCCAAACCAGCTCCTCCAACAATGAGGAAACTGAGTCAGCCTGCCAAGGTGACACGTAGTCATGTGATAAGACGTATCCTGAAGCCCAGACCAAGGTGCCTGGATTTCTGTATGTTGAGGGTTATTCAGGTGCTCCTTCATGGACACAGCCAGGTGTGGATGACTGTATAAATATGTAAATTATCTACAGCTCTCTCTGGACGCTGGGGGTCATGACCCTGGCAAATCCTGTTGGGGAGGGGTGGTGCAGTGATTTACACTGACAGGTGCCAGGCCTGGGTTGTCAACTGCTGTACCCTTCAGATTTGCCAGGAGATGTGTAAGAAGTGAGTCAAGCCGACATGATGAAAATCGTGCCATAGAAATTGCTCCAGTTTGCCTCATGTACTGAATGTTCTTAGAATTCCAGTGCTGGCCCTTTGGAGCCACCCGTTTTCCAGCCCTAAGACTGGGTTGGTGAGGCTTATTTACATCCTTTATTTATGCCTGCCTCCCTCCCTCCCTGTGCCCAAACCCAGAAACTCGTAGGTCTCCTTCACTGCATGAATGTTTTCTTCCTTGGTGCTTTGGGCCCCCCACCCCTGCCAGACTTCTGTTTGGAGAAAGAGGCTTCACCATATCCTGCCGTGCGCCTCGGCATTCCCTACCCCCAGGCCCTCTTGGACCCTCTCTTGGGTTCTTGGGGCAGTAATGTGCTCAAACTTGAAAACACCCGTGAATCTCCTGCTGATCTTGTTCAAATGCAGATTCTGACTCAGCCGGTCTGGGGGGGGGGGGCAGACTCAGCGTTTCCAGCCAGGTGACCACGGTGGCTCCTGCCCTGGGGTTTGAGGACCCCTCTCTGAGAAACAGGTCCAGGGGATGGTGTTTCTGTGAATCATTAAGTCCATTTCGCAGGGACGAGCTGGTGCCCCTGAAGTCCACTGAAGTTAGGGAGGCAAGGGCTGTGGATTCTGAGCGATATCTGTGCTAAGGCCACGGAGCAGGGACTGGCGGGCAAGGAGAGGTCTCAGAGCCTGTGACATTCCTTGGCAACATCTTAGGACGGTAGGGGATGCCTGGGGAACCGGGTGGCCTTTGTGACTGCTTTTGTCAGGCTTTCTTCTGTGAGCTGTGGGGCTGGAGACCTGGGGCCCCCAGAGAGCAGCAGGAAGGGTGCAGACCACGAGGTGGAGGCTGAGGGGGGCTGGGGAAGGGGCAAGCCCCAGGTGGACACCAGACTGTATCTTGAGCTGAGAGGAAGCAGCAGTCTGGAGGGTGCCAGGCCGCTGGGTGTGGTGTTCGGGCGGTGCCCACAGAACTGACCACAACTGAGTCAGCCCCGACTGAGTGGTCACGGGCTTGGTTGCTAAAGCCACCATTCGGGGGTGCCGCGTTCCAGGTCTGGACCCACATCTGGAGTCAGATGGGGTCAACACGGAATGTGGCTGGTGAATGGGGGGGGGGGTGTAGGGCGGTGTGAAGTTGTTTTTCCGGGCTGCTGATGGACCCCGCCGAGAATTGCTTCCCAGTGGAATGCGAGCCTGGGAGGAAACTCACAGTGGTTTTCCTTTATAGATCTGGGTCCCTTCCTCCGAGGAGAAGAGCTGTCCTCCTATAGCACGCCAGGCCAGTGTGGCTACAAACAGGGATTCTGAGTTGACTGTTTGGCAACAGGCTCCTTTGCCTGACCCCTGGTGACTGATGGCGGCCATAGCTGTGTGGCTGGGAGACTGGAATATTACGGAGGCTTTGCCTTGATGCCATATGCAGATTTGATTTGTTACTAAAGCTGGTTCATCATCTGAATTTTGGAGAGCGATTCAGAAGAGGAAAACACGTTTTTGTAAAGGAGTGCCCTGTGATCATCATTTTTCAGGCAGACAAGCACAGTGGTTAGGAAAGCTCAGAAGGGGGCCCCACGTGGCCGCTCCCAGAGGGGTGGGGTTCCTCAGCATCGGTCGGGGAGGCTGGCCCGAGACCTTGCGAGCCTTGCTGCTTGGAGAAGCCACCGGAGACATCAGGGCTCACAGGGTACTTCTGAAGAAATGAGAGAAGGCTGCTATCTCTGAGGAAGGCTCTAGGGCAGGAACAGTGCTGCCTTTTTTAAACAAATAGGGCATTGTGATCTAGATTTGCTTAATACCCTGTGGGAGAGAGCCTTTTGGGAAGGTTCCTGCCTCCCTGGGAGTGTCCGAGAGACCCTGGAAGGTGCTGTGCGGGTCCTCTGAGCACCCCGAATGGAGCTTGGCCTGTAGTGTCAGGGGTCCTGGCACCCCTCCGAGGTCTCCCTTCTCAGAGGGGCTGCTGGGGCCGAGTAAGATCGAGTGGGTGTTGGGGAAGCTGAGAGAGCAAGGGGAGGTGGTGGCCAGCACAGGTGCGGCTGGTACTTGTGGGGCCTTCAATGAGGGAGGAGGTAGGCCTGGGGCTGGTGGGGCCAGTAAAGAGCGCAGGCTCCCAGCCCTTGCTGCTTACTGGCTCCCAGACCTTGGGCAAGTCCTTCACTTCCCTGTGCCTCAGTTTCTTTATCTGTAAGATGGGCTGAATGATAATACCTTTCACATAGGGCCTTTGGAGGATGGAGTTAATCCACCCCAAAGCACTTAGAGTGGTGCTCGGTGCACTTGATAAATGTTGGCTTTTATCCCCATCCTTATCATCATGGACACCAGGGGTCCCCAGAGCCCCAGAACAATCCACCAGATATGGGGACGAAATCCTGGAACTTTCATTGCTCTTATTTTAGTCTCATCCTTTTTATAAAAAATATTTTATTTGAGAGAGAGTACAAGCAGGGGGGAAGGGCAGAGGGAGAAGCAGACTCCCCACTGAGCAGGGGGCCCAGCGCAGGCTCCATCCCAGGACCCCGGGATCCGACCTGAGCCAAAGGCAGACACTTAACTGACTGAGCCACCCAGGTGCCCCTTGTCTCATCTTTTTTTCTTTATTTTGGATTGCTTCCTAGTGCTCTCATGGGGATAGGCTATACTTCATGGGATATATATGTCATTTAAATAAGCACGCATATATTTAATGATTATTTTTATCATTTATTATTTAATTACAAAACCTATGGTTAAGTTTTTTACTGATGGGATTTCTGATTTAAAAATGTGGAGGCCCTGGGTTTAAAGGGAGACTCCTCCCATGTTCCCTGGAAGGTGGTGGTTGGCTCACACTCCCCGCCGGGCTTTCCATTCGCTGATACTGACGCCCGCCGTGGTTTTGGGAAGGACGCCCCGGTTGATACTGCGCAGCCTCCACTGCCCTGCTGTTTGGAGCGCGGGGGGAGGGGGCGTCACAGAAGCACGTGAACCTCCCGGCCTCTCATCCCCAGCACCGAGGCCACTGCAGGCGCCCTCCCCCCACCCCTGCCCGCGCCGTGCACCTGCCCCTCCCGACTCGCTTGGGCGCAGTGGTACCTGGAGGATGCGCTGTGACCCGAGCCGCTGTGGGGCTCCATTTTGCAGGAACCAGCTGCTGCACGTGCCCCTGAGGCAGCACCAGGTGAGCTGCTGCGACTGGCTGCTGAAGGTCATCTGCGGCGTGGTGTCCATCCGCACGGTGTACGCCTCGCACAAGCAGGCCAAGGCCTGCCTCATCTCCCGCATCAGCTGCGAGCGCGCCGGCGCTCGCTTCCACACCCGCGGCGTGAACGACGATGGCCATGTGTCCAACTTCGTGGAGACTGAACAGGTCAGTGCCCGGCCCGGTCGGTGGCGCCTGGTGGTTCGGAGGGGACACGGCCGTGCACGTGCGTATCCGTTTGGGGCAGAAGAGGTCCAGGCATATTGGAGGTCGTTTCTGGTGATCGTGGCTTCCTCCTTCTGATTAGAGAACAGAGTCATTGGGGCTCTGCCTGCAAATGTGGCTTCCAGTTGGCCTGGGCTGTCTTTCTTGATTCACTTTTGCTGGGGTAATACTGCTTCCCCGAGGTACTTTCAGCTAAAAGGAAGCAGGAGTTTTTGCTATGGTCATAAAGGGTGATAGTTATTTCAGAGGGCAGGCGATGGCTGAACCAGCAGGGTTGGCAAATCTTCTTAAGACGAAAAGTAGATCAGTAAAGCAGGGATGAGAGGAGAAACCATTTTTCATTCTAAATCAACCGGAGCATGTCTTAGCACCTGGGAGTTGCGAAATCTGCGTGTTCAGCGGCACTTGCTTTCAGCTTGCATGAATATAACCCATCTGCTTAATATCTCATTGATTTTTTTCTCCCCCTAAATTCTGTTCTCATTCCCAGAGATGCTGTCTTACATTGGTTTGTTTTTTTTTTTCTCTCTAGTTGCAAATCTGTAGGCTAAGGCCACCTTGTAGACTGACAGGTGGAACAAATTATAAGAAAGGCAAACCCCATGAAAGGCACAGGTGCCACGTGGCTGGGGGTGTCACGCTGCAAACAGCCTGTTTATTTAGCCTCGATGTGGCTTTGCATCCCCTCCTTCTTGCAGCCGAGAGAGGTGTTTTCTACCAGCACGTGAGCCAGTTTAATTCAGCACAGATCTGAGCACCTGCTTTCTGCGTGTGAGCTGCCCCCTGCTTGGGCTTAAGGTGAGGAGGTCCTCTTGGAGTCAGATGCTGAGGAGGAGGACTTTGGAACGGGAGCTTTCCGATGAGCCGCATCTTGCCTGTGATGGCTGTTCATTCTGTCTCCTCTCCTGGATATAAATAATATCTGGCTAAAAATGTCAGAGAAAATGTGGCCCTGAGATTGGAGGACATTTTCTTTTTTCTTGCTCATGTCCGAGTGATGGAAAGTACTTCCTTTCGTTTGCATGGCCCCGCCTACATTACCGCATCCCATCCCCATGCTTATCCTTGTGTGATGAGCCTTTGAATCAGTGCACTCAACAGATCGTTATTGTTTATCGCCTGCCAGGGGCTGAGCGCTGTGCCAGGAACTGGGGGCCAGAGGTGCTAAGCGTATTTGTACAAATCAAAATGCCCATGCCCCTGAACCTGGCAACTGAAGCAGATGGAAGAGGTTTTTATCTGCGGCACTGGAGCGTGGCCCCTGCCTTGCTCTCCATCCGGCTTTTGGGTAGATAGTCCCTTATTTACTCTTCTTGTTTGGTGCTTCCCAGAGTTGTGAGTTTCAACCTTTTTTTAAAAAAAATTGGGGTCTCATCTATTGTATCCTTATCAAGTAAGTCATTGGAAAAGCACCTGCCCTCCCTCTCACTGTTGTTCCTGAGAGATGGGCATTTTAACACTGCAAATCTGCTGTAAAAAAGTGCCGCAGACAGGGCTTAAAACAACTATTTATTGTCTCACGGTTCTGGAGGCCAGAGGTCCAAACTCGGCGTGTTGGCAGGACCATGCTCCCTTTGAAGCCCCTAGAGGAGGATCCTTCCTGCCTCTTCCAGCTCTGGGGGCCCCCTTGTGGCAGCCCTCCCATCTCTGCCTCACCTCCATGTGGTGGCCCTCTCCCCTTTAACGAGGAGACCCCACCCTGTCCAGTGTGCCCCATCTTAACCGCATCTCCAAATAAGGTCACATTCTGAGTGCTGGGGATTAGGATTTCAACATATCTTTTTGGGGGACACAGTTGAACCCATAAAGACATAATTCAGTGTTAAGGGACAGTGCTTTAAATGCAGTACATTTAGCTTTGTGAAAAATCTCGATACTGTGCTTGCTTTTCTCATTTTTCTACAGACTAGGGCTGGGGACTTTGGTTATTTCATCTGTGTGGGCCTGGTGACTGGCATTTGTCCCATGCGCCCAACTGCTCGGGCTCAGAGACAGGGACCTTGTTTCCTCATGGCCGGCCCAGCAGGGCCTCAGAGACACCACCCGCCTGCCGTCTGGCTCCTGGAGCCTGCAGCCCCGTGCTATTTAAATGGCCTCCACCTGCCTCCTTTCTCAGGATCGCGGAGGGATTTCCTGGTTCACGCAGCCTTTGCGGTCTTCCTAGTTCGTGCTTTCTCTCCCTTTTCCTCTTCTGGACTCTGGATCAGACCGAGGTTTTCTTGATGAAACCCTCAGCCCAACCTTGCTCTAGAAGCATCAGACAGGCCGACAGGCAGCCGGACACCCCCATCTGCTGTTCCCCCAGAGATGGGCGGTGAATGTGGCCCTCATCCGGGACCAGCATGGCTCCTTGGGCGCATGGTGATTTTGTTTTTACCAGACATGTAACGGGTCAAGGGCGTCATGGTGGCCTTGCCCCCAGAGCGGTTCTCTGTGGGGCTACTCCCAACAGACCACATGCTCTCCCAGGATGATTCATGCCTTCCGAGAGCCCTCAGACAGTGTGACCACCATGGTGTGGGGCCGGGGGGCAGGAGTGGCGGAGAAGGCCACCCCCAGGTGCAGGGAGGCGTCAGTTCAGAGCCGACTCCAGGTATGTCCTCGTTGGCAACAGGGGAGCAGACTCGGAGCCCCCCAGCTGAGTGTGGTTGTGAGCCCGCCCAGGCAGGAAGGCAGTAGGAACAGGACAGGCACCTTCACCGTCCTGGGAGGGCCCCCCAGGCGGTGCTCACGGACGCGCACAGCACCACGTGGGGCCGCCGTGGCGGGGCAGGAGTGAAGGTGTGTGCTTCCGAGGAAAGCGTCTGGCCGAGGGACACCCTGGCCGTGCCCTGGGAGCCAGCGCAGCCCGGACGGGGGGTCAGCCACTTCCCGAAGAGGTGGCGTCTGCCGTAGGTGCGTCGTCCCCTTCCCTGAAGTGTTTTCAGAGGCAGGATGAGCAGCCAAGGCTGAAGGAAAGAAGCTGCTCCCCAAGAGACAAGAATCTGATGTTGCTCCCGCTTGTCCAAGACAGCCATTTTCTCTGTCTCTGCAATCGTGGAATGATTTTGTTGACAGCATTTTATAGCAATAGAAGTGCTTAGGTTGATCTCAGTTGTTTGTTTTTAACACAAAAACCTTTTCCTAAGTGGAGTATATATGTAACCAGTGTTGCTGCCAAGCACACCTCTGCCTTCCTCCCTCCGCCACCTGCTGGTGAGGGGGCTTCTGGGTACGGGCGCCCGGGGAGGATGTGCAGGCTGCGGGCATCTGTGCGCTCGGCGGGGGGGAAGCTTGGCAGGGGGAGCTGCACGGTAACCGTCCGGGAAACCTGCTGAAACCCCGTTGAAGTTGGCCCATCAGGGGCTGCGGGGATGTGATGGGGGCCTGGAGAAGTCACCCCCGGGAGCCCGCATGGCCCGCTGCCTGGCGTTTGTGGAACCGAGACTGTCCGGCCTGGGAAAGGATGGTGCTCTGGGGTAGCGTGCACCTGCCTGCAACCTTGGTGGCTTTGCTCAGGGTGACGGCAGAGTGTGCATTGCTTGCTGAGGCCTTCGAATCAAAGTGATGCCGTTTGCAGAGTGGGGTTGATTCGTTCCGGTAGCATGGTGTTGCCTGCTTTGTGACCCGACCGTGGAAGAAGGGCAGGCTTTGGAACGTGGGCTCCTCACCAGAGAGTGGCAGGCAGCATCTTGGAGGAAAGTGGGTGCTGAGCTGCAGCAGGAAGGGGTCTCAGCTGGGTCTGCTTGGCTCCTCTGGGCAGTCGCCCGTGGATCCCAGGCCCCTGCTGCAGAAGTGAGGCTCTTCAGACCCCAGCCTGTGGCCATGTGGGAGTGGGAATCCTTCACTAAATGCTTGAATGTGGCTGACGAATTATGCCGTGCCCCTTTGCAAACAGTGGGACTAGACAGAGAGCAGGTGGGTCCCCTGAGGCGGGGTCCTTCCTAAATTAAATGTTCAGGGAGCCGGAAGAGGGAGATGCTTTCAGCACCACCCACTCTGCCTTGCTTTAACATTTTTCCTCAGAGGAATGAACAGGCTTTCTCCTCCAAGGCAGGCTGTGTGTGTGTGTGTGTGCACGTGTGTGTGCACGTGCACGTGTAGCATGTAAGTGTGCATGTTTCGGGGGGAAGGTTCGTGTGTGCGCACGCACAGGTGTGTGCATTGATGTGTGGTGTGTGAGTGCGTGTTTGGGGGGGGTTGTGTGTGGTGTGTGTGTGGTGCACACATGTGTGCAGGTATGGACTTCATCTCAGTCTTCCTGGGAAGAAGCCTGGAGTCCTTTCGGCTCTGCTGTGAGTCATACCTGGTAGGATTGCTCTGCAGCCGTGACTCACCATGCAGAAAAACAAACCCCAAAAAGTCCCTTTGGTCTACCAAAAGAAAAAAAAGAAGAGGAAAAGTATTTGGCTATTGAAGATAAGGCCACTGATTAATCTGGGAAGGCGAGGACGTCTGCGTGTCTTCCCAGGAATGCAGCAGACTTGAAAAGCACTGGTTTGCAAACACCTTACCTGGAAATGGAAGTTGAGCCAAAGCCTTTCAGATAAAAGAGTATCTGCTGGCTTGCAAGTCTCCCTGCATTATCCCTTTCTTTTTAGGGTCCTTGGGTTTCTGCTCCCACCACTCCGTGAAAGGGGCCACTCTGAGTTGCCAAGGCCAGGGTGTCTCAGGCCCAGCGTGGGCTCGCCACCGCTCAGCCATGGTGGACTCCCTCCCACCCCATGTGTGTTCCTGCAGTCCCGCTCCCCACAGCCTAAGCCCTGCTCCCCCAGTGCTCTGACCCCTGCCCGGTCTGTCAGTCCTCCGCAGGGGCCCTCATCCACACTCCTGGGCAGTGTTCTCCTGCCCTCGAGAGCAATGAACCACCGCCCTGCACTGGCATCATCTTCCCTCATTACTCATTTACTCCTCCCTGCGACCAGGTGACAGTAACTTCACCAAGAGAGGGAAACTGAGGCCCAAAGTGGTTAAGGAATGTGGCCAGGGTCACCCTGCAGGGCACATGGGAGCTGGCAGGTAGAAGGTGCTGTCCCAGAGCCCATGAACTGACCTGCTTCCCTGTTCCCCCTCCTCTCCCCTCCCCCCAGGATCCCGATGCCCTCTGTGAAAACCACTTCTGGGAGGCGAGGCGTCGAGTCTGCCAGAAGTATTAAAACCTCTGTTCTTTAGCTCAGAAGAAAAGCACCACTGGCTTTGTCAGTGCTGGCTTTGTCTTATCACCTTGGCAACAAAGAAGGTGGTCCTGATGGTGAATGGGACGCAGAACTGAAATATCTTCACGTGGGAGGGAGGAGTGGAGAAATCAGAGGCATCTTTTCTTCCTGTCCCAGGGGTGGGGTCTGGAGTGTGGGGCCTCCTGGGGGTTATTTTCTGAAGCCCGTTCTGCCTGTGCAAGTTCCAGCTCAAGAGGAGTGTGGTCTGATGCTAGAAGTAGCTCATTTAGCACGTGTTAAAGTGAAGGGTAATAGTTCCATAGCTTGAATGAGGTCCTGGCACTGTTAAGGGCTATCCTTATAGAGAAACGTTGGCTAAATTGGTTTCTTTCTCACTAATCTGGACCTGTAAGCTTTTAATCTCCCTGTAGTCAATGATGCCTACATTAGTTTAAGCAGTCTGCTGCTTTCTTCTAGTTTTGGTCGTTTGTTTTGTTTTAAGATTTTATTTATGAGAGAGAGAGAGAGAGAGCGCGCACAAGCTGGGGGGAGGGGCAGAGGCAGAGGGAGAAGCAGACTCCCCTCTGAGCAGGGAGCCCAATGTGGGTCTTGATCCCAGGACCCAGGGATAATGACCTGAGCTGAAGGCTTAACGGACTGAGCCATCGAGGTGCTCCTGGTTTTGGTTTTTGGTTTTTATGGGGTTTTGTTGTTGTTGTTGTTGTTGTTGTTGTTGTTTTTAGTAGAATAATAGGGCGTAGCAAATTTGCTGGTAGTCCGTATCTGGAAACAGACAAGTTCTTAACCCAGTGCTTTTCCCTTTGGAAAAAGGAGTTCAACTCAACTCTGTAGCTGCCAGGCTCCCGTAATTCCCGTTGTTCCAGGGAGCTGCGCGTCTGATGCTCAGGTCCTCTGCCGCCACAGAATTACTAATGCATGTGTGATCTGAGCGTGATCTAGCCTCACAGAAAGCTACCCTGTAAGGGAGCAGGCTGGTAAGAAACGGAAAGGATCAGCAGCATAGCCCAGGCTGGCCCTGCCAGGCCAGGGTAGAATTACTCAGATAAAGGGCAGTGCATCTGATAGTCGCTGCAGCCTCCCCTCGTGATGCTCAGGACTGTACTTCTTGTCCCTGTAACACTCCCTTGCATACAACGTCGGGGGGGGGGGGGCTGCAGGTAGATGAGCTGGTACACCCCGAAGTAACGGTGTGTGTGGTGGGGGAGGAGATCTATTCTTTAGCGGGTGAGTATCCTCTGCTTCCAGGCAGGCGCTCCCCACTGGAAGCCTGTGGAGGCTGTGTGGCGTATGTTGACTTAGTGATGGGTTTAGGAACACGGTGGCATAGGGCCAGAAGCAACTGCAAGTTCAAGTCAAGTCTTGACCTGCGTTGTCAAGTGCAGTGTCAGTAACTCGTGTGGTCACCCCGGTCTTCTGGCCATAGCTTGTTTGTTTCATCCATCCCTTTGCAATTGCTCTCTGCTACTTAGCTAGTTGACAAGGTGAGAATAGAGGGCTCTAAGGAAAGTCTTAGTTAAATTCCAGAGCACATTTGCTTCTGTTCCTACAGTGGGGAGCGGGGAGGCATTGCTGGGCTTTCCAGGGAGCTGGGGAAGGCTGTGTTTAGTCCCGGGCGGCTGTGGCTCTCCCCAGGGGGCCCTGTGCCCACTCCAGACTCCGTGGAGGCTGGTCAGCCACCAGCATGCCCGTGAGCACACGGGGCTGGCCTTGGGTCAGGGAACAGCGAGGCCAGGCTGGCCAAGGGAGCCGAGGGCACAGAAGTCCCCTGTCTGCCCTTCATTCGGGCTGGTGTCGGGTCTCAGGCGGCCGGATCCCGTTACCCGGCCCCAGGACATTCAGTTTCATTGAGGAATACTTTCCCTTTATGTTTCCTTGTGGTGCAGACAATTTACATGGATGACGGAGTGTCGTCTTTTGTCCAGATCAGAGGCTCCGTTCCACTGTTTTGGGAACAGCCCGGGCTTCAGGTAGGTAATGAAAAAAGTAAGTCACCTGCCTCTCTCTTCGGAACAACTGTGGTTTGTTTCTTTTAACCCTATTTCCTTCAGTTTCCAGGCTTGTTCCTCAGGTCCATTGGATTGAGCTGAGCTGCTGAAGTCTGCACACCTCTGTGTGTGTGTGTGTGTGTGTGTGTGTGTATGCATGCACATGTGTGTGTTCACGTGTGTGTGTGGTGTTTATATACAGAAATGTATACATCGTGTGTAATCTTCTGACCCTGAGCTTGCTGTTAATGCAGGGTCTGTCTCCTGGGAAGAGTTCAGGGCATGGCACCACATTCCAAGGGAGGCCTTTGCTGATGGCACCACATGGGAAGGGAGGCCTTTGCTGATGAGCAAGCCACGTAATGTAATTGAGTGGAATTACTTTGTTAGCCCCCAAGTTCAGTGTATGGAGAACACGGCCAAAGATGTTTTTTGAGAGCTGAGACCATCCTACGGGGGCTTTGAAAGGTTTCCAGGCCCTAGTGGCCATGCAGCATGCAGCAGGTCCGATGGCCGGAGGGGGGTACCTGCTGTGGGAACACGTGAGAATGGCACGGAACTTTCCCGTGATTTCTAAAAATACACCTTGCAGTCTAAAACAGGGCTCTGGTCTGTGCCAGAGGTATTTGGCGTTCTGTCTCCTGGGAAGAGTTCAGGGCATGGCACCACATTCCAAGGACACGTTTGTCGTCCGTGGAACTGTGCACTGCCTCGTTCTCGAGTTCCTTCCCCGGAGGGTCATGGGCCGAGTGGGTCTGAGGTTCCTCAGCGTCGACCCCAGACCTTGCCATCTGGCCCAAGCGATCGTCTGTGTGCCCAGAAGACCCCCCTGCCCAGGCCTCTGTGGTTCCGGCTCCCCTTACCAAGGGCGCTGCGTGTTGGCGGTTGGGTTGTCAGCAGTGCTTCAAGAGGCTCAGGGCCGTCTGCCAGGTTCTTGGGGGCTGTTTGCCACCACTGGGTCTCTCGCCGGCCCTTGACTTGACGCCGTGGCAGCAGGAGGCACTTTGTCCACGTGGCTGTCATTGTGCCGTTGACAGTCTTGATAAGGAACCATGTCAGTTCCTGGAGGGAGGTGGAGGCGTGAGGGTCTCCTGTGGGGTCTGACTTCTGGTGGAGGGAGAAGCTTTTTCAGCCTTCAGTCTTCCCATCAGAAAGGAACAGCTAAGATGTATGAGGCTGGCTGGTGGCATTACGTGGCGGCATGGACAGACATTCCTGAGGGTGATTAGGACAGGGAAGATGATTCTGGAGCTCATCCCAAAACAGTTCTTTTAAATGGCTTTATCGCAATCTAATTTATATGCCATAAACTCCACCCATTTAAAGCGTACAATTCAGTGGTTTTTAGTGCATTTATAGAGTCATGGAGCCAATCACCGTGGTCTAATTTTAGAGGACTCATCACCACTAAGAACCCTGTCCCCGCTGGCTGTCACCCCTCCCCGTGCCCTCCCAGCTCTCCCCAAGGCCAAAGCAACAGCCAGTCTATTTTCTGTCTCTATAGATTTACCTGTTTGGGACATTCCAAAAAGGGTTTTTGAAACTTGATTTTCTTTCAATTTGGAGTTTTCCTTCTGAAACTTCTGGAGCTCTGTATTTAGAAGAATAAAAAGCAAACATCAAGTGAGTAGGGGATAAAAAGGAAGCAGGAGACAATGTTAGGTTTCACGTGAAGACTTTAAGAAATCCAGAAATTGGGGGTGGTTGTGATAGTCTTGGAATTCGGGCAGGAGCCTGTGAAATTCATCCCCTTCACCCCTGTGTCCAGTTCTGGGTCCTTCTGACCTCCGACGCTGACCCTGAGATCAGGATTTGGGATGGCCGATGTTACCAGCGGTCTGCTCCCGGCCTTACAAGCTGCCTGTCTGCAGGGCATTGCGGGGGGCGCATCCGAGTGAGTCTGATTCCCCAGACTTTCGAGAAGCTTCTCCCTCTCTCCATTGTGTCTTGCCCGAGGCTTTCCAGCTCTTGGCATCTTCCATCCCATTTCTAGGACTCTCCATGTTCCGGTCTCCCTCTTCCCAAAACAAAGCAAAACTGGTCTGTCATCCGCCTCTTTAATTTTGGTCCCCAGCTTGACCCACTTGATGCAGCCTGACCCTGACATGGAACAGCTGTCCCTCAACCCAACATGGGCAGCCTCAGTGGAGCTCGGGGGGCCAGGAGCTCGCTTTTGGCAGCCGTGGTGCCTTTTAGATTCATAACACTTGTACCGCCCCAGAGCCTCCGTGGTTTCTTCAAAATAAGTTTCCAAAGGCTCTAGTGTTTATTAATCTTACGGAGGATTTGCTAACCTTTGGGTCTGATACCCATGTTTATCCTCTAAAACCATCCACCATCAAAGAGAGATTAGGTCATCTTCAGGGCGACCGGGTTCGGTGATGGTCTGCAGTCACCCGCCTCTCTGAATTACCAATGGCAAGCCCGAGGATTGATTCTGGTTGTTTGTCTCCCCTCCTTCTTAGGTTAGATGAAAAATGCAAAGATTTTTGGGCAGACGACTTGCATTTTAAATTGCAGTGTTGCACCCTCTTGGGGGCTCTCCCTGGGAACCGATGCGCCCTCCCAGAGATAGGGCATAGGGGTGGGGACGGGCAAAGGGGACTCAGGATGATGATTTGTCTGCACGTTTTCACGGCAGTGGTGCCTTCCTTACAAGCTCCTGGATCCTGACACCATTTCGAGCCACCGTGTGCCTTTCACAATTTCCTCTTTACCATGTAAACAGCTTTGCGGTTTATAAATAGCCACACTGAAATCTTACACTTAAAGCTAATTGCTCTCCTGGTATGGTTAGTGAGGGAATATATTCTTTCTATACTTTTAGTCCATTGAAGATGTTGCTCCCCTGTCACACGCGTATACCGACGGGTCTTGCCAGGGTGAGTTAGGTCTCCGTTTTGGAAGCTTCCTATGACGTCAGCAGTTGGAGGAGGATGCAGATTAGTCCCCTCTGCTGTTCCCACCTTGCCTACACTCTACACTCGCCTCCTCCCTGTCACACCCTGTTCACTAGGCTCTTGGGTACACGGCACTGTATGTGCTCCTTTGTGTAGTTGTACTTTTTTTGGTCCCCAGAAGGATGTGAGATGCCTTGTAGCGCGACAGTTTCCAAAAATAAGACGTTGGGTTGAGGGAAACATCCTCCTAATGCAAACAAACCGAATCCGGGAGAGAGTCGCGCACGCACTGCGGGCCCCGGGTCTTGTGTGTTTGCATGAGCGAGCTCCTGTGTTTCCCAGCAGCCATCGCCCAAAGAACCACGATCGAGAGGCAGCTTCTGCTGTGATTCAGAGCATAAACTTAGCCATGATAGGCCCTGGTTCCAGTTCAAGTTCTGGTTCCCTTGGCTTAGGGGCCCTATTCTTTCGACAAGTCTTTATCTCAGAATAAGGTTCTTATCAGAAACAAAAAACCCGAGAAGTTCCTCTCTTTGCCCAGCCTTAGTTTATTCTTCTGTAAGTGGGGTTAACAGTCAACCTCACGGGGTTATGGAGAGGTTACGTCACGGCACATAGTAGAATTCAGTGCAGTTTCCAGAACCCGGAGGGTGCACAAGTGGTAGCTGTTAATATTTTTAACGTAAGTTATACCATCTAGGAGACAAGAACACAGGTTGCATTGGGAGAACATGGCTCTTTGCACCCAGAGAGTGGAATGAGAGCCTCGCCCGTGAGGTGGGGACAGTGTCCACGTGTCTCTCTATCAAGACAAGGCCCAAGGACGAGGCTGCTGGTGTCCCATCGCCCCGCCCTCAGAGCAAGCCATTTGTTCATCCCAGAGACACTGAGCATCTGTGGGTACATGGGGGCACTTTACGTCATAGCCCCTGCCTTTGGGAGGAGGTCATGACAGGCTGGTGTGAGTAGAGCCCATGAAAGAGGAAGCCAAGATCCCTAGGGCAGCTGTGGGGAGGGTCAGCTCGGCTGCTGAGGGGGTGGGTGTCTGAACCGACTCGGGAGGGATGGGGCCACATCGCCCAGGCGAGGAAGGCAGCCTGCAGAGGCGACCACATGTGCGGGTGTGGCGGCCCAGTGGTCTCAGCGTGTCCAGGGGGTTGCAAGGCTTGCTGCTCACAGCCCAAGGCATGGGGACCGTGGCCAGACATCAGACCGGAAGGGCAGGCAGGGGCCAGATGGAGACACTAAGGAATTTATGTTTTACTCCAGGAGCTGCTAAGGGCGGGGGGGGGGTGGGTGGTTTGGGGGGGCGCCCTGACTTGGCTGCACTGGGTATAGAAGAAGAAACTTTAGGTTGTGATTCGGGGAGAGGCAGACATGTCCATTAACAGAACTTGTCACTAAACACCAGGCTTCTGAGCCCTGGACCATTGTTTTTCTACTCTCCCCTTACTGCCTTCCCCTGGGAAGGATTCTGAAAACAGCCGCAGCTTATCCAGGGGAGATTTCTGGCCCGGACGGACAGGCTGACCGCGCAGCAAGCAGCCCCTTCTCTTGGGCTTCAGCCCTCGGGGATCTCGGGGACGGTGGCTCAGAGGAACGTGGGCCTGCTTTCTGCCGGTGCCCACCTCGTGCGTTCCAAAGACAAGAGCTGACCGGCCTCGGAGTGCCGGAGAGAGCGGTCTTCTCAGAACTCGGGCTGTGCAGGTTTTGGGGATGAACTCTCACGTTCCTCAGCCAGGTGTTGATGCCTTTGGGGAGAGGAGTGCAGAATAAACACAGCAGCAAAGTGAAAGTGATTGGTGGAGCCTCTCCTAAGGACTCCCAAGATTTCTTAGGACCAAAAGGGACTTGGGACTTTATTTGTAGAATCATTTAGACGGACACGCCTAATCCCAGTGATTTCTAAGTCTGTTGCTGAGAAGCCCATTGTCTAGAGTGGCTCTTTCCTCGGGTATGAAGAGGGACGGATGTATGACCTATGGCAGGAAAACTTGGAAATAACAGTGGCCCCCAGTGGTGCAGACAAGCCTAATGACACCATGTTTGTAATGCCCCATAACCAGCAAAGCCGAACAATACACTTCAAGAAACGTTCTATCTTAAAATAATTCCAGACCTACAGAAAAGTTGTGGGAACGGTAGGGAGAACTCCCATGCATCCTGACCCAGATTCACTTGATGTGAACCCCTTGCTGCCCCCACACATGTGATCCGCTATTTCCCGAACCCCTGGAGAGCGGGTTGCTTACATCACGTCTCCTTACTTAATATGTCGGGACGTTTTTCTTGAAGGTAGATATGTTCTCCTGATCAGCACAGGATGGGTACGCGGTCAGCAGGTGTGACACGATGCTCTAAACTGACCTGCAGTCCACATTCAAGGTTTATCGATTGTCCCCATACTGTCCGTCATGGCACCTTTCCCCCTTTGGTCAGGGATTGGGACGTGATCCTGCCCTGTGTGTCATTGTCACGTCTCTAGTCTCCTTTGATCTGGATCAGTTCCTCTGCCTTCTGTCTCTTGGACACTGACATTTTTGGAGAATGCAGGTCTTCTTTTTCTTTAAACCCAAGGTGCCTCATGTGGGGGTTTCCAGGTGTTTTATTATGATTGGGTTCATGGTGTGGGTCGCTGACCCCACCACATCCTTGTCAGAGTGCCCCATCCATGTCCCACAGTGGCCATGTGCCCCCTCATTAGTGATGTTAGCTTCCATCACTCAGGCACGTTGCTACTCAGTTTCTTTCCTTATAGTTACGGTGTCTTCCTTTTCAACTCATAAGCATCTATGAGAGACTCAGACCATGCTAGGAACCTATGCCCATCAGACTCTCCCTGAACATTTATGATCAACAGGTGGTTTTGCTGAACCATTCTTTACTATGATGGTTGTAAAATGGTGATTTTTCCACCACTGTAACCACATTTATCGATTGGTGTTCTACTGTAAGGGAGAGCCCTCCCTTCCCCCCATCCACCTGCCCACCTCCCTGTCCGTTCATCTGTCCACTCATCCACCCAGTCAGCCAGCTCTCGTCTGTAGAGATTTGTGAATTTCTGTTTCAGTCATCAGATTATAATCCATTACTGTCCTTTATAGTTCAGTGCTCACACTGTCCCAGATTTGTCCAGGGAGAGCTTTTTTAAGCTGGCCCCAATAACAATACATAATTTTAAGTTTGTTTCTTAAACTTTTGATGTTAAATAGGTAATTCTAAATCATAAGGCATCTTAGTTTGCAGGTAGTTATAACTCAGATTTTAGGGTGGTCGAGGTCCCCAGACTTGCAGAGGAGGCTGAGAAGTGGTTTCTCTCTCCCTGGTTGGCTTACATTCACCTCTGCAGTCTGACATGGGTCTCATCGGCTGACCCTGAAGTTTCTCTTCTGCCTTTGGAAGAATTCCAGCCAGCGTGGGGTCCATGCGGCATTTGGGATGGGCTGCAGCAGAGCCAGACTCGGGCTTCGGGACCTGAGTTCAAGGCGGGCCTTCCAGATCTGTGCATGGGCCACAGAAGGGGCGAGAGGCTGCCACGTGTAGCCTGGCTGGCAGCGAGGGGGATGGGGAAGACCATCACTTCCTGGGTTCACGGAGCAGGAAGAATCACTAGTGTTTCTCTTTGCTTTAGGTTGGCTCTCATCATCTGAGACTCAACAGAGGCCTAGAAGCCAACGCCCCTGCTTTCGACAGGTAGGACTGTTTGGCACCATCCTAAGCCCGTCATCCTTTTGAGAGTCTCCCCCCCGCCCCCCCCCTGGACAGAAGCACAGGGGACAGCGGGAGGGGAGGGCCCTACACCCTGGACCTGCATCTGCCTTTTACTTTGGTTCTTTGGGCAAGAGGGGAGTGTACAAAACGGGATTTTTAGTGGCTCTCAGGTTTTCCTGAAAGTTCATTAATACTGAGGTAACCTTTGGCAATGATTTTATCTTTCCAGTTCGTCCTTTAATGAAGCTTTGTCCCTTTGTCCTAGTTAACAAGGGATAACCTAAATTATAGGGTATTTGTGGCTGCTTGTTTTTCCTTTAAAAGCGATACATTCCCAGACTTAAAAAGTCTTAGTATAGAAAGGTATAAAGTGAGAAATAAAAGTACTGTTAACTTCCAGTTCCCGCTACTAAAGATTTCACTATTCGTTTTTGATGTATCATTCTAGAAAACCATTTGGCAGATATACAGTTCATTTTCTGAACCACAGACTGGACCATTACACGTTTCCTGTTATGGAATTTTCTTAAGAATAGCTATCGCTCAACTGAACAGTAACTTATATTTGACATAGTTAATGTTTTCTTAAAATATTTGCGTTTTTAATCTAAATACTAATTTTAAAAAATTAGTGAATGTCATAAAAATTCCAAGAGTGATTTTTTTTTTCCAAGGGTATTAATCGTTCTGCCTGAAGCTTGATTTGGCTGTTAAATCCGTGCACATCCTTCTTGTTTACCGCAGACTGGCACGTCAGCCTGACGGTGACCGTGAATTAGCACATGGTGTGTGTGTACATGAAGATCCTCTTGCCTGTTTTCAGGACGCTGTTAATGTGTTCTGTGCATTGTGTAGATGGCGTCGTTGTAGGAGACACTGAGCTGCATTAAATGTCCTTAGGAAATTGAAAATGAGATTTCCTCCCTAGCTGATCACAGTAGAAGGGAAGGGACATGCATGCGGGGCTTGTTTCAAAGCCTTGTGTTGATGAGCTTTGTGTGTGTGTGTGTGTGTGTGTGTGTGTGTGTGTGTGTGTGTGTGTGTATATTTTTTTTTTAAGAATGTTCACACTGACTTAAATATTTTTAAATCCTGTTAGCGCATGGTGTGTGCCCCCGAGGATAGGCCCTCTCTTCTCGCAGGAGCCCATTCAAGGCCGTAAGCCCTTTGACGGGACTGGAAATGTGGCTCACGACACGCTGCCTTCCTAAAGCGGTCTAGCCAGGATGGGGCTGCCCTGCCTCACGTTGGGTGCTGCCCCGGTACGCTCATGGCAGCGCCGTGTAGGAGCTCGGGCTCATGATTCTCCAGCAGACCCACTGCCGGGGGGGCACTGGGGGTCCTAAGGGGCAGGGCTACAGACCCCTGGAGGGGTGCCCCATCTCTGGCACATCAGGGGGCTCTCAGGAGTTTCTCCCTTCTTTGATGTGTTTGGTCCAGAGTAAATCCCTTACCCCCCCCAACCTGCCCCCACGAAACCCCTTTCCCTGGGTAGTTTGAGTACACATGGAATACCTGTGGCCAGTGCTGTACTGTTCCCTAGGTTGTTCATTGCTCCCTCTTGTCCACCTGCTGTCCAGGGGAGAGAAGGGGGTGCACTGAGCAGGCCTTGGCTGCGCCGGCCTGAGGAGGATCTTGTTTCGCTGGTAGTTTGGATGGAAGTGTTAACCTTTCATGGTGGGCGGCGCCTGGGTCTATCTCACCTGTACGGGCTGCTGGCCCCCCCCACCCCTTCCTCCCTCTCTTTGCGCGGAGCTGCTTGCATCTGTGGTCCCGGGATGGACCCTAGGGTGTGTTTCCCTGCTGGCAGCTCTGTTACGCCCTGCTTCCCCGACTCCTCATGTCCCAAAAAGCCTCCCGGTTCTCCAAGGAGCTCCACACAAAGGTAACGGGCGGGCAGGCAGGGGAAGGGCCCCGGGTGCCCAGAGCATGGAGGCCGGGCTGAGTCTGGCTGGTCTCCAGCTGGGCTCCAGCACTTCCCCTGGGAGCCCTGAGGTGAGTCTTAGTGTATCACTAGTAAGTGTATTATCTTATTTTAAAATTAAAAGGAAGGAAGGGAGGGCGCCTGGGTGGCTCAGTCGTTAAGCATCTGCCTTCGGCTCGGGTCGTGATCTCAGGGTCCTGGAATCAAGCCCCACATCGGCTCCCTGCTCAGTGGGGAGTCTGCTTCTCCCTCTCCCACTGTGTGCTTGCTCTCTCTCTCTCTCTCTCTCACACAAATAAATAAATAAATATTTTTAAAAAGGGAAGGAAAGGGAAACCAGCTCCGCTGTGCCAAGGACTGACTTGTCACTTTTTTTTGCTTTTTAGCCCTCCTTTTACAGGAGGAGGATTAGCTTTATGGTACAAAGGAACAGCTCAGAAGGGATGAATAATTTGATCACGGGTGCTTGGGGCTGGTGTGATGAGCGATATTGTTTCTCTTCCAACTCTGGGTTTGGAACCTATTAAGACACAGGGTCACACATCAGCCTTATTTCTGATAAGCTGCATTGTGGGAGTCAGCTTGCAGGTGTGGCCACAGTGGGCTTCCTTGAATTTCACCCCCAGATCATGAGTGCTCACTCAGTGGCCCAACAGAGTTGGGCAGCTCAGACTTGCCACCAGAGCAGAGCCTGCCCTTTGGCTCCATGTATCTGACCTCTGGCCAGGACACACCTTCCCCGGGCAGGCAGACCCAGGAGAGCCCAGAGGGGCTGAGCCATGCACACTCCATCTCTTCTGAGACCCTCACCCTGAGCACAGGCTTTGCAGAAGCCCCCAGTTGCACCAGTCTGATTGAGCCCTACCTCTTCCCGGGGCAGGGACTTCACAGGGAGGGCGGGGCTGCCAGGTGCATCCTTGAGCTCACCCTTACCGAGTCAGCAGAGGACCTAAATTCAAAATACCCCTTTCAGAATCCATATTCTACTAGACAGTGCTAACCCCTCAAAGTTGGTAAGAGAGTGTCTTTTCCTTTACTGGGCTAAAATTGGTTCTTTTGTGCTAATTAGCGTAAAAAAATGTCATCCTAGAAATTTGGGAAATACAAAAATCTGTAAAGAAGAAAAAGATTTTAAGTCACATAAAATTCCACCACTTTTAATATTGTGGCGTGCTATCTTCTAATGTTTTTTCTATCTTTAGGCATGAATATTACGTGATGAAAATATGGTTTACGTTTGCTTTTGCTTTTTGTATTGTCTTTTTCCTTATATTTTTTTAAATTACATTTAAGCACTCCTACCATTAAGATTGTAAAGTTAACTTTTCAAAAGCTGGTGATAAAGGATAAATATTAGTCTTTCCCTAATATTTCAACATCTGTATTTTTTTTTAAAGATTTCATTTATTTTTTTATTTGAGAGAGAGCATGGGCAGGGGAGGAGCCAAGGAAGAGGGAGGGGGAAAGAATCTCAAGCAGACCCCACGCTGAGTATGGAGCCAGACTCAGGGCTCGATCTTAACGACCCTGAGATTGTGACCTGAGCCAAAACCAAGAGTGAGATACTCAACCAACTGAGCCACCCAGGTGCCCCGCAACATATGTATTTTTTTAAAAGTCTCTGATCTATGAATATTTTTCTAAAGCCTGAAATTTTACTGTGCCTTCTTGCTTGGTTTACACATAATTACACATAATGAAATAGGGCACTTAGATAACAGACACTGAGGTTAACAACCCTCCTACCAGCTTTTCTAGTTTAGAGAAGGAAGGTACCAAGTATATTAGAGATTAATTTCAGAAATGTAGCACATCACACTTCTTGGGCTCTGTTAATAAAAGTCCAAGTTAGCTGTTCTAGATTTAATAGTGGTCCCTTACAGAAAGTCCAGCATATCCTCCATCTGATGTTATGCTTATGTAGAAGTCTGATAGGCTGGGAATTATTCTTGGCCTGAGCCTTGCGTGCAGACTGTTGACACACTTGTCCCTGACTGTGGGGTCGGTGGCTGGGAGAGACTGGTTTTCTCCCCCCAGCCACCCCCGCAACCAATTTTGGGTCCTGGGGAACAGCTCCTCCCGGACCTCTGGTGCCAAGCAGGTCCCTCCTGCACCCTGTGCCTTCGAAGGTGGGGCCACCAGTCTGTGTGCTAGTGATACGGGTCACTGTGCTGTCCCGTGTGCTTGAGGATGGGGCCGCCAGTCTGTTGCTGGGGACACGGGGTCACCGTGCTGTCCCATGTCCTCGAGGCTGGGGCTGCCAGTCTGTGTGCTGGTGACACGGGATCACCGTGCTGTCCTGTGTCCTCGAGGGTGGGGCCGCCAATCTGTGCTGGTGACACGGGGTCACGTGCTGCACTGTTCCATTGCAGGCATATGGTGCTTCTGAAGGAGCAGTATGGGAAGCAAGTGGTCGTAAACCTGCTAGGGAGCAGAGGTGGAGAGGAGGTGCTCAACAGAGCCTTCAAGGTAAAGGCCATGGTGCTTCTCGGCCCCGAGAGGCGGTGGGTGAGGGACATGAGGGCCCCGTGCGGAGGCATGCTTCCATGCAGGACTGGGAACTGCACTGCTCTTACCATGCTTGGGGAGTTCTTTCCCACCAGCTCTGTCGCATTAGGTGATTTGGGCTTCTGATATGTAAAATTTAATTTTTATGAACTGATGGTTAGAGAATTTGCTCAAAGTCAGACAAAGCATCTCCCACCTCCAGCTGCATTTCCTCTGGGGCTCCCCCCCTGGTTCTCTTGGACACGCACACACACACACACACACACGTGGGCTTCGCCCCACAGTCCCTGACTAAGGGAGCCTGAGCTCCCCTTCCTTCCTTGGTCTGGCTCTGCTGCACCTGCAGGGCACTGGGCCTGGAGCAGTGGTTCAGAACTCCTGCTCAGTTTAAAGCAAGGAGTCTTAATGGGATTTCCTCCCGCTAACTTCAGCCTTCAAATCTTCCATCCCTGTCTGGGCTCTCCCTGAAAGCAGCTTCCTTTGCCCGGCTCCCCATGGGCTCCCAGAAGCCCCTCCGGGCAGCTTCAGGGGTGGGGGGTGTAGGGGGATGGGGGCCTGAGCAGGGAAGGAACCGATTGAAGGAACAGCTCCACCTACCTCGCCGAGGCCTCTCCCTGTCCCCAGAGCTCCTGAGTGTATTCAGTCTGCTAGGTGAAAAGCTCCAGAATGAGCTGTGGGTGACGTCCATGTTCCTTTCCCAGTGGCCCGTGTCCCCCAGTTAACAGAGAAAAGCCCTCTGGCTGTTCCAAAATCCAGGAAGCCCCTTCTGGGGGAAGTGAAATCGGACCTCAGCTCATGGGAAGCAGTGTTTGCTGCCTCCCTGACTCCTCACCTCTGGCCAGTAGGAGCTGAGCCCAGTGGGTGCTCCTTCCACTCCGCTCAGAAAGGCCATGTGCTCAGAGCAGACTCTCTGGTGGCCAGTTTCATTTGGCCAGACCTGCTTGTCCTGTTTGGTTTGTTGCTGTTGGCAATAAGCTTGCTGAGTATCTCGCCTCCCAACCATCTTGGCAGCAACCCTGATGGCTTATTTTAAGGAAAAAGAAGGAAAGAAACAGAATCTCTTTTCCCTTTATGTCTTGAGTTATGGAGAGGGGATGTCCTCAGCACCCCATCCGTCAGCAGAGGTGCCCCCTGCTGACGGGCTCTTTGTCACGAGTCGGCCAGGAGGCAGCAGTGATCCCGTGGCCCCAGGTGGAGGAGGGCAGGCTGCTGGGCAGGGAGGAGGGAGGAGGGGGATGCCGCCTGGAGGAGACCCCCTGGTGTCACACCGAGCGGCGGCTCCCTCAGCCCTGAGGTCCGTGCGCCAGCTGCCGACCTGAGGTCCTCAGGCCACGACCCGGCAAGGGGCTCACTCCAAAATGTGACGTCGCGAAGGAGTACGCTACTCAGTTCCATGGGCTTCTTTTTCCTAGCAAGACTCTCCGGATGGTCACAACCATGCGCTGACTGGTATTCTGGCTCACAGTGGATGGGCACTTTGAGTTGCAGGGACCAGAAGGCCCAGAGCCCTTCTAGTCTTTCAAGGTCATTAGAGACTCTGGACAAGTCCAACCTGAAGCTATGCAGGAGGGTGCAGGGTGGGACAGGCCTGAGGCCAGGTGCCCTGAGGAGGCCGCCGGTTCATCTTCTACCACAGGGCTCCTGAGAGAGCTCAGGAGTCGCCCGGGAGGTTCCTCGTGTGGGACGGAGGCCTCGGTGAGGAACACCCCGCTGCCTGGAGCCCACCTGCTATGCGTTCCCATCTCTGGCCTCGCCTCCCCTCCCGGTCCTGCGCCAGCCTGGGCCCACGGGCCCCGACCACGCGTTACCCCATCCCGCAGTCTCCCTGGGCTGGACCCAGAGGACCCTGATGGGAGAATTGGGCACCAGTGAGCACACCCGCCTGAGGCTTACGCTTGTCAGGATGGGGCTGGTTACCATATCAACAGGGAGCTGGATTATGAGCTCCACAGCCTGCTGGGCTGCCTGTCCCTGGCGGGCCGGTGACACCTGGGTGCCGCCAGAACAGAGTGGTCCTTCCCTCCTCGGCGCCCTCCCAAGAGCCCTGCGGGAGGGTGATGTCGGTTCAGGGCTGTGAGCCAGGGAACCAGAGCTGCTCCAGCTGTCTTTTGCCCGGGCTGGACCTGCCCCGCTGCAGGCAAGATGCTCTTTGCAGTATTGCCCTCCGAGTCTTTGTTCTTCCGTTTCGGGATCAGCACGGATAGTCAGCTCGGTCCCCCATACGCCTTCAAGCTAAAGCGTGTGCCCTAGCAAGCGCCCCGATTAGCCTCCCCACCCCCAGCCATGAGAGGTTTGTGGTCACCATGTCCCTTCCCTCGCTCTCCTGCCATTCTCTCCCTTTCCACCTGCAGAAGCTGCTCTGGGCCTCTTGCCACGCCGGTGACACACCTATGATCAACTTCGACTTCCATCAGTTTGCCAAAGGTGGGAAGCTAGAGAAATTGGAGAACCTGTTGAGGCCCCAGTTGAAGCTGCACTGGGATGACTTGGACGTGTTCGCCAAGGGCGAGAATGTAAGTCCACGGTGAGTCTCCGCCTGCATCCTCCCCCTCCTCGTGCCGGGTGACCAGCGGAGCGGCGGGGGTCCTCCCGGGCTGGGTACCTCCCCTGCTGCTCAGCTACACTTGCAGTGTCTGGGACCACAGGCTCAGGGATGAGGGGGGTCCCGGGTTCCAGTGCCTTCTTCCCCTTCCCGCCTTCAGAACATGCTTTTGCATTTTGTGAATAGACGGCAAAGTGTGGTTTTCTGGCAAAATAAATGATAAATGAAAGGACTAGGTGAAAACGTGGAGCTGTGGCGACCATAGAATTTACTGTCCAAACTGAGGAAAGCCCGTGAGAGTGAAGACAGATAGCTGGTGTCAGTTCCATTGCCCGAGGAGCCCGGGGTCTGGATTTTCCTGCCCAGAGCTGAGCAGAAAAAGGAAGCCCACTTTCCTCAAATCACAATGCAGTCGATCCTCATTCCTCACAGATTCTGTATTTGCAAATTGGTCCATTGCGAACATTTATTTGTAACTCCCAAATCAGTACTTCTGGACCTTTCAGGGTCATTCACAGACATGCTCAGAACTGTGAAAAATTTGAGTCCCCGAGTACATCATGTTCCCAGCTGAGGGGGAGCCAGGCGACGCTCTGCCTCTTGGTTTCAGCTCTCCAACGATAAAGTGTCCTTTCTGTGGTCTGTGTGGTGCCACGTGGTCACATATTTGTGCATTTTATTGATTTCACTGTTTAAAATGGCGCCCAGTGTAGTGCCAAAAGCTGGAAGATGTTTCCAAGCCCAAGGTGGTTGTGATGTGTCTGATGGGGAAAGTACGTGTGACAGAGAAGCTTTGGTGCAGCTGTGTTAGAGGGCAGTTGACTAGGAGGTCAGTGTTAATGAGTCAGCAATCAGTAGTAAAGTGCCTTTAAACAGAAACAGCTGTAAAACAAGGTTATGTGTTGAGTAGTTGGTGAAAACGTGTGAGGGCAGAGGCCCGCAGGAACCTAACCCTAGATTTCCCCTGGGAGCAGTAGTTCAGCATTTGTAATCTGCTGATGGGTCAGTTTGCTAATTGTTTTTTTCTTTTTAAGATTTATTTATTTATTTGAGCAGGGGGAGGGGCAGAGGGAGGGAATCTCACGCCGAACCCCACTGAGCGGGGAGCCCAACGCCAGACTCAGTCTCACTGCCCTGAGATCATGACATCATGACCTGAGCCGAAACCCGAGAGTCAGACGCTTAACTGACTGAGCCACCCAGGCGCCCCTCAATTCACTCATTGTTTATGGAAAGTTTCTAGAACATGAGTACGGCAGATAATGAGAATTGGCGTATTTCATAACTACCCAGCTGTGTGTGCCACTCCAGCCATGCTGGGGTCCCTCAGGGTGTGTGCCCTGGGGGTTCCGGTGGGCTACTAGAGTAGGCGAGGGTCGGCACCGGTTTTCTTGGAGGCCTGCAGTTAAACATAGGCTTTTGTGCTATAGCCATTGCTACTTCAGCAACTTGTAACCATTTGCATTTCTTGTTTTCCTAAGTTTTCAGAAAGGCACTTTGCGGATGAACTGCCTTGATTGCCTGGACCGAACCAACACAGTGCAGAGCTTCATCGCACTCGAGGTCTGTCCCTGCCATGCGAGGCCCCTTGGGCCACCTGGGTCATGTCCCATGCCTCCATCGGCAAGATGAGGGGGACATCACTGAGCTAACTTTCTAACGGTGGAAACGTGGGGCAGAGATGTGCCAGGCATCTTAGAGCGAGGTTTGCCTGGGTGGCTGGTTTGCCCATACCACTGTATGCCTTCGCCCCATTTGTAGGCACACTTTATGGAATGCATCCCAGACATGGTCACCCAAAGGTGCCAGGGGCCACCTTGAGAAACAGTGGTTTTCTGTAATGATTACTGTGAATATTGGATTGGGCAAGGGCTGTGTGAGGCTGGCTGAGATGAGGCTGGATTTGAAGCCTGGGAGGGAGACCTGAGTCTGTCTAGTGGCCTGCTGGCCTAATGCCTGGTTGACCTCTCCTGGCTCACTGCTGGGGGGAAGGGGTGGGGTCACTGCTGTCTGCCAGGCTATCCCTGATTGCTCTCCATCCCTCTGGTGGTCAGGGCATGGGGGAGTAGGTCAGGAGTAAGGGGCCCGAGGAGGGCTGGTGGCATGATGAAGACCAGGTTGGATAAAGTTGGGTGAGTTGTGGTAGGAAGCCCCATTCTTTGCTGCAAGGATTCCCTGTTCTCTGGAGGGGCACAGAGTGATCCACAGTCTGCCAAATCGGGAACTCACTGGGATAATGCCTCATGACAACTCACCCAAAGCAGCTGTGGGTGGTAGGAGCGTCCAGGTGAGAAGACAGTGACATCTGTCCCTTACTTCTCATCCAGGTCCTTCATCTGCAGCTCAAGAGCCTAGGGCTGAATTCAAAGCCCATCGCTGACCGCTTTGTGGAGTCCTTCAAAGCCATGTGGTCTCTGAACGGGCACAGCCTGAGTAAGATGTTCACGGGCAGCCGGGCCCTGGAAGGGAAGGCCAAGGTAAGGGCAGGCCACAGGGAGAGAGGGAGGGCCTGCATGGATCCCTCTCACAGCCTCTGGTCTGGCTCATGGCAGGTAGGGAAGCTGAAGGATGGGGCCCGGTCCGTGTCTCGCACTATCCAGTCCAACTTCTTTGATGGGGTGAAGCAGGAGGCCATCAAGCTGCTGCTAGTTGGGGATGTCTACACCGAGGAGTCTGCAGACAAAGGAAGGATGCTCCTGGATAACACGGCCCTGCTGGGTAAGGGGGCTCCTGCTCTGCTTGCATGGAGATGTCTGGCTGCCCTGCCACCCGGAGGGAGTGTGTGGGGGGCGGGTTGTGCTAGCCAGTCCTTCCCTCTCCTCCTCATGTAATCCCAAAAGGCAGGGAGCAGACACTCTCCTGAGCTGTTCCGTGCTCGGCCCTTCTGGCCTATGACTTCAGCTTGACCACGGGACTTAAGCAGCCTAGAGCTACGGTTTGTATTCTTCTGTGAGATCGTCAGTCATGTACAGCCACAAAAGGAGGCTCAGGAAAAAAGAGAGTTTATTCTTCAGATGTCAGGACATACAGGGGCGCCTGGGTGGCTCAGTCAGGTAAGTGTCTGTCTCTTGACTTTGGCTCAGGTCATGATCTCAGGGTCATGAGATCGAGCCCCGCGTTGGGCATCAGGTTCTATGTTCAGCATGGATGGAGCCTGCTTAAGGCCCGCTCCCTCTCCCCCTCCCGCTCTCACTCGTGCTTGCTCTCTCTTTAAAAAAAAAAAAAAAAAAAGACATGCAGACGAAAAGGGAAAGGGTGGAAAAAGATGTTTTATGCAAAAACGAAAATAAAAAGAAAGCTGGCATAGCTATACACCTAGCAGACAAAACGAGACTCTAAAACAAAGACTAAAAGTAGACAAGGGGCATTACGTAATGATAAAGGGGTCCGTTAAATGACGCCGTAACGGGTATAAATATATCTGCACCCAGCATCTGAGCACTAAGATATTTAAATATTAACAGGCCTGAAGGGAAAAATTTCAGCAATACAACAAGAGTCGGGGGTTTTAATATCCTACTTACATCAATGGATAAATCATCCAGGCAGAAAATGAATCAGGAGACATTGGCCTTAAACAACACATTAGACCAGTTGGATTTAACAGACATAAGCAGAACATTCCACCCAAAAGCCAACAGAATAAACATTCCTCTTAAGTACACATGGAACATTCTTCAGGATGGGTCATATGTTATGCCACAAAGCAAGTCTTAATAAATTCAAGAAGATTGAAATCATATCAAGCATCTTCTCTGACCACAGTGGTATGAAACTAGAAATCAATTACAAGAAAACTGGATAAAAACACAAAAATGTAGAGATTAGACAATGTGCTACTGAACAACGTATGATGGGTCATCAAAGAAGCAGGGGAGAAATAAAAAAAAAAAAATACCTAGAGACAAACAAAAACAGAAATACAACACACCAAAATCTTTAGGACACAGAAAAGCACTTCTGTGAGGAAAGAGCAAAGCAATCCAGGCCTACCTCAAGAAACAAGAGAAATCTCAAACAATCTAACTTTACAACCAAAGGAACTAGAAAAAGAAGAGCAAATGAAGCCCAGAGTCCATAGAAGGAAGGAAGTAATAAAGATCAGAGTGGAAAATAAATAAAGATTTAAAAACAGCAGGAAAGATCTATGAGTTGGTTCTTTGAAAAGATAAAACAAAATTGATGAAACTTTAGCTAGACCAACCAAGAAAAAGCAGAGGTCGCTAATCAGAAATGAAAGAGGAGAGATTACAGCTGATACCACAGAAATACAAAGGATCACAGGAGACTACTACACACAATTCTATGCCAACAAATCAGACAACCTAGAAGAGATGGATAAATACCATTCTTCCGAGATTGAATCATGAAGAAATACAAAATCTGGATAGACCGATTATTAGTAAGGAGATTGAATCAAAAATCAAAAACCTCCCAACCGGGGCACCTGGCTATTTCAGTTGGTAGAACACACAACTCATGATCTTGGGGTTGTGAGTTTGAGCCCCTTGTTGGGCATAGAGATTTTAAAAAATAAAATAGAGTGGCTGAAAATTAAAACCAAAACCAAAAAACCCCCTCCCAATACATATAAGTCCCATGGCCTGAAAGCATCACTGGTGAATTCTACCAAATGTTCAAAGATTAAATATCTGTCCTTCACAGCTCTTCCAAAAAATTGAAAAGGAGGGAATACTTCCAAACTCATTTTATGAGGCCATCATTACCCTGATATCAAAACCAGACAAGGATGCCACACACCCACACACACAATTGTAGGCCAGTGTCACAGACAAACACTGACATAAAAATCTACAATAAAATATTGGCAAACCAAATTCAACAACACATCAAAAGGATCATTTATAATGATCAGGAGGGATTTATTCCAGTGATGCAAGGATGGTTCAACATCTGCAAATCAATCTACTGATATACCACATTAACAAAACAAAAGATAAAAATCCTGTTGATCAGCCGCCTGGGTGGCTCAGTCAGTTAAGTGTCTGCCTTTGGCTCAGGTCATGATCCCAGGGTCCCTGCTCAGCAGGGAGTCTGCTTCTTCCTCTCCCTCTGCCCCTCCTCTCCATTCATGTGTGCGCTCTCTCTCTCTCTCATCTTAAAAAAATCCCGTTGATCATCTCAATAGATACAGGAAAAGCATTTGACAAAATTCAACATCCATTCCTGATAAAAACTCTCAGCAAAGTGGGTAGAGGGAATTTACCTAAACATAATGAAGGTTATATATGACAAGCCCACAGCTAACATTACACTCAATGGTGAAAAGCTGAAAGCTTTTCACCTGAGATCAGGAACAAGACAAGGATGCCTAGTCTAGCCACTTTTTTTCAACATATATCAGAAGTCCAACCCACAGCAATTAGGCAAGAAAAAGAAAAGGCACCCAAATTAGAAAGAATAAAACTGTTGCTCTTTGCAAATGACGTACTATATATAGAAAACCCAAAAGACCACCCAAGACCTGTTAGAACTAATAAATGAATTTAGTGAAGTAGCAGGTTACAGAATCAACATACAGAAATCTGTGGTGTTTCTATACATTAATAACAAATCATCAGACTGAAAAAAGAAAATTCTATTTACAATTACATCAAAAAGAATAACATACTAGGAATAAATTTAGCCAAGGAGGTAGAAGATCTGTACTCTGAAAACTGTAAGATACTGATGAACAAAACTGAAAAAGGCAAATAAATGGAAAGATCTTCTGTGTTAATGTTTGGAAGAATTAATATTGTTAAAATATGCATACTACCCCAAATGTACAGATTCAGTATAATCCCTATCAAAATTCCAGTGGCATTTTTCACGGAACTAGAACAAATAACATTAAAATTTGTATGGAATCACAAAAGACCCCAAATAGCTAAGGCAATCTTTAGAAAAAAGAACAAAGGTAGAGGTATCCAGCTTCCTGATTTCAAACTAAACTATGAAGTTATAGTAAAACAATATAGTATTGGTGTAAAAACACACCGAACAATGGAACAAAATTGAGAGCCCAGATTTAAACCCATGCATATATGGACAGGAAATTTATGACAAAGGAGCCAAGAATATACAATAGAGAAAAGACCATCCCTTCGATAAATGGTGTTGGGGAAACTAGACAGCCACATGCAAAAAAATGAAGCTAGACCCCTATCTTACACCATACACAAAAATCAACTCAACATGGATTAAACACTTGAATATAAGACCTGAAATCATAAAATTCCTAGAAGAAAACACAGGTGGTAAGCTCTCCACCATTGCTCTAAGCAATGTTTTTTTGGATCTGACTTCAAAGGCAAGGGAAACAAAAGCACACATAAACAGATGGGGTTACATCAAACGGAAAAGTTTCTGCATGGCAAAAGAAATCACCAGAACAAAAAAGTCAGGGGTGCTTGGGTGGCTCAGTTAAGCGTCCGACTCTTGGTTTCAGCTCAGGTCAAGATCTCAGGGTTGTGAGATCAAGCCCCGCATCGGGCTCCATGCTGGGCATGGAGCCTGCTTAAGATTCTCTCTCTCTCTCTCTCCCTCTCCCACTTTACCCCCCTCAAAAAAAAAAAAAAAATGCAAGGCAGCCTACGGAATGGGGGAATATTTTTGCCAATCCTTTTTATTTTTTTAAAGATTTTATTTATTTGAGAGAGAAAGAATGAAAGAGAGAGAAAGCACATGAGATGGGGGGAGGGTCAGAGGGAGAAGCAGACTCCCCGCTGAGCAGGGAGCCCGATGCGGAACTCGATCCCGGGACTCCAGGATCATGACCTGAGCTGAAGGCAGTCGCTTAACCAACTGAGCCACCCAGGCGCCCTATTTTTGCCAATCCTAATTGGATAAGGAGTTAATATCCAAAATATGTAAAGAACTCCTACAATTCACCAGCAACAACAAAAAAATCAAGCAACCTGATTTTTACAAAATGGGCAGAGAATCAGAATAGACCTATTTACGAAGAAGACATATGGATGGTCAACTAGCACATGAGAAGATGTTCAACATCATTAATTACTAGGGAATGCAAATCAAAATGAAAGTAAGATCTAACCTCACACTGGTCAGAAAGACAAGCATTGGAGAGGGTTGTGAAGATAAGGGAGTCGTGCACTGTTTGTGGGAATGTAAATTGGCACAGTCAGTATGGAAAGCAGTATGGAGATTCTTCAGAAAATTAAGAATAGAACTACCATATGATCCAGCCTTCCACTTCTGCAGATTCATCTGAAGAATATAAAAATATTGATTCAAAAAGATATACATACCCTTATGTTTGTTGCAGCATTATTTACAATAACCAAGAAATGGAACAAGCCAAGTGCCCATCACTAGATGTATAAAGAGGATGTAATGGACGCACACGCGCGCACACACACACACACACACACACACACACACTGGAATACTACTTGGCCACAAAAAGGAATGAAATCCTGCCTTTTGCAGTGACCTGGATGGACCTTGAAGGTATTATGCTAAGTGAAATAAGTTAGGTGGAGACAGACAGATACCACGTGATTTCACTCGTGGAATCTAAAACAAAAGGAAACTTATAGATACAAACAAATTGGTGGTTACCGGGGTGGGGGGGTGGACAAATGGGAGAAGGGGATCAAATGTATGGTGATAGATGGTAACTAGACATTTTGTAGGGCATACAGATGTAGAGCTGTAATGTTTTACACCTGAGACTTATGTAATGTTATATACCAATTTTACCTCAGTTTAAAGAAATCTCTACTATACTTGCAGGTCCTAGACACGAAGGGCATGCCACACAGGGGTTTATTGGGGTTTCCGCAGGAAAGGCAAGACAGGGTAAACAGCTTAGGATTGGCCAGCTTGAGTAATGCTGGTAGGCTTTGGGTGATAGGCATGGACTCTAGTTGAATGGTACCTGGTCCTGGCATGACTGAGGCAGAGGAATATACAAAATATGTATACAGTAGCAGCTATCACTGTATTTCCTGGGGGCCTGTGCTTTCTGGCCTTGAGTGCGAGCCCACTCTTATACTTTCTTGTATGTTTCCAAGCCAAGAGGAGGGGGAAAGTCAAGAAGATGCTGCAGGAGACCCTGTACTATTCTACGTGTCAATTTCTCGGAGTGCTAACTCCTACCGGAAACCCTTTCTCAGCCCCAGTGGGTTCTTGATCCCCATCACCAGAGAGTGACCTCCTTTTGTTAGGGTCCCAGGACACTATAGAACTGGAAGAGGGAGAAGAAGTGGTTGTCTCCGGGGCTCAGGACAGCTCCTGCTCTCAGGGACCAAGACTGTCATGCTTCTGTCAATAGCTAGAGGTTTCTTCTTCTTAGCTGAGATACAGTTGAAATAGGACATTGTTACTTTCACGCGCACAACATAATTATTTGATATTTGTATACATTGTGAAATTATCATAGTAAGTTTAGTTAATATCCATCCACACACATAATTACAAAAAAGTTTTTTTTTATGAAGAGACCCTTTAAGATGACTCTCTTAGCAACTTTGAAATATGCAACACAGTATTATAAACTATGGTGGCCCCCCAGGACTTACTGATTTTATAACTGTACTTTTGACTCCCTTCACCCTTCTCAACCTCAGCGCCCTCAGCCCCCAGTCTGTTCTCTGTATCTATGAGTTCATGGTTTTTACGGTGGTTTTGGTTTTTTAGCTTCCACCTGTGAATGAGCTAGAGGTTTCTTTGAGGGAATTTTAATGGCATCTTACTACCTAGATCCTGTAAATGCTATAGAGCTCTCAGTGGAGAAAAGGGGAGAACCCAACATTTTTCCTTATAAGAACGTGTAAGCTTTAAGAAATTTTTGAAAAATTAATTTGCCCATACTTAACATGGTTTCACAGCCCCTTTGCTGCTTCCATTCTTCCATGGGAGACTCTCACTTGGCTTCCAACAGCCAAGGTGGTTATTTGTGTCGACCCGGAAATAAGGGTCTGCGTAGCACAGCGTCTTACTAAGTAGGTAGGTAGGCATGACTTCGATGTGAGGTAAGTCACTACTTTAAAAAATGGAATATATTTTGGATATGTAGAAGATGGACCTGGTTCAGAGTAAGGATTTTTTAAAGACTTGAGTCCAACAAAAAGCAAACATAAACCTTTCCTGAGGGATGGAGGGTGAAAAAGGCAGAGAAGGGGTAAGACGTTTCAAGTCTTAGATACAGGCGTTCGGAGTGTGGTAGGTTGCAGTGTCCCCTTGCTTATGTCCCCACTGGATCGTGGAGGAAGTGCTGAGGCAGAGACTCCCTGTGGAGTCTGGTTGGTTAAAGCATATGGAGGAGGAATGTCTGGTCCTGTGTTTTTGGGACTTTGTGACAAAAATGCCCCAGGCAGGCGTACTGGTTATGGTGGCTTTAGCCTCCTTTTTTTGTTTGTTTTTAAGATTTTTTGGGGGGAGGGGAGCGCCTGGGTGGCTCAGTTGGTTGGGCGACTGCCTTCGGCTCAGGTCATGATCCTGGAGTCCCTGGATTGAGTCCCGCATCGGGCTCCCTGCTCAGCAGGGAGTCTGCTTCTCCCTCTGACCCTCCCCCCTCTCATGTGCTCTCTCTCTCTCTCTCTCTCTCTCTCTCTCTCTCTCTCTCTCTCTCTCATTCTCTCTGTCTCAAATAAATAAATAAAATCTTAAAAAAAAAGATTTTTTTTTTTTATTTGAGAGCTAGAGAGAGAGCACAAGCAGGGGGAGAGGCAGAGGAAAGGGAGACGCAGACTCCCCGCCAAGCAGGGAGCCTGATGCGGGGCTCGATCCCAGGACCCCGGGATCACGACCTGAGCTGAAGGCATTCGCCCAACCGACGGAGCCCCCCAGGTGCCCCTGGCTTTAGCCTCTTCCTACCTTCTCGAGGAGCATACCTGGCCCCAGTGTGTAGGATCTGCAGCGCCCTCTCCGACAGGGAGCCCCCTGCATGTTTTGGGAGGAGGCGCGTGCTTGGGCAATGCAGACACACGCGCCCTCTCCTGCCTCCTCGCAGTGACGCCCAGGATCCTGAGAGCCATGGCAGAGCGCCAGTCGGAATTCACGCATTTCAAGCGGATCCGCATTGCCACGGGGACCTGGAACGTGAACGGAGGCAAGCAGTTCAGGAGCAACCTCCTTGGCACGGCCGAGCTGGCCGACTGGCTGCTCGACTCCCCGAAGCGCGCCAGCCTCACGGGACCCCAGGGTGAGCGCCGCTGCCTTGACCGCCACATGCAGATTCCGGGGAGCCCTGGGTTTCACCTCTTCCGCAGCCCGGGACTCCTGCGATTTGGTATTTGGTGTTCTCACACCTCAGAAGGTTTAGAAAGGGCTGTGGTGCGGGTGTCCAGAGCACATCTGGACAATTACTTGACAAATGTGTGGAAGCATCGTCGGAGTGGGGGGGTCTCTCTTTTCCCAGACGGAGGTTTCTCGGTTTGCAGTTTTGCTCACCAGAGCCATCTTTGTCGAGAGGAGGACGTGGCCCCTTGAGCCACGTTACTGTAGGAAACCGGGCTGGAGCCAGGCACACACACATTTCATGTTGCTGCTGACCCGGAGCATCTGCCCCCGCCTTCTCTCCAAATGCCTCTGTCTGCACATTCACATTAAGTCATCACAAAAGAATTGCGTGCCTTTTAAGAACAAAATAATTCTTAAGTTTGGCACTTCACCTTTGTCTTACATCATGCAAGGTAATGCAGAAAGGGCCTCACGGTGCAGGATTTGAAGCATAAATGATTTTCTGCTGTCAACGTTATCGTGGGGCTGGCTCTTCCCAGCTGCCTCGGATTCTGCAAGAGAGCCGGCCTCCATTCTCTGCCGGGGGTTGGGCAGGAGCCGCGCGTTCTCAGCAGCCGCCCCAAGCCATGCCCAGAGCCCGTCCCTCACTGTCACGGGCAGTCTGCAGCCACCCCTGCTGCCATGAGGCCCAAGCTGGCTTGAGTCCACAGGCTGGGGTTCCTGGGATTCTTGGGTCGGTGGTGACCATTCACAGTGCCCCCCCCACCCCGTCCGGGGCAGGCCCTGTACGTGCCGAGAACATGAGAGCAGCCCCAGCTGAGGGAGCTTCCTTCCCCCTTCTTGGAAAAATGGCTCTTCATGTGCCTGCAGGGATGGGTGCGTGGTGACAGCAAGCCGGCTCTTCCTTTGCAGGGGATTTTATTGGGATGGCGGGCTCAGCAGTGCCCCCACTAGAAACTCACCGGGTTCGGGAGCGGGGAGGGGTTGTGGGGACTCTTGCCAGCAGAGCAGACAGATGGGTATTTTTTTCCTTAAACAAAGAAAAACTCCAAGCCGCTTAAGCTTGTGCTTCCAGGTTGCCCTGTGAGGCCAACAGGAAAGGAAGTGGACGGCCTGGCCTCCCCCAGTGGAGTCAGGGAGGGCGGGGCCTCCCTTTCTGCAGCGCTGGGAACGGCAGCCTGGCCTGAGGGCTCAGGGGCTGAGTGGCAGAAGGGGTGGGGGGGCGCCCTGGAGAGATGCGGCCAGTGGCTGCAGGGGCCATATTAACCCCTCTGCTTCCTTAAAGGGGCCACAGAGAGGATGGATGAGCACCACCTCACCCTGCTGTGTTCCCCATAAAATACGTTTCTGTAGGAGACCTCTGCGGTCCCCGAGCTGGGCAGGGTTTCCCCTCCGGTCACCAGGATGGCAGCCCCTGGGACAGAACCACATCAGTCTGTCATGAGCGGGGCAAGGCTGGGCCTGCACTGGGCAAAGCACGGAGTTGGCGAGCGTGAGACGTGCCTTTGGGTCTGATGCGGATGCTGGGGATGCACGTGATATGTTGGGGAGGAAGAGGAACCCACAGGGCCGTGCCCTTACTACCTGCCAGGTGGGGCGGGTGTGGATGCTTCCCGTCGCCCTCGTGAGGTGGCGGTTATCGCCCCTTCTGCAGACAAGGGAACAGAGGCGTGGAGAGGTCACTAACGTGTCGCAGGATGGAGACCGGGAGAGGCCATGGGCACCGGGGGAGGTGAGGGAAGGTGGGGATCAGTGTGGAGCTTCACTGAGTCATCTGGACGAGTGCACCCGAGCAGTGGCACACCTGGGCTCAAACGGGGCACACGTGGCACCCCACACGTCCACAAACGCACACCTTGTGCTGTCTGATTTCCCTCAACTCCCACCTTTCCCCCTAGATGAGGACAGCCCAGCTGACATATTTGCCGTCGGGTTTGAAGAGATGGTGGAGCTGAGCGCAGGGAATATCGTCAATGCCAGGTGAGCATCCGGGCACGAGGGGTGCAGGATTGCACCCTGAAACTCACCCAAGGTTTTCCTGAGCCAGGCGCCTGGCCAGGAGCAGGACACTGGGTCCATCCTGCTGCTGCACCCACTGCCCTGTGACCCTCGGGGTGTAGGTACTCCCGATTGCACTCCCCCCTTCCCCTCCCCCACACGCAGATGTGCACCTCTGGTTCCTCCTTCTTTGCAAATTAAGGAAATGGAAGGGCAGGTTAGTACTATATATTCTCGGACATGCGTGGAGGCTGAGTCATGCTGTGAGCTGGCGTGTGCACACGCCACAGGGTGGGGGCTGAGGGCCGGCCTGGGAGGGTGCTGATTCACCTCTACCCGGGAAGGTGCTTCTCTTCTCTCTACAGACACAAAGAAAACCACTGCATTAACGTTTTGTTTGGGGTCAACTGGACCTTTTCTTTTCCTAGTTTAATTTCAAGGAGCTTTCTGAACAAGTAGTAAAACCTGATCTCTGCAGCTCTTATGAGCAAGGTGCTGTGTCGGGTTTTAGGTGGCAGGGGTCGGATGAGGTATGTGCGATGATGTGTACGACACAACCAGAAATACACGGGTAGTCCAGTGCAGGAGTGACGGCATGGCACTAACATGGGCGTGGGGACAGTGTGACACTAGTTCTATAAAGGGAATAAGGGCAGAAGGAGCTTGTCAGTGGGAGAGCCCATGTCTAGCAGACTGTAAAGTGTCATTTGATTCTTGTCTTTACCAGTACCACCAACAGGAAGATGTGGGGTGAGCAGCTCCAGAAAGCCATCTCACGCTCTCATAGGTACATTCTGTTGACTTCGGCACAGCTGGTGGGCGTCTGTCTGTATATCTTTGTACGTCCATACCATGTCCCATTCATCAGGTAAGAACATTTCGTTTATGAACATCTGGGGGGCGTGGGGTCGTTTGTCTTGGTGTTTTGTTCAGACTTCCTCTTCCTCCTCCCCTCCTGCAACAGGAATCAGGACTTGCCATTATTCTAGATAAATGTAGCAACCCCCCAAGGACAAAGCAGGCTGAATAGAATATTGTCTGACGATTAAAAAGCCACAGTGGGAACCTTGCGGGCCAGGAAGCTGAACTCTTTCAGAAGGAGTGATTGTTGTCCTCCCAAGCTCGGTTTTGTGCAAGGAAAGGGATTCCTTATTGAAGTTTTAGACAGGAAACCTCTGACCAAGAGCTGAGTAACTCATCAGGAAACGCCAATTCTTTTGTCTCTTTTTAAAAGAGTTCTAAATAAGATGTGTGGGCAGAAAGCCTCTGCTGCTGTTACCCCATTGTAATGCCCCTAAAGTGACCGCTTTGTGTGTGTCAGATAGGGAACACTCAGCAAATGGGTGTCCTCATAGGAAAGAGTGTGTGCATGCATGTGTGTGCGTGTGTGCATGCATGTGTGTGCGCACGTGCGTGTGCGTGTGTGCATGCGTGTGTGCGCGTATGTGTGTGTGCGCATTCATGTGTGTGCGTGTATGCATTGTGTGTGCGTGTGTGCATGCATGTGTGTGTGTGCATGCATGTGTGTGCGCGTATGCATGTGTGTGTCTGCGTGTGTGTGTCCGCGTGCATGTGCGTGTGTGCGCGTGCGTGTGCATGCATGTATGTGTGTGTGTGTGTCTGCGTGCGTGTGTGTTTAAGGTTTGGGAAGAACTCACCTTTTCCTTCAATGACTCATAACTTCCCACTGCTACCTGGTCTCACTCATATCCATAGAATTTCCTCCCATGCCAGGCTGAAGTCACTGCCTATGCCAGGCTGAACTTTTCCCCCTCCCGGTTGAACACCTCTGAATATTTAGAGGAACAGAGGCATGCTGGGGGCAGTGCGGGGAGAGCATGACTGTGCCCCATGCTCACCGTCCTCTCCTTTGACTTTGGGAAAATCTTTAAGTCCATGTCCGCCTCAAGTGTTTGTTCTGGCAGTTGGGCAGTGTCCAAAGTGCGTGGGTGAAAGCAGTTATTCCCTCACCTTGTCTGCCCGCTGACAGTCCCAGGGAGCAGGTGTCTGCATGGAAAAGCCTACGAATCCCTGCACAAATAACTGGACGATTCCTGCTTCTTGACACTTGTTGGTTACCTGATGGCACCTCCTGCGCTTTGCAGGAAAGTGAGGCGTCTGGCAGGGTGAGCTGTGTCATGGGCAACAAGGAGGACGAGAACTCGGGAGCGGAAAGCCGGGGTGGAGGTGAAAGTTTCCCGGGTGCCTTTGTGAGCTCAGGGCACTTGAGAGTTGGGGCAGTGGAGACGGTCCTCCGGGCCCCGCCACAGGGAGAGGAGAGAGGTCAGGAGTGACGGCCGGGGCAGTCACCGGGTGGCCTGGCCGCCCAAGAGGTGATTGAGCAGCCCAGCTCTTGGCCGCCGCAAAGCTGGTTCGCGCTTCTCCGTCCTAGCGGCTAAGGAGCCACCGCATGTGCACCTTCTGTGTTGCAGGGACGTGGCCATGGACACGGTGAAGACAGGCATGGGGGGAAAGGCAGGGAACAAAGGGGCCGTGGGCATCCGCTTTCAGTTCCACAGCACCAGCTTCTGCTTCGTGTGCAGCCACCTGACGGCCGGGCAGTCCCAGGTGAAGGAGAGGAACGAAGACTACAGGGAGATCACCCAGAAGCTGAGTTTCCCGATGGTGAGAGCACCGTGGCACGGGTGTTTGGTGGCCTGGAATGTGACCGGGGCGTGCGTGCTAGCTCCCTGCTCAGTGCGGCCCTGTGCGTGGTTTTCTGAGTTGCTGAGAGAGGCCAGGCATCGGGGTGTGACTCCGGAGGGTCCCTGCCCCCGGGAGGGGAAGTGACTTGGGCTGGGACAGTAGAGCTAAGTCCAGGGGATGTCCCTGGAGCGTTCTGTGCCCTGTCTCTGTTACACATTTCCCGAATGTCCTTATGCACCCTACATTTTCTTTGCATTTGTGTGCGTTTTCTGATTTTCTCATTCACTGTCCATGCTTTGTCCAAGTTGGTGAAGAACATCTGAATCCAAACAGTACGAGACTTGGTTTTCTTAAGATTCATGGTCTTCAGACCTACCTTCTGTTGCAGCTCAGATAAGAAGGCCTGTTTTGTTTTTTTTTTGGAATCTGTGTATTCATGTTGGAGGAGCCCTAGATCCCCCCACCTGGTCTCCCCGGTTGCTGATAGCGTGCACCATGCTGCCCTCTAGTGGTGTCAGGGGTTTCCACCCCAAAGCCCGCGGAGGGCCTTTCCAGACTCACATTCAGATGTTCCCCTTCCTGTGCAGAGATGATTGCCTGCACACCTTCAGCCTGGTGCAGACCCCCTGTCTCCCTGCAGTGAGGGGAGGCCAGCTCTTTCCGTCCCATGTCCTGCCTGTGTCTGTGACACAGCTGGCTGGGTCATGGAGCTCCTCCGTGTGAGCCCAGATAGATCCCATAAACCTGACATCCTGTGTACGGGGCTGCACAAGTACTCCAGGCGAAAACTTTCATTTTCACTAATAAATGCTGTAATCTCTGCTGTAGTTTCTATTTCTTGGATTAAAGAAGAAACAGACAGGGTTGGGAAATTTACAACATGAAGTCTTCTGGGACTACAGAGGACATGGTGCATGTTTTCTTTGTGTGTCCATTTAGTTAAAAAATAAAGTCCCTCTCTTCTCACTTAAGAGTGCTATTTTGAAATAGTAAACTTTGGACACATTGAAACTATTCAAAGGGCTTATAATGGAGCTTTTTTTTTCAACAACAGAAATATCGAGGATACCTATAAGTTAATACTCTATACCTGTGCTGCCCAGTAGACAAGCCACAAGCAGGTATTTAAGTTTAAATTCATTAAAATTAAATGAAATAAAAAGTTCCTTGGTTACACTGGCCGTGTGTCTTGGCGGCCACGCAGTGGCTGCTTGTGGCTGGTGGCTCCTGTTTTGGAAAGTGTGGATGGAGAACATTTACATCACTGTAGAACATTCTCTTGGGCAGCAGGGCTCTACACACTCATTGATTTGGTTGTGATCATGTTAATCTTCTGTCCAGATTACTGCCGTGGGTTGCAGGGAGTGGAAATGCCACATGAGGATAATAGAAACAGACTTTGGAATTAGGCAGATCTGAGTCCAAAGTTGCCTTTGTTACGCATTAGTGATGAAACCCCAGGACAGAGCCCAGCACAGGTAGATGGGGGGGGGTATGTTGTGGCCGCTGTCATTGGCATGTGATTCGTGGCAGGCAAGGAGGGACGAGGATCCCGTGCTCTCCAGGGCTGCGCTGGGGGACCACGGGCGCAGGGTGGGCTAGACAGGGCGGGGGAGAAAAGAATGGGGCAGAGGGTCACAGGGTGGAAATGGATAAAATCCACGACACTTTACAGAGTTGCCCATTTCGAGCATTTTTATGTTCTTAAGCCTGATCCTCATAACACAGTGTTTGGGCAACTCGTCTTTGGATGTAGACATAATGAAAGCAGCACAGCCCAATCTCAGAGCTGGGGCGGGTGCAGTGAAGATGGGAAGTCATGCTTCCCAGTTGGAGATGAGCTTTCTCCAAACCACTCAAAAACACCGTCGTTTAAAATGAAGGAAGGGGCGCCTGGGGGGCTCAGTCGTTGAGCGTCTGTCTTCGGCTCAGGCCGTGATCCCGGGGTCCTAGGATCGAGCCCCGCATCGGGCTCCCTGCTCGGCGGGGAGTCTGCTTCTCCCTCTCCCGCTCCCCCTGCTTGTGTTCCCTCTCTCGCTGTGTCTCTCTCTCTCTGTCAAATAAATAAAATCTTTAAAATAAATAAAATAAAATGAAGAAAGCCACGTAAATGCTCCTCAGTAGGTGTATGGGATTAAGGAAAGATGAGATGCTCCATGGGAAGTCTTTTGTTAAGTAACATTTTAAGAAAAAACACACATCTGTACCATCTGCATGGTGAGTTTCCCTCCCACTCCTCCACCTCCTCTGCAAATGGGCCGAAATGACTGTGATTTTCTTTAACAGGGAAGGAATATTTTTTCCCACGATTATGTGTTTTGGTGCGGCGATTTCAACTACCGCATCGATCTCACTTATGAGGAAGTCTTCTATTTTGTCAAACGCCAAGACTGGAAGAAACTTCTGGAATTTGATCAGCTGCAGCTACAGAAATCAAGTGGGAAAGTAAGTTGGGCTCTTAAGTCAGCAGCACACTCTGCTGGAGTCAGAGCTGCTTGGAAGGGCCGCGCATCCCCATTGAGTGCAGCGCTGTGTGAGGCTGCTGAATGCTGACCACCCCACCAGGTACTCACGGGCCAGCCCTGTAGGGTCTGCCGTACTTATATGTCCTCAGCCACCGAGTGACACTCCAAGCACTCTGTTTTCGGGAGATCTCTGTTTCTCAGTGGTGAGCACACACACATTAGAACAATATTTGATATACTTTATATACCAGCTGCTGTGGATAATCCTCCAGACCATCCTACAAATTAGGTATTATACCCATTTTATAGACAAGAAAACTGAGGCCCAGGTCAAATGAGTCCAAGATCACACAGTCAGTACACAGGGCCATCACACAGATGCAGTCCACAACTGTCAAACTACAGAGTTCATGTTTATCCCCTACATGACGCATGTGCAATTTTTTTAAAAGATTTATTGATTTATTTTAGAGAGACAGAGCGTGAGTGGGAGGAGGGGCAGAGGGAGAGGGAGAAAATCTCAAGCAGACTTCCCACTGAGCGTGGAGCCTGATACAGGGCTCAATCTCATGACCCCAAGATCATGACCTGAGCCAAAATCAAGAGGCAGATGCTCAACTGACTGAGCCACCCAGGTGCCCCCCCATATGCAGTTTTTTAGTGACTCCTTAGACTATGACATGATAGGAAAGATTCAAGTATGGGATCTGTCCTCAGTTCTTCAAGGGCACCCTGGCCAGCTTCCAGATGACCCAAAGTGTATCTTCTCCAGCTTATACCGTCTGCTCGTTTTGGTGCCTCTTAGCTTTGTAGCAGGTGGGGCTCAGATGACAGAAGCATGGCCCCGCTCCATTTACCTTTTGAAAATAATACAGCTGGTCCAGTGTGCGGAGCTGGGGGAGGTAAGGTCTTTCCTACAGCGAGATTCAGACATCCTCGAGGTTTTCTGTTCACTTCCCGCTCAACCCTGCCCCGGATTGCCAAAGGGTGGCCAGATGAAAATGTAACCACACCTTTCCTCTCTAGAACAGGTTTTTCTTCCTTCCTCCTACCAGTATTGTCCACACCCTTCCACAGATGCACGGAGAGAAGTAGTGAGGTCTGTTCCAGGGTCTTCTCACCGCCCTGGGGCTGGATCCAGAGCTAAACAGAAACAGAATTTAGTTTCAGTTCTATGCTTCTATTTACCCAACTCATTTAGTTAGCAGATATCAACCAAGGCCTTGTTAGGTACGGTCTGGCGTTTCACCAGGTCTGGTGCTGAACGGATGGGCACCTGGGGTCCTCGCCGCGAGGTGATACGTTGGACACCCGAGGTGGGTGGGAGATCCTGGGGTGGTGTGTAAGTCAGTGGAATGAATAATCATCACTCTGTTGCTAACAAAATAGCACACACGTGTTCAGTTTTAAACGTACTTACAACTATGATGTAGATTCTGTGTCTTTTTAGGAACAGAGCACTCTGGAATGCGCTTTTCTGTTTTTTGTTTTTGCGTACGATGTACAGAATCTAGGAGAGCTAAGGTGGTCTTGGTCTTTTCTCCCAATAGATTTTTAAAGACTTTCATGAAGGCGCCATTAATTTTGGACCTACCTACAAATATGACGTTGGCTCGGCCGCCTACGACACAAGTGACAAATGCCGCACCCCTGCCTGGACAGACAGGGTCCTGTGGTGGAGGAAGAGGCATTCTTTTGACAGGACAGGTGCGAGAGATGTGTGCGCACTCAGAGCTGGTGGAGGGTGAACGATCAGTAGCGTAGAAGTCAAGTCAGTCACGTTTATTCAGCACAGCGCCCTTTGCTACATAAATAACATCTTTTTTGATAACCCCAAACTACAGGAAAGTCATTCCAGTTGGTAGCTCCTAAGCTTTGGAATTTGTGCTTTGGGGAGCTCCCCAGCTCGCCCTGCCCCCGCATCACGGCTGTCTCCCCCCCACATACACCACGCCATCTGCCTTCCATTCTGGGTGGACAGCAAGGAGAGAAGCCGCGGCTCTCCCTCTCCGGTGACTCACCCTCTCACACACGTGCACTTGATCAGGCGCATTTCATTCAACCAAGCGCTGACCTGCTTAAAGCTCCAATTCCACATCGAACATGAGCCAGACGCAGGAAAGAAGAGTTTTTTCTCAATTCATTGTCAAGTACGTTTTGAATTGTTAGTGATGGCCAACTAGAAAGGGCGGTCGATTTAGAGCACCTAGAGGTAAAACAGCTCTGCTTTTCTGGCGAGATGGACGCAGAGATTTCAAAGCAGGGAATCCCGTTGTTCAGCTCAGTCTTTGGACATCTGTGGACATCCCCCGGGGCACCGAGAGGCAGGCGCACCGTGATGTCCTTAGCCGCGGCTTTGCCTGCGTAGGGGGCTGCAGACTTCCTGTGTTCCTGTGGGCCCTGGGACGGGCACCCCAACAGCTACGTCTGCATTCCCACTCAGCTTGTCCACCGGGGAGGAAGTAGGCAGCGCTGGGTCATCTCCATAGATGATCTACCCTAGACCCCCCCAGGCCAGCTCGGCAGGGTTTCCGGCCCGGCAGGTTAGAGCAAACGAGTCTGAGGCAGGTGTGTCTGTGCCGTAGATCCCTGGTGTAGGCTTCCTCAGTCGGCATTCCCATATGTTGATACTGTTTTCTGTTGTGTGTGGGTCTCTTGATTGGAATCCCTGTGAGTAGCTGGAGAACTCAACCTTCTAGACAACTATGTAGATGCTGACAGCACCGTCAGACATTCCTGGTCTCCTGGTGCCCTCCAGTATTACGGCCGAGCTGAACTGCAAGCATCTGATCACAGGTACGGTCCTCGCCGCCTCGGGCACGTTCTCCTGGGCTGCGGAAAGCGACATCTGCTTATCCCCGTAACCCCACAAAGAACAGACATGTGGTCCCCCCCGGGATGCGTGTGTGCACACGTGTGAAATATGGTAAAGAACGAAGAATAGTGTGATCAGTAGCTGTGTCCCCACCACCAAGAATGAATCCGTGTTGGTATTGTAATTGCTCAGATCATAAAGGACCTCATTTATGAAAATTGCAAAGATGCAGCCTGTAGTATTTTGCAATTTAAATTCCTATAAATGATGTCATTGTGCAACTTGCTTTTTCGTCACTTAATGTCTTTGAGATGCAATCACGCCGGCATTAACAGACCTGGCTCATTCCCTTGTAATTGCTGTTCAGTATTCCACTAAGTATATCGATGGAATTTACCCATTTACCTACTGGTGACATTTTTCTTCTAATATTTTATCATTACAAATGCGAAATGGTTTCTAAGTATTGGATTCTGAGTTCTTAAATGCTCTGAGCTGTTGGTTTGGCCTGACGTGTCTTGCATTATGGATGGAACACAGCAGCAGGGTCAGTCAGCTCGGTGTGCACTGGGACCAGCCACAGAGGGAGATTAGTCTCATGGAACATCTTTAAAGAGACAGAGGATGGCATTTGAGGGTGTGAATAGGAAGGGTTTGATCTTCCCATGGCTGCTACCAAAACTAGCCTGTCAGTTTCAACTTCTACAAGGAAAGAAATTAGGAGAGAGAGTTGGTGATCAAGAGCTGGTCAGCCAGTAGGTCTAAAACTTCAGATATTCTAAATTCTTAGGAAACCTGTTGTGGCAAATCCACACCTAGAAAGGAACCTTGGAAAATCTCCAGTTATAGGACTTTCTATAGCAAAGTATTGGTTTGCAAGGTCAGCGAGTGTCTTTAGAAGCAATTCATTTAACTTCTGTTCACCGAAGGGCCTTGTATAGCAGGCCCTGTCCCTGGCACAGTGAACAAAAGAGACAAGACCATATTCTCATGGAATTGTCTAATGAGGATAGACAGACAGTAAACAAATGTGAAAAGGAAAAATAGTAGTGACAAGACTCAAAGGGTTGGTGCTCTTTTATACCCAGTGTTCAAGGAAGGCCTTTTGGATATGATGACCGTGGAGCCCCAGACCTGAAAGAAGTGAGAGTGTGAGCCATAGGGGTGACGGGGGGAGAGCATTCCAGGGTGAGGCGGCGAACCTTCAGGGATCCAGAGAATCGAGGTGGAGTGGAAAGAGTAGAGGAGGTCATAGGAGCCAGGCAAGCAGTGCAGGCCGTGAGGAACCCCGTGGGCCACAAGAATGTTGGGTTTGACTCAGGCTGAAGAGTGGCATTATCTGATGAGGTGTTGACAGAATCAGCCAAAGGGAGTCCAATGGGGCCAGGGAAGAAGCTAGTGCAGTAAGCAAGGGTAGTGCCAGCCTTGGACCAGGTGGTCACGGGTCCCCATGGCCAGAAGCAGTTGGGTTCTTGATAGATTTTGAAATTGGAGCCCACAGAATTGCCTGAGGGATTGGATGGGGTTTTGGGGGGAGCAGATTTGAGGAGGACCCCAGAGTTTGGCCTGAGCAGCCGGAAGGACGGAGTAGCCTTTGCTCAACTGGGATGCTGGGAGCTGCAGATCTGGACATACTGGTTTGAGGTGTGACTTAGACATTTGTGGATTTTTCCGATTACAAAAGCAGAGCCTTTCAGTTATCGACAGTTAGGGGAGACATACGTCCACAAACAAACCCTCCGTAGTTCCACCCTCTGAGACAGTGTCTGCAGTGGTCTGTTGGGTGTCATCTGCATTTTCCGTGTGCATTAGAAGGCTTTACACCAAAATGTTAACCTGTGTGCGGCGTGTATGTGCTCGTGTGCAGACACCCTTTTACATACATGTATGCATATAGGGACGTTAGGATTATATTTTGCAGACTTACTGTTTTGCTTTACTACATTCATATTTTAAATTAAACGTTTTATGTTGGGGTAATTCTAGATTGGCATGCGACTGTAAAGAATAATACAGAGCTTGAGTACTCTTTCCCGGGCCCCGCAGTGAGGAGATCCTGTCACTCTGTAGCACAGTGTCACCACCAGGATAGCAGCCATGTCACTGTCAAGACACAGAACATCTCCTTCATCAGAGGGATGCCTCCCGGCGCCTTTTCACAGCCCTGCTCCCTAACCCCTGTCCGCCACTGCTCTTCTTCTCCCTTTCCATAATTTTGTCATTCCGAGCATGTTACATAAATGGAATCAGAATGCGGGGGGGAGGGGGGGAGACTGGCTTTTTCCCGCCAGCCTCATTCTCTGCAGATTCATGCAGTCGTCCCGCGTATCCGTAGCCCATTTGCATCCCTGCTGGGGGCGCTGCCCGTGAGCATCTGCACCTGCCCCTGCCTTCCTCAGCAAGGAGGCTTCTCTTAAGCATGTGCAGTTTCTCCCAGAAGGTTTTCTGCCACTCACTTAGTGCATATCCCTGCATCAGATTTTTCTCCGTCTTCTTTTTTTTTCTAGATGCCAAAAAACCCCAAAAATCTAACAATGGCGATACAAATTTGTGGGAGGAGCATACTGATTATCACTCACATCTCTTCATTTTTGCAGTGTTCCCTGGTTTTAAAGGTCACTGCCATATCATCTACTATTTTGTCTTCTGTTTTGTTTCCACTTAATGCTGTATTATAAAAGTCTTCAGGAAGATTACATAATCTTCATAATAGAGGATTTCCTAAATTTTTGTAAAGAGAGTAAACCCACCCCTATATCACAATGGCAATAAACAGTTGCATTATTTCCTGCTGATCTGTTTTCCTGGGTATGTCAACTCGACTTCTCTGACATTATTCTTATTAATTGTGTAAAATATTATCATGTGGCTGCACCATAACCTGTTTCCCTGTCATGGGACAGATAGACTGTTTCCCCTTCCCCCTTCCATCAACAGTGCTGTAACAATCATCCTGTGTACAAATCTTTATGTGAATCTCTGGTCACTTTCTTAGAACAGAGTCCTAGAATTAAAATTAGTAGGTTAAAAGAGATGAACATTTTTGAGATTCTTTTTTTTTTTAAAGATTTTATTTATTTATTCATGAAAGACAGAGAGAGAGAGAGAGGAGAAGCAGGCTCCCAAGGAGCAGGGAGCCTGACGCGGGACTCGATCCCAGGACCCTGGGATCATGACCTAAGCCGAAGGCAGATGCCTAACCATCTGAGCCACCCAGGCTCCCCATTTTTGAGATTCTTAACAGCAATTGCCAAATAGCCCTCCGAAAAGTTTGAACCGCTAGCCAAGGGGGAATTCCCACTTCTCTCCGTCCTTGGCAGTACTGACTAATACCACGTAGAAAAATCTCTGCTAATGGCTGGCACTGTTTTTTCTAAATCACCCTTAGGTGAGAATGCCAAGACAAGGCTAAGATTGGGCAAAGATAGACTCTGAGAGCCTAGGACAGCACAGCCAGGTGCCGGCGCTGGGCTGGGGCCACACCCGTGGGTCATCGATGTTCGCTCTTGACAGCGGAGCTCTGGGGATTGGGACCTGCTCGGCCCCGTCACCCGTCACCTTCTTCCCTCCGTGTCTAACGCAGACCTGTGCTGGCGATCGTGGAGGTGGAGGTTCAAGAAGTCGATGTGGGTGCTCGGGAGACGGTGTTTCGGGAAGTGTCTTCTTTCCAGGGCCCCCTGGATGCCACCGTCGTGGTCAACCTTCAGTCACCGACCTTAGAAGAGAAAAACGAGTTTCCTGAAGATGTGCGCACAGAACTCATGCAGACCCTGGGCAATTACGGGACCATCGTTCTTGTCAGGTAATTAGTGCCCCGGCTGGTGCGGGTCCCATGTGCGTGTTGGGTACATGGCCGGCCAGAATCCACAAGAGCTGCCGGGTCGTTCTTGGCATTGACTTGGCCCATCTCGTTCATTCTAGGATCAACCAAGGGCAGATGCTGGTGACTTTTGCAGACAGTCACTCGGCTCTCAGCGTCCTGGATGTGGACGGTATGAAGGTAAGTCGTGCTCAGTCACCCGTGGAGCGGGGGGCTGCTTACTCCCCAGAGTCTTCTTGGGGACCACATGAGGGCAGAAACTAGCACCCTTCCTTCTGGTGTCTATTTCTGGTCCCCTCGTTGAAGTCTCTAATGTCCAGCCCTGGCCACTTGCAGAATTTGGGGGGAAGAGCAAGTGTTAAAGATTTTTTTTTTAATTTATTTGAGAGAATGAGAGAGAGAGAGAGAGAGCACATGAGAGGGGGGAGGGTCAGAGGGAGAAGCAGACTCCCTGCTGAGCGGGGAGCCCAATGCGGGACTCGATCCCGGGACTCCAGGAACATGACCTGAGCCGAAGGCATCCGCCCAACCAACTGAGCCACCCAGGCGCCCCGGAAGAGCAAGTGTTAGAAGGTAGATCCCCCTGAGTCACTGGCTCTGTCTCAGCTCACACCTGCGCATGGGAGGGCATTGCAGTCCTTCTCTTTAGACAGTGTACTTTGGAATATGCAGTGTACAGGAGTTCGCATTTTGACAATATCCTGGTTTTACGTTCACATGGGATGAAAAGCTGGAGATGATAATTCAACTTTTATTTGGGCCAAACGTGAGCTCTGCTGATCTTGCCTGAGGTCTAGACCCTCAACTTTTTTGGCAAAACATGAAGAGTAGCCTGCTCCTGATGCAGGAGTTTGAGCCGGATGCCCTTTGAAAGCAAAGGGGGTGGTTCTGAGGTCTGTACTTCTTCTCAGATGGCCACTCTGTCCTCACAGGTGAAAGGCAGAGCCGTGAAGATCAGACCAAAGACCAAGGACTGGCTGAAAGGTTTGCAAGAGGAGATCATCCGAAAGCGGGATAGCATGGCCTCCATGTCCCCCACTGCCAATTCCTGTTTGCTGGAGGAAAACTTTGACTTTACAACTCTGGATTATGAGTCAGAGGGTGAGTAGCTTTGCAAGGACCTCTTGGTCATTGTGGCAAGGCCAGCAGGCAAAAAGTTCCAGCAACCAGCATGAGATTTTCAAGACCCCTTCTCACACCTAAGGTGACAGACGGTCCTTGGAGCACAAGCACTATATTCCATGTGCTCAGCTGGGCACTGTGCACATCTAGGGGTGATGCATGAAGCGGTAAATAAGACCTGGAGCCATCTGAAATGACAGTGAGAACAGTGTTTTTGAGGCTGTCTGGGCTGTGGGCTCAGTCCGTGTCTCAGGCCTGAATGGAATCGACGTCCTGTACCTGTTGACACGTGGGTGCCCCCAGGCTGCTAGAGGCTGGGCCACAGGTGTCCCGACGCCCAGCAGCAAGCCCTGATGGTGAAACAGACCCACTGGCCAAAGGCTATGCCATTTATCCTTATTGTGTGCTGACACATTTCCTTTCCCAAGGGGATATCCTCGAAGATGACGAAGACTATTTGGTGGATGAGCTAAGTCAGCCTGTGGTCTCAGACGGTGAGATGGGCGGGGACAGCCTCTCCGAAGCCCCCAGCTCCACAGCAGCGGTGCCTGCTAGCAAGTCACCTACGCTCACTAAAAAGAAGCAGCACTCGACCTACAAAGGTAGCTTGGCCCTTCCTTTTCTAAAGAGCCTCTGGCATCGAATCTGCTCTTTCTCTCAGCACCAGGGCATTGCATGAGGCTACCAATTAAGTGCTCACAGCCCACGCTAGAGCTGAAACCACAAGTCCTAGTAAGTGGGTGGAAACCGGGCTCTGGGCCCATATCCAGCTACCACCACACTGATTTTCTCTGTGCTTTTTATTTATTTATTTTTACCACCGGTACCACTATAGCACCAGATCCGTGGTAATCGCTGCTTCCTCAGTATGTTTAAATGGCCACAGCCCTGAATTGGTTTTACATTTGTAATTCTGTTTTTCTTCTCCACAGTGTATGTTTCAATCCCGTAAGAGACACAATTATTTTTTTATTGAAATATAATTGACATACAACGTTATATTGGTTTCGGGTGTCCAGCTTAGTGAACTGTAATTCTGTACATTACACAGTGCGTGTGGTTACCATGTGTCACCATATAATGTTGAAACAGTATTATTGACTGTATTCCCTATGCTCTACTTTTCATCTCTGTGACTGATTTTAAACTGTAAGTTTGTATCTCTTAATCCCCTTTACCTATCTCCCTCTCACCCTGGGGGCAGTCAACAACCAGTCCTCTGTATGTATGAGTCTGTTTCTGGGTTTGGGTTTTTTTTTTTGGCTGTTGTTTGTTTTGTTTTTTAGGTTCCACATGTACGTGAAATCATACTTGTCTTTCTATGTCCAACGTATCTCACTTAGCACACCCTCTGGGTCCATCCAGCATCTACGTCCTGAGTGCTGGGGTCTGGTTACATTCCTGTAACATGGTATTACACAGTAATATGATACATTAGCATCATTCTATCGTTTGAGACTTAAGCAAAGAGGGACTGAAAGTCCCGCAGATTAAACTGCAAAGCCCTAGGTTATATGGTATAATGGCCCTTTTGAATAAGTTTTAAAGCCCGCTGGCCTTTCATGGGCTGGAAGTTAGGGTCGTTCGTGCCCCAGACTCTCCCACAGCCACAAGTGGATTCCCTCTGCCTCTCACTGTGCCTTCCCCATTGGAGGAAAGCTCTGTCTGGTAGGTTCGGCAGCTTAGCATGTGTCAGGCCCCTTTGAGCTGTGCCTGAGAATACAGAACAGGGTGAAAGTGAATTGAGATGCTTCCCAGGAAAGGTAATTTGCCAGGAGAGGTGCACACACCCCCAAGCCTCTTTGTGCCCTGGTCCCAAAGGCGGTTAGTAGCCTGGCTGCATTGAGCCATCAGGAGCTCTTAGATGTACAGTTGCTGATCCCCATCATGGAGATGTGGGTTTTGGCAGGGGTGAGCTGGGACCCTGAAAAATCTGATATTTCATGAAGCTCCCCAGGTGACTGAGATGCATGGCTGGGTTTGGGGACCACTGCCCAGTCGAGGTGGTTCTGTGCACTCAACATCCAGAGGGCTCCTGCCCTGAGTAGAAGTGGCTGAAGGGGCACGCTCTTCAGACAGCAGGCGATCCTTTTCTGCGGGAGTGGCCATCATTCAGGAAGCCTCTCGAGGGGAGGGCACATATGTGCACCAAGACCTCTTGGAGTGAAAAATTAGTAGAGTGGCATGGGGCTATGTGGGCAACCTTGCCACCTGGCAGGTGTCGAGAAGGACATGTCCTCGATGCTATGGGGGTTCAGGCATTCCCATTAGAAGGAGAAGCCCTGCCTCTTCCCAGCTCCAACCTCAAAAATACATGGGTTTGAGCCGTTGGAAATGTGAGGGGTGGAGTGTCTGAGCCAAAAATCGGGCTGTGTTGTAGTGTGGGAGAGAAGACCTGCAATTTCCCTGAACTTATGTGTAATAAGTATATATGTAATAAAATCAAAGCAGCCACGTCCTCACGCCCCTCCGAGCTTTAGAAGGTATTTGCAGGACAAGTCAGGAGGTCGATCACCTGTGAAGTAGCTGGCAATGGGTGACGGTGAGCAGGGATGCCCCATACCAGGAGCTTGCCCCCGGATGGCAGGCTACCCTGTGGGCAGAGGCAGAGAATATTCTCAGCTTCCAAAACAGCTGTCCTGTGTTAGAGTGAGGAATTCAAACTGAGGGGCTCTGGTCTTCAAGTGTCTCCTCTACTCTGTGTGAGTCTCCTTCATTATTTCAGAAGGAGACACCCCTACCCTTGGAAAAATTTCCATGTCTGGACTAGAAGCCTTGTCCACAGTTCATCTGTTCCAAGCAGGCAGTGGGTGCCCCACCCCCACCCTCCTGTGCCAGCAGAGAGGGGCCCCCTGCCCTGCGGGTTCGGTTCGGTTCCGCACAGCCGGTTCGGTTCCGCGCAGACCCGAGTCCGGGCCCTGCCTCATGCCTCACTCGCATTCCACCATGTCCTCCAGATGATGCTGAGCTGGTGGCGCTAAAGCAGGAGCTGGAAGCAGTTGGAGATTTCCGGCACCGTTCTCCAAGCAGGTCTCTGTCGGTTCCCACTAGGCCTCGGCCACCTCACCCACCGCAGAGACCCCCCCCTCCAAGTAAGACTTTGTTGCTTTCGGCTTCCACCATGCCTGCTGGAAATAACCCCCTATTTCCTGCTACTCAACACCTGCCTCTGAGTCGCTGCTGCCTCGCTGGGTCCCCAGCGCCTTCCCTTGCTCAGGCTCCTTTCTGTGTTGATCCCAGAGATGGTTGTGTTTCTCACAGCAAACTACGTGATTCTTGTACACAGCTCTTCGCCTTCCCGTTGCCGTGGTTTGCATTAAGGGGCTTGCTGCTGGAGATGGTAGAGAATGGAAAACTGAGGGGGCCGCCAAGCAAAGACCTTTTAGAACCTTCCTCCGCAGCCCCGCAGAAGTGGCCTTCTGTCCATGCCTGCTTCCCCCCTCCCTGTTTCCCAGGGCTCCAGGAAGCCCCGATACCTGGCACTGCAGGCGTCCTGGCTTCTGTGGGCCCACACCTGCTGCCCTTGGCGTCCGGCCGCCTGAGGATGGGCCCTTCCCAGCCCGGCCCCGAGGACGGCGCTCCTCCTCCTGTTCTCTCCTCCAGAGCAGTCCTTGGCCCCTCAAGCTTCCCTTAACGACCTAAAAAGACATTGGTGATGGGCTTTTGAGCACTTTCTCTTTTACCTCTGCTGTTTACTTCTTCCCCCCCCACCCCAAAAGTGTGACGGTCAGACACAGAGATTTTCCCTCAGGCTTTACTTTCCCATTAGGTTCATCTTGGCTTACGTCACATTAGTAATCGATGGCAAGCTGGAAGCACGTGACTTTTTAAGCATACTCTTTCCTTTTCTGAGTGAACACTCAGAGATTAAAATACTAAATAAATAGTAAAATTTATATCGTATTGTGAAAATTTATAAAAATAGATACATATAAATAAAATTTTAAAATGCACTTGATTGTCTACAAGTAACAATTGTTAACCACAAGACTTCTGGCCTTTTTCTGATTATATACATCTGTACTTAACACGCGGTTATTTATTTAACACGCGGTTATTTATTTTTTTTACAAAACTGTATCCATTCTGCTTGGTCCTTTGTCTTTCATCTAATGTCTGTGTCTTCAAATGTTCTTTTTTTTTTTAAAGATTTATTTATTTATTTTTAGAGAGAGAGCAAGCGCATGCCAGTGTCGGGGGAGGGGCAGAGGCAGAGGGAGAGAGGGTCCCAAGCAGACTCTGCACTGAGCGCAGAGCCTGACACGGGGCTCGATCTCACGACCCTGAGATCACGACCTGAGCCAAAAGCAAGAGTTGGACATTCACCGACTGTGCCACCCAGGTGCCCCTACATGTTCTAAAATATGATTTCCTAATGACTGTGTCATTTAATATCATTTATTCCCCTGCTTTGGGATTTTTTAGATTTTGCCCACAAGCCATTTTTTAAAATGGAGTCCCAATAACAGCAGTATATTTTAGACCACTCAAAAATACATTGACTTTTATATCAGATTTTTGAACCCCCCCCCAGGATGTTAGATTAAAATTTGCTTTCAAATAATACTTCTCTAGAGAATAGGCACAAACTGAGAATCAAAAGAAAAATTTAATATCGACCCTGTGGATGCCCACTTGCCCCACACAGGCTGAGACCCTAACGGCGTCCGTGGTTGGCCTGGCTCTCGGCTGCCTGGGAATTGGCCTCAAAGCAGCTGGTGACTTCACTAAGATTGAGACTCTGCCCTCGTTGGTTTTCACAGCTGGTTTAATGGTGAAAAAGTCGGCGTCAGATGTGTCCATCTCCTCTGGCACCCACGGGCAGTACTCGATTTTGCAGACGGCAAAACTTCTGCCGGGAGCACCCCAGCAGGCGGTGAGTTCTTCCGTGTTCAGCTCAAAGCAAAACAGGCCAGCATTTCAAACCTAAGGGATCTGCACCATGGTTCGTCTTCGGCCCCTAAGATCCTGTGGGATTGCCTCTTCTCAGTGAACACATACACCTACATCTCTTTACCCTCCGCCTGCCCACCAGCGCACTCCCAAACCCAGAACACAGGAGCAGATCTGTTACAGGGTTTCTGCATGGTGGTACAGAGTGTTAGAAAATCTTACTTGATGAAAAATCCCACGTGTCCCTGTGTGGTGGAACTGTTGGTTTCCAGACTCCTCTGCTGCTTTCTGAGGCTCGCCTTTGACCTTGGTGTATAGAGCAGTGCTCGATAGAAGGCAAAATAGGAGAAATTCAGATCAGTTGTCTTGAGAGAAGAGGCTAAGAAGAGGGGAAATAGGGCCTAAATAAGTAGGGGAACACTAGTAATAACCACAGTGAGGGAGGACTGTAGAGGCAGAAAGTTCCAGAGGATGGCAGTGAGCTGCTCAGGAGGACAGGAGGTGACAGTCAGTGGCATGGAGGTCAGGGCGGTGAAGCCGGGGTGCTGGGTGGAGGTGAGCTGAGCTGTCCCAGGAGGCTAGACCAGATGTCACGCGTGATAGCAGGAAGAGGGAATGACTCGGCCTCAGTAGTTGACAACAGTGAAGGCAGGTCATCAGTGGCAACCCAGAGGTTTGGGTTAAGAGGGAGAAAGGTGAAGAGGTAGAAAGAGCATTTGCGAGAAAAGAGTGGAAGGTGTTTTAATAACTTTGTTGAGCTGTGGGAAAAGTGGCTTCTGATGGTGCTTTCTGGCTTTTACCTGATTAATTAAATAGATAGTGGTTTATCCACTTTGCAAAGACCTGTAACCACCCAGTTTGGGAGAGGAGGCTTGTCAGCTCTGAATTATTGCATTCCTCTTCTTGGTATGAGAGTACTTCCAGGAGAAGGAGGCTTGGGGGTTGCAGTCTAGATTGGAGTTTGTGTTTAACTCCCATCTGATGGAGCCCCGTGCCCCTCACCCCTGCAAATTGATCAGTAGGCAGTGAGGGGACCCGGTGAGCCTGTTTTCCTGCCTCTGTTAATATGCTTTTCTTCTTGTTTCTGTCCTGAAGCCCAAAGCCAGGATGGGGATAAGTAAACCCTACAATGTCAAGCAGATCAAAACTACCAATGCTCAGGAGGCAGAAGCTGCCATTCGATGTCTCCTGGAAGCCAGAGGAGGTGAGTGTTCTCCTGGGGCTCTCCTTCTGGTCTTTTATGCATCTTCCTACTAAAAGGGGCCTGGTAGAGAAAGTAACTTTTTTTTTTTCCCCTGGAGGGAGTATTAAATTGGAAGCACCCTTTAGCAACATTTTATAAAATTCCACTACAAATGTTATTTATTACCTGTTTAAAATTATATATTTAAAATTCAGTGAGAATATAAAAATAACCCAGGATTATTAAGAAGCACTTTAAGGGAGAGACTGAAATAAACAAAAATGAATTTTAGAAAAGAATAATGGTCCAGGCACTAACTCATTCTGCCAGCTCCATAACAAGAGATAATTTGGGACCCATCCCTATTTCAGGCACAAAGTCTTCTTTTTAAATCACCAGCAAGTATAGATTCTTTACTGTCAGGCAGGGACCTCTCCCCCACTATACTGCCTCTTAATTTTTTGTTGCTGTTACTTCACCTAACCCATGTTAATCATATTAATTATAATCACATTCAAAATTGCTGATACTAATATTTTTGAGGGTTGTTGTTTTCGTTTTGATTTTGTACAAATATCTCTTTTAGAAAGGAGAGCTCATGCCCTCTGAGAAGCCATAGCCAATCACAACTTTCTATTTGCTTTTAGGCAGGATATGTAACTTATTTGGAATCCCAAGTAACATTGAAGGAGGGCATGAATTAAGAGGTCGAGAAACACTGTTGTAGGATAACACTATCATGAGTGGTTTCTTTTTTTACTAACCAAAAATAATACAGTTGTATGGATGTTAACCACCCACGTGACCACCAACTGATGAATGGATAAAAGGTAGCGTAACAACTATATAGTGGAATATTATTCAGCCATAAAAAAAGAATGTACTCATATATATGCTTTATCATGGGTGAATCTTGACCTTATTATTGTTTAGTAAAAGCTAAATAAAAGTTATATATTGTATGATTCCTTTTGTTTATTTATTTGAGAGCATCAGTGGGGTGGGGAGAGGGAGAGAGAGAGAGTCTTAAGCAGGCTCATGCCCAGTGAGGAACCCAGCACGGAGCTCGATCTCACGACCCTGAGATCGTGACCTGAGCCAAAATCAAGAGTCGGACACTCAACCAGCTGAGCCACTCAGGCACCCCATATGATTCCATTTATACGAAATGTCCAGAATAGGCAAATCTCTACAGAGAGAAAGTTACTAGTAGTTTCCAGGGGTTGGGGGGAGGAGGGAATGGAGGGGCGACTGCTAATGGGGGACAGGGTTCCTTTTTGTGGTGATGAGGATGTTCTGGAATCAGATAGTGGTGACGGTTTGTACACCTCCGGGAGTATACTAAAAAACCCCTGAATTGTATCCTTAAAAAGGGTGACTTTCGTGGCATGTGAATTATATCCCAATAAAGCTACTTTTTAAAAGTGTTCTATGAACGTAGAGGTTAGGAAAGGTTTGAGATCTGAAATCCCCCGGGGATCCCAGCCTAACATCTTCTTGGTCATGAGCCCTGCTGAGATTTTGAGATGTTTCGAATTACCTCCCCAGAGAAATGCACACAGACATAAAACTTTGCATATAATGTCTGGGCCTCACTGATCCCCCGTGAAGACCATCCCTGCTGAGACGGTGAACATGAGAAGCTGGGAGCTAAACCTAGCTGGTTGGTCCTGACAGCCCTTAGAGATTTTTTTGTTTTTAGAAAAAAGGAAGTACGTTGCAAATTATTCTTAGGATGCGAACTGCCTACAGATTAAGTGATGCAGCGAATCGCCCTGTCCTGTGCACTTCAGCCGTCCATACACTTGTGTGTTTCAGGTGCCCCAGGAGATGCCCTAAATGCCACATCCCTGAGGGACCCAGAGCCTTCCAAACCAGATCCCACGGCAGGGGTGGCCCCACCCCTGCCCCGGCGGTCTGCGCCCAGAGTCCCCGCCATCAGGAAGCCAACCTTGCGGAGGACTGGAAAGGTAAGAAGCTGTAGTGGAGCCTCTCACTGCCGAGGGGCTCCAGGGCCTGGACTCCCGTCTGTGGGGACGCTGCTTGCCCATCGCTTCCCTCCTTCACACGCCTGTGTGTCCTTGGCGCTCGCTGAGCAGAAAAACCAGGAGTCTCTCGCAGCGATGGAACAGCTGGGAGGTTATCAGGCCTCCGGAGTGTTCTGTCGGAGCCCCCAAACGAAGCCCCTGTGGGATAATTTGTTCCTGTTTGTGTGTCTCCGTATCGTGCGCACGAGGTTGCACGGGTACAGATTTTTGTTTGCCGGTCGGTGGATTTGCAGTGGGGACGCGCTCTGCGCGGCCTCTGATACCGGGGCCTGGACACCTTCTCTTGCCACTTTTCTTGCAGATTGTGTTTTGCTCTCGCTCTCAAGCTTCTCAGCCTTGCTTGCTGCTTCAGAGACATGAGTTTGTCAGGACAGTGGCAGCCCAGAGACTGGCACCTCTAGAGACATCTGGATCTTCCGTTTGATCTCGGTGTTCTAGTAACGGGACCCTCGGTAATCCGTTGGCTGGCCGTTCCCGAGTGACTGCCGCTTTCCACCCGTAGAGCGTGTGCGACGTGGCTTTGGCGCTCGCTCTGTGTCCTCCGCATTGGTCTGCCCCACGTCCGCACCTCGAGTCTGTCCATCTGCCCTGCCTCCTTACAAAGCAGACCTCTCCCTCCTCCTTTTCCTTGTGCCTGCTCCATCTTTTCTTTTAAAAGCCAGGGCAGAAATGGGTCATTTTCCCAGGCCGCCGCGCAGGAGTGACAATAAAAGCCTGGGGGAGAAGGATTGTTTCTGTGGTTGGTTTTCTAAAGAATCAGAGGAAATGCTGATGCTTTACGATACGAACAGCTCCTTCCGTGCAAAAGCTCCCTTTTGCACCATGCGGTTGTTTTGTGATGGTTTTGAGTCAGAACCAAGGAAGTGACGTTCCTGTGTGAGATTTGCCTTCTACTGTAGTTAAATATCAAAGATTTAAGGAGCAAGCCGATCCATTAGCCCTTCAGTTAGCTTACTGCCCTCACATAAGTTCCGTCCGCCTTGCATGGTACACGCCGAATTGTCCAAGCGGCAGCCTCAGAGATGATAGTTTCCAGAGGTTCGCTTTTAATAAAGGAAGAGCATAACCCCATTTCCTAAGGTAACAAAGGAAAAACTAGTCTCGGAATATTCACCGTGTGGCCCTGGTTTTCAAGTTTCCACTCCTATGTTAGTTGGACCTGCTGGTACTGGACGGATGTGTGTTCCTCCTGCGCTCTCTTGTACCGGCTCACACTTCGGCATCCCAGACATTCTCAGATCTCGAATTTGCTAGAATGTCCGCTTAGCCCCATCTCTGCTCCCCCTGTTGACACTGTCTGGGTCCGCTTAGCCCCATCTCTGCTCCCCCTGTTGACACTGTCTTGGGTCCGCTTAGCCCCATCTCTGCTCCCCCTGTTGACACTGTCTTGGGTCCGCTTAGCCCCATCTCTGCTCCCCCTGCTGACACTGTCTGGGTGCTGACCCCCGCACCCCCAGTGCTGGCTTCCGACTGACTGACACTGTTGGTCCTGCCTTTCCTCAGCCTGAGTCACCGGAAGACCAGTTTGGGCAACAGACGGTCCACTTTATGATCGGGCCCCCAGAGACAAGCCTTGAAACCCCCCCTCTAGCAGCCGTTCCTCCCGTTCCCAAACCGAGAACACTTCAGCCTGGGAAGGGTACCGAGAGGAAGCCGAGCGGGGGGCCGCCGGCACCAGACGGTGGCCCTCCCGTGGCCGCCCCGCCGCCCCCGCTGGAGGTTCCACCGCCCGCGCCCCAGGCGCCCCCGAGGAGGAAGAAGTCGGCCCCCGCCGCCTTCCACCTGCAGGTGCTGCAGAGCTGCGACCGCCGGCTCCTCGCGGCCCTCCCCTGCAGCGGCAGCGACCGTCCGCCCGCACACCCACCCGCCGGGGACGCTCTCCTTCCACAAGCCGCTGGCCTCGGCGCTTCATGCGCGGCGAGCCCCGCAGCTCCCGGCGCCGAGCAGCCCAAGTCCGAGGTGGCCTCCCTTCTTGGTGATTTTCAGGATCCCTTCTGGAGCCTTCTCCACCACCCGAGCCTGTTGAAGAATGCCTGGCTCTCCAAGAGCTCCGACCCGCTGGACTCGGGGACCAGGGGCCTGGAAAGAGCGCGCACAGCCCCGCTGCAGGGCTCTGCCTCGGCTGCCCAGGGGCTGCCGCCGGGGCGCGCGCCGGAGGACTTCGATCGCTGCCCGAGCGGCCGTGAGCAGGCCGACAGGACGGTGCTGCAGGTGTTTGACCCGCTGGCGAAAACATGAGCAGGAAGCTTGGGCAGCCGCTCTCCTGCAGAAAGTGTGCCTTCTTCCCTCAGGCGTCCCTTCTCAGGGAAAGCCCGGAGCCTCGGCCTCCGCCTGCCCTCACCCCTGCTAAAGAGACCACTATTTAAAGGCGCACTGAAAAAACATTTGGACTTTCCTCACTCGTGTGTACTTCACAGAAATTGTGTCTCTTATTCAATAAGATGATTATTCAGCCACCAAGACCGGTTTCTTCGTCCAGACTCCTGCATTTTAGTTTCCCCTCAGGGGTCAGAGAAACCTCTGGTTAGATTCGATGTGTGGGTTTGAGGACAGGGCATCTGGCTGATAATGTCCAAGAAGTTCTCCTCCGGTTGGATTTTCCGTGGTTGTTTTTTTTTCTTTGGTTGTTTTTTTGTTTTGTTTTGTTTTTTTCCGATTCATGTGTGTCTGTGGTGTTTTTAAAATGTTGTTTGTGCTTTACAGATTTGGGATAACTTTCTGGCGATCCACCTGAAGGGTGATGTATCAGCTGAAAGGTGGTTGGGACCATTAAGAGCTGTACCTGGCCTGCTGACCCCAGGTTTAAAAAAAAAAAAAAAATCGGAGTTGAAAGCGGCCAACAGATCAACCAAATGACTAGACGACACACTCCCGTGAGCCCTTGTGTTTCTGTACATGTACAGGAACCTTGATTATGTGGGAGATGGTGTCATGCGCTGTTTGGGCTCCGACGCACATACCATTGGCTTAACCGGAGCTTCAGCTGGCTGAAGACTCCTCCCCATACCGTGTCTCAGCTACTGCATGTCCCATAACGTGCTGCCGCATTGAGCCCTGGTGCACTAGTTAAACCAGTTTGTGTACGCTGGCTCTTCCCTACTAAAGGAAGCCTCGTCACTTCTTCCCCCCCCTTGGGTTCCACGTGGAGGAAAAGCACCAACCGTGCAGACTCACGCTGGCACATAATATTGGTCCTCGTCGTGACGCTAGGGAGAATATTTCAATTAGCCTGGGCTGCCTGGCTGTGGTTTCGGGAAGGAAAGTACCACCTGTCCCTGTATATGAGAGACCCCAGGGCAGCATTTTTGGGTTTGCTTATCTGTCTGTGTACTAGGTTTGTTTTTTTGTCTGTACATTTGTGACATCTCTTCTTGCCCTAGTCAGTCCTTTAGAAAGACATCACCAGACTATTTTACATTTTCAGAATAATGTTGTAAGGCCTAGAATCTGTTTGGAGCAGATACCATATTTTTGCTAACAAGAAATTCACGGGTGAAATCTTAGTGTGCCACATACCATATTTAGGAGTTTTTAATGTCCTAGAATCATACAGCAGTGACTCTGTATTATCTCTAATGTGACCGGAGAATTGGTTAGGATGGCACTAAATGCTAATGGTAGGATGGCAGTAATCGTCCTGCCTGGGGGGATAAGACTCTCTTTTTGCCTCTGGGATTTCAGAATGACTTCTCACTGCCACTATCAAGGCACCCTGCAGATTATTTAAATCTGGCACTCAACACAAAAACAAAACTACAACATTTATCGCATTTCATTTGAAAACTGGTAAAAGAAGAAGGTCTTAGTGACACACAGGGATAAACAGGTAATATACGTAGTTGACCAGTCTTAAAAAGAAGGTGTTTCTGACCTTAGCTGATTAGGACACTCTCTGTAGAGTGTAAGTACTTTCTTTCCCGTTTACCTCTCTAACAAACACGAGTAAACAACATAATTCTTGAAGAGTTCGGGGGAGAAAGAACAAAAGATGGGTAAATGGTTTGGAGAAGTTAAATAATTTGCCAGGATTCACATTGCTACTAAGTACAATTGGGAATGGGATCAAAGATTTCCTCATTCAAATGTACTTTCCTGTCACCTCTTTTTCCCACCAAAAAGGAAGTGAATTTGAAAGCAGATTATGTCTAATGCAACAGTTGCTTGCAAGGCTGGAAATAGGCCTAATTTTCAGGTTTCTTTGTTCTAGATGCAAGTGGCCAATAAATGGGACAGAGAACAGAATTTTAATGAAGAAAGGTGCTCCTCACACAGGTAGCTCTTGAGAATCTGACATGAAGTATTAACACAGAATTGTGTTGACCTCAGGAGGCAGGTCACGAGGAAAATTCATAAGTAGTTTAACGTGAAGAATGGAACAAATACTTGATCAGGGGTGTTCAAATTCCGTGAACAACGTAGACTGGATTCTGAGGTGATCCTGTGTAAGGTTCACACACCAATGTTCTCTTAAAAAAGACAATTGGAATTGCCTTACTTATTTTTTAGATCAGGGCTTTAAGAGATGGTAGGTTTCCTAGGTTAGCAGCAGAGTTGGTTAAATATTCTGGACGAGCAACTGCCGGCCTAGGGATTTCTCTTTGTGGGTTTTTTATTTTTGGTTTTTCTGTGCCCCACACGGGCCTTGAAGTGTCTTTTACTACTGCTCTGTAAGACAGTACATTTCACCGCGGAGAATTTGAGGCACAGAACTTTACAATTCAACGTTTTCTCTATGACCCCAGTTATATTCCCTTTTCCAGCCTAATCTTCTCTGACTTCTTGCCTATTTTTAAAATACGTTCCGGTAAATGACTGAAATTAGGACATCTGCTCAAGCAATTCCTGTAAAAGTTCTAAGTTGTTGACTTTCAAGATAGAATAGAATATTCTGGATATGTAGAAGTACAAGCAAAGTAATACATTAAAACATTCGCTTTATAATGAAATAATTTTTATCAGCTGCAAAAATTATTTATTGGGCGACTAGTAATTAAAACCCTGTAATGTTTATTTGAAGTGATAATTTGTACTGCAGTTGTAAAAAATGCCTATTAAATATTTTGTCTTTTTTTTTTAATTTGGTTTGTTTCTTTTTGGATATGGAAGAATGTTGGAATATCTTCTTCATGTTGCCTTGTATTCTGGGTGAAATGTGATTACTAGTTATTCCTCTGAGTTTGGGTTTTGTCTCTTTTATAAATGGTGTGAGGTAGGGGGGCCAGTATCACCTTGCCCAGGGATAGTTACACTATACCATTCATTAAATAACAAACTTGCTCTTGCTTCCTTGAATTAGGTTCCTTAAGGGGTTATTCAGTTTTATTGGCACTTTCAAATAACGTTAGGATTTATATAGCCTTTCTATTTTATTTTTTTCTGTTGATTTTTAAAACATTTTTCATTAACTTTAATTTACATCTTTTTTGTTTAATTTTGTTCTTAATTTCTTAAAAGTAGCACTAGATTACATTATCTTTAGACTTTCTCACTTAACACTAAAGATATTTAAAGTTAATATATTTTCCCCTGATTATAACTGCACCCCACACATTTTGGCATGAAATATTCTCCTTTTTGTGACTTTCTAGATTAATTTGCTTTTATCTTCTCTCTCATCCAAGGGAGACTAATTTTCCAATAGTTAAGGGTTTGACATTTAAAAATTGTTTACTCCTATTTTTTTGGATTATGACCTAAGAATATGGCCTAGATAAACCTACTTTTTAAAATTTATTAAGGTTTGGTCTGTGGTCAAGTGCAGGATTGATTTTTGAAGTGTGTTCATTGATTTGTGTGTGTGTGAGAGAGAGCGAGCAAGAGAGAGATTTGATGTATCCTCTATACCCCAAATGGAACAGGTCTTTTTGTAAGGCAGAACCTGGGGGGGGGGGGGCGCGGGGGGCGGGTAGAGGATGGGTGCATAGTTCTCCAATGCAACGGCTTCCCACCTCCTCCCATTTTCTTACCAAGATTCCTTGGGTTTTGTTGAATTAATGCTTCTCAGTTTAAGTCTTTGGTCAATCTCTAGACATATTGAATGATTGCCTTTACTAATTTTGACTAGTTTAATAGATGCCTCTCTGAGGGAGAGATTTCCCTCTGCTCCTTATCCTGCCATTTCGGACCTTCTGCCCCCCACCCCCCACCCCCGCCCCAGGCAGTCTGTTCTGTGCCACAAGAGATTACTTGTCAATCTCTGAGCTGATACTACGTTGTCTTTTTTTTTTTTTTAAAGACTTTATTTATTTATTTGACAAAGAGGGAACACAAGCAGGGGGAGCTGGAGAGGGAGAAGCAGGCTCCCTGCTGAGCAGGGAGCCCAATGTGGGGCTCGATCCCAGGACCCTGAGATCATGACCTGAGCCGAAGGCAGCCGCTTAACCACTGAGCCACCCAGGTGCCCCCCCCTTCTTTTTTGACTAATTTTTATTAAGTCTTAATTTTCCTTAACTTTGGTATCTGGTAAAACAAGCCCTCCTACCTCATTCTTTTTCTTAAGAGAATCTTGTCTAGACTCTGAAATTGCATATAAGTTTTAGAAGCAATTCATCAATCCCATTAAAAAAATAAAACCTATTGGAATTGTTTATTGGGAATGTACAGAATAGAATAGCCATCTTTGCAAGATTCACTCTTCAATCTAAGACCATAACGTATTTCTTCATTTAAGGATTTCATCATTTCTCGAAGTTTTCAGCATTATTTCTAAATATATATGAAATCAGAGGGAATAGTTTGAACCCTCCTATGTCCATCACCAAGATTTAATAGTAGTTAACATTTTGCTGTATTTGCTTTATATTTTTCCTTTAAAATATTTTAAAGGAAGGAATTCTGCTCTCATGACATTTGGCTTCTAAATGCTTCTAATATGTACCTCTAAATAACATTTTTATAACCTTTATACCATAACTATATCTAACAATTCTTTAAAATTCATTTGCTATTTTTTGCTGGTATACTTAAATATGAGGTTTTTTTTGTGTATGGACTATATCAATTTTGTTAAACTCAAAATTATAACAATTTACTGTATTTCAGTATACCTAATACACCATCCATGTACCATATTATACCATACCATTATAAGATATGCCCTATATATATATATACACTATAATTCTGAAGAAGGTGCTATGGCCTGAATGTTTGTGTGCCACCCCTACCCCAAATTCATATGTTGAAATCTTAACCTGCAGAGATGATGATTAGGAGGTGAGGCCTTTGGGAGGTGCTTAGGTCATGAGGGAGGAGCCTTCACGAATGTGATTAGAGTTCTTATAAAAGAGACCTCACCGAGACCTCTTGCCCTCTCCACATGTGAGGACACGGCAAGACAGTGCCCGTTTATGAGCTAGGAAAAGGGCTTTCACCAGAACATGCCCATGTTAGTGCCGTGATCATGGACATCCAGACTCCAGAACTGTGAGAGATAGATGTTTGTTGTTGAAAGCCACCCAGTCTGGTGTTTCAGTATAGCAACCCAAACAGACTAACACAGGCTCCCAACTTAATTATGACTCTTCATTTATTGTGAAATGCAGCCCATTTACAAAGATGTTAAAATAATTTTTAATGTGTCTTTAAATTGATAAAATATGGTCTCGGTAGATTCTCTTGGATTTTCTATGTAGACAAGCATATCCTCTGCAAACAAGTTTTGTTTCTTGCTTTCCCATCCCTGTACCTTTGTATACCTTTTTCTTGCCTTACAGAGCTGGCTTAGGACATTCAGTACAATGTTAAATAAAAGTGTTGGTAACAGACATTCTCCTCAAATGGAAAGTGTTAATATTTTTGCCATTAAGTATGATGTCTATTGTTTTTTGTTCTCTAGACACCCTCTTAATTAGGCTAAGGAAATTCTTTTCGTGGATTGCTAAATTTCTCTTTTTCATGAATAAATTTTATCAGACTTTTTTTACATGTATTGAAATGATTATGATTTTTCCCCTTTTTGTTCATTCATAGGGTGAATTACATTGATCAGTTTTCCAACGCTAAACAACCTTGCATTCTTGGTATAAATCCAACTTGGACAGATCATATTGTCTTTTTTTTTTTAAGATTGTGTATATTTTAGAGAGAGACAGAGATAGCAGTAGAGAGAGAGCACAGGTTGGGAGGACAGGAAGAAAAGCAAGCTCCCTGCTGAGCGGGGAGCCCAATGGGGGGCTCGATCCCAGGACCCTGGGTTCATGACCTGAGCCGAAGGCAGACACTTAAACAACTGAGCCACCCAGGTGCCCCCAGATCATACTGTCTTTTAAACTATTACTGAATTTAGATTGTCATTATTTTTGCTTCGGACTTTTGCAACTGTATTCATAATTGAGATTCTCTTTTTTGTACTGTTTTGTAGTTGTTCTTGGTATCAAAGTTACACCTCATAAGTTGGGGAGTATGCTCTTTTCTATTAACTGGAAGAATTCAATATTGAAATTACTTTCTCCTTAAATTTTTGGTAGAGCTTACCAGTATAGTCAATTTGGTCTATAGTTTCTTTGCAAGAAGATTTTTTTAAATCACGGATTCTGTTTCTGTAATAGTCATAGGACTAGTTTCTACTTCACAGGCGAGTTCTCTACGTCACGGACAAGTTGGGTAAGTTTATTTTTCTTGGAATTTTTTTATTTCATCTAAAATTTTTAATAATATCGACCTAAAAGTATTCATTATATTCTCTTTTAATGTTTACATTATAGCAATAAATCCTTTTCATTCTAATATTGGTAAATTGTGCCTTTTTTTCTTAACTGGTCTCACTAGAGGTTTGTCAATTTTATTAGCCTTTTCGAAGAATCAAGTTTTTTTTTTTTTAAGATTTTATTTATTTATTCATGAGAGACAGAGAGAGAGAGAGAGAGAGAGAAGCAGAGGGAGAAGCAGGCTCCCAAGGAGCAGGGAGCCTGATGCGGGACTCGATCCCAGGACCCTGGGATCACGACCTGAGCTGAAGGCAGATGCCTAACCATCTGAGCCACCCAGGCGCCCAAGAATCAAGTTTTTTGAGACTTATTTTATGTTTGTTTTCTATTTAACTAATTTGTGTTCTTTTTAAATTCCTTCTATTTTTTATTTTATTTGTTCATTTTTCTAATTTCTTGAGATCAATGCTTAGCTCATTCAACCATTTGGTCAAATTTGAAAAGAATGCATATTCTCCATCTCTTACGTACAGTGCTCTGGAAAGCATGTAGTTCAAATCTTGTATTCTCCCCCTCATTTTTTGGTCTGTTTGTTCTATCAGCCATATGTTAAAATCTCCCACGGTGTCTATTCTTGTAGTTTTCTCCATTTTTGCATTATATAATTTTAGGCTATATACTCACATTATATACAATTAAAATTTACTATTTTCCTGGTGAATTTAATCTTTTGTAACTATGAAATGACCCTTGTTTTCTCTAATAATTCTTGTCCTAAAGTATGTTTTATCTGATATAGCTACATCATCTTCCTTTTGGTATTTGCATGACATGTCTTTTTCTATCTTTTAAATTTTGAATCTCTCTGTGCTCTTGTGCTTCAGATGGGTCTATTATAAATGGCATACAAGTGAATGTTGTTTTCTTACCTAGCCTGACATATTTATCCTTTAACTGGGATATTCAGTTCATTTACATTTAATGTAATAATTGCTATATTTGGGGTTAAATTTTACCATGTTGTCTATACTTTCTCTTTGCATTATCTGTTCTTTGTTTCTTTTCACCTCCTTCCATGCTTTCTTTTGGATTTTTATCATGCCTCTTTTTCTTCTAATTTGTATGTCCTTGTATCCTATTTTTGTTGATTACATTTTTTATTGGTTATCTTAGAAATTACAACATGTGCCATTAAATTCTCCAAGTCTCATGTTAACCATTACTTTACCTTCCTCTTGAATAAGGCAGTGACCTTGGAACACTTCAACTCTGTATATACCATCCCAAATATTGTTGCTGTGTATTTTAATTTTATATATTTTAATACCCACTCAAGTCATTATTATTGTTTTTTACAATCAGTTTTCATTTCGTTTATCCAAATAGTTGCCTCTTTTCTCGCTCTGCATTTCTTCTTGAATCTCAGCACCTCTGGATGAATCATTTATCTTCTATCTGAAGTACATCCTTTAATATTTCCATTACTGAAAGTCAGTTGGTGGTAAACTGCTAATTTATATAAAATGTCCATTTCCTCTTAATATTTTAAATGTCATCATTTTTACTGAATGTATAATTCTAGGGTGGGAGTGGTTTTCTTTGAGCACACTGACAATACCATTGCGATGTCTTCAAGCTTCCATTGACTGATGCCTAAGCAGCAATCTTAAATGTTGTTCCTTAAAACTTGTTTCCTCTCTTGTCTTGGCTTTTCTGCACTTTCACTGTGCATGTATAGATGTGGATTTATTTTTATTTGCTTTACTTTGGAGTTGTTGAACTTCTAGAATCTGGGGGGGGGGGGGTTGGTGTCTTTCATTAGTTCTGGGAACTTTTCTACCATTTTCTCTTCAAATACTGCCTCTGGGACATTCTTTTTCTCCTTTCTTTCTAGGACTCTCATGAAACATATGACGGAATTTATCTTTTTATTTGACTATATCCTTAGCCTCTCTTCTGTATTTTCCATCTTCTTGTCTCTGTTGAATTCTGAATTTTTCTGACCTCTCTTCCAATTCACTAATTTTCTTTAGTTGTATCAAATGTAATTTCAACTTTCTTTTTTAGAAGCTGCTTTAGTACTTTCTAAAATCTAAGTCACTATGTAGTTTCCTGTTACTAGGAAACTTTCAACCTTGTATTCTTAAAATAGTAAGCATAGTTATTTTATCATCTATATCTGATAGTTCCAGTATCTCAAAGCCTTTTGGAGGAGGGGATTTTTCTATTTGTTCCCATTTGTGGTATCTTATTTCCTTGTATGCCAGTTATCTTTGTTTAGTGATTGTGCCATTTGGAAAAGTATTTGTAGGAATAATTTAAGGGCTGGTATGAATGTGTCTTCCTCCTTTCTCAGATGTCTGGGGACACTACCAGTATGGGATCCTCTGATTAAAATTGTTGGCTTGCGATTCCCTGGACCACTCAAGAGTCATGAACACAGGATGTTTACTTCCAGGTCACCCTTATTTCACATATATAGCCCTTTGCAGTCCCAGCTTAATGAATGTGTTGGGTTATCAGACTGCCTTGGCCAGTTTTTGACTTCTGTCCCCTTCACCTTGCAAATTTGCCAAAACCACAACTCAGTCTCTCAGTTGTTTGTTTTGGCTCTAGAAATCACCACAGAGTGGGGGGGGCCTTGCACAAAGATGCCCAGCTAAGGAGGGTAAGTGGGATAAAAAATGTCACCCCGCCCTATGTCACAAGCCACGTGCTGGAGGAGGAAGGGCCTTTTAAAAATTATCTGGCCACAGGGAACACTTTTTGTAACTACCTGGGCAGAGGGGCTGCCAGATATGCCAGTGGCATCCTTGCCTCAAGCAAAAGTAGTTCCAACTGCTGGTTTCCTCTCTGGTTTCTTGCCTTTTCCTACATTTTTGTCAATAATTTTTTTGCTAGCACTTTGATCAGTTAAAAACCTTTCATCCAGATTTGTTGGTTGTCCTCAATGGGAGGTGGTTCCAAATTATCAGCCTGCTACTAAAGCAGAAGTTTATAGTTAATTTTTTTAACCTCATAAATGGTTCTATTTGGGGTAATCTCATTTACAGAGCAAAAATCTACAAGAACAGAATTACTATTCAAGAGTCATTTTTTCTTACTAGTTTCAGAGGTAGAATTTAGCGATTCATCAGTTGCATATAAACCCAGTGCTCATTACATCAAGTGCCCTCCTTAATGCCCATCACCCAGTTATCCCTCCCCCTGCGCCCAACCCAACTTCCCTCCAGCACCCCTCAGTTTGCTCCCTAGAGTTCAGTGTCTCTTATGGTTGGCCTTCCTCTCAATTTTCATCTTATTTTATTTTTCCTACCCTTCCCCAATGTTCATCTGTTTTGTTTCTTATTTCCACATATGAGTGAAATCATATGGTATTTGTCTTTCTCTTACTGACTTATTTTGCTTAGCATAATACCCTGTAGTTGCATCCACGTCATTGCAAATGGCAAGGTTTCATTCTTTTTGATGGCTGAATAGTGTTCCATTGTATAAGTATACCCCATTTTCTTTATCCATTCATCTGTCAATGGACATCTGGGCCCTTTCCATACTTTGACTATTGCGGACATTGCTGCTATAACCACTGGGGAACATGTACCCCTTCAAATCACTGTGCTGGTATCCTTTGGATAAATACCCACTAGTGCAATTGCTGGGTCATAGGGTAGCTCTATTTTCAACTTTTTGAGGAAGCTCCATACTGTTTTTCAGAGTGGCTGCACCAGTTTGCATTCCCACCAGCACTGCAAGAGGATTCCCCTTTCTCTGCATCCTTGCCAACACCTGTTGTTTCCTGAGTTGTTACTTTTAGCCATTCTGACTGGTGTGAGGTGGTATCTCATTGTGGTTTTGATTTGTATTTCCCTGATGCCAAGTGATGTGGAGCATCTTTTCATGTGTCTGTTGGCCATTTGTATGTTTTCTTTGAAGAAATACCTGTTCATGTCTTCTGCCCATTTCTTGACTGGATTTTTTGTTTTTGGAGTGTTGAGTTTGATAAGTTCTTTATAAATTGTGGATACTAGCCCTTTATCTGATAAGACATTTGCAAATATCTTCTCCCATTCTATCAGTTGTCTTTTGGTTTTGTTGACTGTTTCCTTTGCTGTGCAAAAGCTTTTTATCTTGATGAAGTCCCAATATTTAAGATTCCCTTTTCACTGATATTTTAACTTATCTTTGTTCTTCTACGATATACTCTGCTTATGTATTGTTGCAATAACTTGAATAATAGTGGCTATGATTTGAATTTTGACTTCTATAGAGCTTCCTTTTTAGAATAGTGTATCAAAATAACATACTCATAACAATTCAGCATTACAGAAAAGTATAAAAAGCTAAAAATTCACCCAAAATCTACCCAGAAATAATTATCAACATTATTTATCATTCTAGAAATGTTTCTCTGTGTAATATACAGTAACATATCAGATGATTAATATTTTAACATTACACTATATGTTATCGTATAATAGTGATAAGCTTAATTTATCTGAAATTAACCTAAGAGGATCAAACTACAAGAACTGATTAATAATATTCCCTGAGTTCCTTAGGCTTGAGCATGTTGCTCCATTACCTCTGTAGCCATTTCAGGGGGCAATTTAGCTGAGTACATAATTCTTCCTTTCCAACCTTACTGTTTTTTTTTTTAACACAGGGGTTTTTTGTTTTTAGGATATTTGCTTACTTTTTAAAGTGCAGTATTTTCATCCTTTTTTTCTTAGTAAACCTGAATTTAACCAATAAGCTAATTTGTCAGAAGGGGCACATGGTTCCCTATTTATTGCCTGAGTTTATATTGGCGATGTTAAGTCTTTTGCCTTTATCGTTGAATGGTGACTTTTTATCTATTCTAATTATTTTCCTTCTGTATCTATTGTGGTTGTGCATCCATTAAGCCATCACTCTGTTGAGAGGATTTTCATCTATGTCTTTTATTCTTTAACATGGTCTCTGCTTTATGCTGTGATTGTACTGATTTGGTTTTCATTTTATTTCCATGTCTCCACCTTTTTCTCTGTATGTCACTTTTTGCTGTTGTTGTTCAGGGATTATATTTCCATTTAGAATTGAATCTTCAGCCATCTTTATATACTTGTTTTGCTTCGTTATGTTGTTTAAGTGTCATGAACAAGACTCTTGCTTGTTCATAATAAACTTCATCTAGACCCATTTGGCCAAATAAATGGAGGGTGAACTCTTCTGACAAACCTTCCCTCCTATCTGAGGCTGCTTTTGGACATCTGTGTTTGACATTACCACTCATTCTCTCTTTATCTGAAAGTGGGAAGGGACAGCACAGCTGGGGTGAGTCCTATACTATCTTTATTAGAAGATCTGGCCTCGTGTCCCTCTTTTGAAGGTTTGTTACTAGACTAGAGTCCACTTCACTTAGAGTGATTGTATCTTATTTCCATGAGGGCTTCAGAAAACAAAGCCTTAGTGTTTTGGTTTTTGAGTGTTTTAACATTTTCAGTGATAGATGAGGTCTCTAACATCAAGGCTTTTTCTTTAACTTTGCTCAGCACCTTGGTCGTCCTCTTTTTCCATAAAATACAGACCTGTCATCAAAATTTTCAAGATTATATTGATTAACCTTCTTCCCTAATATCACTTATTTTTCTTAATCACTGGTTTTCAAAGTTAATGGCATGAGCTTTTAGTCCTTTCATTTTTTTGTTTGCCGAATTATTTTTTCCTACTTTTCCTCTTTTTTCTCCCTTTAGGTATTGGGGGAGAGAAATTCTGAAATCAGCTTGAAAGTCCTAGACTATTTGCTGTTGTGACTTTGTCAGTTTTTAAAAATTAATGATGTGTGAAATGTTTTATGAAGCTATTGCAACAAACATGCATAGATTTTAAAATCAAAACTGGGTTTAACCTTTGCTCGCAATAGTTTTGAGACTTTGCACCAGTTTTACGATTTTTTTAATGCTTAGTTTCCTATCTCTAAAATATGGCTAATAAAGCTATTTTCCATCTCTAAAATATGGCTAATAAAGCTAGTTACCATCCATCACCCTACAATTTACCCCTTTCATCCGGCCACCCCTCAACACACTTCTTCTCTGGAAACTACCAACTGTTCTCTGTATCTGAGTTTGTTTTCAGTTTTTGTTTTTTTATATTTCACATATGAGTGAAATCATAAGGTATTTGTCTTTTCTTCTTCTGACTTATTTCACTTAGTATAATACCCACTAGGTCCATCCATGGTGTTGCAAATGGCAAGGTTTCATTCTTTTTGATGGCTGAGTTGTATTCCAACATGTGTATGTGTGCATATACACATCTGCTTTATCTGTTCTTCTGTCAGTGGACGCTGGTTGCTTCCGTATGTTGGCTGTTGTAAATAATGCTGCAAGGAACATAAAGGTACATAATTTTTTTTTTCTTTTTGAACTAGTGTTATCTCATTCTTCAGATAAATACCCAGTAGTGGATGAGCTGGACTATATGTTAGTTCAGTTCTTAATTTTTTGAGGAATCTCCATCCTGTTGTCCATAGTGGTTGCACCAATTTACAGTCCTACCAACAGTGCACAAGGGCTCCTTCTCTTCCACATCCTCTCCAACACCTGTTATATCTTACTTTTTTTTTAAGTTTATTTAAGTAATCTCCCAACCCAACATGGGGCTTGAACTCACAACCCCAAGGTCAAGAGATGCATACTCTTCTGACTGAGCCAGCCAGGTGTCCCATCTTTTTGATAATAGCCATTCCTGCAGGTATGAGGTGATAATCTCATTGTGATTTTGACTTGCATTTCCCTAATAATATATTTATGTTGGACATTTCTTCATATGCCTGTTGTCCATCTGTAGGTCTTCTTTGGAAAAATGTCGATTCAGATCCTCTGCCCATTTTTCAATTGGTTTGTTTCATTCTTAAGTTGTATCAGTTCTTTATTTGTTTTGAATATTAACCCCTATCAGATGTATGACTGCAGTTAACATCTCCCACTCAGTAGGTTGCCTGTTCATTTTTATGATGATTTCCTTCACTGTGCAGAAGCTTTTTAGATTGATGTGGTCCCCATTTATTTTTGCTTCTGTTTCCTTTGATTTTGGAGTCTGACCCACAAAAGCACTGCTAAGACCAGTGTCAAGGAGGTTACCATCTATGTTTTCTTCTAGGAAGTCTGTGCTTTCAAGTCTTATATTCAGGTGTTTAATCCACTTTAGTTAATTTTGTGTATGGCCTAAGATAGTAGTCAAGTTTCATTCTTTTGTATGTGGCTGACCGGTTTTCCAAAACTTCTTTATTGAGGAGACTGTCCTTTCTCCATTGTATATTCTTGGCTCCTTTGTTGTAAATTAACTGTCCATATATGTGTGGGTCTATTTCTGGGCTCTCAATTCTGTTCCATTGATCTGTTTGTTTGTTTTTGTGCCCCCACCATACTGTTTTGAATACTATAGCTTTGTAATATAGTTTGAAAACAGGAAGTGTAATACCTCCAGCCTTGTTCTTTCTCAAGATTGCTTTGGTTGGTCAGGATCTTTTGTGGTTCCTACAAATTTTATAATTTCTTTTTTCTGGTTCTGGGAAATATGCCATTGGAATTTTGATAGGGATTGGATTAAATCTCTCATATTCTTATGTAAAGCAGCACTTGGTACACAGGAACTTAAGTGTTTATTGCATTACAGTTCTATTTTAATACTAAAATGAGAAGCCAACTAGGAGGTTACTATATTCCAGGCCAAGTGTGAAAATGTGAACAGGAGACTGTGGCAGTAGAAATGGAAAGGGATTCTGGTCCTTTGGAATAGACTAGGCAGTGTATTCAAAGAGAAGTCAAAACAATTGAAAAAGAGTACTGATTGAAGGAACGTAATAGATTATCTAAAATAGAAACAGAAGAAATGGACCTGACTGAGCATAAACAGAATATGTAGTTCTTAAAGCTTTCAGTGAATGTTTAACATTCTTTTAATGAAAAAAAAATTAATTTCAGCTTTATTGGGGTATAATAGACATATAAAACTAAGATATTTAAAGTATACTTGTGATTTGATAGAAATATATATTGTGAAAGGATTTCCCCCATCTCATTTAACACATTCATCACCTCACATATCATTTGTGTGTATATGTGAGAACATTGAAGTTTTACTCTCTTAGCAAATTTGAATTATACATTATAGTGTTGTCAATTATAGTCACTATGTTTTACAGTAGATCCTCAGACCTTATTCATCTTATAGCTGAAAGTTTGTACCCTTTTACCAACCTCTCCCTATTTCCTCCTACCTTTAGGTAGGCAAACCACTTTTCTACTGTTTCAAGGAGTTTGACTTTTTTTTTTTTTTTTTAAGATTCCACATATAAGTGATACCATATGCTATATGTCTTTCCCTGTCTGGCTTATTTCACTTAGCATAATGCCCTCAAGTTCCATCAGTGTCACAAATGGCAGGATTTCTTCTTTTCTCATGGCTGAATAATATTCCATTGTGTGTATATACCAAATCTTTATCCATTCATCTGTAATAGACACTTAGGTTGTCTCCTTACCTTGGCTATCGTGAGTAATGCTGTAATGAACATAAGAGTGCAGATATCTCTTCGATATTCTGTTCTCATTTCCTTTGGATATTTACAGAAAAAGGAGATTGCTGGATCATATGGTAGTTTTTAGTTTTTTTAGGAACCTCCATATTGTCTTATATAGTGACCACACCAATTTACGTTCCCACCAACATTTCCTCCACATCCTTGCCAACACTTGTTCTCTCTCATCTCTTGATGGTAACCATTCTAATAGACACGAAAGGATATCTCATTGTGGTTTTGATTTGAATTTGATTTGAACTGATGATTAGTGATATTGAGTACCTTTTCATGTACCTGTTAACCATTTGTATGTCTTCCTTGGAAAAATACCCATTTTAAAAATCGAATAGTTTGATATTTACTATTAAGTTGTATGTGTTCTTTATATATTTTAGATATTAACCCCACATCAAATATATGATTGCAAGTGTTTCAGCCCATTCAGTAGCCTGCCTTTTTAGTTGATGGTTCCTTTGCTGTGCAGAAGCTTTTTAGTTTAACAGTGTTCCAATTTTTAGTTTTTTGCTTCTGTTACCTTTGTTTTTGGTGTCACATCCAAAAAATCATTGCCAAGACCAATGTCAGGATGCTTATCAGTATCTTTCCTTCTAGGAGTTTTATGATTTGTCTTGCGTTCAAGTCTTTAATCTATTTTGAGTTGATTTTTATGTATGGTATAGATAGTAGTTCAGTTCCATTCTTTTGCATGTGGCTGTCCAGTTTTCCCAACACCATTCACTGAAGAGACTATCCTTTCCCAACAATATATTCTTGGCTCCTTTTCCATCAATTGACCGTATATATACTGGTTTATTTCTAGGACTCTCTATTCTGTTCCATTGATTTATTGTCTTTATATGCCAGTATCATACTGTTTTGGCCACTGTAGCCTTGTAATATAGTTTGAAATCAGGAAGTGTGGTGCCTTTTCTTTCTCAAAATTGCTTTGGCTTTTTGGGGTCTTTTCTGGTTCCGCAAGAATTTTAGGATTGTTTCTTCTATTTCTGAGAATAAATGCCATTTGAATTTTGATAGGAACTGCATTGAATCTGTAGATTGCTCTGGGTAGTATGGACATTTTAACACTATTAAGTCTTCCAGCCCATAAGCATTTAATGTCTTTCCATTTATTTGTATCTATTTCTTTCACCAGTGTCTTACAGTTTTTAGTGTACAGATCATTCACCTCCTTGTTTAAATTTAGTCCTAGGTATTTTTTGATGCAATTGTAAATGGAATTGTTTTCTTAATTTCTAATAGTTTGTTATTAGTGTATAGAAACCTCATCGATTTTTGTATATTGATTTTGTATCATGCAACTTTACTGAACTCATTTATTCTAAAAGGTTTTTTTGGTGGAGTCCTTAGAATTTTCTAAATAAAACGTAGTCTGCCAATAGAAACAGTTTTACTTCTTCCTTTACATTTTGGCTGACTGTTCTTTTTCTTGCCTAATTGCTCTGGTTAGGCCATCCAATACTATGCTGAATAAACAGTGGCAAAAAAAAAAAAAAAAAAAAACGTGAGAGTGTGGGCACTCTTGTTCCTGATCTTAGAGGAAATGCTTTTAGCTTTTCACCTTTTCATGATGTTAGCTGTGGCTTGTCATATTAAGTTGAGGTACGTTCCCTCTATACCCACTTTGTTGAGAGTTTTTATCATGACTGTTGAATTTTGTCAAATGCTTTTTCTTCATTTCGTTAATGTGGTGTATCACATTGATTGATTTGCAGGTGTTGAACCATCTTGAATCCCTCGAATAAATCCCACTTAATCATGGTGTATTATTTTTCTAATGTACTGTTGAATTCAGTTGGCTGTTATTTTGCTGAGCATTTTTACATCTATTTCATCAGGGATGTTGTGTCTTTGTCAGGTTTTATTTCAGGGTAATGCTGGCCTCGTAAAATGAGTTTCAAAGTATTCCCTCCTCTTCTACTTTTTGGAAGAGATTGAGAAGGATTAGTATTAATTCTTCTTTAAATATTTGGTAGAATTCACCAGTGAAATGATCTGGTCTGGGACTTCTGTTTGTTGGATTTTTGACTACTGATTCAGTCTCCTTAATAATTGGACTATGCAGATCTTCTGTTTCTTCACAATTCAGTTTTGGTAGATTGTATGTCTGGGATTTTATCCATTTCTTCTGGGTTGTCCACTTCATTGGCAAATAATTGTTCCTATTAGTCTCTTATGATTCTCAGTATTTGTGTGTTATTAGTTGTAAGTCTCTTCTTCTTCTTCTTTAAGTTCCAAAAAGGCTTTATTACTTAGAGGGGAGGCATTCAGTCCTTCCAGGCTGCCACTTTTCTCATAGCTGCCAGGACATTGCTCAGCTCCTCTCTCTTCCTCTTGGCATAGAGGTATATTCCCACCCTTTTCTTGATGAACTTGAGGCGTGCTTATCCTTGGAGACCTTGAGCAGCTCCACAGGATGCCACTTGTATGTGGTGATGCCACACACCTCTCGGATCATGGTCCACACGAACTTGATGTGCTTGGTGAGGCACCTTCAGCAGGAGCTGTGCCTCAGCTTGGTCACATTCACTTTGTGGACCTTGTTGAGGCCCATGGCCATAAGGTAGCATGGAGCCATCCATGGCTGCTGCTCTTCAATAACTCCCCTGGAGGGACGGCTTCCTCTTTCATTTCTAATTTTATTTGCCCTCTCCCTTTTATCTTGGAATGAGTAGCTAAAGTTTTGTCTATTTTGTTTAACTTTTCAAAAAAACAGCTCTTAGTTTCATTGATCTTTTCTATTGGTTTGGTTTTGTTTTGTTTTTAAGTAGGCTCCATGGCTAGGATGGACCCCAGTGTGGGGCTTGAACTCATGACCCTGAGATCAAGACCCACGCTGATATCAAGAGTCAGAAACTTAACCAAATGAGCCACCCAGGTGCCCCTCTGTTATCTTTTAAGAATCTATTTCCTTTATTTCCACTCTGATCTTTATTTCTTTCCTTCTACTAACTTTGGGCATAGTTTGTTTTTTCTAGTTAAGATACAAAGTCAGGTTGTTTGAAATCTTTTTTTCTTAATGTAGGCATTGGTTGCTATAAACTTCTCTCTTAGAACTGCTTTTGCTACATCCCTTAACTTTTGGTATGTTGTATTTCCATTTTGATTTGTCTCAAGGTATTTTTTGTTTCTTTTGATTTCTTCTTTGACCCATTGCTCATTCAGTTGCATGTTTAATCTCCACATATTTGTGAATTTTCCAGTTTCCTTCTTTTCACTGATTTCTAGTTTCACACCATTGTGGTCAGTAAAGATGCTTGATAGATTTCAGTCTTCTTAAATTTATTGACTTGTTTTGTGGCCTAATGTATGACTTCTCCTGGAGAATGTTCTGTGTGCACTTGAGAACACTGCATATTCTGCTACTGTTGGATGGAAGGTTCTGTAGTGATCTATTAAGTCCATCTGGTCTAAAATGTCATTTAAGTCCAATTATTGAGTTCTGTCTGGATGATGTATACAGTGTTGAAAAACAGGGTATGGAAGTCCCTGCTATTATTATACTGCTGTATATTTTACTCTTCAGGTGGGTTAATATTTGTTCCATATATTTAGGTGCTATGCTGGATGTGTAAATATTAATAAATGTTATTTTCTCTTGGTGGGACCCTTTTATCATTATATAATAACCTTCTCTGTCCCTTATTACAGTCTTTGGCTTTAAGTCTATTTTGTCTAATATAAATACAGCTACCCCTGCTTTCTGGTTTCCAACTGCATGGAATATCTCTTTCCATCTCTTCACTTGCAGTCTGTGTGTGTCCTTAAAGCTGAAGTATCTTATAGCCGGCATATAGTTTGGTTTTTTTAAATCCACTCAGCGACTCTGTCTTTGGATTAGAGAATTCAGTCCATTTAAAGTAATGGTTAATAAAATGGCAATAGTAAATCCATGTCTAATTGTCTTCCTTTCTCTCTCTTGTGTATTTACTATAAGTTTTTGCATTGAGGTTATCATGAAACTAACATAAAACATTTATGTCATTTTAAACTAACAACTTTCCAAATGCCCACTAAAGCTGTTTTTACTCCTCCCATTCTGTTTTCAGTGTCACAAATTACACATTTTTACCTTGTATATCCAGTAAGAAATTGTAGTTACAGCTATTTTTAGTACTTTTGTCTTTTGACCTTCATGCTAGATTTATAAGTGATTTACCCACCATTACATTAGCATGTTCTGAATTTATATATTTACCCTTACCAGTGAGATTTATACTTTTTTTTTTTTAAGATTTTATTTATTTATTTGAGAGAGAATGAGAGAGAGAGAGAGCATGAGAGGGGGGAGGATCAGAGGGAGAAGCAGACTCCCCGCCGAGCAGGGAGCCCGATGCGGGACTCGATCCCGGAATCCAGGATCATGACCTGAGCCGAAGGCAGTCGCTTAACCAACTGAGCCACCCAGGCGCCCCGAGATTTATACTTTTCTATGTTTTCCTGTTCCTAATTAGCATCCTTTCATTTCAGCTTGAAGGATTCCCCTGAACATTTCATATAAGACTGGTCTAGTGGTGATGAACTCCTTCAGCTTTTGCTTGTCTGGAAAACTCTCTCTCTTCTTCAGTCCTGAAGAACTTTGCCAGGTAGAGTATTCTTGATTGCCAATTTTTTTCTTTCAGCACTTTGACTATATCATCCCATTTTTCTGGCCTACAAAGCTTCTGCTGAAAAATCTGCCAATAGTATTACGTGTTTCTCTTGTACATAACCATTTGTTTTTCTCTTGCTACTCTTAAGATTCTCTGATTTTTAACTTTTGGCAATTTAATTATGTGTCTTGGTGTGGATATGTTTGGATTCATCTTAAGTTGTATTCTCTTGGCTTCCTGGTTGGGGAAGAATTCAGCCATTATTTCTTTGAATAAGCTTTCTGCCCCTTTCTCTTTTCCTTCAAGGAGCCCTATAATGCAAATATTGATCAGCTTGATGGTATCCCATAATTCCTTTAAGCTATCTTCACTCTCATTCTTTTTTCTTTTTGGTCCACTGATTGGATGAATTCCACTGTCATCTTTGAATCTGCTGATCCTTTCACACAATCTAGTCTGTCACTGAAACACTCTATTGAATTTTTCAGTGTATATTTTCCAGGTTTATGATTTTTTTGGTATTTGCTTATACTTTCTATATCTGTTGAAATTCTCACTTTGCTCATGCATTATTCTTCTGACTTTGGTGAAAATATTTTGAACTCTTTATCAAGTCACCTATCTCCGTATCATTAAGGTTTATTTCTCAAGTTTTATCTTCTGTATTCCTCTGTTTAATCATTCTTCTCAACACTCTGTTGATTTCTGTGCATTATGTAAAACAGCCACTTCTCCCAGTCTTGACAGAGTGGTCTTATTTAGATGAAACTTGTCATTGAGTCTGCTGAGTTCTTGGTTCTCTCTCAAACCTTTGTGACTATCCAAGCCGCCGCCTTTGTTCTTAGTGTCTGCCACCAGTTGAGGGTCTGCCAAAACCTCTGTGTTCCAAAGGGGAGAAGGATCTGTCAGTACCTAGAAGCAGGCTGATTGGAAGCTGGATTTTTAAAGTACGTAAACAGACTTCTTTCAGGGAAAGACTGGGAGATGGGTGTTTCTGCCTGCTGTCTCTGTGCTGAGCCCTGAATGGTGTTTGCTACAGTGCTGAGGGACCCGCAAACACAAGCTCTGCTGGCCACCAGAGCCAGGCAATCGAGGGGTGCATTCCCTGGGTAGCAGCCAGGGCACAAGACATGCATAAAGTTCTTCCAGGGAGACACCAGTGATCTGGAATGTGCCAGAAGGAGAACGCGGATATGGCTCCCTTCTGCCTCCCCAGGCTCCGTGGAGTATCACAGTCAGTCTCTAGATGGGTGCTAAATTAGAAGCCTGAGCCTCAGGTTGCAGCTTTTAAGATATGCAAATAGACATCCATTAGCTAGTACTTATTGTTAGCTAACTTACTGTTGTTAGCTAATGGTTATATTCACTGTATCTACATAATAAAACAAGTGGTTAAGTCACTTGTTAGGTCGGTGCATAATTAAGCAATGTTGATAGGATTTAGGGATGACCTCAGTTTACCTTCAGATGCTGTACTCCAGTTTTAGCTTTGACTATCCCATTCTACAAATGTCTGCCATCTTCAGAATGCTAAAGACAGGACCCGGCAATTCCACTCTTAGTATATATCCACAAGAATGGAAAACATGGCCACATAAAAACTTGTACATAAATGTTTACAGCTGCATTATTCATAATAGCCAACAAATGGAAAGAACCTAAAGATCCATCAGCTGATGGCTATCCATAAACAAATGTGTATCTCCACACAGCTGAATAGTATTTGACCAGAAAAAGGAATGAAGTACTGATACATGCTACATCATAAATGAACCCTGAAAACAGGCTAAGAAAAAGAAGCCAGACACAAAAGGCCACACATTGTATGATTCCACTTATATGAAATGTCCATAATAGGCCAGATCCATAGAGAGAGGAAGTAGATTAGTGTTTTCCAGGAGCTGAGGGGAAAGGTGGTGAGGAATGATTGCTAATGAGTATAGAGTTCATTTTAGGGATGATGAAATGTTCTGAAAGTAGATTGTGGGGAGGGTTATACAGCACTGTATATTTAAAAGGGTGAATTTTATGGTATGTGATTTCTATCTTAATAATGCTGTTACTTAAAAATAAAAAGTCAACATGATTTCTTTTTTTTTTTTAAGATTTTATTTTTAAGCAATCTCTACACCCAATGTGGGGCTAGAACTTACGACCCCGAGATCAAGAGTCACATGCTCTACCGACTGAGCCAGGCACTACATGATTTCCTATTTCTCAAATGCTCGAGGTCAATTGATGCAACTTTTAAATGAGCATGAAAGAAAGGTACACATTATTTAGCTAAAAAGAATCTTGATACTAAGTACTGTTAGTATATATAATGGTTTAGAATAGTTTTATTTCATATTCTGATCAATAATGGATTAGCTACTTTATCCTTATCTGGGAAAAATTACAAGTACAGGTAGCTACAGTCTGGAAAGAATTACTATAGGCTATAATTCTCTTTAAAAAAGAAGTATTTGTTCTTAGCAATATGAAAATAAAAACTTACAAGGAACTGACCCATGGATGACAACAGGTCTGACAAAGTTAACATGTGAGACAAAGGTTTACACGGATATATGTATTTTTTTAATTTACCGCACATGGAAACCCAGAACAAAAAGTTTTTATGTTCTAGTTCAGTCTCTAGTCTAGGTGCTTTCTAAATGGTATTTTTATGGAAGGTGATGATTGTTCTCCCTTTGGAAACCATCGGTGTTCCTCCTGGCATGAGCTGGAGACCATCACAGATGACAGGCATTTTCTATCTCTAGCAGCTTGTTCCCTGCACCAGGGACAACGCTGCAAAACATAAGCTGGCACACATGGAATTTCTTTTAAATCAAAAGAATCCAGTCTAGCCCTTCCTTCTTTGATTGCCACTGTTTGTGCTTTACAGTGCATGAACTGAGAACCATATTCTGTTGCCTGCAACATGCTCCAGACCACGTCGATGCCACAGTGACCGTGTTCACATGATTGCTCAGAGCTTAAAAAGAGAAACAGAACACCAAGTTTCTTGCAAAATGGAAGACGACAATTCAGTTTTCAAGGTCTTTGGCTAAAGTTTCACAGATGAATTGTAAGGTACGCTGGTATAAAAAAGCATCCTTTTTCTTTGGCTTACAAATGTTCAAATGGTCAACGTCCACAGGAATTAGATCTCCAATGCCTAAATCTGAAGAAAACAAAAATATCAATAAAATCCAAATAAAAATCTAGACGTCCCGTCAATATTGAAAGAAGATGAATGGGTAGTTCTAAATGGTGATTTGGTTGTGATAAGGGACTCTAAAAAGATAGATACAGGAACTGGAAGTTTGACCATAGCTAAACTACATGTGACTAATCACACGAGAATGGATTCTCAGTAGGTCTAATTTTAAGCTTTTCATAAATTCTTTGTATGTAATCTGGCCTACTCCCTAATTTAATAGTGAACAGAATCTGAGCAGTAGTAGCATGTTACTACTAAATTATTCCACACTTCTTTTAACCACCTCTTTTTTGGAGTTTATATTATTATACTTCATAATGAGCTCCCCTGTCCTGATGACAGGAATGGGAATGTCTCACATAGGATCCATTCTTCACTCTGCCAGGGGGAAGAGGATTTAGTCCTTGAGAGATCTAGTTGAGTTTCTGGTGTTTCAGCCTAGCAAAGTGCACCTAGATGGAAGTGACAAGAGTTCCTGGTGAGGACTGCCAGGTAAGGAATGCAGGTGGTGGTTACGAAGGAAGACAAACCTCCTCATGACCCCAAAGAAAGGGCAGACAGAATTATGACAAGGCTCTATGGCGACAAACAGGTGGTCCACAGTATTACCTTTACTTTTGCTTCCAGCTTCCAAAGTCCTTTAAGTTCTACAACTACTAAATAGTAACTCCTCACCATATTTGTGCTAAAGCCTCTTTAGGTTCTACTACAAAGTACTGAGTCTTCCATTTTATTTCAATAATACCTGATGGAGTTAGGACAAAACTTGTTATACAGGCTGAAGAACCATCTGGCAGGCACTCCAGATTCCCACTGTCCCTGAGAGCTCTCAGTATGGCCGAGTGCCACTAAGACAGCACCTAATCCTGCCTCAGAGGTCATCAGGTTGGCCAGGTGAGAGAAAAGCATTTCAAGGAAGGAAATGTGTGGGTTATCTACTATTACTGAGTAATATAGAGGTAAATAGAATTAAGATTTGTGCCCTACCTCGAAGAGCCTATATTACAAGACACCACAGTTAAAAGGTATTGGTTATTTCCTTCAAACCCAGGATTATAAAAGAAATTGTTGCTTAAATATTCCCCATCTAAGATTCCAATGGAAAAAAAATGTTTAAAAAAATCTTTCATTTGTTAAAGCTTCCACACCTTTAGCTGCATAGAGAAAGCTTTAACAAACCAATTACCAGTCTGTTAAATGCCCCTTTCGTTGCAGCTGATAGAAGGACTCTGAATTCTTAATACAAGAGAGCTCACAGAGGAAGCCAATTAACCTGTGCCAGCTAAATGAAGGGAGGGAGGAGTAATGCCAAGGTTGTATGTTGGCAGAGAAATTTTAATCTATAGCTGAAAAGAATAATAGAATCTAGATCTTCATATACACTGTCTCCTAAAACTGAGAAGCTTGAATATAAAAATGGGTTGTTTATGATTAAATATTGGTACCACCAACCAGGCATCTAAGAGCAAATTTCAAAAGGAGGAGTACCTGCTGATTCCACGGGCACCACGTGCAGTTTAATCATGCTACCAATGTAAGTTGGCAGTGTCTCTACAAAATTCAGCACCTGAAAATTTTTGTCTTTAGCAAACTCCAGAAAATCATCTTGTAATGTTTTAAGAGCAGGAGAATCTGTAAAATTCCAGAAAACAAGATTGTGACAAATTCTGTTTACCCAATTTATAATAAAATGTACTGAAGAGAAAATTAGGGTTCTGGTTCAAGATAGTAACTTGTTTATTTTCTCTCCTTCCTATGAAGTCATTAAGATGGGAGCACAGCTAAAGCTGCACCAGAACTGATAGGGGCCAGCAGGCTGAGGGAGAGGCTTCACATGTTACTGGCTGACCATAAGCATGCGGGGCAATGGGTATGTAGGACTGGGGTCCCTCAGTGTGCTGGCTGGCACCTTCACCCTAAAGCACAGCCTCCCATCGACAAGACCTATCTATAATCACAGAGGGCCTGTCCCCCATCCTCAACTAGGAAAAGGCAACCAAGACATACCAGACCCTACAGGATAGCTTACAACCTAAAAGAGACCCAGTGAGCAAACAAAACACCTGGGCAGAGAAGACACAGAACTCAGTGAAGAAACAGAAAGGAACTTTAAGAATGACTTCAAAAGAATTCGAGAACAAGAAAGAGCTTCTGGAAAATAAAACCTGACTGCAAAAAATAAAGTTCAATAGAAGGTTTAAGAAGATAAAGTTAAGCAAGTCTCCATAAAGCAGAAGAAAGAGAAAATACGAAAAAAAAGACAACTGGCATATTAAAGGCTCAGCCAGGGCCTCCAAATTGGTTAACAGGCATTCCAGAAACTGAGAATCTTAATCCTGAAAATCTTAAGTCTGTTTATATTTTAACAGTTGATTTTCCAAACACATGGAAAAAAGCAGTTCATCAGTAATTTGGAATAATCCTTAAAACATGATATAACTTAAAATTTTAAATATTTAAGACAGTATTAAAATTGTATTTGAAGATACCTTTGATACCTTAAGGAAAGGTATCAAAGAAAAATCAAACCCAAACTAAAAATTTTCCATGATAATCTAAACACAATTTGTATACAAATAATAAAGTGGCATAATATAAGCCAAGTTAGAAACCGTCTTCTTTTCTCCTTCTCCTGTGTAACTGTTACTAATACAATCCCAATTCCCCTTCATGACAGAACATAAATATTACCCTTGCTGAGTTCTTTGACTTCCAAAGAGGGAAAAAGAAGGTAGCGAATGTTGACAGAGTATTCAGCCAGATGGGATCCGTGATGAGGCACGCTATAAAAAATTATTCCTCTGGTATTGTTTATAAGAGTACTCATTTCTGGCTTCTTAGAGGCTTCCAGCAGCATCTTTTTGACAAGAAGACCTAGCCATACAAAGAAAAACAATGCATAAGCTTTTTCTTCCTTCCATTATTCTAAAACAAAAGGAGGTGGGGAACAACACAAAAAGAGATGTTTTCTTTAAAGTTTAATTCTCTAGAGTCCAACACACGGGGCCTTAAAATACTAGCACTTGGTAATACTGCTGACCTAGAATCCAGCGGACCCTTGAAGAGCACGGTTTCAAAGGTATGGGTGCACTTATACATGTGGATTTCATACAGTACTATTAGTGTATCTTACGATTTTCTTTACATTTTCTTTATTGTAAGAATACACATACAAAACGTGTTAATTGATGTCAGTAAAGCTTCTGGTCTACAGTGGGCTATTAGTAGCTAAGTTCTGGGGGAGTCAAAAGTTACAGGCAGACTGCTGACTGCACAGGGTGGTCAGTGTCCCTAATCCCCGTGCTGTTTCAGGGTCAACTGTATATAATACAAGCCTACAAACAGGGAAGATTCTAGAAGCTCACCCTAGACAGGTCTTTTACTGCAGAATACACTATGCCCTAGAAGGAGTACTGGGCACTGCTACGTTGGGTGCCCGTCCACGAAGTGAATACGCAGCACCGTGTGCCCCGTCCTGTCGCCAGGGGGCCACTAAGGACCACACCATCAGGACAGTACTGCTGTTCAAAAAAGAGCCCCACAGAGCTTATCCACCATGGAAAACAAAGTTTCTATAGGAACATGCACCTAGGAAGGCCCCATCTCTTCCACTCCGCCACCCTGGGCTTGAAGCTGACAATACAACACCAAGGTCACTTATATGGTTGGTAACCGCGGAGCTCTAGGGACACAAGGGGCTACATCTACCTCTCAGCAAAGAGCCCCGACTCAGTTTGCAATCCCGAGCATTTCATCAGATAAACTAGGCCGGAGGCAGCAGCAAGGCCCTCTCCAAGGCGGATGGTGACATCTCTTGTGAGAAATGGGCTGGGGAGTGGGCCGAGGGGAGCAGATGACACTTAGCAAGCACACACCAGGCCCCAAAGAGCAGAAATCTGCCATCACACCTCCCCCCCAGCAGGCCTGGGGCTGCGGGCTCTGCGATGCTTGGGGATGCAGGGAAGAAAAGAGAGCACAGGGACCAGCCAGGAATGCCTGAGGGATATTCACAAGTCAGGCTTATCCGAGCCACGGACTGCTGCTGATGTCCACTGATTATCGCTATATGAAAGCATTACATTGCCAACCACATGTTCCTTTGATACGGTTTGTTACTAGTGGTCTCCCCCTCGTAGAAAAACAACTAGGATGGAAGGAAAGTATAGTCATTTAAAAACTCTTAGCTATAGCCAAAAACATTTAGAGGGAAAAGGGGCCAGTAGTAGGTGAAACAGGGAGCTGTGGTAACAGGTTAGCCCCACTGGCTGACAATGACCTCACAGTGCTGGCTTCACAGAACTGAAACATACGTACCTCCCATGCTATGTGAAACCCAAATGACCGGCCTATCCCCAACACCAGCCGCTCTCAGCTTCCTTAGAAGTTCGTTGCTCCTGAACGCAATGGACTTTCTGAACAAATTGAAAACAGCAGGCATTATATGAGGCTATGGATTCTGCACCCTCCCCCCCAAATTTTACTATCCAAGTTTTTAAGGCAAGAAGTTTCATTGGGCCAATACTACATACTATATTTTGGGGTCAGGAATACCCCTACTCTGTTTGATCTCTACAATTGCTCATTCCCTGCTTCTAACTTAGTCACGGTGGCATGACTGGGAATATCTAGACCCAGAACAAGCCATTCACTTACTACACAAGCAGGGTTTGAGCATCTGTTACGCATCTGGCAATTTTTACAAGCTGGATCTCACACCGACTGCCCCCACCACTTAGGATGTGTGTCTTTGTCATGATGTGGCCTGAAAATAATGCCGCATTGTCTGCTGTGAGCTCACCTACATGGTAAGCTGCCATTCTACTTAATTTTACTTGTATTTATGCTGCAAACATTAAGCTTTCATCATTTTGGTTTATTCAGAAATACCAGAAAGCTATTAGAATCAGAAAATTCAAAGTAATTTTCAAGCTAAAAGGGAAAGTCAAAACGATCTACTCTGGTAGTTTCAAACTGTATCTATAAAATCCTTTCCCTGCAATAAAGGTTTGTCAGAGCTCCTCTTGGTGCAATAGGGAAGGACCCCTGAGCTTCTGCCCCCTGGCACCTATGCAGGGTCTGTTCAGAGACAACGCTCAGCTTAGTACCAGTGATTCCGACCAACGCTCTCAACTTGCAGACCAAGCTTCCCAGACAAGTTAGATGACCTGAGACCACACAGTGGGTCATAGGCAGAATCGGCTACCATCCAGGTCCCAGAGCCCAGAGGTCCAGTGCTCCTCTTCCTGTATACACAATCAGCATGTATGACATGCAAGTGACAGAGGCACCCTACATTGCTTCACAGCTTTTCCTTTGCTTCCTGTAGCCAATACACTTGCAAACACAAAAGCAAAAAGCCTTACGTTTACTTCTGGGAGTAAAGGAGATTCTGCTATAGAATCCATGGTCCTTACTACTAAAATAGTTATAAATGAACCACTGTAGGAACCCAACACTGACACTCTATCTAAGCCTTACACTAGTTCCTTGTTAATATATTACTCCTAGAAGGAAGAGAAAAAAGGTTTTTCATAAAAAAAATTCTGTCTGTGGCATCAAAAGACAAAGCTCCCCTCAATCCCTGAGGGTCGTGGACCCCGGCCCTTCCTCCCAGTCCACAGTACTCCCTGTTACCTCTCCACAGGACACCTCGTTCTCCAGTCGCTAAGGCTGGTGTCATACTCCACAGATATGATTCGGAGAGCAGGACAGTCTCTTGCCAACCATGTCTACACAAAATATAAGGTACAAAAGAACACACATGAATTTCCACTGCTCCCGTTGTTTGCTAGTGATTGACACCTGTAACTAAAGGCCACTGACATGGACAACTATAACACATCACATCAGAAGAAAGTTAAAAGATGACTAGAAAACCGGTTCCGGCATTTTATCTTTTTATGTCTCTGGTCACAAGGAGGCATTAATATCTTTAGCATAAAGCCAACGTGAATTTCAAGAGAATATTCTCAGTTTTAATGTGTTGTATAGCCAAAAGCAAGGAGTTTTTGGAGTCCAAATCAAATTGGCTTTTAGAAAGCATTTAATAGAAAATTATGACCTCAGGACAGATGGTACCATCTGACGGCTGAAGATTCGAGCGGAGAACACAGAGATGCTAACTACAGCCACAGTTTCGTCTGTGGACCCAGGACCGATAGCCCTCTCTGTATGTCAGTGTTGCCAGAGACAAAGTGCAAACCATGTTTTCTGCAGGATAGCCTCCGTGAAGGTGAAGAAGCTGCGGTGGGACAAAGCCCTGGAAACTACAGGCCTAGCCGTCTTCGCTGAGCTTTGGGTACATTGCGTGCAATGCGTTCATCCCAGAGTTAAGGCTCTTAGAAGAAATATCAGCAAGGAAATCCAAAGTAGAATTATCTTATAATAGAAATACTTTGAATATCTCTTCAAAGTATTTCTATTTTTATAATTATTAAAATCACAGAACTAGCAATGTATTATTTGTTACATTTTTAATAGGAGTGAACGAATATTGGTCCTTGCCGGTTTTTTATTCAATGAACTATTCTTTGAGAGTTCTAGCCCACACCCTAACCAGAAATGACACAACAGAAGGCAGGGTGACAAGCCCAGCTGTTCATGAACATACTACAAGTGTCTCTAAGGGACAGAAAACTGCATGGTAGAAAAATCCCAGGAAAAAAGAGAAAAATAAGCAAATCAGAATGCGGGCTTCAATAGCCAGAGATGCCACAGTGCATCATGAAGAGGGTGGCCTACCAGAGGCAGCACTTCCTTACCTTGGGCCAACACGTGGTATACCTGGCTTCATCCTCTAAAATCTTTTCAGTTAAAACTTGCTCGCTGTCCTGCTGGCGCCACGTTTTGAATGCTGCTCCCATAAGGCCATGAATAAAAAGGACATCTGCTTTAATGGGCTGACTGATGGGGGAGAGAGTTTTAAAAAGAAGCAGAATAAATGCATTACTGCTTTGGTAAGAGTCTACCTACTATTCTGTGGATGGTGCTTAGCAAGTTTACATACCGGAAATAAAACTATGAAGGCAAGCTGTGTAAGCACAGGTGTGGCAAAGACATACATGGAGTGTGCTCACTGCTCTCTCTATAAAAGTGAAGACAGATCTAGCCCTAGCCAGCTAGACCAACCAAAATCAACTGTAATGAGTTTAATAACCAATGAAGTGACATATGTCATAGACTGCCCTCCAAAGAATTTCATGAGAATATTCCACAAATCAATAAAGTATTTAAGAAAGTAAATAAGAATATGCTAGTGTAGTTTCAAATTGAGCATGCATGAGAGATTTTTAAAAACTTATCAAGGAAATAAATGTTTATCAGAAATGAGATTTTAGGGGTGCCCGGGTGGCTCCGTCGGTTAAGGGTCTGACTCTTGATTTCAGCTCCCATCATGATCTCAGGGTTGATGGATTAAGCACCATGTAGGGCTCCATGCTCAGCAGGGAGTCTGCTTGAGATTCTCTGCCCCACCCACCGCCCTGCTCACTCACACTCTCTCTCAAATAAATTTAAAAAAAATAAAGAAATGAGGTTTTAAAGTAATTCATAGTCTTTAGATATGATTTTTTTTTTTAAATATGAGAGCAGGGGCAGAGGGAGAGGGAGAATCTTAAACAGGCTCCATGCCCAGCACAGAACCCAACATAGGGCTCAATCTCATGACCCTGAGATCATGACCTGAGCTGAAGTCAAGAGTTGGACGCTTAATCAGTTGAGCCACCCAGATGTTCTCAGATGTAACATTTTTAGAAACTGTAGACAGCATATGATTTGTAAGCTATTTATAGTACACACACAATTATGCAACACATATGAAATACATTTCCATATTATTTTGTTTATAAATTGGAATTAACCACAAAATCCATTTTTCAATTAAATGATTTTGCTATTTTCTGAGGTATTATTAAAGTACTGAGAAAAATCCAAGAAATATATAATTTTTTCATTGTGGTCCTTCTTATATTTATTATCTCAGCAATGATACAACTGGAAATGGTGACCAGAAATAATCTTAAGAAGGAGCATGAGTCAAATTTATTACAACTTACTCCTTCCAGTGAACAGTTTTATACCTTGCATAAACTTTGTCCAGTCCTTCTGAGTTCTAGAACCAGGCTAATATTATATAGCTACCTGCATAGGATGTCCTATCTCCTCCCATCCAGACCAACCTCTACAATCCAAATCAGCTATTAACTCAGATCTGCAGGAAACAAGTAGCGAAACAAAGAACTATGCATTACAAAGTTTAAGGGGGGGCCACATTACAAGAGGTGAATGTGATCTTACTGAAGGTCAGCCCTTGGTGTAAAATCACACTGATTAGTTTAGCTAGTTCCATACTTCCATGATAGCCCGCAATTCTTCTGAGGTTATTACAGACAAATTGTGTCAGTAAATAAGGTTCTCGGGATTATTTGTAAGGTATTTAACATCTGAATTATGCAGAAATAAAGTGAAAAGATAAGCCCCTGAGGCTTTACATCCCCACAAGAGACAAAGCGACTTTCTTACCTCGTGCGATACTGAGGGTGTAGCACGTACACACCATCCTGGTACTTTTCTTGGATAGTCTCTCGGTCTAGATTAGCCAGGGTTCTGGCGGCATGTGAGGCCTCCATAATGCGGTGAGACTTCATTGCCTCTGCCAGTATGGAAACCCAACCTGGTGAAGAGAACAAACCCCCTCAATACCCACACTACTCCATCTGACACTTTCAGCGGTTTCTGACTGAAAATGGTGGGAGAAAGGCAGACTCCAGCGTCTGTCTCACAAAAAGAAAGAATACTCCAACTCCACTCTGCACTAAGGTTCTCCACATCCCACGGCACATGAAGCCCCAAGCCAGGTACCCTATATGGGGGTCTCAAGGAAGGTAGAAGGGGTTCAAGAGCCATTTCCTTTATTTAGAAAATCTAACAAAAGTTGCAATTACTAGAGATGTCATCAATAAGAATATGATATTCTGCTTTTAGCGAGAATTACTAAACTCAGTAAGTTTGAATACTAGTTATTTCATCCTGATTGTCAGACATACTAGCAGCCTTTAATACACACAAGAAATGATTCCTTAATAATGAGCTTGCTTAGAAATAACAAGTATTGGCGAGGATGTGGGAAAAAAGGAACTGCTGGTGGGAATGTAAATTGGTGCAGCCACTGTTGAAAACAGTATGGAGGTTCCTCAAAAAATTAAAAACAGAATTACCATATGATCTAGTAATTCCTCTACTAGGAGAAAATGAAAGAAAGAAAAGAAAACACTAATACAAAAAGATATATGCACCTCTATGTTTACTGCAGCATTATTTATAATATGGAAGAGCAAGACAGGGAAACAACCTAATGTCCATCCACAAATGAATGGATAAGGATGTGGTACATATATGTAGTGGAATATTGCCCAACCTTAAAAAAGAATGGAATCTTGCCATTTGTAACAACCTGGATGGATCTAGAGAATATTAAAGTCTTAAAAAAAAAAAAAAAAAAAAGGCGCCTGGGTGGCTTAGTTGGTTAAGCGTCTGCCTTTAGCTCAGGTCATGATCTCAGGGTCCTAGGATCAAGCCTGCTGCTGGCTCCCTCCTCAGTGGGGAGCCTGCTTCTCCCTCTGTCTGCTGCTCCCCCTGCTTGTGATCCCTGTCAAATAAATAAATAAAATATTAAAAAAAAATAAAGATGGTTTTAACTTTTTTTGCTGTACCTATGTTCTCTGAAGTATTTACCATGATAATCTATTCCCATTTTATTTATATAACTTAAAATAACACAACATGGGCCTTGAGGGCAGAGATGCGGGCTCAAAATCTCTGTTCCCTACTTACTTACTGTGGAACCTCAGTTAAGTTACTTGGCTCCCTGGGCTGGAAGAAGGTTCTAATAAGTTAATCCATATAAAAACTGCCCTTACCAAATCCAGCAGGCACTCAGTACAAAGCAGCTAGCCCATGTCCTCCTCCCTTGCTCTGTGGCCAAAGTGTTGAACATCAGTGTGATGACAATCCAAAAGAAGTCTCAGGCCCAATAATTCTTTAATATTCAAATTTGTAATATCAAAAAATGCCCCTTCCAAATGTGTTAAAGAAAGCTTTATAATAACAATAGAAGAATGTTTTAAAATTCTACCTAGAGAGATATACAGGTATATTACTGGTATACATACAAAAATATGCTTTATTTCTATTTATTTATTTTTAAAGATTTATTTTTTGACAGAGAGAGACACAGCGAGAGGTGTAACACAAGCAGTGGGAGTGGGAGAGGGAGAAGCAGGCTTCCCGTGGAGCAGGGAGCCCGATGCGGGGCTCGGTCCCAGGACCCTGGGACCACGACCTGAGCCGAAGGCAGACGCTTAACGACTGAGCCACCCAGGGGCCCCTATGCTTTATTTTTAATGGAGTCCCAAGAAAGGAAACACAAGAGAAATCATGGCACAAGCCACTTCTATGGCTTTTTTTAATTGACAAAGTATTTTCACAATGCCTGAGATGCCTCACCTTTTACAAAACATCAAATGCCCCTTGGAGAACGCGTCTTTAAGATTCAGTGTTTTTAAATTATGTAACACCTGAATACATGATAATTATAAGAACAATTTAAAAATAGCTTTTAATAATCAAAGCCCCACTTTAGCACTCCCATCATTTCCCAATTCCATTTATATCCTCAAAAGTAACTAGAGTTAAAAGTTTGGTGGTGACCCTTCCAAACCTTTTTAAAAATTCAATCCTACACCTATAACTTCTACGTATACACTATAGCTCTATTTGGTTTTTTTTGTTTGTTTGTTTTTTGCCTGAATGGAATCGTACTATTCCTACTGTTCTGTGACTGAATCCAGTACTTCAGTATTATGTCTTGGAATGCTCTCCACATACATCAACTTTTCTTTTTAACTATAGCATTTAACATAATTTGAGTATACCATTGTTTACTTAACATTATTCCTACTGGCAGACATTTAGGTTGTTTCTATTTTTACCATACTGCAAATACCAGTCCAATAAACATTTTTATACATAAATCTTTAGGAACACCCATGAGTATTTAGGTAGGAGAGAGTCCTAGTAGTATTATTACTAGGTCAAATGGTATCTACATTCTTTTAATAACTACTACTAAGTGCCTATCAAAAAACTTAATCAATTTACATCCTCACCAACAATATATGAGAGGAGCAGTTTTAACACACCTTCAACCAGCAGTGGCTACTACCAGAATCTTTTTAACTTTTGTAAATCCAAATGGTAAAAAGTTACAGATCTGGTACTATTGAGATTTATATATATATATATATATATACACACATACATACATACACACAGACCTATATGTATAGGTAAAGATACAGGATGCCTAAAGGAAAAAATACAAGGTAAGGCAGCAGAATTCAAACTGAAATATTCAGAAATAATGGGAGCTGAGCAAAAAGAAGCACAGATAACTTTGAAAAGTTTAGATATAAAATGGAAAAGCAGAAGAGAGGGTGAAAAACCATGGGGGTGTCGTGTCGCACCGCGAATTTAGGTGGTTCTTCATACTGTCCCCTAATCTGTGTAGATCAAAGAGTCCCGTTGAGAAGGAGCCTCTGACTATGCAGATGAGAAAATACTGGCAGTCCCTGAGAAAGTGAAAGGAGCCAGGAGCCAGGTGTAGTTGGAGGTCTCGTAAGAGATGTCCCTTTTCCTATCATCAAGAGCAGAAAAGGGGAAAACGGGTTTGGTTTTGGTAGCGGGGAACTGAGGGAAATTCCTTTCAGGGTCTCAGCTGTCTCACTGAAGTAGGAGACGTCATCTGCTGAGAGGGACGGAGTCTGTGGAAGGTTTGAGGATGTGAAGGAGATTCAAATCGTCACTGCTAGGAATGTTAAGGCATGCTGCCTGGAGAAACAGGACTGCTGAACGACACCGAAGGTGACGACCAATCCGCTGTGATTCTATGCTCAGCCACAGAAGCAGCAGACAGTAGGTTTTCTGTCACGTTGGGGTCCTGACCAAGGGTGTGCTCAGAGGATGGAAGAGAAGGGAGTTCCGGGGCACTGAAGAGAACGTCAATGAAACGATGGGCCACGGAATCGACATCCAGTGCGTCAGGAGGGGTGAGGAGAAAGACGACGACCGGACTGGGAGAAAATAAAGGGGTCGGCAGATAAATTCTTGGAGAGAATAAAACCAGTCACTGCGGGAGCAGATGCAAAAACAACCTTGAATGAGAGGCGGATGTGCTCAAAGAGGTGAATTACTGATTCTGAAGGTGAAGTGGTTTCAGGCCATGACTAAATCCAGGTGTGGAATGGGAGTGGAGTACCAGACAATCAGGAGCAGAGAAGGAAGTCAATGGAGATGAAAAGGTCGAGGAACTGAGAGACCAAGGTGTTCAGTGGGCTGGTCCAGTAGATACTGAAATCACTGAATGAAAGACTTGGGATAAGAGCCAGGGTTCAGTTCGGGGAAGAGTGTTTTGTGGGCTTTTTAAATAAAATACTGATTTGATCAAGGCTCTATCCCATTAAAGAAACTGAAGATAAGTCAACAGAAATTATCCAAAGTAAAACACAGAGAAAAAAATATTTGAAGAGAAATGAAGAGAGTCTCAACGACCTGTGGAACAGAATCAAGAGATCTAATAGCCATGACTGAGGTCCCCAAAGGAGAAAAGAGCAAAAAGAAGACAAGAAAAAGTATTTTAAGATACACTGACTGGAAATTTTCCAAATTTGATCAAAAACATCAACCCATTGATCCAGTCAGCTCAGCAGACTGTGAGCAGCATAAATATAAAAAAGGAACCACGCACTTCATAGTCAAACTGCCAAAAACCAAACATAAAAACCTTAAAAGAAGCCAGAGAGGAAACAACACGGTACATACAGGAGAACGAAAGTGGGAATAAGACACTTCTCATCAGACAGCGGTGGTTAGGAGAGAATGGAATGACAGTTTTAAAGTGCTGATAGAAAAAGTAACACACTGTCAACACAGACTTCTTTATCCATGGAAAATCTCCTTCCTGGGATAATCAAATAAAGGCAAAGGAAAGACTTTCAGAAAATGAAAGGTGAGAGAATTTATCCAGCACGCCCAGCTCTTTAGCCTGAAGGGAAATGATATCAGATATAAATGTAGATAAACAGAACAGAAGGAAGAACACTGGATATTATAAATGTGCAAATAAAGACTTTTTTTCTTATCGTCTTTAAATATCACTTGACTGAATAACAACAATGTATCACAAAGTCTATAACATATGTGGGAATAAAATACATTATGACAATACCAAGGCCAGGGGTGGAAAGTGAATTACGCTGTTGTAAGAATGTCACACTATATATGAAGTGGCATAATAATAATTCAAGATAGACTGTGATAAGTTAAGGATACCACCAATAAAAAAATACACAGATAATACTATATAAAAAGCCAAAAGAGGAGAAAGAACAGAATGTAAAAGATACTAAAGTAACCCAAAAAAGTCAGTAAGGGAGAAAAAAAGAAAACAATATTCATAATTACGTTAGCGGTAAAGAGAGAAAACACTCCAATTAAAAGGATCAAACTGGATTTAAAAAAAAAGATGCAACTATATGCTGTCTATAAAAGATGTACTTATTTTTAGGGTCACAGAAAAATGAAAGCAAAAGAAGGGGAAAAGATAAAAGATTGGTAATACAAACAGCAAGCATAAGAAAAAGCCAGTGTGATCATTAGGGAAGTGAAAATCAAAACGACAATGAGCTATCGCCTCACACCAGTCAGAATGGCTAGAATTAAAGACAAGAAATAACAAGTGTTAGGATGTGAAGAAAAGGGAGCCCTTGCACACTGTTGGTGGGAATGTAAATTGGTGCAGCCATTGTTGAAAACAGTATGGAGGTTCCTCAAAAAAGTAAAAATAGAAATACCATACAATCCTGGAATTCCACTACTAGGTATTTATCCAAAGAAAGTGAAAAAACTAAATCAAAAAGATATAATAAGCACCCCTATGCTTATTGCAACATTATCTCTAAGAGCCAAGATATGGAAACAACCTGTGTACGTCAGTGGGTAAATGGATAAGATGTGTATGTGTGTAATAGACTATCACTCAGCCATAAAAAAGAATGAGATCTTTCCATTTGTGATAACATGGATAGACCTAGACGGTATTATGTTAAGTAAAAGAAGTCAGAAAGAAAAACACAAATACCATATGTTTCACTTATACATGGAATCTAAAAAACAAAACCAAAAACTCCCATAGAAACAGAGTCATACAGAGAACAAACTAGTGGTTGCCAGACCAGGCGTGGGGGGGGGTGCTAAGTGAAACAGGTGAAGGGGATTAAGAGGTACAAACATCTAGGTATAAAATAAGTCACAGGGATGAAAAGTACAGCATTGGGAATATGGTCAATAATATAAAATATGTTGTGTGGTGACAGATGATAACTACCCTTATGGTGAGCATCATATAGTGTACAGAATTGTCAAATCACTATGTTGTACACCTGAAACTAACATAACACTGTATGTCAATTATACTTCAATAATAAAAATGTTTTTAAAAGAAAAAGAAAGCTAGTGTGGCTATTTTAATACCAGATCAAGTAGACCTAAAGAAAAGGAGTGTCCCCAGTGGGAGAGACATCCTTTATTAATAAAAAATGAATAATCTACCAGGAAGAGAAACCTGAAAGAACTAAAGGAAAAAACAAATTCACAATCATAGTTGGAAAAATTTCACACATCTCTCAGTAATTCATAGAACTCGACAAAACACAATGAAGACCTAGAGAAGATTTGAGCAATACTGTGAGCCAATGTGGTTTGTTATATATTGAACACTTCACCTAACAACTACAGAGCACTCATTCTTTTTAGGTGCACACAGAACATTCACCACAACAGACCATACAACAGGCCATCAAGTACGTCTCAAAAAATTCCCAAAGACTAAAATCTTATAGGGTATGTTCTCTGAACACATGACATATTAAATTAGAAATCAGAGACATACGGTACCTAGAAAACAATATTTATAAACTACGCAGCACACTTTTAGGTAACCCATGAGACAAAGAAAAAATTCACAAAATATGTCAAACTGAATAATGATAAAAATACAATATATCCAAAACGTGAGGGATGCATCTAAAGCAGGTTACAGGAAATTTACCACTTTAAATACAAAACTGTAGTGATTTGAAAACATGTCTTCAAATTCCTCGACACTACTCTCCATTACAAGGTGATGAGTCTACACGCCTTCCAAATCTCTTTCCCTTGAATGTGAGCCAGGCTTAGTGACTAGTTTCTAATCAATAGATCATGGCAGAAATGACTTCCAATGTTTGATTATAAAAGGAAAAAAGCTTATACCTGGCCCTCTCTGGGGACGTTTGCTCTTTACACCTAGCCATCATGCTTAAAGGAAGCTCAAGCTGCATGCAGAGGCGCGTGTAGAAAGGAGCCAATGTCCCCAGTCCCAGCTGAGAGCCAGTACCAGTTTGCAAGCCAGGTAAGTGAGCAATCTTCAAAGTGTATCCTTCACCCCACAGCTGAGCTGCTCCAGTTAATGCTGCTTGGAGTGATGTAAGCCTTCACTATCAAATCTTGCCCAAGTTTCAGACTGATGAGGAAAATATATGACCACTATTTTAACCAATGAATTTTGTGTTTGATACACAGGTAACTGAAACAAGAGGTTAAAATCAGTGATTAAGTTTCTACCTTAAGAATCTAAAAAGTAGGAACAAATAAAACCCATAGTAAGTAGACCTTTATAGAAAAAGTTGGCTGATCCCTGAATGAGACTTCATTAAATTAAAAACTTCTGATCAAAACTCTCTTAAATGTAAACAAACATAAAAGCAGGGACACAAGAAAAAATGTGAATTCATAGTTTCTAATAATAAATAGCTCTAATAAAATGAGCACATATGTATGCATATTTGTGTGTGTGTATCTGTATATATTACCTTGCGTTTTCCACTGAAAGAGCCAAGAAGCAAAGACACTCCAGGACCAGTAAGGACACCAAGCACCCAGATCCTGGTCTCTGCCAATCAATCTGCACTAAAATCTACCTGCATTTCTCCTCAGAGAGATGAGCCGGGAACATCTTGTTATTCCAGACAGTAAGAAATGCCTCCCAAAATGAGGTAGGCACATTGCAAGGACACACGGAGCCAGTCTATGGGGCTCCCACTAACCAAAACTGAGACAATCTGGCACCAAATGTGAAGTGCAGTAATAAGTTATAAACCATTAAAAAACCAGGAATCTACATACCCACACTGATGGGGGAGGGAAGGGGGAGGGACAAGAAGGAAAAACGGAGGGAGACAGATGGAAGGAGAGAGAAGGGCGGGCTCTTGCTTACAAGAAAATGCCAAATGCTGAAAAGCACATGGGGAAGGCGTGCTGCAGTTAGAAAACCATTATTTTGCAACCATCATGCTAAAGACTAGACGAGGCAAGAATGTTCAGTAGATGAGCAGGATATCTGCATGGTCTTAAGTATCTCCCCACCATCAGTTTATTAGTTGCAAGGGGGGAAAATCACGAATTATACTCCGAGTACACCTCTTGGTTAACCAAATCATATCAAAGATGATGTAAACAATTAGATGGTTATCATGGCAAAAACTACTCTCCTGTGAGAAGAGAAATAATAAAGATCAGAGCAGAAATCAATGAACTAGAAACCAAAAGAACAGTAGAACAGATCAACGAAACTAGGAGCTGGTTCTTTGAAAGAATTAACAAGACTGATAAACCCCTGGCCAGACTGATCAAAAAGAAAAGAGAAATGACCCAAATCAACAAAATCATGAATGAAAGAGGAGAGATCACAACCAACACCAAAGAAATACAAACAATTATAAGAACATATTATGAGCAACTCTGCCAGCAAATTAGATAACCTGGAAGAAATGGGTGCATTCCTAGAGATGTATCAACTACCAGAATTGAACCAGGAAGAAATAGAAAACCTGAACAGACCTATAGCCACTAAGGAAATTGAAGCAGTCATCAAAAATCTCCCAACAAACAAAAGCCCAGGGCCAGATGGCTTCCCAGGGGAATTCTATCAGACATTAAAAGAAGAATTAATACCTAGTCTCCTGAAACTGTTCCCAAAAATAGAAATGGAAGGAAAACTTCCAAGCTCATTCTATGAGGCCAGCATTACCTTGATCCCAAAACCAGACAAAGACCCCATCAAAAAGGAGAACTACAGACCAATATCCTTGAACATGGATGCAAAAATTCTCACCAAAATACTAGCCAATAGGATCCAACAGTACATTAAAAGGATTATTCACCACGACCAAGTGGGATTTATCCCTGGGCTGCAAGGATGGTTCAACATCCGCAAATCAATCAACGTGATACAATACATTAACAAAAGAAAGAACAAGAATCATATGATCCTCTCAATAGATGCAGAAAAAGTATTTGACAAAGTACAGCATCCTTTCTTGATCAAAACTCTTCAGAGTATAGGCACAGAGGGTACATACCTCAATATCATAAAAGCCATGTATGGAAAACCCACAGCGAATATCATTCTCAATGGGGAAAAGCTGAGAGCTTTTCCCCTAAGGTCAGGAACGCGGCAGGGATGTCCACTATCACCACTGCTATTCAACATAGTATTAGAAGTCCTAGCCACAGCAATCAGACAACAAAAAGAAATCAAAGGCATCCAAATCAGCAAAGAGGAAGTCAAACTCTCACTCTTTGCAGATGATATGATACTGTCTGTGGAAAACCCAAAAGACTCCACCCCAAAACTGCTAGAACTCATACAGGAATTCAGTAAAGTAGCAGGATATAAAGTCAATGCACAGAAATCAGTGGCATTCCTATACACCAACAACAAGACAGAAGTGAGACAAATCAAGGAGTCGATGCCATTTACAATTGCACCCAAAACCATAAGATACCTAGGAATAAATTTAACCAAAGAGGCAAAGCATCTGTACTCAGAAAACTAGAAAATACTCAGGAAAGAAATTGAAGAAGACACAAAGAAATGGAAAAACGTTCCATGCTCATGGATTGGGAGAACCAACATTGTGAAGATGTCAGTGCTACCTAGAGCAATCTACACATTCAATGCAATCCCAATCAAAATACCATCCACTTTTCTCAAAGAAATGGAACAAATAATCCTAAAATTTGTATGGAACCAGAAAAGACCCCGAATAGCCAGAGGAATGTTGAAAAAGAAAAGCAAAGCTGGCGGCATCACAATTCCGGACTTCCAGCTCTATTACAAAGCCGTCATCATCAAGACAGTATGGTACTGGCACAAAAACAGACACATAGATCAATGGAACAGAATCGAGAGCCCAGAAATGGACCCTCAACTCTATGGTCAACTTATCTTTGACAAAGCAGGAAAGAATGTCCAATGGCAAAAAGACAGTCTCTGCAACAAATGGTGTTGGGAAAATTGGACAGCCACATGCAGAAGAATGTAACCGGACCATTTCCTTACACCACACACAAAAATAGACTCCAAATGGTTGAAAGACCTAAACGTGAGACAGGAGTCCATCAAAATCCTAAAGGAGAACACAGGTAGCAACCTCTTCGACCTCAGCCGCAGCAACTTCTTCCTAGAAACATCGCCAAAGGCAAGGGAAGCAAGGGCAAAAAATGAACTATTGGGATTTCATCAAGATAAAAAGCTTTTGCACAGCAAAAGAAACAGTCCACAAAACCCAAAGACAACCGACAGAATGGGAGAAAATATTTGCAAATGACATATCAGATAAAGGGCTAGTATCCAAAATCTATAAAGAACTTATCAGACTCAACACCCAAAGAACAAATAATCCAATCAAGAAATGGGCAGAAGACATGAGCAGACATTTTTCCAAAGAAGACATCCAAATGGCCAACAGACACATGAAAAAGTGCTCAACATCGCTCGGCATCAGGGAAATCCAAATCAAAACCTCAATGAGATACCACCTCACACCAGTCAGAATGGCTAAAATTAACAAGTCAGGAAACGACTGATGTTGGTGGGGATGTGGAGAAAGGGGAACCCTCCTACACTGTCGGTGGGAATGCAAGCTGGTGCAACCCCTCTGGAAAACAGTATGGAGGTTCCTCAAACAGTTGAAAATACAGCTACCATACGATCCAGCAATTGCACTACTGGGTATTTACCCCAAAGATACAAATGTAGGATCCGAAGGGGTACGTGCACCCCGATGTTTATAGCAGCAATGTCCACAATAGCCAAACTGTGGAAAGAGCCAAGATGTCCACTGACAGATGAATGGATAAAGAAGATGTGGTATATAGACACAATGAAATATTATGCAGCCATCAAAAGGAATGAGATCTTGCCATTTGCAATGACGTGGATCGAACTGGAGGGTGTTATGCTGAGTGAAATAAGTCAATCAGAGAAAGACATGTATCATATGACCTCACTGATATGAGAAATTCTTAATCTCAGGAAACAAACTGAGTGTTGCTGGAGTGGTGGGGGATGGGAGGGATGGGGTGGCTGGGTGATAGACATTGGGTAGGGTATGTGCTATGGTGAGTGCTGTGAATTGTGCAAGACTGTTGAATCACAGATCTGTACCTCTGAAACAAATAATGCAACATATGTTAAGAAAAAAGAAAAAGAAGAAGATAGCAGGAGGGGAAGAATGAAGGGGAGTAAGTCAGAGGGGGAGATGAACCACGAGAGACGATGGACTCTGAAAAACAAACTGAGGGTTCTAGAGGGGAGGAGGGTAGGGGGATGGGTTAGCCTGGTGATGGGTATTAAAGAGGGCACATTCTGCGTGGAGCACTGGGTGTTATGCATAAACAATGAATCATGGAACACTACGTCAAAAACTAATGATGTAACATGATGATTAACATAATAAAAAAATTTAAAAAAAAAACTACTCTCCTGTGACTATCCACACTCTGATTATCTTAGATGTGGATTATCTACATGTCTCAAGCAATTCCGTGCCCCTACTAAAATAAAATGACATGCTCTAAGGACCCATAAGTCACCCTAAAGCAAAGTCTTAAGTCTATTAAAAAATTAATGTATCATGACGGGTGGAGGTGGGAGAAGAACAAAGGACCAAATCCAAAATACTCAGCATATAAAAGTGTTACCTGAGCGAACTATAGTAGAATGAAGATGTTCATTCAAAGCCATATTTCCAATGATACGCATTATATTTCTCTGTATTTTAGGACAATCCTTGTGAAGTTGGTATAGCCTCTGAAGTAGTTGCAAGCCTCCGTTTGCTTCAATTTTATCACAATGTGTAGATATCTAGCACAACAAATTAATAAAAGCTCACTTTATGTTGCACAAATTCACTAACCAGGTGACAAAGTATGTGATGGCACAGCCAGGGGGCTCCTACTCAAGGACAGAGACCTACCTAAAACTCTCATGTCAGCTTACTTAAATAAATAAGCAAACCCCTATGTTAGAGGTGATTCAAAATCACTGAAAAAATGAAGGCGTACCTCACCAGGACTTCTGGAATTTTAATTCTTATTCTGTTGAGCTCTTGGTAGGATGTGTAACCTGATGATGTCATTATTATAGAATTGTTTCAATTTATAGTGATACTTTGGCTGGCTTGAAACTACCTTAAAAAGCTTTGCTCTGCTTGAGAATGCTGCCACCTGGTAACAGGGAAAAAAAACTCCATACAAGTGGCAGATTTTGCTTCTGCATACAAGAACTCCCAGAGATAAGCACCATTTGCGGCCCTGCACACCACCCCACACAAGTCCACAGCTATGGGGCTCTCCTAAAACTCAGGAGTCCGAACAGTTTTTAAAGAGAAAGATCAAGTAGTGAAAATAAAAAAGAAAGAAAAAGGGATGTGAATTTTTAATGGAGAAAAGAGATAAAAGAAAGCCAAAGGAAATATGTAATACTGTTATAAGTCCTCACAAGGTGCCAAGGTCACTTGGCATGGCCTGGGCCCCTCCCATCACCAGTTGTACTCACTAACATGACACCATGTCACATATGTGCAACAATTTCCATTCTCCAAATTTTTATTGAATTTTATCACATTTTAAGTGCATTTAGAAGTATGTCTTTTAGACATACGTCAGTGAGATATGTAATGACTTGAGAGGTTTCTGGAAAGGTATTCCACGCACTGTACTTTCCACTGAAGATGCATCTATTACTTCAGAAACTAGTCTGAAGTTGTAAAAACTCCAGCTCATTTTCCCACGTGCCCTTTTGAACTACAATGCTAATACCTCTGCTTTGTACTCAATTCCTAACTCCACTGGTGGGAACTAGAGATGACCAAAGATGCTTCTGAGCCGTGACTAATGGTTCCCAAAATTAAACTGGAGAGTTTAAGAGTTCTAGGATGGGGTTTCTCACGATGTGGGATGAACCACTTCCAGCAGCCTCACCAGGGATGCCTGTTAAAATGCAAATTTCTGGACATAACCCCACATCTACTAAATTAAAATTGCTAGAGGTGACCAGGAAATATGCACTTTTAAGCATGCTTCCTGAGTGATTTTTATGCATTCATATTTGAGCACCACAAAGTTTGTTGCTTTTTTCTTTTTAAAATCAAGAAGGCACCAGGGGGCACCTGGCTCAGTTAGGCATCCACCTCTTGATCTGAGTTCAGGTCATGGTCTCAGGGTCCTGAGATCAAGCCCCATGTCAGGCTCTGCTCTTGGCAGGGAGTCTTGCTTGAGATTCTCTCTCTCTCTCTCTCTCTCCCGTCTGCCCCTCCCCCTTCTCTCGCTCTCTCTAAAAATAAATAAAATCTTTAAAATAAATATAAATAAATAAAATCAAACCATGATCATGACAGCAAAGTCATAAATGCCAAAAAATTTAAAAACCACTAATACATGCTCTGGTTAAAATTCAAGAGTATGGTCATCCAAATATTTACTTTTTTTCTATATGCTGCATCTCTAGCAGATGTTTTACTGAAAATTAACTACCTGGTAATATTATTTGTAAAAATGATCTCAGAAAGGCAGCAGGAGACAACATAGTTCAAAGGTCAATGCCGTATTTAGACAATGGGTTGTTTTCTTTATGTACAATTAAGATTAAATACATTTTTAGAACTACTTGGCAAAAATGAAATACATGTATTGGTGCTAAATTAGGATTATCAATTCTAATAATGAAATGGGGGAAAAGCAGAAATTTTAAAACGAGCAAAAAGCTTTTTTTTCTTCTACAAAAAATGAGGGTTACTTCGCTTGACTGAGCCAACATGTACAATTTTTTCACTGTGATCATAAAAACTAAACCACATTTTGAAAATGTAAGTTACCTCAGAATGTTTTACCAAAGCTTCTAAACAGAACATTTCCACTGTAGCTGAAGGAACCTCTCCAAAACTTTCAGCATAAGGAAGTCCATTTCCTCCAAAACACCATAAGCCACCCTGAAAGATAATTAAGGTGTTTACTAAAATGAGTGACTCATATTTTTTGTTTGACAAAAAAAAAAAAAAAAATCCCTGAGCTATACACGACATATTTTGGAAGCTGAAAGGGAACTAGTTATGCAAATTGTTGCTTACTAGAACAGAAAACATAAGGAATCATTTCTAGAAGAGGCAATCTTTATGTCTTTCTTACTTCTTTCCTCTGTGTCCTCTTCTCTCAAAGTATGAAGACTAACACACAATTCTTTAACAAGAAAAGCCCAGGGTTGGCCATAATGTTCTACTGTCAGATGATGTCATAGCAGAGTCTACTTGAAGTCTATCAGTCAAAATAATAATAAAGAGAAAAGGCATTACTGGAAAAATTTAAAATGAAGATAACCGATGAGAATGATCAGAGAGCTTTCAATTCTTCGTAAACTGAAATTCAAGTTCATATGGAAGAATAAGCAGAAGAGCTAGGAAAACCATGAGACAGAACGGGAGTGTGTACTAGCCCTCGTAGATAGTGAAATATAAGAACAAACAGGGAACGTGTGGTGATGAGCACCAGGTATGATACACAACTAATGAATCGTTGAACACTACATTAAAACTAATGATGTATTATATGTTGGCTAACTGAACATAACAAAAAAAATTAAAGAAAAAAATAAACGGGGAAAAGAAAATTTCAACTCTTACCATAGATCAAATGCTAATGTCACTAGTATACAACACTTCCCTTCAAATCAGTGGCAAAAACACCAACAATGCTACGGAAAAATGAGCAACAGTCATAAACAGAAAGTTCCTAGGAAAGGGAATCTATGACATGATGCCCAACACTGCTCTTATGAGAGGCATGCATGGTGACACTACATGAGAAAGAACAGTTTCATCTCTCAGAGGGGTGGGGAAGCAGGCACTCCTATCACCCTGCTACTGCTGTGGAGGACAACTCAGGACAGCTGTCTAAATTGCAAGCACCTGTGCCCTTCAACAGTTCATCCTACACACAAAGGCAAAGATATACAAGTATAGGTTCCTTCACTGCAGCAATGTTTGTAAGCATGATGTTCATTCTAAAATAGGAACTGCTGACCCAGGGACATCCTTAAGCGCCTGGGGTAGATAGAATTCAGGGTAGGGAGGGCATATGCTTGGATGGAAAAATGTGATGTCTTTATTCCTGACATCTCACAGAAATTCTGCATTGCATTCAATTATAAACACAGACAATAAACCATAGTAACTATAGCAATCTGTGTGACTCTGTCAACAACAGAGAGCGCAGGTAATTTCCTATCACATCTCGTTTGCTGGAGCTTTCTGAAAATAACACTAGGATCTTCATTCCTCTGAATGCCAACTGCACATCCTCATACTGGTGACCCAGAATTGACACTGCCATCTAGTGTCCACCTACCAGCAGTTACTTGAGACCCATACATGGACAGACTAGTCCTCGTTTAATATTCTTATTCAGCCCAGCAACAACAGCATTCACAGTGATGTCTTTAAGGAGCAAAATTTACACACTGAATTGAACCACATGAAATTGCAATTTTCCCCAACTCTGTCCGCTGAAAGGGTCTAAAAGCAAAACCGGTAGCAACGAGCAAGCTTACACCCAAAAGGTGGTTTCTAACGACCACTGGTTGTTCCTTCCCTAGAAGGAACCAGGGCTTCTTGAAGATTCAGCTGACTCCAGAGCTGGAGCACAGAAAGTTTAAGATGGAGTCTGGAATGTTTTCTAATGCCAGAAAATAAGGAGGTACTCAAAAAATAATGGAGACAATTCCAAAAGGCACAGGAGGCAACCTGAAGGGGTTTCCACACCAAATCTGAGACACTTTGAGCATCAATATGAGTAACAGTGGTACTGGGTTATAATCCAGTGAATAAAATAATCCATGAGCCCCTGGATCCATGGATCAGGAAGGAAGGAGGGCGGAAGGAAAGCTTTTCCTTACAGTAGACAGAAGTAAAGAGGGATGGATAGAGTTGGGCAGGGGGGAGATCACCATTTTGCAACCATCCAAGAATAACCATTATCAGGCACGATTCATTGAGAGGATACTGAAACCAATGGCTGAAAGTTTGAAGAGGAACAGGATAGACTAATAGTCTCAAACATCCCCTCTCCCCTCAGATCCTATATTCATTACAAACAAAATATATGTTAACATTAAAGCAGAGAAACCTGGCAAGTTAACATCAGCAACAAGGGGACCAACTGGCATCATGTGCTTCTGGATGTGGCACAGTGGGAAGGACACAGATCACCTCTGCTGTGTTCCTGCAATAAATGCATAAGCGGACTCTAATCCTGAGGACACGTGAGACACACTAAATTGAGAACATTCTGCAAACCACTACTTTGTATTCTTCAGAAATGTCAATGACATGAAGACTAAGAAAGGCTGAAGCATTTTTCCAGATAAAAGGAGACATGACCATCAAATGCAATGTTTCATCCTAGACATGGATCAGATTTAAAACAAACAAAAAAACAAACAATAAGCTGCCATAAAAGAATTACTGCGATACTTGGCAAAATTCAAACATCGAGTCTATATTAGATCACAGTATTCTATCAATGTTAATTTTCTGAGTTTGATATCTGTACTGTGGTCATATCTCAAAAGGTCCATGTTGTCAGAAATACAACAACACTTAAGTCTTTAGAGGTGATAGGACATTATTTCTACATCTAACTCTCAAATGGTTCAGGGAGGAAAATAGTAAATAACGTGTGAACAGACATATAAAATATATCTACAGAGAGATGGGCAGTAAATTGGGGGTCAGAAAACAAATGGGACAAAATAGTAATAATTGGTGAATCTTAGTGAAATGTATTATTTCTGCAATTTCTGAAGTTTGAAATTATTTCAAAACAGTTAAAATATTTTAAAAATAAACTTCAACTTTCCTGTTTTAAATGTATCTGAGGCGCAATTATTGCTAATTAAATGTATTGTTATTTAAGGCATCAATAAGAAGTACATGTATTATACCACAAAAATTATTTTTAAAAACACTATTTCAATATAATCGGTTTCCTTTGTAATCCTATGTATTGTGTTTTATGCATCTAGAAATAATTCCACAGACTTCACTAAACCACCGGGGGGATCCAAGGCATACAAAGCTTAAGAAGCTCTGCTCTAAAACGAAACAGCTGTGTAGGTTATCTGCTAAGGCTCAGTAACCTCCTGAGGAGGTAGTTTTGTATAGAAGCAGCATATTGCCCCTTGAAAGGTGCTTGGAGACTGTCACAGGGCAGTTTTAGCAGATCTGTAAAAACTAGATGGACACCCCTCCTATCTCTTCACTCACAACTTCTTGGTAAGTAAAAAATCCGAGAAGCCTAACTAAATGGGGGGCGGGGGGAGGATGACGGGGTGGCGGGGGGGAGAGGCGATGAGAACAACTAAAATGGAGTTGCTTACTGATGGGGCCTCAGAACTGAAACTAAATATTTTTTTAATGTTTAATTAAAGATGTGCTTTTTGTTGTTGTTGTTGTTTTTTTGTTTTTTTTTTTTAAAGATTTTATTTATTTATTTGAGAGAGCGAGAATGAGAGAGAGAGAGAGAGAGAGAGCACATGAGAGGGGGAAGGGTCAGAGGGAGAAGCAGACTCCCTGCTGAGCAGGGAGCCCGATGTGGGACTCGATCCTGGGACTCCAGGATCATGACCTGAGCCGAAGGCAGTCGCTTAACCGACTGAGCCACCCAGGCACCCTGTTGTTGTTGTTTTTAAAAAGCATTCACCTCTTTGATTAGGTTTATTCCTAGGCATCTTATTGTTTTGGGTATAATTATAAATAGGATTGACTCTAATTTCTCTTTCTGCTGCTTCATTACTGGTGTATAGAAATACACCAGATTTCCGTATGTTGATTTTGTATCCTGTGACTTTACTAAATTCATGTATCAGTTCTAACAATTTTTTGGTGGAGTCCTTTGGGTTTTCTATAGAGAGTAGCATGTTGTTTGCAAATAGTGAAAGCTTGACTTCTTCCTTGCCAGATAAACCTAACCAAAGAGGTGAAGGACATAAAGAACATAAAGCCCTCAATCAGAATGGCTTTCCTGTGTGAAGGTAGTCTTACTCCCAAGGTGTGAAGGACCCTGAAGAGTACTTTGAGGACTCTGACAAGATGGCACGTGCAGCTGGGCATGCTGACCTGCGCCCTTCTGACCTGCTCTCAGGCTCCCTGTTTGCACACCATCTGCCACGACACAAACTTACTATCCTGTAACTGCCTACTGGCACCTTCTTACCAATTCGGTCACCGCTCCAAGGGGAGCCACTCTGATAAACAATGGCCAGTCCATGCCCTGATCACAAAAAGTAAAGGGCTCAGACTTAGCATGTAATGGGAAGCCATTTGGAAGGCTTAATGCAGGAGAATGAGTGGATCTAATTCATGTCTTGTTTTGTGTTTTTTTTTTTTTAATCACTCTGGCTGCTGTGAAGGCATACAACTGGAGAGACAAGTAAGGAGCTTGCTGTGGTGTCTGAGATGATGGAGATGTGATAAGGAAGCTTTCTAGATCCAGCAAGATGCTGAACGTGGCTTCTAGTGAATCCCTCCCACTACAAACATCTAGAAATGTCTAATGAAATATAATACAAGCTATTTTAAAACACAGCCAAGTTCTAAAGAGAATGGGAAGAAGAAATAAAGGAGAGTCCTCAGGTGACAGATTGAAAACAGAACCTTCAGCAGAAACATTGAGCATGGGGCGACTAATGTAAAATGCCTACAGGCTCCTTGGATGGGATTTTGCCACTTGTTCAGTGCAAGAGATGTGGTTTTGGGTCTCACATTCAATGGGAATTAAATCTGAGATACCTATATAAAGGCAAGGCCCTGGAAAGTTTGCCCTCTAAGAGAATCTAGAAAACTCTGCCCACCAGCCCATGAAAGCAATGAGAAAAGCCTGTTTCTGCTTGGGGCTTTGGATGAGAAATCAACCCTAAGGCTATTCTATCTACAGATGTGTTGAATTTATACTCCCTGTGTGCCACAGAAATCCCAAACCAGGGAATGAATATGAAACTAGTCCAGTAACAGTGAAACCCCTGGGGTGTCCAACAGAAGTAAACACAAAGGCTGCTCTGTGAGGACAGATTTACAATCCAGGGTGCTTGGGACTCCCACAGAAAATCTGTTCAGCTAAAGACAAATTCACAGTAAAAATATATAACCCATGTTAACCCACAATCTAATATGAGAGTCAATGCCACCCCAAACAGAGACTAACACCTCAATAAACTGAAATAACAGAAGACACTGAAAGAGACTTTAAAATTATTTTAAAAACAACAGCAAGAACAGAGCCGAGATCAAAGAACAGGACAGTATGAGAAAGAGATGATGGCAGCCAGGGGGACATGGTTACAGTGCAGATAGTGAGGCAAACGGGCTCAGGCTGTATTTGAAGGGACAATTTGCAGGAACTGCAGATTGGTTCAATGTGGAAGGAAGGAAGAACAAGAGTTCCTAGCCGTTAGCTTAAGCAACTAGGTGGGTGCTGTGCCATTTACCGAGATGGAAAGGCCAAAGGAAGAAGAGCTTAGTGGAGGAAGGGTGGGCTCAACATGTTGAGTTTGGGACATCAATTAGACATCCGAGCAGAGACAACAAGGAGAAGGTTGAATGTTTAAATCTAGAGCTTGGGTTAGAATATAGGATTAGCGGTATCACTTTAGGCATCAATAGCATATAGATGGTATTTAAAACCTTGTAAATTACTATCTATTCATTCTTCAAGATGTAACTTCAGAGTCACCTTCATGGAGCTTTACATGACTTCTTAAGCAGAGTGAAGGGCTCTCGGAGTAACCCATATCTCTCTGGGTTATCTTATACATTCTGTGATTTTGTTTATTTACCTGTCTCCCCACCATCCCTGACAGTGCCTGGCACACAACCAGGAGCCAACATGTTTATTCTGTTCCTGAATGGATGACTGTTCTAAGGTTCTAAGTGCTAGCCCCTGGCACAGTATCCTAGAAAGGGTGGACGGGCACTCCAAAATATTTACTGAATGAATAAATGAGCTAACCTTCTGAGCAGCTAGACTTTGACTGCTTTCACTCAGAGCCAAAGATGTAAAATACTGGATACACGCATCTAGCTCCGTTTGAGGTAAAGAAGCCAGCAACTGTCTGAGCTCTTCTTCAATGGAAGAATCCTGTAATAAAAGGAAAGGAAATCTTTCATAATTAAGCTCAACAACTGAATACAACAAAAGTACCCAAAGAATCAAAGCCAAAACAAAAGAGCAAAGATAAATTAGTGCTTTTAGTCTTGAAAACTGTTGCCCACCTAAGGACATAGAGAATCAGTTATGAGTTCTGTACTTCTATGTCTGCTACCTCAGTCTGAAAGCCTATTGCAAAGTTTAGCTCTTGACTCAAAATGGATTATTACACTCTAACTAAACCTTGCTTCTATAAATCCAGAACTCATTACTGATTTTCTCTAATAACTTACATCTAGCATATTCATTTTTCTATTTTTCAGTAACTGCAAGTTTTCACATTTTCATTTTCTAGGAAAGCCTTGGAAAGGTGAATAAGCACACTCTAATACCTATTAGTGGTTAGTAATTAATATCTACGTGGAGTAATACATTAACATCTCTATGTAGTGGTTAGTAAAAACCTATGCAGAGTGATATGTTAGTATCTACCTGTAGTGGTTCTCCAGGAGCTTTTTTGCACCCCAGGAAACACCCAGCAGTACCTGGAGACAGTTTTGGTTGTTACAACTGAGGGGACTGCTACTGGCATCTAGTGAGTAGACCACGGATGCTGCTAGACATCCTACAATGTACAGAGCCACCTTCCACAATAAAGAATTATTTGGCCCAAAATGTCAGTAGTGTTGAGAAAAACTGATCTACAGCAGTATTAGAACTAGGGCCTAATTCATCGATGTTGATTGGCTATGAAGTTACCTTCTGGTGCATAGAGATTCACAATGCCCCAAAGGGGAAAATAACACAAGAGAAACAACATCTCCTGATAAATCAAGAAATCTTTGTATAGGAACTACAATTTCAGGTTTCCATCTAGTTTACCTGCTTGTGAAAAGTAGCCAACAGACTGCTTTTCGAATGGTTACTTTGCACCCAAAGTGAAGATGATGTATTAATCTATTTTTCACTCACTGGACTAGTTTATTTACTTACTTCTTTTAAAGATGGCAAAGGAGGTGGTGGAAGAAAAAAGCGAAGATCACTCTCTTTGCTTCGTGCCAAACCAATAAGAGTTCTCAGATCACAGGCTTGAGCAATTATCCTATACTGGTAATCTATTGTAAAAGTATGTTATTAGCACCCAAATTAGCTTATAGTTGTTTCAAGAATTAAATGAACATTTAATTTTTAAATTATAATTTTGTGATTCAAAATTTCCCACGTCTCTTTTCATAATCACAACTGCATTTACACTACCGGTAAGCCAGATATCCAACATTTCCATGCCTGATCTCATAATTCTCAACATATATGTAAGCATATCGCGGTCTAACTAACCTTTTGAAGAACTGAACTTCAAATGTGAAAACTGATAGGTCAGAACCAATTTAACTTCTCCTTTTCTTTGTAATAATTCTAGGTTTAAAAACTGTTTTGATCACTACTTAAAAAAACCTGAGGTTGCACTGAGATCTACTGTCCCTGGTATGGTGTGGTGTTTTGCATTCTTTGATGTCCATGAATAATGTGAGGTTTCAGATGGTGGTACTTTGTTTGAGCCTTCATGATTTAACCAGTCCAGCCTTTATGTATTGCTCTGAATGACTGTGTCCCCCCCCCCCCATTCATATGTTGAAACAGAATTCCCGATGTCATGGTGGTATTTGGAGGTGGGAACCTTTGAGAGCCCCCATGACTGGGATTACTGTCCTTATAAAAGAGACCCAGAGAGATCCCTTGTCCCCTCTGCCATGTGAGGACACACAGTAAAAAGCCGGTCACGTATGAACCAGGAAGCAGGTCCTCATCAGACATCAAGGTGGTGATGGCACTATGATCTTGGATTTCCCAGCCTACAGAACCGTAAGAAATAAATTTCTAGGGATGCCTGGGTGGCTCAGTCGGTTAAGCGTCTGCCTTCGGCTCAGGTCATGATCCCAGGGTTCTGGGATTGAGTCCCACATGGGGCTCCTTGCTCGGCGGGGAGCCTGCTTCTCCCTCTGCCTGCCTCTGTCTCTCTCTCTCTCTCTGACAAATAAATAAAATCTTAAAAAAATTTTTTTTCTATTGTTTATAAGCCACCCAGTCTACAGTTTTGTGTGATAGCAGCCCAAATGGACTAAGCTATGTATCGAAAACAAAATTACAACCACTGAAGCAGGCATTATTTTTAATAATGTCAGTTCATGACCTGGATGAGTTCTTTAAGATCAAGTGGGGAACTTTCCCAAAATCTACGTGCCTGGGCTCCAACTCTGATTTTTCTGATATAGTAAGTCTGAAATGGAGTCCTGGAAGGTAGATATTTTTTTTTAAGATTTTATTTATTTTGAGAGACAGAGAGAGAGAGTGTGTGTGCACAAGGGTGGGGGGGGGCAGAGGGAGAAGCAGACTCCCTGCTGAGCAGGGAGCCCTATGCAGGAACTCGATCCCAGGACCCTGAGATCATGACCTGAGTTGAAGGCAGATGCTTAACTGACTGAGCGCCCCTGGAAGGTAGATTTTTAAAAAAGATTTTTATTCTAAGTCTTCACCCACAGTGAACAAGCTTATAAGTTATATTATATATATATATATATATATATATATATATATGTTATTGTAATTACAGCCACCAATCAATCAACTTGTATGGAGGCAAAGATCTTATTCTGATACTTTTCTCTGAAACTATTCTTTTTTGTTTACCCCATTTTATAAGATGACTCTATTGATAAAGTATATTTTAGTCCCTGTACTATAATCAGAGCAGATCTGAACTCTTGCTCATGTACTTTTACTGCAGAACTTGCAATTTTTAAATACAATTAAATATTTTAAATTTTTCTTTAAAAACAATAAACACACAAATCAGGTACATTTGGCTCAGTATTAGAGCCAAGTAAATTGTCAAAGTGAAAAAAGTATAACTGCATGGTGCAGCAAGCAATTAAAATATATTTCGTGGGGCACCTGGGTGGCTCAGACTTGGTTAAGCGTCTGCCTTCGGCTCAGGTCATGATCTCAGGGTCCTGGGATCGAGTCCCACATCGGGCTCTCTGCTCTGCGGAGAGCCTGTTTCTCCCTCTCCCCCTGCTCTTCTCTCTCTGTCAAATAAATAAATAAAATCTTTAAAAAAAAATAAAGTAAAATAAAATATAAAATATATTTTGTTAAATAGGAACCAAAAGAAAACGCAAATATAATATTAGGCTATCACTATCAGCACCAAGAGTTTCTCTCATCAAGTAAAACTTCGTTCTGGTAGAAAGTTACACAAATACATCTTCCTCAGTTTTAAGCCTGTTCTGATCAAACACATCTGGATACCAGGCCAGCAGTTTTCTACTTGCTCTATCACTGGAGTTTCTTTTTTAAAATTTTAATATTCAGATTCCCTGAATTATTTTCCTTCCCTGACATCTCCTTTCCTTTCCCTGATATCAGCGATCAGGAGCGAGCAGGCAGCGTGGCAGGTGCTCGGAGGGCCGTGTTACCGTGCCAGTGATGGGTCTCCGACATTTCCTGCACGGCCTGCAGTCGTGCCGCTCTGTCCCCCGACTGGCTCTTCCTCAGGAGCAGCCACGTAGCACACTCGTGATCCTCGACATCAACTGTACTGAAGGTGTCTTTGTGAAAAGAAAAAAGAACAAGACAACGATAACAGTGCGAACAGTTAAAACATGTTACCCTTCCACTTATGTAAGATGGTAATTTTTTTTTTTTAAAGATTTTATTTGTCAGAGAGAGAGAGCACAAGCAGGGGGAGTGGCAGGCAGAGGGAGATATAGGCTCCCCACTGAGCAATAAGCCCAAAGTGGGGCTCGATCCCAGAACCCTGGGATCATGACCTGAGCCAAAGGCAGACGCTTAACCGACCGAGCCACCCAGGTGCCCCAGGATGGAAATTTATAGGTACTTGAAATCTACCATAAGAGACTGAAATCCATTTCTGGGTATTGATAATGACTGGTAGGTTTGTTCTTAGTTCTGTCATATTATTTTGTTAGTATTTATTATGTATGTTATCATGTGCTTTTGTTTTATATACTACGTTGCTTTCACCACCTGGTCTCTTATTTGTTGTTGCTCTTTTTCCCTAAAAAACTTTTCACGATGAAAAATATCAAACATATGGAAGAATTAAAAGAATACATTAACATCCACATGTTTACAGCTATATTTAATAAATTTTATTTTTCCATATTTGCTTAATCTATATGGATGTGTATTTTTTTCTAAACCATGTGAAAGGAAGTTGCCGATGTAATATTTGACCCTTTCTTAGTCAACCTGCATCTCCTAAGAATAAGCCTGCATTCTCCTATATACTCACAATGCCATTATAACACCCAAGAACACTAACAAAAATCTTCCATAAATCATCTAAAATCCAGTCTAACTCCATATTCAAATTTCTCCAAGTGTTCAAAAAATACCTTCAGAGCTGTTCATTAAAACCAGGATTTGATTAAGTCTCTTTAGTATCTATCTTTTAATTCTTAAAAATTTTCTCACCTCTCTTTTTCAATGATGGTAACTTTTTAAAGGGATCAAGTAAGCTCTTTCATAGCTAGCTCTATATTGTAGATTTGACTGTAAAATCTACACTATTGATGCAATATTCTCATTATGAGAAAGCATGGGAGTGATTTTCTAACAAATTTAAAATTTTAAAACACTCATCAAGAGAAAATGGTATATTTAATCTCAATATTTTATTTTTATAAATAAATATTTATTATTATACTATCTAACAATACATCCACAAAGTGGAAGGAAGAAGACTGTCCAAGCCATCAAAATTAAAATCACCCTTAAAATTAAATCTAGCCCAAAAGAATAATGTCACTCAATTTTCCATAGCTATAATTAATGTCAGTATAAGAAATGGGAAAAAAAGACCTCAAGTTGATCATCAAATGACTTTCAGATCATTGATAACGACTCAAGTTAAATATTTGATACTTACCAGCAAATGGGCCCCGCAGTATCTTGGCTGATGTTGCCAATACTTTTCTTACAGCTTTGTGAAGCTCTTTTCTTGCCTGGTAGGTGATTCCTAAGATGATTACAAATTTAGATAAAACCAAGTATATATTCTTAATGCTACACTTCACTACTTTAAAGAAAAATGTATAAACTAAATTTTTTCAAAAAATATAAAATAGCATTTTTTCTTTTAGTGTCACTGTCAAAACAACTAAAACCATTATGTGAACACAGAGCTCTAGATCCCAAAATAAGATTGCTCTCCAAGTCAGGAAAAAAGTAAAAAACTAAACAAAAACAAAAACACTAACTAAAGCTAACAAAATCCTCATATGCAACATAGGATTAGCTACATTCAGAAGAATGTCCCAGAACAACAGCCCTTCTCAAACTGAAATTTGGAGATGCCTTACTATGGAGATGAAGCTTTGCTATATGGATAAATTGTAAACTATAAAAATTATCTGTATAATTGAAATTGTAATGCAAACAGGACTGATGGTGATTTATACAGCAGTAGAAAGGGAAGAATAGAATGTGCCTCACTCAGAGAACATAATGTTGTAACAGGCAAGGTTAGTCTGGCCGACAGTGTAGGAACAAGCAACTGTAAATCAAGGTAGTGCCTCACCAGGCTACCCATACCCTGATGAAAAGATATGCCTCTGCTCTAAAAGTTCATGTTCATCAAGCAACTGTCTGGTTACTAATTAGGTTTCCCTGTGACCTAAATACAGAGAAGAGGAATGTTCTGACTCATAAAGACAGGTTTTCTAGCCTCTGTGACAGATTTTTTTCCCTCTTTAGTAAGTTGGTATTCAGATTTATGAATCCATGTCATGATTTTAGTTTGCATGAATAAATCCCTTGAAGCAAGAATATATCTAAGCTAAGTGACAAAATCATGTTTTTATACTTGCCAAACTGAGGGCCAGCCTCTGAATTGACCTCCACTAAGGTGTGGCATTCCAAATTTAGATGAAAATAGCCAGCTAGTCTTCACTTCACTTAGTTAAAGGAGAGTTGCAAACCTGAATTAAATATGGAAGTCCAAAATTTGGTCTTCAATTACTTCTTTAGGAACTTGGTTCTCACAGGATTTGTTGACTCTTAGAATGAGCTGAACCTACCTTGCTAATACTGTGTTTTAAATACTCATTTTAAAATTTAATAACTAGCTTCCATCTTTCACAGAAATGGGATTACTTTACCATAAACTTACCATAATTTTCTCTTTTATCTAAAGAAACCGTGTTCACATATATATATGACTTCATTTTTTCTCTTTCTACTACTTGAGTATCTAACGTCAAAGATTTCTTCAGGGCCAGAACTTCATATGTAAGAAATAAAGAACCGCTGAAAAAGAAACAAAAAATTCATCATAAATAAGTGATCTAAAGGTAACACAAGAGCCACTTTTTTTTTTTTTTACATGACAGAATAACAGAATTATATTGGTTATGGAGCTCATCAGATTACTGAGTATCACATAAATCGAATGGCTCAACCTGTACAACAGCTGACCTCTTGAGCCTATGGATTGAGAATAATATTTCCTACAAGTGGTGAAAAAAGGTTAAGGGCAGAATTTCCAAAAAAAAAAGGATGGCAAAAATAAGTGCTTAGGAAACACTGAATGAAGTAAAATGTTTTCTGAATAAAAAGTTTCACATACACTAGTGATTTGCACCCCATAACAAACAGAAATTTCCTCAACATACACCCTGTTGATTGAGCCACACTTTTATATTAAGCTTTTTGGTGTGGAATTTTCCTCCTTCTTATTAAGAACATAATATATACACAGTAATGTGTATATTACACTATATTTATATACATATGTATAAATGCATGTACACACATTTCCACTTAATGAATAGTAATAATTACAATATCCAAGCAAAAAAACAGAACATTAACAGTACCCCAGAAGCTCAGAGTGTGTCCCTTCCTGATCTGGACCCACTCTCCCATCTCCATAGCTAATTATTATTTTGACTTTTATTACAATAATGTCCTTGTTTCTCTTTATAGTTTGCCATCTATACATGCATCCTTAAACAACAGAGACTAGTTTTGTCTGTCTATGGACTTCATCAGGATGGAATCACACTGTACGTATTCTTTTGCTCAGCCTCTTGTTTGTGAGATTCATTCACAGTGCTGCATGTATCAGTAGTTCATACGTTTATATTTTCATATGATATGTGACTCAGCGATTGGATGGATATACCACAACTTACCCATTCTACCACAGATGGGTATTCAGGGAATTTCTAGTTTGATCTATTACAAACAATCCTGTTACACACGTTATACATCTACACTGTACACATGTGTGTATGTTCCTCTAGGATACTCATCAAAGAAGGAGAACTACAGACTTTCTAACAGTAGGCACACTATTCAACTTTATTAGATACTGCCAAACTGTTTTTCTAAAAAGCTTAGCCAATTTGTACTCCCATCATCAGCATATTTCTCCTAAGAGCTATGCATAAAGTCAATTTTTAGATGTGAAATACAACATTCTTTGTTATGTACCCAAAATGAAGGGTTTTTTTTCCTGAACAGACTGACCTACACTCTCCCTAAATCCAGACACAAAGGCTGCACTGTCTAGATTCAGTTATATAAGCATTCTCCTGACCTTTGATTTACATCCCAAAGTTAAAGCAGGTAAGACAGAAGGACCAGACACTGGCCAGCACCAGAGAAACAGAATCCTCGCCTCTCTTAGAGAACTATCTGAGCACCCAGAAAGAGCAAATGCAGTCAATATTTTTATTGTGCTTTCCATGAAAGACAAAATTCTTTACTAGGAATTATGTGATTAATTTTCACTATACTCCTGAACATAACTGTGAAATAGACAAAGTACATACAAAATACATGACTATATATTTTGCCTGGAATGATCCAAAGGGAAAAGTCATCTAACTATGTTTTGTCTTACATTAGTGTCATGGAGAAATGTACGTATTTGAATAAAATGCCAAATCCATCTCCTTTATCATTTCAGCATCTAAGAGTTATATATGTATGTGTGTACAGATGTGTGATCTCATATGTATAATAGTAAAAAAGAGTATTAACAAATACAGAATAGTATTAGACATATATTAACATATATAACCCCCCTTCCAAAAAAAGGGAAGAAAGTCACTCCATTCATCAAGCATGCGCCTCTGAAGAGCATGAGATGGAAGATGTCAATCTGGTTTTCTCAGTCAGCCTCCATCTCCTTTCACGAGCGCTATATGGTGATTTAAGGGGTTTTCAAAAATAATTTTGGCTACAGTCAATTTTTACCTTTCTGACCACTTTAGAATCACAAGATGTGATTTTAATATGTGAAAGCTAATTAGTGAGCACCTGCTCTGTATAGGTCAAGCGCTTTCCTCAGAGCAACAGTGCCTGGCAGGTAGAATCCCCATTGTACCCTTGGACCCAAGATACCTAAGACAAGACACTTCTCAGATAGTAAAGTAACTGGATCGAAACAACACTGAAGTGGTAAAACCAGTGATTAATCCACCTAATTCCAAAATCTATATCTAATTGCCACCCCATTCTACTGTAAATCACTGCCATTGGGATTTCAAATAGTAGTATAAAGAAGCCAATTAATATTTCATAGTTGACACTTACCCTAAAATAAGTGATCCAGTAAACTTTATTATATTTCCTTCAAAAAGAAAGGAAAAAAGTCAATGTGATGAGTTTCACTTTTTAAAATGTGACAGGAAACAGGCAACAGTGTCTCTACCTGTATTATATAATTGGATAAGAAGTTACTGATATTTTTCCATGATTATGATCAATTACTTTCCAAAAGGCTTCCTATCCCCAGATGTAGACAAATGAAACAATAAGCACTGGGTATAAAAATATACTCTGTATTTCATACTCATTCTCACTTCCTACTATTCTGCCTTTCTTGAATCTCTTATTCTGTCATCCCCAGCAAACCATTAGAGACCCCGGTGCTACTGCACCTGGGACACTGCCAGGCCTATAGTGCTTCCACTGAATGAGACAGCCATGAAGCTAACTTGCCTTCTGACTCCTTCTAGTTCACAACCAGTTAAATAAAGGAATGGGGAGAATTCTCTCTATCACTACTAGGATGATACTGGTGGGGGGGGGATCATATTTGTGAAGCAGGGGCACAAAACGACTTTTCCCAGAGTAATTATGTCATGGTTGGTGGTTAAGTGCCATATGTATATAGCCCCATTAAAAATACTGGTTACAGGGGCACCTGGGTGGCTCAGTCCTTCGGCTCAGGTCATGATCCCAGGGTCCTGGGATCAAGCCCCGCATCGGGCTCCCTGCTCCACGGGAAGCCTGCTTCTCCCTCTCCCCTCCCCCTGCTTGTGTTCCCTCTCTTGCTGTGTCTCTGTCAAATAAATAAATAAAATCTTTAAGAAAAAAAAATACTGGTTACATTCTACAAGTTTACTTATAAAATTTTTTGTTTGGAACTTAGAAAACTTTTTTTTTTAATATAAAAAAAAATCTCCTAGTGGAAGACACATCTAGCTGCCTATTTGATACACATAAGCCCCTTAATCCTTACAAACACAACCTAATTACTATCTAAAAATATTCAAATTCCTTACTCTTACAGCTAGGGCAGGCCATGCAAGACAGTTGTAGCCAGTCAGCTATAGATGGAAGTCTGTACATAGAGATCCCTCCCCAAATAAAAAGACACAGCTTCATAAGATGACTTTTGGCCTTTCTGCCTTCTTGATGTCTAGAGATTCAGCAACCATCTTGTGACCATGAGGACAATAAAGTTAATGGAGCAGGAAGACAGGAGGATTGCTAATCTGTGGTTCCTGCTCTAAACTGTCTCTCTTGACTCCCTGTTATATAAGAAAAATGAAAACTTTACTAATTTAAGCCACATGCAGTGAACATGCACTGAACACAACCTTTACGGATACATTACCCATAATCGTCAGGTATTGCTACCTGCCCGCAAAACTTACATAACCTTTAATTCATTGGATGTGTAGAGGTTGCAGGTTGCTGTCAGAGTTTCAACTTAGGCTACTGAAAATACATTTATCCTCCCTACAGAGGGATAAGGAACTCAACTCGACTGACTTCTCTAGACATCAGGCAAGGGAGATGGACATTCCTCCCAAACTCCAAGACCTTAGTAGTGGTTCCAGAACTGGGAAGGGGACAGTTCCAGGAGGTCAGCAGGAATGAGATCAGAAGTTGTGACAGAGCTTCCTGACTGTGCGACTCCTCTAGGATTTTTTATTTTTTATTCTAAGATGGCTTCCTTCCCACCCCCCCCACCCCCCCGACCCCCGCCCAACCCTGTGGGCCCCGAGAGCAGCTTGTTTCCTTCTCTACTGCTACCACTTGCTATGTTTCTTTTTCACTGGCTTTTCTCCTATCCTAAATTCACTACTCTCCTATCCTAAAGTAAATTCACTACTCTCTGGTCTTTAGGAATGATGAGAGAGGAAAAGCTCCCTTCTCTGTCGCAACCCCTCTTTTTATATTTAAAATACAGAATCATAGAATTTTCTACATGAAAAGGAGCTATCCTTAAAAAAAGATCTATCTTAAAACAAACAGAAGCTCCATGAAAACAGGGACTTTGTCTTGATCCATATTGTATCCTCAGGGCCTAGAATAGTACCTGGCACAATGAATGAAAGATGATCTAGGCCTATCTTCTCTATTACAAATAAAGATTAGTAATGAATAAGGTAAATAAAGATTTACAAATAAAGATAGTAGACCAGCACTACGTCCTAACCTCCCATAGGGCAAGCACAACATCTTTGCCCACTGTTGAATTCCCAGAACCTAATACATGTGCCTGGCACCTTATTTTGCAGAAACTTAATAATGAATGAGAATGTAGTGATACTTGAGTTTGAAAGTATGAGCCTGAATCTGAGGGGAAACAGGGGAGGGGAAAAGCTTCCCAAGAAAAAGGAGTATTGATGGCTCTGGCCTACAAATTTGGGGTGCACCAATGGTATAGAAAAGACAGAAACAAATCTGAGATTTATCATGGATTAAGTAAGTTTGTGTGGACCACCTGGAAAACTAAGCCACAATTCTATCAATGTTTCCTTTAGAAATACTGTTTAAACTGTACTCACTGATATCTCTCCAGTATGTGGTAGTTTTGGGTGGAGGAATTAAGGTTCCTATTCTTCTCCAACAGAGGACACAATAAGCAGCCAGGGACATTCTGTGTATTTAGAACAATTAAAACAAATTTAACTTGACAGCTAATTAAAAACATTTAACTATAAGAATGCCACAATCACAGTGGATTGCCTATAGAGTTATATTTTTTCAAGACCAGGAAAAAAACTTTTCCATTAAAAAAGAAATTTCATCCTTAAAAAAGACATACTAGAGGGGCGCCTGGGTGGCTCAGTCGTTAAGCGTCTGCCTTCAGCTCCGGTCATGACCCCAGGGTCCTGGGATCGAGCCCCGCATCGGGCTCCCTGCTCAGTGGGAAGCCTGCTTCCCCCTCTCCCACTCCCCCTGCTTGTGTTCCCTCTCTCACTGTGTCTCTCTCTGTCAAATAAATAAAATCTTTTAAAAAAAAAAGACATACTAGAATAGTATTTTGTTAGTACTTTATTCTTCTTCAAACTGAGTCCAACTGTGAACAATGATTACAAGGAAGCAGGAAAACACCATTAATCAGAATGTCAATATATGAATTTTAAATTTTTTCAATATCTTTTAAAATATATATATGTACACAAATAGGTATTTATATTTACCTTTGATGACTGAAGGCCCTACAGAAATGAAAAGCGCTCAAAATGGAAGACATACTTAGAACCCATGGAAGTATTTAGCTCTCCTCCAGCTCCTTCAGGATGGTACCCAACATGGTTTAAAATCTTTGTTAACTGTTGGCATCCTATCCGAGAAGGAGAACCGTCGCTCAACTACTTCATCGACTAAGTAAAGATGATTGAAATATGATGCAATCGTTTCTAGAACAACTCAGTATTCTAGAATCATATCAGATTGTCTTTGGATAAGACTTTTTTCTTTCATTTTTGCTATAAAGGAAAAGAAGAAAAGCACATTGAGAAATTCATGTGAGAAAAGGTCTTTTGGTTCAACATATAAAAAGTTCTAGCAGCTTTATAGGGATAAGGAGGAAATTACTTGGTGTAAATATCTAAGAAATGTCTCTTAGAGATAACACAAAATAGGGGCACCTGGGTGGCTCAGTCAGTATTGACTCTTGATCTCAGCTCAGGTCTTGATCTCAGGGTTGGGAGTTCACGCCCAGCGTTGGGCTCCACATTGGGTGTGGCGCCTACTTTAAAAAAAAAAAGAGAGAGAGAGAGAAATAACACAAAATAAAAAGCTTTTGCATTTTTTCTTGTAATTCCAACACATCAATTGATGGCTAAGCAAACTGGTTTAGGCAAGAGGTAAACTTGTAAAGGTCACTATTTTAAAGGCCATTGTTTCTTATTTTCTCACTTGTTTAATGGGTTGCTACTACTACTCCATGAGACATAAGGACACTGTAAAAAATGATATAAAGACTGCAGTGACGTAGATGCTCATGATACTCAGCCAGAATGCAATGTGAACTACTTTTGAGTTGGTGTACAGATTTGTATTTTAATTACTACATGACAATTTAAGTAAAACAAAAATACAGAGCAAAAATACCTATTGCTTCTTTCAACCCTGACACTATGAAAGCAATCAACTATAAAACATTATACAAATACTCTCTGCTATTACTTCTCTGGCCTAAAAAGCTTCACATTGTTAACTTAAACATCCCCCCCCCCCCCCCCCCCCCCCGCCACCAGCCCAGGCAGGCTTCCCTTCTACTAAATCCTGGGAATAAATCTAAGTCTGCTGGAAATATGTCCTCATCTTATTTCCTTCTGGGTTTCCTCAGATGACATCACTGGCCCTTCCAGCTCTCTCCAGAATAAAATGCTCCATTTCTAACTCTCTAGCAATTCGCTCAGAGTCTTGATGGTTTCTCTGCTCTCCAGCCCCAACTAACCTTCCATCCCTTACTTGTCTGGGAGTGAGCAGCCAGTCTTGTGGCTGTCCTTCCCTCCCACACATCACTCTCTGCCTCCTTCCTCAAGAGTCCTAGATCCCTCCTCTTTTTTTTTTAAGATTTACTTATTTATTTGAGAGAGAGAGAGAGAGAAACTCAAGCAGACTCTGCACTGAGCACAGAGCCTGATGTGGGCCTAATCCCATAACCCTGAGATCAGACCTGAGCAGAAACCAGGAGTCAGATGCTTCAACCGACTACACCACCGAGGCACCCCTAGACCCCTCCTCTTTCTAGTAGCCCGCAACCCTAACCTGAAATATGCTTTCTTTGTTCCTACACATTGAGAGCCAAAATGGGGTGCAGGGGAGGGGCGGGGGAGGGGGTGGGGGAGAGTCAGGGAGTGGTTCAGGGATTATAAAAGACAAATTGGGAGCGAGTTCTCAGAATCATTTCTGCTGTTCTTAATCAGTTCTCTCCTCATGCCCACAATGACTGTTCTAAATGACCCACATCCCCTTCTAGGCCTCCTTCCTACCTCCACCCTCTCAAATGAGCTTGTCTCTTATTTGACTGAGAAAGTTAAAACTATAAACTCCCTCAACTTCTGCCCCCTTACCTACAAGCAAGGATGTATCCAGGTATTGAGGGGCTTAACTTTTATTCAAGGGGGGCTCTTTAAAAAAAAAAACAAACACAAAATCACAAATACCAAATTAGGTACTAAAATAAAAGTTATTTAGGATGAGAAACGATAACAATAAATGACCGGAGTCAGAAATTTTGATACCTTTCTTCTGAGATTTTGTTAGCGTTCAGAAATACTTGTACAGAAATGTTTCTGGGGGCGCCTGGGTGGCTCAGTCGGTTAAGCGGCTGCCTTCAGCTCAGGTCATGATCCCACCAGAGTCCTGGGATCAAGGCCCGCATCGGGCTCCCTGCTCAGCAGAGAGCCTGCTTCTCCCTTTCCCTCTGCCTGCTGCTCTGCCTACTTGTGCTATCTCTCTGTCAAATAAATAAATAAATAATATCTTAAAAAAAAAAAAAAAAAGGAAATGTTTCTGGATTACAATCTGGCATTCCCTCTCCCCCCAGGACATTACAACTCCTAGTAACTCACAGCACTCAAAGGGGCCCATTCAGGTAAGGCATCCAAAAGCATAAGGTTCATAACTCCCTGGTAAATCCATCTTGGCCTTCTATATTCATCTACACTGCCTTTTCCAGATTCCAAATGGATCTTCTTCTGCCTTGTTCTTCCCAGTTTCTGAGGGAAAAATCTTATTCCCTTTCCAAGGGGAAATCCTATTCTAGGTCTCATCTCTTTCACTTCCACAGGGACCTTAATTCATTAATTAGCTGCTTTTCTCTTCTTAATCCTCACTCCCTTTCTTTCAGCTTTCTATGCCTCCTCCCTAAATACTGGATTTCCAATGTTCTCCCATTAAAACACAAAAACAAAACAAAAAACAAATGACTAGGGGGGAACAAACCATCCCTCGATCCAAGTGCCTCTTGTAGCACCTTCCTTCCTGAGACTCTTTGTCCAGTGTCCTTCCCCAGCACTGACTCCTGAAGGTCATCAGCGAGTGACATCTTTGTTCCTAATCCACTTTTCAGGCATCATTCTGCTTTTTCTGAAACATTTCATTTCTCTCTCCTGCTCTAGCTACTATGACTCCTGGTCTTCTGGTTTTCCTCTCACACTTCTAGCTGCTCCATCCCATTACTCATTCAACAAACATTTATTAAGCACCTCACCTACCATCTGTTGGGAATGTAAACCTGAGATGTGAATAAGACAGCAGAGCCCCTGCCCTCACTGGGCTGCCAGGTGGCTCTGCTGTCTCCACCTGGCCCTTAAATATTAGTGTTCCAGGGGCTTCCATCTATGCTCCTCTTTTTCTCTCATGCTACATTCTCTGGCTGAGTAATTTCAGTTTTGTTTTGTTTTTTAAATTTCAGGTTTTTCCTCACAAAGCTCTACCATAAGCTTATGATTCCCAAATTTCTGTAACTAACCCAGGTCTGTCTGCTAAGCTGCAGGTGCATACATATTCAACTGCCTAATGCACACTTCCACTTTAAGTACCACAAACACCTAAAACCCAGAATGTCTAAAATCAAATAATCATATTCGTAAAACCAAATATCCTAAGACCATTTATTACCAGACCATAGTTTCCTCACTGAATAGAAGAGTCCTCCATACACCAAAGTCTAATATACTTAGGGTTCATTTCTGGACAATTTTGCTCCACTGATCTATTCGTCTAAACTTACATCAATGAAGTAATATCTTTCTTAATTCCTACATCTTTAAAATAAGTCTTGATAGCTTCTAGAGTGAGCCCTCCCATCCCCATTCCTTTTAGGACTGTCTTAGCTATTGGATTTTGACTGGCACTGAATTGGATTTACATATTAATTTGGGGAGAACTGATATTACATGGAGTCCCCCCATTCGTGAAAAGTTACATCTTCAAGTTTTTTAGACCTTTTGTAATTTTCTTCACAAGGGTCACACACACTTTTCCTGTTTCTTCCTTTCATGGAAAATGCATACGCAAATGTATAAAATGGAGAAAGAGAAATCAAGTGGATCTTATCAGCATCAAAAATCACCAACACGTGGCCAATTTTTTCATATAAACCTGCTCTATCCAACTGAACTTCGGCGTGATAGATATTTCCTATATGCACTACCAGTGAGAAAATATGGAGTATGACTAAGGAACTAAAATTTTTATCTTATTTAATTTTAATTATTTTTAATTTAAATAGCCATATGTGGCTATTGTACTGAACAGTGTAAGCTATACCAAAAACCACATTCATTTTCCACCACCACCATACCCTATTATTTTGAAGCAAATCTAAAATGTCTTATCATTTAATCTGCAAATACTTCAGTATATCTTTCCTTAAAAAAAATTAACCACCATATGTCAAAACAAATTCCTTAGTATCATCAAATATCAAGAGTGTTTCAATTATTTAATAAACTTTTGTTTTGTTTAGTATTGGTTTGCTACAGTTAGGATCTAAACAAGGTCCACACATTGTATCTGATTGCTAACATGCTTTTTTGTCACTTATTTCTACAATTACTGTTTTATTTAGATATTTCTTTCTGAATTTGTCTTGATAATATGTATTTTTCAAGAAAATAGGCACTTAAGTTTTCAAAATCATTAGCATAAAATTGTTCATGCTATTCTAGATTTTTTTCATGCCTAAAATTGTCTACTTTTTGTTGTCGTTGTTCTTGGCATTGCTTATTTGTACCTTTTTGGGGGGGCAGTCTTGTAGAAGTTTATTAATTGAAATATTTTTTAAGGGCGCCTGGGTGGCTCAGTTGGTTAAGCGACCGCCTTCGGCTCAGGTCATGATCCTGGAGTCCCGGGATCGAGTCCCACATCGGGCTCCCTCCTCGGCAGGGAGTCTGCTTCTCCCTCTGACCCTCTTCCCTCTCGTGCTCTCTATCTCTCATTCTCTCTCTCTCTCAAATAAATAAAATCTTTAAAAAAAAAATGAAATATTTTTTAATTTTTAAATTATCTATTGGTTTTGCTAATCATCTCTATTTTATTTCCTATTTCTGCTCTTCACTGTGTCCTTCTTTCTTTCTTTGGGTTCATTCTGTCCTTTTCCTAACTTCTTCAATAATGCTTAACTAATATATTAGGAGTATTTCTTGAACTTTCATAAATGAATTTAAGACTATAAATTCCCCTCGGGGCACCTAGGTGGCTCAGCTGGTTAAGCGTCTGCCTTTGGCTCAGGTCGTGATCCCGGGGTCCTGGGATCGAGTCCTATGTCTGGCTCCCTGCTCAGCGGGGAGCCTGCTTCTCCCTCTCCCTCCGCTGCTCCCCCTGCTTGTACTCACTTGCTCTGTCAAATAAACAGGTAAAATCTTAAAAAAAAAAAAAAAAAAAGGATAGTAAATTCCCCCACTAAATTTCACAAGTCCTGATATTTCCACTATGATTTCCTCCAATCCATGGGTTGTTTAGGGTTGTTTTCAGTTTCCAAACATGAAATTTCTAAAGATTATCTTTTTATTGCACTATATAGCACAGATTCTTTGGAATTGTGGAGACTTGTTCTGCTAGCTGGTAATAATCAATAGTTATAAATGTATCACACAAATTTATTCTTAGTTAAAAGCAGAATTTAGTTATATCCATTATATCAAGTTTGGTAAGCATGTTGTTAAAAGTTTCTATAGCCTTACTAATTCTTGTCTCTATGATCTACCAGTACCTGAGAGAGGTTTTTAACAATCTTCATAATGGCTTGTGTATTTGTCAACTTCCCCTATCCATTATTTCTTTAAATTATTTATTCATTCAACAAATACTTCTCTAAGTCCCTATGAACTGGGAAGTGTTCCAGGCACTGGAGGTATAGCAATAAACATGAAAACTATGTCCTTGCCTTCATATATCTTACCCTCTAATGCAGAACTCCCCAACTGGTGAGCCAAATGAATACTACCATTTATCATGATGTGAAAAGGTGTCATTATGTACATGCAAATTCATGATTAGAACCTTACTACCCTATTCCTTCTATCATCCTATATGTGCCCTCTTTTATTAACATTTATTGCCTTAACTTCTATTTCATATATTAGTATGTCCTTACCAGTTTTCCTTTAACAAGTATTTAACTTTCCCCATCATGCTTATAAGCTTTTGGTATTATTCATATTTAATTTCAAAATTGTTTTTTAGTAGAAGAATTTAATCCATTTACATTTATTGTATGTTGGACAGATCCAAGTTTTATTATCCTTTAACTGCTTTAAAGTTATACTATTTATTTCTATTCATTTAGAAAATAATTGCATTTTAAACATGCTATATGAAGTATAACTTTAAGCAATACTGTTATGCTCCCAAATGAGTCATTTTTAAAAGCAGTCAAGTATTTACCAACATTTTTGCCAATTTCTTTCCTTACCATTGCTTCTTACATCTACAACCTCCTTCTGGGGTCAAATCGTTCTTGATGAAGTTATATCTTTTGGTAGTTCCTTCATGAAGGCCTACATGTAGTTAGCACTCTCACTCTCAGCATGTCTGAATATGTTGCATTTCACCCTCTTTCTTAGAACACAGTTAGCTGGGTTCAGAATTCTAGATTAACAGATGGTTTCTTCCAGCAAATCAATGATACTTCCACTGACATTTCATCTGATATTTCTTGTTGCTCATGAGAAACCCATTGCAAGTCTAATCTTTCTTTCTTTATAGGCAAAAATAATAAAGAGGTTAAGAATGTTCTTTGTAGAACCATGCTGCCTAGTGTCAAACTCAGCTCCACTAACAACCTGTACTGATTGTACCTTTTATAATGCTTTGACATTTTGGGGTCTTCAGGACCCAGGTTTAGCTAATTCCTAGAAATTGTAAACAACTTGCTTGTGAGCACATCTTCCATATGCAAACCAACTAATCCATAGTCTGCACTCCCAAACACTTCCTTTATCTAACCATTACACACCAAGCCAATATTCCTTCTGCCCTAAATAATCCAGGACAAAGCATCAGATATTCAGGGACCACCACTATAGCCCAGAGCCTACCAAAATTATTCAAACTAGCCAATCCTAAAATTGTTCAACTTGCCTATCCTGTCTCATCCATTCCTTCTAACAAATACCATAACAAAGGCTCTGGCCAGTGGTTTCCCCTCAGTTTTACTTCCTGACCAACCCCAATACTTCTCCATGTGGCCCTGCATGGCATGGCATAGCCCCTCCTCTTGGAAACTACAAATAATAATACCTCTTACTGTAGTTGTCTCTCTTTCTGTCATCTTAAAATACATGATTAAAACAAAATCCTGGGAATATTTTAAAATACAACTAGACATATGCTTATGAGCCAGTTAATTAATCTGTGTGTCACTTTCCTACAGGACTACTTTAAAAGGTTGTTATCAATATTATGAGTTAATACATGTAAAGCACATAGAATAGTGCCTATTTCAAGTTAAGTGCTCAATAAATGTTATTTATTGTGATTGTGATTATTATATTCCATCTGGCAGTTTTAAAATCTGTTTTTGATGTTCTTAAACTCCTCTACTTTATGTCTAGGTATGGGTTTTTTATATCTTGCTCAAGATCTGGTGTGTTCCTTCAATCTTAGAACCTGTAATTTTCTTCAATTCTGCAGTATTGGTGACAATTACCACTTTGACCCCCCCCTTCAATTTTTTCTTTCTGGTCTCCTATTATATGTATGATAGACTTTCTTATTCTGTTCTCTAAATCTCAATTTCTTCCATACTTTCTTTTTATATATCTGACATGCATTATGGATTAAGATAGAGCCCCAAATTTATCTTCCAATTCACCATTTTTTTTAAGCTATATTTAGCCTGCCATTCAACCTATCCACTGAGTATTTAAATAACCTTCTAAAATTTCTAATTGGCTCACCTTCACACTTGCCTGCTCTTCTGATACACTATTCTGTTTCTGTCTTCAGGTATGGTAGAGTTTTTAAAATGGCCATAAGTTATTCCTTTTCCTATTTCCATGTTTTTTGGTAGTACCCTCCCACACTGACTCTGGACTGGCTTATATCTGACTTTGGCCATGAGGCCATGGAGAAATGATGCAAGCAGAGACTTAAGAAGCACTTGCACTGAGGCTTCTGTCTTTGCTGCTCTTGGGAACATTGTGACCATCATGTGAAGATGCCCAGATTAGTCTGCTGGATGACAAAAGAAACGCTGCCCAAAATCCCCATTAGGCCAGCCACCAGTGACAACTGACAGCATCAACTGCCAGGCATTGAGGCCATCCCAGACCAATTCACTCCTAGCTGACCCTACAAACCCTGTATCTAACCTTCAACCTTGTAAGCAATAATAAAATGATTGTTTTAGCTATTCGGCTTTGGGGTAGTTTAAAATGCAGCAAATAGCTAACTAATACACATGGTTTCTAAGCCTTCCTTTACACTTGAAACGTACTTTAATGTTTGTCTGTTGGAATCACTATTTCTAAAAATTAGGGGTGGTTATCCTTCTTGGTTTATTTGCTTAAATTCTTTGTAATCTTTAAGAACTCAACTTCAGTGGGAATATTTCCTATGGAGGTTCTATATGCTCTGAGCTATAGCACAGTTTCAGATTTTCTCAGCCAAAATATAACAGGTATTACTAATTTACAGATTTCTCAACTTGGGTCCTCAGCACTAGGAAGACAGTGTCAATTCAAACACCACAAGCATAAGTGGTGTAGAATTAGAGTTCTAATTTCCACTCTTTCATGCTCCTGGTAAAAAGGAAGTTTCCAGTGTTATTTCTATAGTCTAATGGGAAGACATTTTCTAGTCCCTATCTCCTTGAAGGTGTATGCCTTTAGATATCAACTCTACATGCATGTTAGGTCCAAGTAATTAAGTTTTCCATCAGTTTCTAAAAATCCTGTAAATTCTTCAAACTTCCCTCAGTGCTATAACTTTCTTCCGAAGTTTCCTCTTCTCTTCCTTCTCACAATTCCAAGTTCTTCCATTACATTTTAAATAAAGTTTTCATGTGTATGAAAGCAGAGGGTGCTGCCTGGAAGTAAAAGTAACTTTATAAATCTAAGCACATTTTTCCCTTGCTTCAAATCTTTCACTAATTCCCCATTGTCTAAATCAGTATCTCTTAAAATTTTGGTCTCTGGGAAATTAGTGGTACAAAGTTATCAAGAGTACTGCAGATTATCTCTCAGTTTCAGAGGAAAAAGTGATAAAAAATTTTGTTCATACACATTTTTGTTCATTTTAAGGTGATTTAGATAAGGTAATATTCACCTTTTAAATATTCAGTTCCACAGCTCTGGCAAATGCAATCAAATCAAAATCTAACATTCTTATCAACCCAAACATTTTTGTCCCTTTTAATCAAATCTCTTCCATACCAGTTTTGGAAACCACTGACTTGTTTTCCTGACCTTAGTTTTACCCTTGCAAGAATGTTATATAAATGAAAACATATAGCACGTAGCCCATGAGTCTGATTTCCTTCACTTAGCAAAACGCAATTGAGAATTACCTGTGTTGTTGTATCAGTAATTCATTCCTTTTATTGGCTAGTACTATTCCATTATACGGATATTACTAGTTTGCTTATATGTCCCCCAGCTGAACGATATTTGGGTTGTTGCAGCTATAAACATTGCATACAGGCTTTGTTTTTTTTCTTTTTTGTATGAACATACATTTTCATTTCACTTGGGTAATAACCTAGATGTGAGTCAAAAGGTAAATGTATTTTAACTTTATAAGAAACTGCCAAATTTTTCCAAACTGTATGTACCATTTTATATTCCCACCAGTAAATTATTAGAATTCCAGTAGTTCTGCAGCTTAATTCATACTCGATATGGTCAGTTGCTTTTATTTTACCTATTCTAACAGGTGTGAAGTAATAGCTCATTATAGATTTAACCTGCATCCTCTCAATGGTCAATGATATTGAGCATCTTTTCATGTGTTTATCTGCCATCTCTATTTTTTTTTTTTAGTTTTTATTTAAATTGAATTTAGTTAACATATAGTGTATTATTAGTTTCAGGGATAGAATTTAGTGATCCATCAGTTGCATATTACACCCAATGCTCATTACATCAAGTGCCCTCCTTAATGCCCATCACCCAATTACCCCATCCCCTCGCCCAACTCCTCTTCAGCAACCCTTAGTTTGTTTCCTAAAGAGTCTCTTATGATTTGCCTCCCTGTTTTTGTCTCATTTTATTTTTCCTTCCCTTCCCTTATGTTCATCTGTTTCGTTTCTTAAATTCTACATATTAGTGAAATCATATGGTATCTTTCTCTGACTTATTTCGCTTAGCATAATACTCTCTAGTTCCATCCACCTCATTGCAAATGGCAAGATTTCATCCTTTTTTGATGGCTGAGTAAATACTCCATTATATATATGTGCCACATCTTCTTTATTCATTCATCTGTCAATGGACATCTGGGCCCTTTCCATATTTTGTTTCTGCCATCTCTATTCTTTCATACAGTTAAAATCTTTTGTCCATTTTTAATAAGGTTGTTTTCTTGAGTTTTAGGAATACTTTATATATTCTGGATAAAAGATCTTCATTAGATATACAATTTGCAAACATTTTCTTCCAAACTATGGCTTGTCTTTTCATTCTCTTGTGTTTTTAGAAAGCAAAAGTCCTCTGGGGCGCCCGAGTGGCTCATATGGTTAAGCATCTCTCTTCGGCTCAGGTCATGATCTCCAGGTCCTGGGACTGAGCCCTACATTGGGCTCCCAGCTCAGCGGGGAGTCTGCTTCTCCCTCTCCCTCTGCCTCTGCCTCTCCCCCTACTTGTGTTCTCTCTCTCTCTCAAATGAATAAATAAAATCTTTAAAAATAAAAAATAAAAAAAGCAAAAGTTCTCAACTTCGATGAAGTCAAGTTAATCAATTTTTTACTTTATGGATCATGCTTTTGCTGTTGCATAAAAGAAATCTTTGCCTAACCCAAGGTCACCAAGATATTTTCCTATACCTTTCTCTACAAGATTTATAGTTTTAGGTTTTTACATTTAGATTTATGATCCATTCTAAGTGAATTTTTGTATAGTGTTAAAGTATTGATCAAGGTTCCTTTCTTCTTTTTCTTTTTTTGGCATACAAACATGCAATTGTTTCAAAATCATTTGAAAAGACTACCACTTCCTCATTTATTTGCCTTTGCATCTTTGCCAAAAAATAATTGATCATGTGTATATGTGTCTACGACTACATATTTCATTAATCTATATGTTGACCCAATCTTTTCTAATGCCACACTGTCCTGATTATTGTAGATTTATAGTAATCCTAAAATTAAGTAATGTCTCTGAATTTGGCTGTTCTTTTACAAAAATTTTTTGCTACGCTCGTTTGTCATTCCATATAAATTTTAGAATCAGCTTATTTCTACCAAAAAAAAAAAAATCTGAGTTTGTGATTAATACTGAGTCTTCCAATCCATGAACATGGATCACCTCTCCATTTGTTCTGTCATCTTTTATTTTTTTCACCTATGTTTGGTCACTTCCAGCATACAAACATTGCCAGGTATTTTAAAAATTTTATACCTATTTCCTGGGTTTTGGTACAACTGTAAATAATACTTCCAGGATTTTTCTTTTTTGATTTCAATTCCCAATTGTTCTTTGCTAGTATATGAAAATGATAGACTCTGTGTATTTCCTTATATCCTGTGACCTGTTAAACTAAACTCATTAATTCTGGGACTCTTATTTTTTTGGGGGGGTGACTATTTAGGATTTCTACATATCCAATTATGTTGCCTGTGAATAGAACAATTCAATTTCTTCCTCTCCAATCTATATGCCTTCTATTTCTTAATCTTGCTTTATTTCATGGGGTAGGACCTCTAGTAAAATACTGAATAGCAGTGAGAGCAGATATCCTTATATTGTTCCTGATCTTAGGAGGAAAGCACCCAGTCTTTAATCATATTAAGGATGATGTTAGCTGTAGACTTTTTTGTAGATGTCCTTTACCTGTTTGAGGACATTCCCTTCTATTACCAAATTGAATTTTGACAAAAGCATTTTGTGCATCTATTAAGGTGAATATGTGATTGTTAATACATCACATTAATATTTCCAGAATAAATTGAAGTAATGATACCTTAGATATTTTTAATTTGATTTGCTAGTATTTTGTTAGGGATTTATCTGTCTTTGTTCGTGAGAGATATCAATCTTTAGGTTTTTTTTGTGAGATCTTTCATTTTCCCATCAAAGTATGCTAGTCTTATAAAATAAGTAAGTATTCCATCTTCTCCTATATTCTGGAAAAGGTTATGTAGAACTGGTATTCTTTGCTCCTTAAAAGGTTTTAAGTAATATTCCTGTATTATCTTTTTAAGGCTAAAGTGAGGCCTTCTCTTTCATTCCATTTTGGCAATTTGTGTCTTGTCCTTTTTTTTCTTAGCCTGTCTGGCTAGAGGTTTATCAATTTTATTGATTTTTTTAAATTTTATTTTGTTTTATTATGTTAGTCACCGTACCATCATTAGTTTTTTGATGTAGTGGAAGCAGCTTTTAGTTTCAATTAATTACCTTGTTGTTTTTTGATTATCAATCTCATTGATTTGTGCTCTTACCTTTATTAGCCTCTGCCCTCTGCTTGCTTTGATCTCAAATACCTCTTCCTTCTCGAGCTTCTTAAAATTGAAGCTTAAATCACTGATCTAAGGTTTCTTTTTTTCTGTCAGTATTTAACACTAAAAATTTCTCAAGTACTGCTTTGGCTGCATCCTTCAAATTTGGATATACTGTTGTTTTTCTTTCATTCAATTAAAAATATTTTCCGGGGTGCGTGGGTGGCTCAGTCAGTTGAGCATCTGACTTTGGCTCAGGTCACATTCTCAGGGTTCTGGGATCAAGCCCCTGCATCAGGAATCCCTGCTCAGAGGGGAGTCTGCCTTTCCTTATCCCTCCTCCTCTGCCCCTCCCAGCCCACTCATGCTCTATGAAATAAATAAAATCTTTAAAAAATATATATTGTGACTTCCTTTCTGATGCATGGAATATTTAGAAGTGTGTTACTTCCCAAATATTTGGTAATTTCCAGATATGTCTGTTGATTTTTAGCTTAATTCCATTGTGGTTGGCGAACAGGCTTTGTATATTTTCAATTCTTTTAAAACTTGGTTTGTTTTGTGACACAGAATATGGTCTGTCTTGGCGAATGTTCCACATGGACTTGAAAAGAATGTATATTCTGTTGTTGGGCAGAGGGCTCTACAAAAGTCTATTAGGTCAAATTGGTTAATAGTGTTTTTCAGGTCTTCTCCTTACTGACTTTATGTCAGCTTATTCTGTTGATTACCAAAACAGGAGTACTGAAGGCAGGGGCTAGCAGATCATCAAAGTCCTTTTTAGCTAAGTTAAGGAGTCTGAAGTTTACCTTGAGTTATGGGAAGCTGTTGGGAAATTAACCTTAAGAAATGGAGTAACAGAGGTGCCTGGGTGGCTCAGTCAGTTGTCTGCCTTCAGTTCAGGTCATGATCCCAGGGTCCTGGGACTGAGCCCCACATCCAGCTCCCTGTGCAGCAGGGTACCTGCTTCTCCCTCTCCCTCTTCCCCCCTTGCTCCCCCCCCACACACACACACACCATGCTCTCTCTCGTTCTTTCTCTCAAATAAACAAAATCTTTAAAAAAAAGAAATGGAATAACATGGTATAAATGTTTTTTTAAACTTGACAAGATTGAAAATAGGTTGGAGGAAAGCCAAAGCAGCAGTGGGGGAAAACTACTGGGGAGGCTTTTAATGATAATCAAGAAGAAACATGCACTTGATTTAAAGCAGTGGCTCTGAGAATGATGAAGAAACAGATTTAGGAACTATTAAGAGAATAGAATTAATAACCACTTGAAAAAGGTGGAGAATAATGAGTAACAGGGAGGAGACGGTTATGGTTCTCAGTTTCCGGTTTGGAATACGGGGGTATACCGGGGCATATATGGGTGACATTTATCAAAATAGGGAAACACAGGAATAGAAATTGATTTGAGAAGAAGGATGAATTCCCAATTTCAACATGCTGAGATTAAGGTTCCTATAAAATATTCATGTAAGATGTCCATTAAATTATGTGGGTTCAGCAGATAGGTCTAAGCTATATAGACTTATGAGTCATTAGCACATACTATTAACTGAAACCATTTGTTGGGGTGAATTTACTGAAGAATAGTATATAAAAAAGCGCCTCTCAAAACGTCATTTTAGGATTATCAGATTATTAAAATGCAGATTCTTAGGAACTACTTTAGATTGAATTTCTGTTTTCAGTCTCATAAGGCTGAAACCACGGTGTTAGCAGGGCTGCATTCCTTACTGAAAGCTCTAGGGGAGAATCCACTCGCACACTCACTCAGGCTGTTGGCAGAATTCAGTTCCATGCAGCTGTCCGACTGAAGTCCTTGTTTCCTTGCTAGTTGTCTGGGTGCCACCCTCTGACCTTTGCAGGTAGCCTTCTACAGCTCAGAACCAGCAACAGTTTATCCTTTTCACATTGCCTTATCTCTGACCCTTCTGCTTTCCTATTCCACTTTTAAGGACCCATGTGATTATATTAGGTCCTCGCAGGTAATCTAAAATAATCTCCCTAGCTTAAGTTCTAGAACTTTAATTCCATCTGCAGAGTCCTTTTTTGCCATAACATAACATAACATATTCACAGGTTCCAGGGATTTGGGCATGGACACCTACGGGAGGCCAGTATTCTGCCTACCGTAAGCTACTACGAGCATTCTGATTTAAGACTTTTTGTAGACCCATGTTTTCATTTTTCATTTATCTTGGGTAAGTACCTAGGAGTGGAATTGCTGGGTCATAAGGCAGGACTATGTTTAACTTTATAAGACACTGCCAGATATTCTTCCAACATGACTGTACCATTTTACACTGCACCCAATAATGAAAGAGTATGAGAGCTCCAGTTGTTCCACATCCTCACCGAGACTTGATGCTGTCAGCCTTTTTGGTTTTAACCATTTTAGTGGGTACATGGCAGTATCTCCTTGTGTTTTTAATTTGCAATTCCCTGAAAACTAACGATGTTGAGCACTTTTTCATATTCATGTTAGCCATTTACATTTATTTTTATGTGAAGTATCTGTTCTTTTACTCATTTTTAAGTTGGATTGTTGGTGTTTTAAATGAGTTATCAGCTCTTTATTCATTCTGGAAACAAATTCTTTATCACATATATGTACATATATATTGCTAATATCTCCTCTTCTGTGACTTGTCTATTCCCTTTCTTAAATATACCTTTTGATGAACAGGTTTACTTTCCTAATGTCTCTTTTATCAAATTTTTTTCTTTTATTGTCATCGCATTCTGTGTCCTGTCTCAGATATTGCTGCCTACCTCAAAGTCACAGAAATTCTCCTGTAAGTTTGTTTTACCTTTTACTTTTAGGTCTTTGATTCATCTCAAATTAATTTTTGTGTATTGGGTGAAATGGTTCATTTTTCCCCCATATGGATATCCAATAGTTCCAGCATTATTTGTTGAAAACATTTTACTTTCCTCACTAAATTGTGCTTTGTTGGAAAATCAATTGTCTATGTAAGTATGGGCATACTTCTGGACTCTATTCCATTTCATTGATCTATTTCATACCATACTGTCTTGATTACTAGAGTTCTAAAATAAATCTTTAAGCTAGGTAGTACAAGTTCTCTGGTTTTGTTCTTCCTTTTCAATATTGATTACTCTAGGTCTTTGGCACATTCATATAATTTTAAAGTCAGCTTGTCAACTTCTGTTTTTAAAAAGCCTTTCGGATTATGATTATGATTGCATTAAATATGAAATACTAACTTTAAGTAGAGAACAGAGGAGAAATTCTGAGGACACAGAAAGTAAAAAGGGAGAGATTATGAGTACCAAATGAAACAAATACTCAAAAATTCCATTAAATTTAACAACAGGGAAGTCACCAGAGCTTCGCAATGGTAGCTTCATTGCCCCGGCTGGAGAAGAAACCAAAGTGAAACTAAACATCCAATGTCCTCTTCATTCCTATTAAGAAAACACCTGAATTGTAGCTGGGCATACAGATAACTGAATAAAGACAACATTACATATCTCTCCCTCTACTTAAGTGTGACCGCTGATTAGAAACCGGCTAATGGGCTCTAAGCGGATGTGTCACATGCAACTTCTTAGAAGTGTCCTTAAAACAGTATGTGCTTTTCTTCACCTTTTCCTTTTCCCCCTTGCTATGAGCAGGTGGCAGATGGAATGAAAGCAGCCATCTCAACCACGAGGCAGCATGCTAAGGAAGGCAGAACGGCAAGAAAGAGGAGCCCAAGTCCCTGATGATCATGGCGCTGCTGCCACACCAGCTATGGCCTGCCTACCCATGGAATCATACGCAGAGTTAAGGTTTTATTAGCATCTACTTTCTTTGTGATGCAGCCACGCCTGATTCTGATACATCACAGTTTTAACTATCTATATGCCAGTGATCCCAAAGTTGTACCTTCGGCCACAATCTTTCCAGACTCATCTATCCAACAGCTACTGGAACATTTCCACTTGAATGTCCAACAGATCTTTCAAACTTAACTGTCCAAAACAGAATTCTTTATTTTTTCCTCCCTGAAATCTTCCTCCACGCATCCTCCCCACTGCAACCAAATGGCCAATGGTTTTTGGTGATAAATGATAACTGACCTGTCTTGTGGCTCAAGCAAAACACCTAAATGTTGCCTGATTCCTTGTTTTCCCCTCACCCCCTGTCCAGCTCCTGCCCAATGCCATCGAAATACATCCCAAACCCATCTGCCTTTCTTCGTCTCTACCATTACACATCTAGTTGAAATCATCATCATCTCTCACCTGGAATAATGCAATAGCATCCTCAACGTGCTTTTTGTAACTTAAGAAATCCTTCCCAGAGAGATGAAGGAGGTCTGGAGATAGACAGTAGTGACAGCTGCACAAGAACATAAATGCCACCAAACTATACACCTAAAAGCAGCTAAAACGGTAAATTTTATGTTAGGTGAAAAAAATCTTTCCTGGAAACAGTATAGCCTCCTATATATTTTTCTAAATATTATATAGATGTCCTTCACACTGAAGTCTTCAATCCATCTGGAAATCACTGCTGGGAATGGACAGTAATAGGAATCTAATTTAGTCTTTATTCTATATGGATGCCACGTATTTCAATATCATTTAGTGAACAGGGTACACTTTCCCGTTTTAAAAGACCACTTAGTGGTATGCTAAACTCCCATATTTATGTGGGTGTGTTTCTAGCTTTCCATTCTATTCCATCTGACCACTTTTCTATCCCTGAACCAATATTAGCAATTAACACAACAATTAAGTAGTCTTAATTATCATGGCTTCATATTAAGTTTTGATATCTGGGAGGAAGGGACTTCCATTTGATTTTTTTTTTTTTCGTGATTCCTAGTCCTTTGGATTTCCATATATATTTTAGGTTCAGCATGTCAAGTTCCATGAAAAATCTTGTACAATTTTAATTAGAATTGCACTGAATTTGTAGAATTGGGGAAAACTGACACCTTTATGATATGGAGTCTTCCCACCCATGAATACCGTGTATCTCTCCATTTACTTGGGTCTTCTGTTACGTGTTTCAAAAAACATTATAATTTTCTCCCTAGAGCACTATACAGCTTCAGTGTGATCTATTTCTAAATACCTTTAGCTTTGAACACTGGTATGAATAGTACCTATTTGAAAATTAAAATTCCTAGTTATTGATGGTACATAGAAGTTATTTTTTAATTCAGAAATCTTCCTGAAGGCCATTTTCCCCCCATTGAGTGCTACTTCCCTTTCCCAGATTTGTGATCTCTTCCCTTACCTTATAAATGCATGTATATGTATGTCTACACATATACACACATTTTTCTTTTGTTTTTTTTCTGGGATGTTTATTCTGTTCCATTGTTCTGTCTCATACTACTACCACACTGTATTAAATGCTGTAGTTTTATATTTTGATAGCATTACTCTTCTGTCTCAAACTTTTCTTAGCTATTTGTTTATTTACTTTTCCAAATAAATACTGCAATTATTTTGCAGGTTCTTCCCCAGAGCCCAATCACTCTTTATTACATCACCATCTACCTTCTTGTTAACTGATTTTGCTTTCTCCCCCCACTGTAATTGGCTGCCTGTTCATCATTGTATTCCCAGTGTCTAGAACAGTGTCTGGCACATACCAGGTGCACAAAAATGTTTGCTGAATAAATGGACGGAGATTTTAAACCTGGATGATTCAGAGAAACACAGGAAGAAAAGCAGGTTTTGAAGTAATGGTGAAAGATAAGAACTAGCTCAGTTTTGAGAGGTGCTTAGATTACTCACAGGTGATTAATGTGTAGGCCTCAGGCCAGCACCTGGGGCACAAGAGTGGAGGTTCAAGGAGATGGTCAAGGAGGAGAATGCATGCAAGAGGGTCGGGGGCAGGGAGGAAAGAAAAGATACTTGGAAATAACAAGTGCTGACAAGGATGTGGAAAAAAGAAACCCTTGTCCGCTGTCGGTGGGAATGCAAGCTGGTGCAGCCACTGTGGAAAACAGTATAGAAAAAATTAGAATTACCATATGACCTAGTAATTCCATTACTGGGTATTTACCCAAAGTAAATTAAAACATTAATGCAAAAAGATATAAACACCCTTATGTTTACTGCAGCATTATTTACCATAGCCAGGATATGGAAGCAGCCCATGTGTCCATCCACAGATGAATGGATAAAGCAAGGGTATGCAATGGACTGTCAGCCTTAAAATACAATGGAAACTTGCCATTTGCAACATGGATGGATATAGAGATTATAATGTTAAATGAAATAAGTCAAAGACAAATACCATAAGATTTCACTCATATGTGGAATTTAAGAAACAAAAAAGAGACAAAAAAAAAAAAAAACCCGACTCAAATATAGAGAACTGGTGGTTGCCAAAGAGGAGGTGGAGGGGCAGATGTGTGAAAGAGGTGAAGGGGATTAAGGGTACACTTACAATGATGAGCACTGAGTAATGCACAGAATTGAATCTTTATATAGCACACCTGAAACTAATGGTACATTCTGTTTATACTTGAATAAAAAATTTTTTAAATTAAAAAAATTGTAAAAAATATTTTAATCAAAAAAAGACACTTTGTAAGAACCATGCCTAGGGCGAGCGCAGAACCAGCAATACGGAAACCAAAAAGAGGGAAAAATTTGAGGGCTAAGAAGAGGGAAATGAATATAAGAGCTGGGTTTATTAATGACAAACACATTAAGTAGTAATGTGCAGCATTCGCTTAATTGGGAAGTACAATGACCTAAAGAACCTAAGCAAGAGCCTCAAACCTCCACCGGTAAAAATAATTAAAGAGAGAGCTCTATTAGACTACACACCAAAATTTGGGGAAAGGATTAATTTTATGAACCCTCTGGGGTCTTACAATGACCGTTCGGGGTTTAAAAACCTATCAGCATTCGATCTATGCACCCCCTCGGGTCACAGCGAGAAGCTGTGGTCTGGCAGGTTCCGATTTCAATGAGACTGTTTCTTACTCCTCCTCCTCACCTTTCCGTGACTACCCAGTGGGGGCTGACGGTACCGGCAGGGGCTTTAGGGGCCTCAGGGAGGAACCAGAGCTGGGCAGCGACCGGGAAAGAATGGTCGGGCGGCCCAGGCTCGGAGAGGCCCTCGCTCCCGGCTGCGGGTCGGCGGGTCAGCGGGTGTGTCAGGGGCCGCGCCCCCGCGCCGCCTCCCCACTCCCCGCTGTGCCGACTTCGCCGAAGCCCTCGCCCGACCCCCACGAGCCCGGGCTCCCCTTCCTACCTGCCGGCACGCGGACTCGGCCTGCCCTCAGCCGCTCACCGCTGACTCAGGCGGCAGGAAGCCCACCTTTCTCGGCGGTTGCCAGCCGGACCCCGCCTGCCGGGCACCGGCGGCATGTGATACCACCCCCGTCGCGCCCCGCCCCGCCCCCTCAACCCCGCTCGTGCTCCGCCTCCCGCCGGCGTGCCCCACCCACAAGAGCGTCGCTGACCGATGACGTAGCCAGCGCAGGCACGCTTGGCAAGGCCCAAGTGCTGCTGGTTTTGAGGGTGGAGGTACGTGGTTTCGGCTCTCCCAGCGAGAGGGGAAAGTGGGGTGCATGGAAAACCGAGGGCTCCCGAGGAAAGAGGGGAGGGGAAGAAAAGTCCTAGAAGCTTGTCCTCCAAGTGCTGGGTTACAAGGCGGTGTCCGGCACCTCTCGGGGCCCTTCCTGAAGAGGCTTGGAGGCTTCCCGCAGTAATTGAACCGTGGATTTCATTACGGGAGGTAATGGCTCGCGCCCAGGTGAAGTTTAAGGATTAAGTTGTCCGCCGCGTGGGATATTTTCCTCCTCGGGCAGATCATTGGGGAACCTGATTTATGTGGTAAAAGAACACGAGATCTGGAGACCTGGCTTCTCTCTCCCCCTCCTTCCTCTCTCCCTTCCCCCTCCCTTCGCCCCCCTCCCGCTCCCCCGGAGCTATGGTTTAGTCTCTTCGCTCCATCTCATCTGTGAAATGAGATAGTCGTCCTCGCCATCCCTTTCACAGCTACCATTCTGTGATTTTTGCCTCCCGGAATCTTATCTTTTATCATTATCCTGGGTGGGAATAGAAATCTTGTGACTCGTGTTCTAAACTTGGTTTGGGTACGCGGGCGTAGAGTTAGGTTGCTTGCTTTCATTAGGATTGACTTGGGTAGCATTTGCAAGTAAGATTTCTGCATTAATATTCCAATAGACTCATCTTAATTTTAAAAATCAGAATATCTATGTTAATGTTAGCCCTGTTTTTCATAGACTTAAATGTTTAATGTGACATTTAATATTTTGCCTCATTTCAAGAGGCAAATCTCCAAAGTATATTGAAAAAGTTGATGTTTTTTGATTTTACCTTTTTTATTAGCATTTTAAAGGTCATCTGCACCTTCTGACTGGGAAAAGATGGTCAACGTCTTGAAAGGAGTGCTAATAGAATGGTTAGTAGTTTTGATACTTAATGAAATTTAAATCTCCATATTTAATTTTGATGTATATGTACCTCTAGAATCCATGTTTTCATTTTGTTTTAAGATCTAAAGGAATCAGGGACGCCTGGGTGGCTCAGTCGTTAAAGGTCAGCCTTCGGCTCAGGTCATGATCCCAGCGTTCTGGGATCGAGCCCCACATCAGGCTCCCTGCTTGGTGGGAAGCCTGCTTGTGTTCCCTCTCTCGTTGTGTCACTCCCTGTCAAATAAATAAATAAAATCTTTAAAAGAAAAAAAAGATCTAAAGGAATCAAGTCTTTCAGCTTTCTCAACTTCATGTTGCTTTTTTTTTTTTTTTAAGATTTTATCCATTTATTTGAGAGAGAGAGAGAATGAGAGATAGCATGATGGGGGGAGGGTCAGAGGGAGAAGCAGACTCCCTGCTGAGCAGGGAGCCCGATGCGGGCCTCGATCCCGGGACTCCAGGATCATGACCTGAGCCGAAGGCAGTCGCCCAACCACCTGAGCCACCCAGGCGCCCTCAACTTCATTTTTCTTATATAACAGGTGAGACAGATTGTATTGCTGTGTTTCTTCCTAGTGCCAGATTTCAGTGTCTCAGTCCAGTTGATGTAATTGGCGTATTTCCAGCATGTTTTGGTCAGGGGCAGTGTATTTTTTAGATCAACGCTCTTTAGAGGAACAGTGCTCGTATTGTCCTCCAACCATCAGGGACTGACTAGAATTTTAAGGTCTGCCTATGTCTTCACCATCACAAACTGTGGTCTTAAAAAAGAGTAAAAATCAAGAGCCAGTTGAAGATTGTCTAAACTAGGCACATATTTCATAGAAGCTAGAGACCTTAATGGGTAGCAGTGAATTCCTCAAAGCAAGCTACTAAGGGCTTTGTTATCACATAGTCTGAAAAACTAAATTATTGGACCAGTTCTTGCTCAGTCCGCACTTGTTTGTGATGGCAAGGCTGGGGGAGGAGCAAAACCAAACTGTAGGATACTCTGGCATTTAGGACAACGTTGTCCTGTAGAAATACAATGTGAGCCACATATGTAGTCTTAAATCTTCTATTAGCCACATTAACAGTAAATTGAAGCAGGTGAAATTAGGATGTTCTATTTGACCCAGTGTGTCCAAAATATTTTGACATGTTCTAAATCTTCAAAGTTCTTACTAAGATTTCAGAATTTTGCTGAGTCTTTTTTCATACCACAGCTTCAAAATCCAGTGTGGAGTTTACTTTCACAGCCCATCTCACAGGCTGGCCACATTTCAAGTGCTCAGTAGTGAGCAGTGCAGATTTAATGTTTGGACAGACACAACAAAGACAAGAAGAAAAGAGCCAGTGATGTAGGAGGGAAGCTAAGAGGGAATGTTTCATAAAGGTGAGTGGGCCATGTCCAGTGGTGATGAGAGATGGAATAAGATGAAGACACACTAGAAGTCAGCGATTTCTTTTTTTTTCCCTCGGTTTTTTTGTTTGTTTTTTTAATGAGAACTGTTTTAGTAGAGAAGTGGAATAGATTTCAGATTGGACTACTGCGTCAGGGTTCCCCACTTAGCGGGACGTCTGCTTGAGATTCTCTGATTTTCTCTCTCTCTCTCTCTCTGCCTCTCCCCCCACCCCAGAGTATGCTGGCGTGCGTGCACACGCTTTTTCTCAAATCTTTAAAAAAAAAAAAATGTAGGTAATTGAATGTGCTAATAAAACAAAGTGTTGAGGGTGGAGCTAGAGAGTGTAATGCTAAGCGAAATAAGTCGGTCAGAGAAAGACAAATAACGATGTGATTTCACTCGTGGAATTTAAGAAACAAGCAGAGGGGAAAAAAGCAAGAAATAGACTCTTAATTATAGAGAACAAACTGATGATGATGGGGAGTAAGGAGTGCACTTGTGATGAGCACCAGGTGTTGAATGGAAATGTTGAAATGTCGAATCACTAAATTAAGCATTGATTGTGACATTTTTATAATCAAATAATGTAGCAATTAAAGTATTTGAAAACATTTTTAAGTGATATGGGACAATGACATTGTGTAATACAATGGTAAATAAAAAGTCTGAATGCCTTCATGAAATGACACTGAGCATTTACCAGGTATTATACTAAGCACATGGTAATACTCAGTTCTCACAACAACCCTATGAAATATAGGTATCCTTTTTTTTTTTTTAAGATTTTATTTATTTGAGAGAGATACAGATAGAGGAGAGGGAGAAGCAGGTTCCCCACTGAGCAGAGAGCCTGACAGGGCCCAATCCCAGTATCCTGGGATCATGACCTGAGCCGAAAGCAGACACTCAACCAACTGAGCCACGCAGGCGCCCCCCAGATACGGGTATTCTCATCCCCATTTTTAAGATTTTTTATTTATTTATTTGACAGCACAAGCAGGGGGAGCGGCAGGCAGAGGGAGAGGAAGAAGCAGGCTCCCTGATAAGCAAGGAGCCCAACATAGGGCTCGATCCCAGGACCAGGCACCCCTTTATTGTGTTAGGTTTTTAAAAAGAATGTGTGCATGCATATTCTTAGAATATCATATACACAGGCTAGTAGTAACAAAAATATTTTTGGAACAACAAATCCTTTAATAGGGATAGAAATGGGTAATTTAAACCTTTCTACCTGTATCCTCCCACACACCCAGAAACTCTTGGCATTTTAATTGCTTTTCATTTGAGTATCTACCATGAACAAAGTGTTTTTAGATGTATTCTCTAAATCCAGCAACCCTGCAATATATAAGCATCTTACTACCTAGGACCCTAAGACATGGAGAGGTTCAGTGATTTTATGTATCATACATATTTTGGTTGACTTAGCTGGGCTTGGGGTTAGTCTGAGTCCAGTATTTTCTTTAGCATCGTGTCTTTTTAAGAATAAACCTATTGTATGTCATATTGGGAACTTGGGACTGTTATTCTGGTTAGCTCAATGTCCCCTGTGGTGGCCCTTTCTTTCTCTTAAGACCCTACTCATTGCAAATATTTATTGAGCACCTACAATATGCTGGACCCTAATAAAGGTAACTATATCTCAAGCTGGACAATACGCTTATTCCAAAAACACTTTGGAAAATGCTTGTAAGAAGGAAATAAACTAAGCAAACAAAGCCATTTCATTGTTCAATAACAATTTTCTAAAACATTCTGTTCTCAGGAGATATAGAATTTGGAGAAATACTTTTAAGATTTTTAAGTAATTATACCTGTTAGCTATTTATTATCAGGAAGGATAGTTTACCATTGACTGAGCCAAGATTATCATTCTTTTTTTTACTTTTTTTTATTTTATTATGTTATGTTAATCGCCATACATTACATCATTAGTTTTTGATGTAGTGTTCCATGATTCATTGTTTGCGTATAACACCTAGTGCTCCATTCAGTACGTGCCGTCTTTAATACCCATCACCAGGCTAACCCATCCCCCCACTTCCCCCCCCCCCCAAGACTATCATTCTGATGGGATGGACAGTGCTGACAATTTTGTGCAGGTGACCAGTGAAGTCTCTGGTCTGCTTTACATCTAACTATGTCATCCTGGTAGAGCCTTTGTGGTGTAATACTTTTTAGAATCATGTTTTATAGAGGTTAAACTCAAGTTATGTAGGAGGGAGTTTGATTGATATCTACCTTTACATCTCCAGGTCAAAGACCTTTTTTTCTTGCTCACTAGCCCTGATCCCAGGACTTTAACCAAGTATGTCTATGGGCACTTGGTTTTGTTTTTCTCTCTTACCAGCAGGTTCTCCCATAGAATCTCTTCATGAGGAAGTAGAATAAATAGCCCTGTATTCAGGCAAGATATTCCAGTTCCCTCAATGTTTCATAATAAAAGTCCCTTAAACTTTGACCTTTTGAATCGTTATAAATTATATTTCAGGTACATGCTTGAGAATTCAGCCTCAAATCGCTTGCTCCTTTCAAAAAGTTGAATTGAAGCGATTAATAAGGGAAGTAGTTATTTCAGTGCCTCACCAGTCACTTTCTAGGTATCTCATTTGTCAGTTAGCAGTGTTTCCCCAGGTATGGGGAATGGTGCTGGTTCAAGATGGTTTGTAGTAGAACACAAAAGGGAGGGGGAGAACACAAAAATTGTTTTTATATGACCAGTTTAACTTATTTGAGGATAAAAACACAGTGGGATGACTGGTGATTCATACCAGGCAAAGTTAAGCTTAAAAGTTGATTTAAAGGCAATATTAAGAAAAATAAGAAGTAATAGGTAGCTCAGGTGTTACAAGAGATGGCTAAATGAGCAAGGATAGTATGCAAATGGCAAAATTTGAAAACACCAGTGTGCTGATTCAAAGCGCATTTGCGAGTCCCCCTGGCACTTAGGTCTCAATCCTCTTTAACTGTTCCTGTCACCAGCACCTGACACAGTGGATCGCTTCCTCTTCTTGAATGTCCTTTGTTCACTTACCTTCCAGGACTCGGTTTTCTTCCTACCTCAGTGGTCACTGCTTTATAATCTACTTGGCTGATTTGTCCTTTTCTTCCTAACCTTTTGATATTAGGGAGACTGGGTCTTGGTCCTTGGTCTCTTCTCTGTAGCTGTGTTAATTCCCTTGTCAGAGCTTGATGACTGACTTTTTCTCTTCAGTCCGAACTTCGCTGCTGAAATCCGGAATTGTCTATCCGCTTTCCTACTCAGTTTCTTCACTTGGGTGCCAGTAAGCATCTCACAGGTAACATGCCTAAAACCCAATTCTTGATTTTACCAGCAAACCTGTTCTTCCTCCTTCCTCCTCATCTCAGTAAAAGGCAACTCCACTTTTTCATTTGCTCTGACTGAAAATGTTGGGAGTCTCCTTAATTCTTCTCCTTCAAAGCTGGAGTCTAGTCTCAGCAAGTTAGGCAGGCTTTACATTCAACATATGTCTAGAATCCAGACACTTCTCCTCCTCTCACTGTTACCATGTGGGTCCAAACCATTATCATCTCTTGCCTGGGTTACTACAGTCACCTTCTAATCAGTCTCCCTGTTTCTACCCTTGCCCTCACTACCCTCCAGTCTTTTCTCAACCCTGCAGGCAGTATGATCCTTGCGTTTAAAATTGAAGTCAGTCTGTAAGTTAAATCATGTCACTCAATAAAAGCCAAACTGCTAAAATCACCTCCAAGGCCCTTTGTGATCTGGCCCAGCTCTAACTTTCTGACCTCATCTTCCACCTCTGTCCCCTTTAGTCGCCCCTCTCCAGCCTCATGGCCTTACTCTTCACTCTGCCTAGGATGCCCTTGCCTGAGTCACTGCATGCCTCGCTTACTGCCTCTTGTTTGTTCAGATGTCACTGCTCAGTAAGGCCTTTCCTGCCTCCCCTGTTTAAACTTACAAGACCCTATCACTTTCATCCTGCCATTTCTCATCCTACTTCCCTACTTTGTGTGCGTGCGCATGTGCGCGCGCGTGTGTACGTGTGTGTGTGCGTGTTGATCGTCGTGCTACCAGTAGAATATAAGCTCCATGACAGGGAGGATTCTGACTTGTTTACTGCTGAAGACCCAGGACCAGAGTAGTGCCTAGCACATGACGGGTGCTCAATAAATAGTTACTGAATGAGTGAATAAAGTGTAAAGTAGCAAATTTACTTCTGAACCAATCAATTCTGCAGATTAGAATGCTCATTCTAATACTGCAACCATAGAATATGACTGAATTTTGCCAAACCTAGGTTATTGTTCCGAACTTAAGGTAACAGGCATACTAGAAACTAAATTTAAAATTTATGTCAGTTCTGATGTGGGCAGACTTGTTTGTTTGTTTGTTTTTAAACTTTTTATTTATTTATTCATGAGAGACACAGAGAGGCAGAGGGAGAAGCAGGCTCCTAAGGAGCAGGGAGCCTGATGCGGGACTCGATCCCAGGACCCTGGGATCATGACCTGAGCCGAAGGCAGACGCTTAACCATCTGAGCCACCCAGGCGCCCCAGACTTGTTTGTTTATTCACATTTTATGGTTTAGTAAATTATTAATAAAATTGTAATGGTAAGTTACTGAAAATAATTAAAATCATCTCTAGGAAGACTTGACTTTATTAATAGTTAATATACCATGAACCATACTCATTTAGTGATTGAAATAAGTCCTTTACCTTTGTTAGCTTCACTTATACCTAGTTTGTACTTGAAAAAAGTAAAACTTGTTTTTAATCTTTTCAGGAAATTACACTGACCTCATTTTTTGCTAAACACATTATTGTACATTTTATTAGGTCTAAAGAGTGTCCTTTGTTGTGATTCAGGGTTTTTATGACAGATGTTTCTGTAAATCCTAGAAATTGTTTTTTTGGTTTTTTTTTTTTTAGATTTATTTATTTGAGAGACAGGTGTGGGAGAGCTGGTGGTGGGGGGCGGGAAGAGGGGGAGAGAATCCTCAAGCAGACTCCCTGCTGAGCTAGGAGCCCAACATGGGGCTTGCTCCCAGGACCCTGAGGATCATGACCTGAGCTGAAATAAAGAGTTGGACACTTAGCCAGCTGACCCACCCAGGCACCCCATGTAAATCCTAGAAATTGTATCCCTCTTTTCCTTGTGACTTTATTCATTCCAAACTAAAAATCACAAATAGAATTAAATTTGTGTCTCTTCTTTGAGCTCAGTATTCTCAAGATTTGGGTAGGATTTCCTTTAAAGATTCTGAGTGATAGTTCAAACTTATTAAGTTCAGAATTTTAAGGAGGAAAAAAAAAAAAAACTTGAGAACCTACTGCAAGCCAAACACTATCCTTGGCATTATTCTCCTCTAATTTTTTAACAGTTCTGTCATGTAGGTTCATTTTGTGGCGTTGAAGATTAAGTACATATTAAGGTCACACAAGTAAGTGATAAAACTGAGATTGAATCCAGATCTGACTTTTACTATTCACCCTGCTTTATCACAGTGACTGTTTAACTGGTTTTGTAAATTAATTTTTCACTGGCAAGGTCGTGGAAATCTATTGGCGTCTTAAATGTTATGGTCACGGGCAAGTAAGGAAATTAATTTTTTAAATCAGTTAAGGGTGCTGTGATTCTAGGCTCTATTAACTACAAAGCTCTGAACATTACTTTTTCACTTGTCAGTGACAAGTTACTCTTTTAAAATCTTATCATTGGCCTCTTTCTCTAAAACTTGATGGAACAGTTCTAATACTTGAGACAGAGGGAGTGAGGGATTGAGTAACAGTTTAGAACTTTTAAAGCTACCCTAAAAATTCTGCATACCCAATTCTCATTGCTCAGGTGTAATTTCACAACTCAGTGAGTGGTTATCATGTGTTTCTCTCTGCAGTGACCCTGCCATGAAGCAGTTCCTGCTGTACTTGGATGAATCAAATGCCTTAGGGAAGAAGTTCATCATTCAAGACATTGATGACACTCATGTGTTCGTTATTGCAGAGTTGGTTAACGTCCTCCAGGAGCGAGTAGGTGAATTAATGGACCAAAATGCTTTTTCTCTTACTCAGAAGTGAAGATACTCAATATTGATCACTTAGGAATTACAAGTAACAAATGTGAGAGACGGTCACCATTCAGTGTCCTGTGTGACAGATGAGACTTAGCGGCTTAGGCACATATCATGGGAAACCTGTGATGTCGTTTGTTCAGAAAAAAGTCCCTGAACTGATTTTCTTGTTTTTGTCCCCAGTACATGTACCCTAGAATTTAAAAAAAGAAAAAAAAAAAACCTCAATGTTGTCTGTAATTTGGCTTTTATTATCCTACATTAAAATATAAATGTAAATGGTTTTTGAATACCAATTTAACACATTAAGAATATAATGGAATATGCCTTTATCAGTTTAACCGAGGTGTTTGTTTTGCTTGTTCCTGTTAATGTGGGATTTTATAGTGTGGATGTGGTTTGTTCTGATCTAATTAGAAACTTCACAGATTGATTATTTAAACATGCCAAAGTGGGACCTTTGGTAATATTTATGTTTTTGCAAATAATATCTGCATAGTGGCCAGCTCTATTGGTGAAGAAGATGGGGAAGAGAACCATGTTACATTAGTGTAAACTACACTTTGCATTTCCCTAAAAATACAGTGTTTTAAAAGTACAGAGGGTTTGGGGCGCCTGGGTGGTTTAGTTGATTAAGCGTCCGACTCTTGATCTCAGCTCAGGTCTTGATCTCGGGGTCGTGAGTTCAGGCCCCACGTGTAGAAGATTAGAAATAACCAATGGGCATGTTACGTTGCATGCTTCATCTTTAACTTGTTCAAACTTTTTTGGTCACATTTTCCTTTCCCATCAGGACAAGTGTTCTTTTGTTTTAAAAAAAAAAAATCTGTTTTATTTGTGCCTTATTCCACATGAGAATCCGTTTAAACTCTTTTTATAAAGAAATAAGGACTGTAGAAAGAGTACAGCATAAGGAATATAGTCAATAATGTTGTAGTAACATTGTATGGTGACAGATGGTGAGTAGACATACTGTGGTGAGCGTTTTGTAATGTATGTAATTGTCAATTCACTGTGTTATACACCTTAAACTAACAGAATATTGTGTATCAACGGCAATTTTAAAGAAAGGGAAGGAGGACCAGATAGAAACAAAGTGAGTCTTGTGGGAAGCGGGATGATTGGGTTAAGATATATTGCATATGGTTTTATGATTTTTTGGAGGCAGAAATAACACTGATAGGAGCTTTGGTTCCCTTCCTGAAGATAGTGTTAACGAGGATGGGTTCATGTGATGCGAATTTTCTAAGAGAGAAGAGGACTTTTGTGACGCCATAATGCAGTTTTCCTCCCTCGTATGGTGTGCTTATTCAAAGTACCTGTGTACCATTTTCACTCACTCACACAAGCTGGACACTTCCAGTTTGGTACAGTAGGTCCTCCTTTATCCGTGGTTTCACTTTCCACTGGCAACCAAGGTCCAGAAGTAGATGATTCTCCTTCTCACTGTCGTCAGAAGGTTGATGGTAACCTAATGCGACCGGTCACGATGCTTACATCATTCACTTCACTTCCTCTCATCATGTCGGCATTTTGTCATCTCACATGAGGATCCCCCAGGAGGAAAGACGGTGAGTGCAGTACAGTAAGATGGTTTGAGAGAGAGACCAGACTCACATAACCTTAACTACAGTTTGTTGTTATTCTGTTATTAATTATTGTTCTTAATCTCTTACTGTGCCTAATTTATAAATTAAACTTTGTCATACGTATGTACATATAGGAAAAAAACATAGTATACATGGGGCTCAGGACTTTCTGTGGTTTCAGGCATCCACTGGGGGTCTTGTAATATAATTACCCATCTATCATGATTCCCACCAAAATGATCCACAGAGGTTTGATTCTCATATAACAGTGCAAACAATTTTGTGGCATTATTGGTACATTTTGTACTACAATTTGTTGAGTAGAAAATACATTTTTTTTTTTAAGATTTTCTTTCTTTATTTGACAGACACAGCGAGAGAGGGAACACAAGCAGGGGGAGTGGGAGAGGGAGAAGCAGGCTCCCCTCTGAGCAGGGAGCCCAACACGGGGCTCGATCCCAGGACCCTGGGATCATGACCTGAGCCAAAGGCAGACGCTTAACGACGGAGCCACCCAGGCCCCCCAGAAAATACATTTCTTTAGAATTTCCTGCTGTACTGAAATGGCACTGAATCTTGTATTTCAGGCATATCTAAGTCAATTTCAAATAAACCTCAGGTATTTGTCAGCTAATACCTTTTATATTAACATGAAACCTAAGAAAATTTTTCTTAAAATTCCAGTTTAAAAGGTATGGAAAAAACAGTATTGGACAATGAATGCAAAGAGTCTTATGTGAAGGAAAACCTTTTTTTTTTCCCCAAAGATTATATTTATTTATTTGAGAAAGAGCAGAAGCGGGGGAGGCAGAGGGAGAGGGAGAAGCAGACTCCTCCACTGAGCGGGGAGCCCAACATGGGGCTCAATCCCAGGACCCCAAGATCATGACCTGAGCCGAATTAATCGACTGAGCCACTTAACCGACTTGACTGAGCCACCCAGGCGCCCCAGCTCTCATTTTTTTAAAAAGCCATATTGGAGCAAATGTTAACTATTTCTCTCTGGACACTGCATTAAGAAAGACAGGACATTGTGATACTAGGAAGCCCACTTGCAGCTGTTTAGTTGACTTGTTCAGCTACGAGAGAACAGGACATAACCAACTGACATTTTACCTAGACTTTCCTTTTTGGAATCTGATTGACATTATTTGATTTGGCACACTTCAGATGTTGAGAACAAGAGATGTAGGCTGCTTGGTAGTGGAGAAATTGACTACTGTCTTTTAAAAATAAAGTCCTGAATATTATGAAAAGGTAGTATTAACTAAATTGTCTTACCTGCAAAAAAGAATCATTTTAATTGACGGAAGGTGACCAGTCACAGATATCTGTGTACTGAAATTGTGATACTTAGAGTTATACTAATTTCTAACTTCTTGATAGTTTTTTCTTTTTTTAAATACTGTATCAGGTCAAAATTCTTAATTCCTTGAACCCTGATTTCCTTGTGAAATTTAATGTGATCACTTTAAAATTCCAGACATCCTAAATATGCATCACGGTTCATGTAAAAATGTATATTGAGGAATCAGTTTTGGTGAACAGTAATTGAAAACTACTGATAATGGGCAACAAAGACTACTCCCCTTTATTGCTGATAGACACCATAGGTGGTAATCAAAATTATTAATGATTATATTGCTCTTAACATCAGCTGTAACAGGTGATTTGACATAACTTTATTATTTTCTGAAAAGATGGTAAATAGTGTGTACTTCAGTTTGTAGTTACTCAGTAAACCTCATTTATCTCTCAAGAAACTAAGTAAAAGTTCTGATGTGATTCCTTCTGATTTAACTAGAATACTGGGATCATTCTCTTAACATTCTCCTATCTTAACAGATAGGAAGAGCATATATTTTAAAAGTGAAAAAATTATGCAGTTTGCAAATATAGTCAATAAGCATTCTCACATGTATGTAACGAAGTTACTTCATTTGCAGCAAAGCTAACACTGAAAGATCTATTGGTGAGGTTACTGAATAAGCTTTTTAAGTACTTTATTCTCACTATAGGAAAGTGATTAAGGGACAACCTGCATCCAAATGTCTGCTCCCTGCTTGCTGGCCCTGAGATCTTGGACAGGTCATTGAATTTCTCTCTGAAAATAGGAATACCTGTCCTTAGAAACAGTTTGGGTGATTGTAAGTTAACGGGTGATTCTAAGTTAAGGTGGCAAGCACATGATTCTGAACTTCAGTTACTTTGAATCTAGAAGAGCACAGGGGAAAATGGGTTGGGATTTCAGCACCCACCCACACACACATCCATGGACACTTTAAAAACTTTCTGTGTAATCAATGCAGTGAGAATGAGCATATGGAGGGAGGAGGGGAATTCTTAGAAAATGAGCATTGGATACATAGCATACTGTGGCCCACTACCTTCACTAATCTTGAAGCTGCTTTTGGGCAACTTGAACCTTGTTGGGAAATACCCAAATAGTTCATTTTTCCGAGACTGTCCCCAGGACCCAAGGGTGCAAGAGCACCCAGCTCCTGGGGTCCCAAACGAGATTCGGCTCCTGGCTGCTGACCAAATCCGAAGGCAGAGAGACAGTGGTGAAATAAGAAAGGAATTTATTTCAGTGAGGCCAACACTGGGAAGATGGAATAACATTTCAAGGAGTGTTTCTGAAGTGCTGAAAATATTTATGGGTTCATATAAGGAGAATGTGGGACAAAGGTCGGTGGGCCCGTGCAGGTTGGACAGTACAGGTCAGGTCACTCATTGTCTTGGGGTCAGGCATGTGGGGGCTTGCTGGCATCCACACAGACATAGACAGATTGAATCACATAACATCTGTACCATTCAGTGTTAACATTCATATTAATTCTGATTATTTAAGAGAAATAAAACAATTACAGAATTAAAGTGCTGTTTGTATTCTTCCTCAATCACAATCTTCTTTTTTTACTTTCCCAATACAAATGTGACCCTGACGTTGATGAATCATCATCCATGGCTTTTGCTTATATTAGTATGTATCCATCAGAAATACATACTCTTGTGTGTTTTAAACATAAATGATACATGAGGTATAATCATGTAAACCATCATTCTATAATTCTTTTCACACTATTTTTGAGATCTGTCATGTTATATGGTTTCAGTTCATTCATTATCACTTACTGTCCAATCATATGAATACATACAATTTACACATCTGTTCCTTTATTGATGAACTTTTAGGGGATCTCCGAATGTTACTACAGTGAACATTTTGATGTGTATCTCCCCCTGCTCCTGTGCAAGTGTTGTACGTTGTTTCTCAGAAATGGAGTTACTAGGTCAGAGACACTTTCAGCTTCAGGAAATCTTGCCAGATTATTCTCCAAAATAGTTGAATCGGTTAAAACTATACCAGCGAAATGTGAAAGTTCTGTTTCTCCACATCCTTGCCAGCACTTTTACTAATCTAGTGGATTTAAAAACTGTGTTTTTATCTTTTTATATTTATTTTCGAAAGCTGTTTCAGTCTTGTGTATGTGTAATGGGTCATTACACACCTCATGTTTAATGGAAAATTTATGGTATTTCAGCTTCATTATTATTTTTACAGGTTGGCCTCTACCCTACCCTTTATTCTAACACTAAACCAGTGGGCAAATACCATTTGTAACAACTGAATTGTAAATGAGCTATTATACAAAGACAGTTTATTTTCATAAATTGGAGACTTCCTGCAATAAGCTAGTTTTCCCTCTTCATCTAAATTTTGCTAAAAACAGCAAACCATGTTGTGGTATTTGTAAGTAAACATACCTTAAGAGATTTAGCTGCTCCAGTTGATTGATAAGATGCGATAGATAGAAATTTTCAGGTTGAATTTTTCAAGCACACTTTTTAATTGAAGTATACAAACAAAAATGCACAAATCAAAAATGTACAGATCTCTGAATTTTCACCAACTGAACACACCTCTCTAACAGCACCCAGACCAAGAAAAAGAAAATTAAACCACCATCCAAGAAATCCTTCCATACAAACACCTGCTGTCACAACCTACCCAAGGGTAAAGCCTGTCCTGACTTTGAATAGCACAGATTTGTCTTGCTTCTTTTTTAACTTTATATCAGCGCAGTCATTGAAGCATGTACTCTTTGTGCTTGGCATCTGTCACTCAGCATTGTATCTGTGCGATTCATCTGTGCTGTTGCATGATGTAATAGTGTTTAAGTCTCGTTGCTGTATGAAAAGTATTGTTTCTCAACAACACTAGAGATTTTTTGGTTAATCCTAAAAATTAAGAACTATACATGTATTAAACTTCATTTTGAACTTGACAAACATACATCAAAAAAAGTTGTCACTATCAGTCACGCTAACATTTTTTTCTTCCAATGTCAGAATGTATATAACTGTGAGAGAAGAAATGGAAGTACAAAGTGTAACTGCAAAATATGTTGGCATTAGTTACATTGATCTTCTATGTTATTAGAAGAGCTCTTTCAATTCATTCAGCCCTTCATTCAAAAAACAAGTGCCTACCATGTCCTAGATGAGGAGGATAGACACAGTCGTAATAAGGAAGGATGAGGCTCCATGTATCGGAAATGTTTTTGACTTCAAGGAACAGAACACCAACTAAGAGTGACTTAAGCAATAATGAAGTTTAATTGTCCCATATAATAAGTCTGGAGGCGGTTCCAGGGAGTTCAACCCTCTTCTGCTCTGCCGTCCTAATCCTGCTGCCTTTTCATTCCTGGCTTACTGTCTGCTGCTGCTGCAAGGGTTACATGTGCACGGCAGGAGCCCAAAGAAGGGAAGGCTCCACCTGCCTCCAGACAAAACAAGGAAAAAACGTCCTTCTGGTAGAACTGAATCTTCCCACATGTCCTTCCCTAGACCACTCACTGGCAAAGATGAATGGAATAATCATAATTGGCTTAGATCAGTGATTCTCGACTTTTAAAATCACCTGGGGGCTTTCTTACAGAAGAATTCCAAATAATTTCTATAGATGCTGTCCGGTCTAGGTGGAGCTTAGTGCCCTGCCGTAAGTGTGGGCTGCACTATTAATGACTTGCTTCCAAGAGTAGATTTGGACAGGGTTAGGAAGTAACTGGACAGTAGACTAACCGGGAAAATACTGCATTTAATCAGGATTAACATCAGACATAAGTCAACTTGAGAGCATGTACCCCTAAAATGATGTGATGAGACGGGCACTTCACCTCTGTAGTTTTCTTCCTAAAAAACAAAACAAAAAAATCGTGATCCCAGTCTTAACCTTGAGAAAAGCATCAGACAAATAAATTGAAGGGAATTCTACAAAATACCAGACCAGGACTCAAACCCAACAAGGTCATGAAAAACAAGGCAAGACTAAGAAGCTTACAGACCACAAGAGATGAAAGAGACATGATGTGTATGTGAAGGAGATTGCAGATAGGATCTGGAATAGGAGAGGGGCATTAGGTAAAAACCAAGAAAATTTGTGTAAAGTGTGCAGTTTAGGTAATAATTACCAGCATTGTTTTTCGGTTGTAAGAAATGGACCATAACTAACGTAAGATGTTAAGTATGGTGGGGGTGGCGATGGGGCTAGGTGAACCAAGACTGGCAACACGTCGAAGCTGGGTCACAGGTCACTCGGGCTGCCATGCTGTTCTGCCTGCTTTTTTGTATATCCTTGAAGATTTTCTTAAAAGTTTCAAAATGTGAGTATTTTCTTCTAGTACATAATATGCCCTGCATTTGTTTCAATAAATAATAAAGTATAGGGTAATGTTTAATAGCACAAATATTGGTATCAAGAATTATGTATTTGAATCTCAGTTTTGCCATTTAATCGTTGGTGACTTGGGGCAAATTCTTAAAACTTTTCTAAATCATGGTTTCTTTATGTGGAAAATGTAGGTAATAATATAACAAACACTGGACAATTTGAAAGTTTCCTCACCTGCATATAAACTTACCTCTTTCTGTTCTAATTAACTGAAATACACTTCAGTTAGATTAAGCAAAAAAAAAAAAAATTTATTATAAGGTGTATATGATAAAACCCAAGGACAGAATGCAGCTGATCCTCCTGTGTAAGCTAAAACCAAAGATGATCTGGCTCCTCTCTTCTTCCAGCGAGGATCAACTTTCTCTGCTTCTCATGCTTAAATTCAAGAGGGAACATGGTGTCCCACATCTGTTAGGTTCATATCTGTCTGTTGAAGATCCCTGCCAGACTGATACTAAGCTCTCTTGGTCCCAGTGCCTAATTTCCTAGGAAGGGCTCATTGCTCCCAGCCAACTGTGGCCAGGAAAACCGTTACATTATATCGGCATAACAAGTTAACCACGCGGTTGGATGTGGACAGCCCACAGAGGAGGTGTTCCCCAGAAACAGCTAATTTACAATCATGGGCTTTGCAAAGTATAATATCTTCACCAAATTCTCTATGTAAAAACATTAGAATATAATAAAATCCAATTAATACCATGCTTTTTTCATTTGTTCAACAAATGTTTATTGCACACCTACTAAATGCCAGATACTGCATAACAAGCTCAGGATAAGGGCACCGGTGGCTCAGTCAGTTAAGCGTCTGCCTTTGGCTCAGGTCATGATCCCAGGGTCCTGGGATCGAGCCCCGCGTTGGGCTCCAGCCCCACATTGGGTTCCTTGCTCAGCGGGGAGTCTGTTTCTCCCTCTCCCTCTGTCCCTCCCCCTGCTCTTTCTCTCTCAAATAAGTAAATAAATTCTCTTAAAAAATAAAAAAAAAAAAAACAAGCTCAGGATCTATAGAATGAGACAGATTTAGTCCTCATTTGGCAACATGGAGAGCAGAATTCAGTTATTCACCTGCATGTGCCTGTGACAAAAGTACAAACATTCAAAACTCTTCCAAACTTCTGAGAAAAATTGATGCTCTGAGACAGATGTGGATGTGCTGTGTTTATCCTGTGGCATCCCTGTGTTCTCTAGCACCTTGCTGTGTACTTCCCAGGAGTGCACATACCCTAACTTCAGAGGCATAGGGTCCAGTTATGTAGATAAAAATAAAATGAAGGCCATCCTGTTGCTCTATCTCCCTGCAGATGTTCATTGGGAACATTGACTATTCTAATCCTATTGTGAGCGGGCAACCCCCTGACCTGACATTTGATCACCAGAAGACAGTGGTCAATGCATATGATTGTCGTGGTTGTTAGTGGTTGTCCTCTTGTTCAGCTTTATTCTAGAACCGGAGACGACCTGCTTGATCATTGTGGTTACATAATGAAAAAGCATAATCTTAAGGTTTGAAGATTTCTATGTCTGTAAATAAATTTATAAACCTCTGATTTCTGGAGAAAATAGGTAGTACACCCTCAAGTCCTTTTCTTCTCTTTTCTTTTCTTTTCTTTTAAGATTTTATTTATTTATTTGACAGAGAGAGACACGAGAGAGGGAACACAAGCAGGGGGAGTGGGGGAGGGAGAAGCAGGCTTCCTGTGGAGCAGGGAGCCCGATGTGGGGCTCGATCCCAGGACCCTGGGATCACGACCCGAGCCGAAGGCAGATGCTTAACGACTGAGCCACCCAGGCGCCCCAAGTCCTTTTCTTTTAAGGATTTTATTTATATTTGAGAGAACTGCGGGAGGACTAGAGGGGAGGGAAAGAGACAAGCAGGCTGTTCGGAGCCCCACGTAGGCTCGATCTCACAACCCTGATTTTTGTTTTCTTAAAACCCAGATGAGGTCCAATAAGGTATTTAATAAAGCTCTTAAGAAAAATAGAAGTTTATTCTGTTTGGTGGCTCTGTCCCACCATCTTATTTACTCACATGACATTTATATTTGGGAAGAAAAAAGGCAATTTGACACATTAGCTCAAGTTTTTTTTTTAATACTAGTTCTAACAGCTGACCTTGAGATCTACACATGGCCAGGTGGTAAAACTCTAGAGAAGGGCTTCCAAATTCCAAATGCACAAGAAGCCAGTTGAGGTTATTTTAAAATAATTACACCTCAGGGACCGAAAGTGCCCGGTCTTTTCCTCTCTTGTAGTCTCCAGGCAAGCAACCCTTCAGAACCCTCGGCACTCCCAAAGCCCCCAGACTCCATGACCCCAACCTGATTAACAGAATGCTGTCTCTCCCTCTTCCCCTGCACCGTCTCTCCTTGTGAAACTAGAGCCTCAGATTAACCACATCAGTGGCCTCTTCTTCCCCAGAAAGCCAAATCTTGGAAGCTGCTAAGCTAGTGTTCTAGGATGCCCTGATGAGTCCCCAATCTGCTCTGGAAGGAGCCACTCTGGGTCAAGGGAGAGGACTAGAAAACTGACTTGAGGAGCCCCAGGAAGAGCAGATTAGGGTGTCAACGAGGGTCTTCCCAGCCTTCATCATGTGCCTTTTGATCACCCTCGTGCCTTTCCTGCGTGTGACCTGAAAACTCTCCCTTCTGCCGCCACCCCAATCTGGGGAGAAACGTAGGGATTAAAGACGTGTGATACGGGGGTGGTGTTACTGCAAGGAAGCTTTATAATGTCACCCAGTCCACAGAGGAGCAAATAACACCTTTACCAAAGCAAAGCCAGGCTCATTTCTTGACAAGAAATAGGGCCAAAGTTGTGTTAGTAAAAGAAATACAAAAGGAATTCTAAGATGCCTCATTTTACAGATGCTGCCCTGTCCCAAGCCTTTGGGTGACTTGCCCAGAGGTGGCTGGTGCCTGGCTTTGCTACTTGTCAGTGCCTTTGGGTGAAGAAAAGGGTACCCTTTCTAACCTGGGACTTCACAGCTGTAAGTAGGAAAGTCAGTAGGACTTGGAAACCCTCAGTTCAGAAGAGAGATGACAACATGTGACAGGATGGCTAGGTGGCTGACTTTGCCTACCAGCTCACTCAATTTCCCTCCAGCCATGCCAGACAAGTAAACCGCTTCATTTGCCAATCCTACACAAATTCTATGACAGAATTTACCGTTATTGCCTCTAGAGTCATTAGATGTCCACCTCTTACTTTTAGATGTTAATTTCCCCCTTTTAAAGGCAATATATCATGGGGCGCGTGGGTGGCTCGGTTGAGCATCCGACTTCGGCTCGGGTCATGATCTCAGGGTCCTGGGATCAAGCCCCAGTTTGGGCTCCAGGCTAAGCGGAGAGTCTGCTTGTCCCTTTCTCTCTCCTTCTGCCTCTCCCCCTCCCCCTGCTCATGCTCACTCTCTCTGTCAAATAAATAAAATCTTTTTTAAAAAGCAATATATCATGTAACATGAAAATAAGAAAAAATATTTGCCACAAGCTCACCACCCTTAATCCAGCCAAAATTAGCACTTTAATGTATTTCCTGCGAATCTTCTCCAGTGTGCTCTACAGCTCTGTGGACATCCGACGGCCCAGTGAAACATCCCCGGCCATGCATTTAGGGAAGAGGGACCACCTTCTAGAAACTAGTGTCCCAACTGACCTTCCAACACCCTGCACCTTGACATGGGCTCCGCCCAACTCATTCCCACATTTTCTCCATGTGGGTGTCTTCTCATTGCCCCTGCTCTTTTAATTTAGTGATATTGGGACACCCCTTCCCTTGACCCCACCTCCTGGTTGCCAACCCGCTTCTCCCCCAAGTCCATCTGCAGGCCACTGGAGAGAGTTCCCTCTTGGCTCAGTCCCAAACACATCTCACCATAAACTCTACTTTCACCAAATGGTATAGTCCAGAACAATTCCCTCCCTGCCTTCCAACAGGAGGGTGGACTTTGGGGCCTTTGTCCATTATGCATATGTCGCCTTATTTGATTACTGTCGGCCTTCACCCTGTGCTGTAATCTCAACTTCACCTCAGCTTCTCAAATTCATTTCAACTTCAAGGCCCAGAAGACCAACAGTGTCCACTGCAAGTGCCTGAACTCCCCTGTTTTTACCCATTCTGCCTTCATTGCAGCCACGATCCTCCCCCACCCTTTATTTTCAAAGATTTTATTTTTAAGTAATCTCTATACCAAACGTGGGGCTCGAACTTACAACCCCAAGGTCAAGGGTCCCATGCTCTACCAACTGAGCCAGCCAGCATCCCACTGACCTCCCTTTTTAAGATTGCATTGTGACTTTTTAAACTAAGAGATTGTACCTTCTGGCTTCTGACTTTTGGTTCCCCTTAAAGGATATTGGTTTACACTCAAGTTGCTAGAGCTCTGCCTGACCCAGACAATTCTCGGAGCAGACCTAATCTTAGCTAGGTCCTGGAGCAACCCTTGGGGGACCATTGTAACTGGAGTAGGCATGCAAATGTGTACTCAATGGTGTTATAAGCAATTCTCCATGCCTAGTATTTCCTTTAAAAATCATGGATTTTAAATGACCACTGGGTACCTTCATATATCATAATTTATTTAGCCATTTCTCTATTGCTGGAATTTAGCTGGTTTCCAGTATTTTGAGTGTCTAAATAATACAATGATGAATAAACTGTACAAAAATTTAAGGTTATTTCCTTGAGAAAGATTCTGAGATGTAGAGTCACTGGGTTTAAATATTAATATTTTTATGATATGTCTTGATAGAGGTTTCTGAAATTGCTTTCCAAAATGATGGCACCCCCTGACAGTGCCACCAGCAGCATCTGAGCATCCTAGTTTCACAGTACACTGACCAGAATGTCTTCATTTCATCACTATAACAAACAGCACTGGTAGGGACTCATTAGGACTTGGGGAGATAAAAACAAAATCCTTGCTGCCACAGAGCTCAGACTCCAGTGCAGCAAAGAGATCGCAACATGGTAAATACCATAAACTTAGAACATGCTGTATGCGAGATGGGAACATCTAATTCTTAAAAAAAAAAAAAAAATCCATTTATTTGAGAGAGAGGGATTGCGAGAGTTCAAGAGCAAGTGGGGGGAGGGGCAGAGGGAGAAGAACCACATGGGCAAAACAATGAGGTGCACAAAAGTGTGTCATGTTCAAAGAATTGCAAGCTATTTAGTAAGACTGGAGGACCAGCAGGGTGTGTTTAGGAGAGTGGCAGGGGAGGAGGTCCCACAGGACCCTGTGCTTGTATGATAGGATGTCTGAATTCCATCCTGTAGGCAATGGAAGCCGCGGAAATTTTTAAGTGAAATAATTTCATGATTTTCCTTTATTTATGCTGATATAGATTTGTTTCTCGCACCTATTAAAAAGGGCCAAAAGGGCCATTGGCAGGAGTATGCAAAACGAACGGGAGCAGTGTGGACTGGCGGCCCAAGATCTGGTTAAGAAGTTGTCTCAACATACCAAGTGAAAAATCAAGGGTCCTCAACTACCAAGGTTGCAATGGTGCAAAGGTACCTAAGAGGTGGAGTTGACAGGAGTTGCTAAGTAATTGCATTTGGGGGGTGCCTGGGTGGCTCAATCGGTTAAGCATCCGACTTCTGATTTCAGCTCAGGTCAGGATCTCAGGGTCCTGCAATCCAGCCCTGCGTTGGGCTTGCAGCGCATGGGGCCTGCTTAAGATTCTCTCTTTCTGGGCGCCTGGGTGGCTCAGATGGTTAAGCGTCTGCCTTCGGCTCAGGTCATGACCCCAGGGTCCTGGGATCGAGTCCCGCATCGGGCTCCCTGATCGGCGGAAAGCCTGCTTCTCCCTCTGCCTCTCTCTCTCTCTCTCTCTGTTTCTTATGAATAAATAAAATCTTTAAAAAAAAAGATTCTCTCTTTCCCTCTCCCTCTGCCTTCCCCACCCCCACTCGTGTGCACTCATGCACACACTCTCTCTGTAAAAAAAAATTTAAAAAGGTAATTGCATTTGGGAGGACAAAGAGGATTGATTAACCCATTCACAAGCGAGGGAAGAATTAGGGAAGGAGATGTGTTTGATTTTGGAATGTTTAAGCTGAATCCATGCAGATGAAGAAATCCAGTAACACACGGATATATGGTTCAGGAGGGAAAAAAAACAGGGTAGCTATATGAATTTGGAAGTTAGCATAAGGGAGGTAGGTATAGTTTTGACTATTTCCTCTTGTGGTTTATCTAGGTATGACCTTTGCCTATTTAATTTTGGGGGTCTTAATAGTTTTGTTATAAGTTTGGGTGAGCTTATTTTATATTATTGTCTATCATATTTGCCAAAAATTAGATGTCCCTTTAAGCCTGTACTTTCTATTTTAATCCTTTCATGTGGAGGAAAAATAAAGGTTTAATAAATTGATGTTGTCTATGCAGACAATAAGCTATGTGAGCTGCAAATATGGAGAAAGAGATAGGAAATAGCTACTAACATATTTTAGCCAAAAAAAAAAAAAAAAAAGAGAGATGAAGATTTATAGTATACATCTTACACTCAGCCACAAAAGAGAACAAAGCAAAGACACCAGCACGGGGCGTAGAATCATAGCTGTTGTCAGCAAGTTGGATCATGTGTTCTCGATCGAGAGGTAGCCCATGATGAAGACAGGAGTTTATGGAGTAGCCAGTCTTACGCAATAACACAGCAACAGACAGCTTGCTCCCTTGAGCCCACTCCGTCTTTCATGGTATCTATCCTTTGCCTCACTTGTATTTCCCTCCTCCAGCTGTGTCTCCCTTTGCTCCTCCAGTGGGCTCTAATGATGTGGAAGCTTTGGACAATGAAGACATAGGACCAAAGACTGCTTGCTTTTTATTTTATTTTATTTTAAGATTTTATCTATTTATTTAAGAGAGAGAGACGGAGAGAGAGCATGAGCAGGGAGAAGAGCAGAAGGAGAGGGATAGGGAGGAGGGGAAAGAATCTCAAGGAGACTTCACATTCAGTGTGGAGCCTGCTGCTTGGCTCGGTCTCACGACCCTGAGATCATGACCTGAGCTGAAACCAAGAGTTGGACACTTAACCAACTGAGCCATCCAGGCACCCCAAGACCGCTTGCATTTTATTCTTTTATTATTCTTTTAAAAGATTTTATTTTTTTATTTGAGAGAGAGAGGGGGGGGAGAGAAAGCACAAGGTGGGGGGGGTGGGCAGAGGGAGAAGGAGAAGTAGACTCTCCGCTGAGTCAGGAGCCTGATGTGGGACTCGATCCCAGGACCCCAGGATCATGACCCGAGCCGAAGGCAGACGGTCAACCAACTGAGCCACCCAGATGCCCACTTGCATTTTAATAAAAGGTTCCTCTCCGGGCAAAATTTGAATCTGACTGTAGTACATTTAATGTTTATCAATATATTTTATTTATTTATTTACGTATTTATATTCATATTTATACTTACAAATTCAAAACTAAAATGCAACAATATGTTTATCATACACTTTTCAGATCAAACAAAAAATCAAGATTAAAAATAATTGTAAACTTCTAGTCCCATTTAGTAAAAGTTGCAAGACAACATCACTCTTGTCCTAACAATGAGAAATAAACTAGGTATAGTACCAAATCATTTGTTTCATAAACTCATCAGCAAGCTGAAGCCACAAAGAAGCCTAACTGAACTAAATTTCAGAAAGTGACGAGCCCTGTCCAAACAGAAGAGGCCTACAATTGCTGTCTTTCTTGCCACTGTGGCAAGAAGAGGCAGAATCTGCCATGATGGAGGTATGGAGAAATGAGCCTAACGTTTAACAAACTTTTAATGGCTCTGTGTGAGACAGCATGGATTGAACTCCAGTCACCCGGACAGTCTGCATCTACCTGGCACCTCTTCCACTGGTTTTCACCAACATGCACAAGGGGAGTATGGGCCAGAGACCTAAGAAAAATCCCACTGCAACTGTCTGGGCCTTTACCTAGTGATGTGCTTGTCCAAAGGCTGGGGACAGAGCAGGAGAGCAGAAAGAAATCCCTCTAGTAGATTTCTGGCCTTACCAAGTACACTAGAGTAGCCTTCTGAAAATTGAGGCTAGGGTAGCAGGGTGAAAAGAGACCTCCTGAGTACAGAAAGCCTGGAACAGGACTTGAGAAAAGAGAGAACCATCTAGCAGTACCCCAAACCTGGAAGCCAGGCTAGTAATTAACCATAAAGCACACAGATCTACAGTTCATGGGGCTGGTGAACTGGGTTGCAAAACAAAGAGATCCCTGGGGTCTCACTGATGCTCAGATTCCAAACCCCATCAAGAGGAAAGTCCAAATTCCAATCTCAAAACGTTAAGATAGGAGAAAATCTAGAGCTGTCACAGAGCCCAGACCTCGCTTATCTATAGATTATTTTCAATCAGTCTCCCCCTTCTTCATTACTGGCATGACAGGAGAAGCAGCAGGCTCTTTTCTGAGACTAAATGTCTTTTCCATGTCTACTGTTCTTTTGCTCATACTGTCAGTAATACAATAAAAATTATGTATGTAAAACATACAAAAAGCCAAAGGTGACTCATGGTCAAAAGAAGAAATGATGAATAGAAATTGACAGAGAGATGCCTGACTATTAGACTTAGCAGGTACAGAACTTAAACATACTATGATAAATATGGTAAAAGATCACATCAAAAAGGTGGACAATAAGCATGAACAAATTGGGATATTCAAGCAAGAGATAGAAACTATAAAAAAGAACCAAATGGAAATGCTAAAAATAATTTTTAAAAATATATCAGAAATTAAAATTCAATGGCCTTAACAGAAAACTATATACAACAGAAGGAAGGATCAATGGACCTGAAAATAGGTTAGTGGAATATATTTAGGCTGAAATATTAAGAGAAGAAGAATTTTAAAGGAAAAAAAGGAGGGGTGCCTGGGTGGCTCAGTCGTTAAGTGTCTGCCTTCAGCTCAGGTCATGATCCCAGGGTCCTGGGATCAAGCCCCGCATCAGGCTCCCTGCTTGGCAGGGAGCCTGTGTCTCCCTCTCACATTCCCCCTGCTTGTGTTCCCTCTCTCGCTGTCTCTTTCTGTCAAATAAATAAATAAAACCTTAAAGAAAAAAAAGAAAGAACCCCCAAGATCTGTGAAACACAACCATATGGTTTAACATAAAGGAGAAGAGGGAGAGGATTGGGCAGAAGAAATAGTTGAAGAGAGAATGGCTGAGTTTTTCAAAAACTGATGAAGGATATCAATCCACAGATCTAAGAAGTTCTTGGAACTCCAAGCAGGAGAGATGCCATAAAAAGCCATACGTATGCACAGTACAGTCAAAATGCTAAAACCAAAGACAAAGAAAAATCTTTAAAAGCAGTCAGAGGAACAAAATACTCATTACATACATCATCAGAAACAATGGAGGCCAGAAGACAACAGAAATACATCTTTAAAGTGTGAAAAGTGAAAGAACAGTTAAATTGGAATTCTAAAAATATCTTTCAAAATCGAAGTCAAGGGGCACCTGGGTGGCTCAATCGGGTAAGTGTCCGACCCTTGATCTCAGCTCAGGTCATGATCTCAGGGTTGTGAGATTGAGCCCCACATCAGACTGTGCTGGGCGAGGAGCCTGCTTAAGATTCGCTCCCTCTCCCTCGCCCCTCCCCTCTGCCCTCTCTTAAAAAAAACAAAACAAAAAAAACCAACAAAAACTGAAGTCAAAATAAAGACATTTTCAAACAGACAAAAGCAGAGAGAATTGTCATCATCAGACCTGTATTTTAAGAAATCCTAAGATACGTTCTTTAGGCTGACGGAAAATGATGCTTGAAGAAAGCCCAGATCTGCTGGAAAGAATGACCACCAGAGAGAGTCAATACATGGACAAATATAAGAGACCTTAACATTTTCTTTCTCTTCTTCTTTCCCTTCCCATCCTCTTCTTCCTCTCCCTCCTGGCACAGAAACTTTGGCATTGGAGGAAGTGAGGCAATGAGAGAGGAGTGCTGCATGGGGCCCCCAGGGCAGAAGGCCCCAGGGTTCCAGAGGAAGTGTCAGGGTGGAGGGCTAGGCCGTCATACAGAGACCGTCACTGATGCCCTGGTGGCTGAGGACAAGGGCAAATGATGGAAGGATGTCATGCAGAGGCTTTGGTGGAAGAGTAAGCTGAGCGGTGGAGGGAGGATGCAGAGGTCGTTAGGGGGAGTCATTGGAGAGAGTGGTTGGGAGACTGGTTACATTGAGCACAAAAGTCAATTGGTTGAGCAAAGAAGGAAATATATTGAGGATATTAGGAGCCAGGTTTCTCACTGGCTGAGAAGAGATTTACAAACACAGAAAAGAGGGAAGGCTAGAAAGAAGACAGGAATGTTGAACTGGAATTAGAAAGGATACAAACTCAAGAGCACCTGGTGGCTTAGTCGGTTACGAGTCAGACTCTTGGTTTCGGCTCAGGCCCTGATCTCAAGAGTGGTGGGATCGAACCCCGAGTCAGCCTTTATGCTCAGCAGGAATTCTGCTTGATATTCTCTCTCCCTCTCCTTCTGCCCCTTGCCCCCCTACCCCTGTGCACAAACTCTCTCTCTGTCAAGTAAATGAATAAAAAAAGAAACTGTGTAAATTCATGAATATATATATACACAAACCTACATACATATACTTATTTTATTTATAAATTTTATATCCAGATAGTTCTAAAAATAGCTGTAGATGTGTTTACAAAATTTCCTATCTCTGTCTCCAGGGCCTAGAAAGCAATGATAGCCTCATAGCAAAAGCACCTGATGTTGGTTTCAAATGCTATCCTGTACTAAAAAGAAGCAGAGTTCTTTGGAGAAATGGCCGATTCAAGACAGAGCACAGAAAGTGTAAGATGTGGAAGGATATAGAAGATCTGAATAGCACTCTTAACCTATTTGATATTTACAGAGTACTTCACCTGACAAATGCAGAATACAAGTGTACCTCAGAGATATGGCAGGTTCGGCTCCAGACCACCACAATAAGGCAAATATTGCAATCAAGTGAGTCAAATGAACTTTTTGGTTTTCACAAAGTATACAAAAGTTACATTTACCCTATACCATAATCTATTAAGAGTGCAATAACATTATGTCCAAAAAAAACAGTATCATTAATTTAAAAATACTTTATTGCTAAAGCATGTTAACCGTCATCTGAGCTTCTGTGGGTCATAATTTTTTTGGTGGTGGAGGGTCTTTCCTCCACGTTGATGGCTGCTGACTGGTCAGGGTGGTGATTGCTGAAGGGTGGGGTGGCTGTGGCAATTTCTTAAAATAAGACAACAATGAAGTGTGCTCCATCAATTGACTTTCACAAATGATTTCTCTGTAGCATGTGATGCTGGCATTTTACCCATAGTAGAACTTCTTTTAAAATTGGAGTTAATCCTCTCAAACTCTGCCATTCCTTTATTAACTAAGTTTATGTCATACTCTAAATCCTTTGTTGTCATTTCAGCAATCTTCAGAGCATCTTCACCAGGTAGATTCCATCTCAAGAGACCACTTCCTTTGCTCACCCATCAGAAGCAGCTCCTCATCCGCCCAAGTGTCATCCATGAGATCGCAGCAATTCAGTCCTATCTTCAGGCTCCACTTCTAATTCTAGTTCTCTTGCTATTTTCACCACATCTGCAGTGAAGTTGTGAACACTTCCAAGTCATCCATGAGGATTAGAATCAACTTCTTCCAAACTCCTGTTAATGTTGATATTTTGAACCTCTTTCCATTAATCACCAATGTTCTGATCAGCATCTAGAATGGTGAATCCTTTTTAAAAGGTTTTCAATTTTTTTGCCCAGATCCATCAGAAGAATTACTATCCGTGGCAAATATAGCTTTATGAAATCTATTTCTTCAATAATAACACTTGAAAGTCAAAATGACTCCTTGATCCATGGGCTACAGAGTGGATGTTGTGTCAGCAGGTGTAAAAACAACAGTAATTTCATTGTACATCTCCATCAAACCTCCTGGGTGACCAGGTGCATTGTCAATGAACAACAGTATTTTGAAAGGAATCTTTTTTTTTTTTTTTTTTTTTTCTGAGCAGGATGTCCCAACAGTGGGCTTAAAATATTCACAAACCATCTTGTGAACAGATGTGCTGTCATCCAGGCTTTGTTGTTCCATTTGTAGAGCACAGGCAAAGTAGATTCAGCATAATTCTTAAGGGCCCTAGAATTTTTGGAAGAGTAGGTGAGCATTGGCTTCAACTTAAAGTCACCAGCTGCATTAGCCCGTAGCAAGAGAGTCAGCCTGTTCTTTGAAGCTTTGAAGCCAGGCATTGACTTCTCCTCTCTAGCTATGACAGTCCTGGATGGCGTCTTCTTCCGAAAGAGGCCAATGTTTCATCTACATTGAAAATCAGCTGTTTAGTGTAACCATCTTCATGAACCATCTTAGCTAGATCTTCTGGAGAACTTGCTGCTTCACCATACACTTGTATGTCATGGAGATGTCTTCCTTAAACCTCACGAAACCCACCTCTGCTAGCTTCAGACTTTTCCTCAGCAGCTTCCTCACCGCTCTCAGCCTTCACAGAAGCAAAGAGAGTTAGGGCCTTGCTCTGGGTCAGCCTTTGGCTCAAGGGAATGTTGTGGCAGGTTTGATCTTCTACCCAGACCACTAAACCTTTCTCCATATCAGCAACAAGGTTGTTTCACTTTCTTCTTATCCGTGTGTTCACTGGAGTAGGGCTTATTTCCTTCAAGAAGTTTTCCTTTGCATTCACTACTTGGCTAAGCGTTTGTCACAAGAGGCCTAGCTTTTGGCATATCTCTGCTTTCAACATGCCTTCGTCACTAGCTTTTTTTTTTTTTTTTAAGATTTATTTATTTATTTATTTATTTGAGAGAGAGATTGAGAGCCAGAGAGAAAGCACGAGCAGAGGGGAGGGGCAGAGGCAGAAGCAGACTCCCCACTAAGCAGGGAGCCCGAGGCGGGGCTCGATCCCAGGATGATCATGACCTGAGCTGAAGGCAGACGCTTAACCGACTGAGCCACTGAGGCACCCCGATGCTAGCTTTTGATTTAAAGTGAGTGAAACTCTTCCTGTCACTTGAACACTTAAAGGCTATTGTACAGTCAATAACTGATCTAACTTCAATATTATTGTGTCCCAGGAAATAGGGAGGCCTGAGGAGAGAAAGAGAGATGCGGGAATGGCCTGTCAATGGAGTGGTCAGAACACACACAACACTTATCAATTAAGTTTGCCATCTTGTATAGGCATGATTTATAGTACCCCAAAACAATCGCAATAGCAACATCAAAGATCACTGATCACAGGTTACCATAAGTTTGAAATATTGCAAGAATTACCAAAATGTGACACAGAGATATGGTGTGAGCAAATGGTGTTAGCAGGGTTGCCATAAACCTTCAGTTTGTAAAAAAAAAAAAAAATGCAACATCTGCAAAGTACAATTAATAAATACAGCAAAATGCAATAAAATGAAGTGTGTGCATACACATTCTTTTCAAGTGCATATGCAACAGTCACCAAAATAGGGCATACAGTCTCATAAAACAAGTCTTGATAAGTTTCAAAAGATAGAAAAAAACCCCATAAATTAGAAATATCAGGAATGAAAGAGCAAATATCGTTATAGATCTTACTGACATTAAAAGCTTAATAAAGAAAATTACAAAGAACTTTATGCCAATCAATTTGAAAACTTAGAGATCATGCACAAATTCCTTGAAAAAACACAATTTGTCAAAACTGACACAAGATAGGAAAGCTGAGCACCTTATAATATTAAAGAAATTGTTTAACCAAAGATCTTCCCATAAATAAAACTCCAGGCCCAGTTGAAATTACATCACACATTTAAAGAAGAAATAATGCCTTTCTTAAACTCTCTGAGAAAATAATAGAGGAGAGAATACCTCCCAACTCATTTTATGACGTCAACATAACCTGACACCAAATCTGAGCTAATGTTATAAGAAAGATTATCAAGTAAGATCTCTCATGAGAATAGCTACAAATATATTTACAAAATATTATTCGGTGGGATCTAGTGCTATATAATAAGGAAAGATAGATGCAGGTATCTAGACATAAAATCTGAACTATATAATAAGGATAATACATCATGACCAATTGACCAAGGCCAGTTCAATATCCAAAAATCAGTCAGTGTAACTCATAACTCACTACATGAACAGAATAGAGGAGAAAAACCATATGATAACCAAATATATGCTGGAAAAGTGTTTGACAAAATTTAACACTCATTCATGATAAAAACTCTCCACAAATTAGGAAAACATGGGACCTTCCTCAATCTGATAATTGCATCTATTGGAATAACCACAATTAACATACAATGGCAAAACACTGTGTTTCTGCCTAAAAATTGGAAACAAGGTAAGAATATCTGCTTTTGGGCACCTGGGTGGCTCAGTCGGTTAAGCGTCTGCCTTCAGCTCAAGTCATGATCCCAGGGTCCTGGGATTGAGTCCCATGTCAGGGTCCCTGCTCAGCGGGGAGTCTGCTTCTTCCTCTCTCTGCCCCTTCCCCCAACTCTCTCTCTGTCAAATAAATAAATAAAATCTTAAAAAAAAAAAAAAGAGTATCTGCTTTTACTATTCCTATTCAACATTATGCTGGAAGTCCTAGCCTGTGCTCTAAGTCAAGAAAAAGAAATGACACCTATGCAGATTGCAAAGGGGGAAGTAAAACCGTGGTATTCACAGACAAACATGATTGTGTATGTTGGAAACCTTATGAAATCTTTAAAAAAAAATGACAACTGGGCGCCTGGGTGGCTCAGTTGGTTAAGCGACTGCCTTCGGCTCAGGTCATGATCCTGGAGTCCCAGGATCGAGTCCCGCATCAGGGTCCCTGCTCAGCAGGGAGTCTGCTTCTCCCTCTGACCCTCCCCCCTCTCATGTGCTCTCTCTCATTCTCTCTCTCAAATAAATAAATAAAATCTTTAAAAATAATAAAAATAAAAAAATGACAACTGATCATTAAATTTAGCAAAGTCATAGGATACTATATCAATAAAAAATCAATTAGATATATAAATTAGCAATATATATTATATAGAAGCAATAAAAATTGAAAAATGAAATTTTAGAAATGCCATTTACAATAGCATTAACAATATCAAATACCTGGAAAATAGATCTATACATGTATCTCCTTTCCTCACCCATGAAATCAAGATGATAGCAATCCCTCTCTCAATATAGTGGTTGTGAGGGTTAAATGAATAAACACTTAGAATTCTGCCAGACAGGTCTTAAATTCTTTGTAGATGGTAACCAAAACCTCAGCGCACATATCAGCTGTAAGGTAAATGGAAGTTGTGACATGGATTTTTAAAAATCACAATGAAAAGACTTTCCCGCACCACAAAGAAGGGATATGTGATTTATTGACTATGCCACACGGTGTTAAATCTGTGAAAAATGTGAATCTTGACCAGGAGTCTGATATGATGGTACTGAATAAGTTATTCCAGTAGGGGGAGCTCTGACCAAGCGTTTTAAAAGCACAGACACATGCTTCTGTCTCCGCTCAGGGGATCCAGACCTTCCACACCCTAGAATTTGTCCTTCCTTTGCTCCTTGTGTCATGTGAGTGAAATAAAATGCTGCTACAAAATATTTTTTTTCTCCTTAAGAGCAGTATACTGTAATAAATGAACTTGATTTGGATTTCAGATTTAATTTCTACCAGAGAAATAATGAATTTACCTTGTTTTGGGAAAAAAGTATAGCTTCCTACTTTATAAACATGCACATTTGGGGGTTACCAACGGTATCTTTGCTATTTTTTCCTTCTTTGGAGACCACTGTATAGAAGGTTTTACAAAGGCTTTCTTGGCCTGAGACCTCAAATTTACCCTTTTGCTTCCATACTTCCTTTACTAATTTTTTTTTTAAGATTTTATTTATTTGACAGAGAGAGACATAAGCAGGGGGAGTGGGAGAGGGAGAAGCAGGCTTCCCCCTGAGCAGGGAGCCCGACGCGACACGGGGCTCCATCCCAGGACCCTGGGATCATGACCTGAGCCGAAAGCAGATGCTTAACCTAATGAGCCACCCAGGTGCCCCTCCCTTTACTATTTAAAAAAGAAAAGAAGAAAGCCCCCCTACAGAGACTCTGGAGAGCCATGACTTCATCAGCAAGAGCCATTCTTTGTTGTTGTGTTTTAATTTTATTAAATTCAAAACATTTTTCCTATTTTCTTTTGACTTGTTCTTTACCTGTGTAGTCTTTGGAAGTGCAGGGTTTTTGTTTTTATTGATGTATATTTGACGATTAAGAATTATATATATTTAAGATGTACAATTTGATGACTATATATATAGTAATCACCACATTTGAGCTAATTCACATATTCATCTCTTCAAATAGTTACCACTTTAGTAGGAGCCATTTTATTATTTATTTATTTTTAAAAGTTTATTTTTTTTTTAGTAATCTCTACACCCAACGTGACACTCCAAGTTAATGACCCTAAGATCAAGAGTCACATGCTTTTCCGACAGAGCCAGCCAGATGCCCCAGTAGGAGCCATTTTATTTTATTTATTTAAAGATTTTATTTATTTATTTGACAGCGAGAGACACAGCGAGAGAGGGAACACAAGCAGGGAGAGTGGGAGAGGGAGAAACAGGCTTCCCACAGAGCAGGGAGCCTCATGTGGGGCTCCATCCCAGGACCCTGGGATCATGACCTGAGCCGAAGGCAGACGCTTAACAACTGAGCCACCCAGGCACCCCTGTAGGAGCCATTTAAATAAATTTAATCATTGCAGGGAAAAGATAGAATATTCCAAACTAAAATTAGTATTTTCCAAACCAACCTCAATCTCCTAATATGTGGACTACATATACAGCTTTGTTCCTAAAGCTCACTGCATGGTGCTAGCATTATGAGTTTTATATTTTTGTCATTCATCTCATAGTTGCCCTTGAAGAGCTTGATTTAAAATCAAGTCAATGAAAGGGGACATGTCTCACTAATTTCAGGTTGCTAGGCAACTAGTCTACTCCATGGCATCTCTTCTGTTGCTCAGGAGATTGGGGAAAGTTAACAGAAAACATGTACCGTTTAAGACAAATACATACATATATGTTTATTTACATATCACAAATGTGTATTTATATATTTTAACTTTTTTTTTTTGAGAGAGAGAGAGCGCATGAGTAGGGAGGGGCAGAGGGAGAAGGAGAGAGAGAATCTCAAGCAGGCTCCACGTTCAGCACGGAGCCCGACAGCAGGGCTCCATCCCACCACCCTGAGATCATGACCTGAGCCAAAATGAAGACTCAGACGCTTAACCAACTGAGCCACCCGGGTGCCCCATATTTGTATATTTTAAAAAGAATTATTTCTAGGAAAACGATTTAACCTGCAGACTTTGTGTTGTCTTATTTTTCCAAGGCAACTCCCTACTCCATCTTTTAGTCCTATTAAGACAAATAAAACTAATATTTAGAATTCTACTTTAGAGAAATGAACAAATGTCAACCATATCTTTTCTTTCTCATTCCCTGAAATTTTTCATATAGGATCTAAGTTTTTCTTAAAACTAATATCTAAAACAAATATTTTGGGCGCCTGGGTGGCTCAGTCAGTTGGGCAACTGCCTTCGGCTCAGGTCATGATCCTGGAGTCCTGGGATCAAGTCCCGCATCGGGCTCCCCGCTCAGCGGGGAGTCTGCTTCTCCCTCTGACTCTCTTCCCTCTCGTGCTCTCTATCTCTCATTCTCTCAAATAAATAAATAAAATCTTTAAAAAAAAAACAAATATTTTTCTTACTGTTTTACCGATATTCATTATTATCACTGTATGTGTTTAGAGTTGCAAGGTCAGAATTCCAGAAGCTGATAATTTCCTGTAGGGTACCTTGCCTATAATTATATGTACTTAATTTAGAATGATTACTTTGGTATGTAATCTGAAAACCATTTAGAGATATGGATTTCTTATGTCATCTATTTTTACTTCTTAAAATAATAATTTAAAAATCTAAAAGTGTACTCATTATTAAAATAACTAAATATAGAATCCTTAATTAGTATATCTAATCACTTTATTTAATAGATCAGAGAATATCAAGACAAAATTAGTCCAATTATCTTTCCAAGTTAAATTATCTCTATCATATGTCCTACTCTTACCAAGTAATTGCCAGAAATAAATACTAGTTAACATATTAATCTTTCCCACAAATATTTGGGACAAATATTTTCCACAAAAATTCAGTATTATTTTATTCTAAACTATTGTAGCTTTCACACGAATACCTAATTTATCTATTATCATCTATTGATTTATTTATTCATTCATTCAATTAGTCATCACAAATTAACCACTACCTGCCACTGTTCTAGGCACTAGAGATGGAGATACAGTAGTAAACATGAGATTGTTCTTTTTTCTCCTAAGGTCAAAAACTTTTCTGATGCCTACTTAGAGCTTCAACACTTTAAAATAGCTTAGATTGTATGTTAACATGAGCTGCATTTTTCAGAAGCTTAACAAAATGAAACTTGTTTTGTACTCCTCTAGCAGTCTCATGTAGGCATTTCTTGTTGGCAGTCAGCTCTCCATTAGGACTGATTCAGAAACCCAGGCCCTGTACATCTGGTGGCTCTGTTTCCTGGGGCCTCAAGCTCTTTGCATCTAGCTGGCAGAGGATGGCAAAGCACACTCATTTAACTGCCTTGACCAGAAGCAACACGCAGGACTTCTTCTCATATTCCGCTGGCAAGCATTGGTCATATGGCCTCGCTCAGGATGGAGCAAGGAGGGCGGAGGCTAGGAAATAGTGTCCCTAGCTGAAGTCCCTAGAGACTTCCTAGTTAAAACTCTATCTGATGGAAGGGCTTTGGGCAGATGATTAGCCATCTCTGCTACAATATCCCAAACTCTTGCATTATTTTGTGGCTGTAAGATTATTACAGTGTAGGTAAGTCATTGCTGGGACTGATCTCTTCTGTAGTCTGACTCTTTTTTAAAAATATTTTTTTTATGTATTTGAGAGAGAGAGTGAGCGGGAGAGAGAGAGAGCACACAAGCGGTGAGAGGGGCAAGGGGAGAAGGAGAAGCAGACTCCCTGCTGAGCAGGAGCTCGCTCATAGAACTCTGGGACCATGACCTGAGCTGAAGGCAGATGCTTAACCACCTGAGTCACCCAGGTGCCCCTGTAGTCCGATTCTTAAATAGTACTTAAATATTTAAGTCTTTCAGAGATGGTCTTCCTCTACCTGTTGTTTTTTTTAATATAACAAGTTACTAAGTTTCTAATAAGTGATTCTCTTTGGAGCAATGCTTAATTTTATAGGTATAATTTGATATTTGTCACCGTTGGTCCTATTGGTAAACATTCCTTTCATCAGACTATGATTCTCAGAATTTGCAGTTAAAAGATCTAAGTTTTTTACTGAGATAAACTAAAAATGGCTAGCATTAACATAACAACACAAAATTAACATGCATACAAAATTGGAATTACAGAGGCACATGGGTGGCTCTGTCAGTTAAGCATATGATTCTTGATTTTGGCTCAGGTCATGCTCTCAGGATCATGAGATCGAGCCCCACCCACGTTGGGCTCTGTGCTCAGCGGGGAGTCTGCTTGAGAGTCTCTCTCTCCCACTGCCTCTGCCCCTCCCCCAACTCGTGTGCGCAGGCTCGCTCTCTCTCAATAAAATAAAATGAATAAAATCTTTTTAAAAAAATAGGAATTCCAGGGCGCCTGGGTGGCTCAGTTGTCTTCGGCTCAGGTCATGATCCTGGAGTCCCGGGATCGAGTCCCGCATCGGGCTCCCTGCTCAGCGGGGAGTCTGCTTCTCCCTCTGACCCTCCCCCCTCTCATGCTCTCTCTCTCATTCTCTCTCTCAGATAAATAAATAAATAAAATCTTTATAAATAAATAAATAAATAAATAAATAAAAAATAGGAATTCCAAAGTATTAAGCACACAGTCTTAATCAAAAGATTTACTTTCCTAAATGTGTGTCGATTCTAGTATATTTTCATTATGTTTTGCCTGGTTTTTGGCATCTGTGTTTTTAGAAAGCTGATGATTTCTGTTAACTTCATTTACTTGTGTCATGAATCTTGTTTGTGGAAACATAAACCAAACGAGTGTAAAAAGTCATCGAGGTCCTCAGAGCTAAATGTAAATTACAATGGTTGGGAAGATTTTTCAGATTGTAAAAGGAAACTCGACCTAAAACTGCTTAAGCAAAAAGAGGATTTATCATCTCTGAGAATAAGAAGCTTCAAGATAGTGAAGGTGTGTAGGGTTCACACCGGGGTTGGGTCTTCAGAGGGTCAAATGGACCTCATGAGCCGGTTCTCTGGGCCCCACCCTCCCGGCTGGCTGGGCTGGTCCCTCTCATGGTCACAAGATGGCAGCAACAAGCCCCAGGCACCACAGTCTGGGGGGGAGAAGCCGCTCTCAGACTTCCTCAGGACTTCTTCACTTTACACTTAAAAATTTAGGGCGCCTGGGTGGTTCAGTTGGTTAAGCCACTGCCTTTGGCTCAGGCCATGATCCTGGAGTCCTGAGATTGAGCCCCACGTTGGGCTCCCCCTGCTCTGTGGGGAGCCTGCTTCTCCCTCTCCCTCTGCCTGCCACTCCCCCTGCTTGTGCTCTCCCTCTTTCTGTCAAATAAATAAATAAAATCTTTAAAAAAAAAATTAAGGGCCTCAGAGAGAGATTGCCTTTTTTTTTTAATGTGGGCTATGTCTACTGATGTTTACCAATTTTATAAATTAAAACTGAGAAAATTTAAACATATTTATTAATTTATTTATAATACAAATAAACATTTGTGTGCCAACATAAATCACACATTTTTATGGAAAAAAAAAAAACCACTGTTTTCCAAAACAAATGTAGTGAGAATGGCATTGTTTTACATTTGCTACAAGGCTCTGTAATGTCTGGCTTAATAGAGAACAGGTGGGTTCTCATATCTGCTTCTGCATTCGGTCGGCTATGGTATCACACAACATGTAACCTCTGGAAAAGACCAGTATACATTAATGAGACAATGTGGGTGTACATGCAAATGACATCTTGGTATTATTATGAAAACAGACCCCACAGATCCCCTGAAAAGGGGGGTCCTTATGTTTCTTTTTAAGAGCTAAGAAGCTGTTTCCAAAAGGCTTCCCCCTAGCTGACTACGCCTTGTGCTTAATTAACCAGCACAGGATTGCTTGCCTATTTCTAAGGAAAGAGAATCAAATTGGCAGGATTGGCTTATGCCAAGGATTTTTTCACGTGCATCAGAATCATGTGCGATAGAATCTGTTAAAACAGATTGCTAAGCTCCCAACTCTAGGGTTTCTGATTCAAGAAGTTTGGGGTGGAACCTGAGAATGTGCATTTCTAACAATTCCCTTGTGGTGGCGCTGCTGCTTGCCATGGTCGGGCACCCACTGTGAGACCCACGGACTCAGACCAGTCAGGGATTTGGGGGGTGGGGCCAGGCTTCCTGGAACACACTGGGATGCGGAGGGCATGGCTAGCTTAATAACTTGGGGTTCAGTAACATGCAAGAGGGGAGATCGCTGTCGGTACAACCAACGGTGTTTGCTGTACCCATACTCTCAGAAGATTCATGGTAGATTCCTCCAAAACAGAGAAATACCTGAACACGGGTCCTGTTAGTGACTTTTTACTGGTTACCAAGTATATCTTCGATTTATGGTCAAGGGAAGAAAAAGGAAGGCAAGGGAGAAGGGACGGAAAAGGGAAAGATTGGGTAGAGATAAAAAGGTAATTTTGAAATGCCCCGTCTCTCTCTTCTTCTAGAGCCTTCCTAGCTTGAGAAACATCAGATGAATCAGATGTGGAGAAAGTAAATGTAGCTGGGCGAGTCTACCCCTTTGAAAACTCATTTTCCTACCTACATTTTAAAGAAATCTACTGAGGTCTAAAACTGCGTGCGGCCAAGCCCCAGACCCCCTTGCAGGTAACCTCGTTCTTCACTTTCACATGGCTTAGCAAAATGAAATATTCCTTATACGAGGTTGGCACAAATATTCCAAACCATAAAGAAGCCACAGGATAGGAAAGGGCCCTTTATATTACTATCAGTGGATTTCATCGAAAGAGCTAAGAGAATTTTGGAGTTGGAAAGGACAGTCCGCGACAACACCCCCTCTGCACTGTAGAGTCTGAGGAATGGAGGCAGAGATGGAGGGATGCGCCCAAGCTCCCCCAGTCACCAAGTGGTGCAATGAACGATACCCCAGACCCTGGGAGCACATCTGTTCTTCAGAAGTTCTGACTAGATCTTCCATGCGGTGGTTAAAGCAAACAAACCAAAACCAGAACCAAGATATAAGGACCAGGTTATCTGTAACAGAACACGTTTCAGGAGTTTGAAATTGGAGGGAAGTCAGTTCTGCCACATTCTGCTTTAGCTACAAGCCTTATTCCCCAACCGTCTTTCCTCCCCAAACATCACAGCCCACCGCTGCCATCTCCGTGGCTCTCATTCCCAGCAGCTTCCCAGAGGGCCGTCAGGCTCCTGGGGTTTGGGTCAAAACTGGTGCTGGCACAGCCCCGGGACGCCCATGCCAGCTTCCCCCTGGCCAGCCCCAGGTGCAGGCCGTGGGCGCCATCTGCTCTGCTCTCCCTTTGCCTTCCTGTCAGAGGCCTCCCAGTGTGCCCACCCCCCCCACCCGTTAGGCCTTACCATTGAGCCTTATGGAGGAAGGTTATAGGTCACTTGTACAAGCCACTCCTCCTTCCCAGAGACCAGTTCTGCATATCCAGAGTTGAGGCACTTTTAGGACATTGCCAGAAAAATGAAACAAACCGAAACAAAAACGTCCGCCCAGGTCAATGGTGCCTACCCGCCTTTACAGTTGCTTAGGCGAGGCCACTTCCCTGCCCTACTCCACTTACAGAGAAGTTTGTACCCTACTCAGGGTCTGGTGAGAGCTCAGGGCTGCATAAAGGACCACCTCCATGATGACATGATTGGAAGGAAGGAGAATGAGTCTTCAACTGTGGGCCAAGCATGACAGCTTGCTCACCTCCTTGCACTCCTGGGGTGGGGAAGGAGGTGATTATGAAGGCTCGTTCTCTTTTTTAAAGTTTTTTCTCTGTTTCCCGTCTTTTTCTTTTGCAGAGTGAGTAGAGTCATACTTTCGGTCCTGGACATTGGCCCAGACCTTTGCTCTGGAGGCATGCGGCAGGATGGGGAAGGGGCGCAGGTAGCTGAGGAGAGGCTCTCTGCGTGAAGCCTGCTTGTGCGGTCATGTCCGTGTGTCCAGCAAGGTTCACCAGATGAACGGAGAGGCACGGGTCCACTCAAGGCCACTTGACGAGGCTACCACTCCCCCGATGGACCACCCTAGTACAAGGCCCTTCCTTATCTGAACCAAATCCACCTCCTGTAAACCCACAAACACTGGCTCTTGATTTGGAATGTGTTTGGTCCAAAGTGAGATGCTTAATAAATAATTAAAAAGGAATTTAAAAACATACAAAGTTCACCAATATCATCTTCTGGGTTTTTTTTTTTTCAGGTTAAACATTCTTATTTTCTTCAACAGCTATTTATAAAACTGTGTAACATTGTAATAGAGCTTTTAGAGTCCTCTCCATGCTTGTCACCCTTCACAGGTTACTGCAACTTACCAATGTCCTTCTTAAACGTGACTGTGGTAGTAGCCAGACCTGAAGGAGACAGTCTGCATGTGGTTAGCTATCCTAACTAGAGTACGGGGGACCATGGGCATTTCCTTCCTTATTCTGAATGCTGTATTTCCATAATGAAGCCTAAGCTGGCTCTAGTATTTTTGGTTCTCAGGACATATTAAAAGACAAAAGACTTGATCTTATTCTCCGAAAGCTCTAGCTCCTTCGCTGTGGACACTTTCCGGCTCTCTACATCCAGGATCCAGTTTCCCGACACCCGTGGTGAATGTCTTGGTGGTTGAAGGGCTTGAGCTAGCAGAAACTCTGGGCTCAGAATTATGTTGTGGCCAGGAGGGAGGGAAGATGTGACCAGAGATTCTGAGTGATAGGGAGGCAGGAAAGAGGACTCTAAGGAGAAGAGTTTTGGATTGTCAGTACCTAAATGTCTTTCAGTAATGTGAGGGGCATGGGGGTGTGCAGAGAAGGTGAGGAGAGAAGGTCAGAGACTAACCCAGGGACCCAGTTGTGACTTTTGATCCCTTGTACCTTCGGGCTCAGCCTTAGAGTAGTCCAATGGTGCTCAGAGGCTGTGCTAGCCCCACACTCCTTCACAGGTGCACAGCCAAATGTTGAGTGTAAAATATTTATATCACAACCAGGCTGTCATAATGTTATCAAGATGCTTGTCAGGTCCAGTTTGAGCTCAGAGCTTATAGTGTGACCCAAGGCAGATGTAAGAATTGCATAACTTTTAAAGAAAGGTCACATATTTCTCAGAACTTTTGGGAGCTTGAGCAGAGTAGTAAGAAGTTTTTCTCAAACTTGAACCTAGAGGTAAAGGACAGCCAGTTAGTAGAGTCAAATCATGAATGTCATATGAGACACTTTCTTTTAATAATTGTCATTTAACAATTATTGTGGATTGGTTTATTTCTTCAAATGTGTTGCCAAATCTTCTAATATTTAAACATAACAAATACAAACACAAGAAAACACACAAAATGAGCCAAGAAACACAACAAAATGGGAATTATTGACCCAGCAGGATCTCAAAGGCCAGTGGAAGCCTTCTTATCACCAATCTCCTTCCAAATGACTCCCAGTTGCCTCAGATTTCTAAACAGGAAGGAATCATTTTCATTTCATAATTTAAAACTTTTTTAATAAGTTCAAAATGCAGGGGCGCCTGGGTGGCTCAGTCGGGTAAGTGTCTGCCTTCAACTCAGGTCATGATCCCAGGGTCCTGGGATCGAGCCCCGCATGGAGTCTCTGCATCGGGCTCCCTGCTCAGTGGGGAGCCTGCTTCTCCCTCTCCCTCTGCCACTCCCCCTGCTTGCATGGGTGCGTGTGCTCTCTCTCTCTTTCTCAAATAAATAAAATCTTTTAAAAAAAGCTGAAAATGCAGATTCACAACAGATTAAATAGATTGCTGTAAATGCACCTTCAAATTTAAAATGTTGTAAGGAAACCATTTTCATCCTGACAGGGCAGAGAGAGAGAATAGACCCCTAATCGCATAGTGTGGGGGCGGGTAAGGTGGGGGATGGAGGGTTCCCATGAAGAGTAACAGGGAACAAAGACAATAGTAAAAATAAGGCCAACAAGGTACAGTGTTTGTCCTGTGGTAAGCATTTAATAAACCTGAGCTATTTTTGATTGGGTACCTATTACGTAGCAAGCACTATGCTAAGTACTTTACATAAATTATTTCATTTAATTCCTTCAACAGCCCTGTGAGGTAGATATTGTTGTTTGAAGGTATGGTTAAGGAAACAGCGTCAGGGGCGCCTGGGTGGCTCAGTCGGTTAAGCATCTGCCTTCGGCTCAGGTCATGATCCCAGGGTCCTGGGATCGAGGCCCGCATCGGGCTCCCTGCTCTGCGGGAAGCCTGCTTCTCCCTCTCCCACTCCCCCTGCTTGTGTTCCCTCTCTCGCTGTGTCTCTCTCTGTCAAATAAATAAATAAAATCTTAAAAAAAAAAAAAAAAGGAAACAGCGTCAGGCATGTTGTTCTTGTTGTCACTTGTTCATAAGAGGTAGAAGCAAGACTTCAATGAAGACGCTTGCTCCCAAGACCATTCATGTAGCCACGGGCACTGTGGGAAGCCACAGAGGCAGAAAATAAACTTGAGGGCCTTCACAGTTTTGCAGAGTTGGCTGTATGCGCGCCCAACAGTGCTTGGATAAAAGAGCTTATACGCGTGGGCCCTAGGGAAAACTATGGTATTGGGAGAGTGGTTTCAAGGTTAATGCTTTTTCATCTTGCAGAAGAAAGTATTGTTGCATCCGGACGCTATTTGTTATATCATTTTTATACTGTTTTATAGATGGAGTTTGTTAGGTCAAGGAAGTTCTTCAACTGCATATTTTCATCTTTAATCCCTTCTGCTGCTAACTTTTACACATCTAATGGTAAAGATCAGATTTTTCATGATTTGTGCCAAGCTCTGCTTGCTGATCCCAATTTGTGTGTGTGTGTGTGTGTGTGTGTGTGTGTGAAAAAGAGAGACTTTAAAAAATACCTTATGTATATATTTTAAAGTACCTCTATTTAGAGGTTGTATATTTTGTGGGAAGGACTGCTGGATAATTCCTTTAGTTTCCCCACAACGTTAGGTGTAATATTGAGTCATCAGTTGAAGCATAATAGTCATTACCTTGAATTGAGTGAAGGCTATATTTTATGTTTAAGGTACTCTAAGACCTAAATGTAGCTTTCTTTCTTTCTTTCTTTTTTTTTTTAAAGATTTTATTTATTTATTTTACAGAGAGACAGAGCACAAGCAGGGGGAGCAGCAGGCTCCCCACTGAGCAGGGAGCCAGATGCTGGGCTTGATCCCAGGACCCTGAGATCATGAGCTGAGCCAAAGCAGATACTTAACGACTGAGCCAGCCAGGCGTCCCTACAGCTTTATTTCTTAAAGCTTTCAAAATTAATTTTAGGGATGCTTATAAAATATTATCAAATAATGCTGATATAAATACTTCTATTAAGTGTTTTATATTATGTGCATACATGCAGGAGGCAAATATTGTCATTTAAAAAGTTACCTTTTATAAAATTAAAAGAAGTCTAAGTAGCACTTTCCAACATTTGCGAAATCATAGGCATGGAATTTCAGGATTTAAGGACGCCTTGTCCAACCCCGCCCCCCCTTTTTTCCTGACAATCAGAAATTCACAGAAATGGGAATTCTTAAATCTGAAGCTGATTTAAAAACTTGGCAAATAGGCAAAATAGAAAAAAGTGCAGAACCCATGCAAAGAGTGGCTGCTATACTTAACTACATAGGGCATTTATGCTTTCAGCAAGAAAGGATGATCTTTTTTTTAATTAATTTTTTTAAGTAGGCTCCAAACCCAACCCAGCCTGGAGCCCAACACGGGGCTTGGACTATGGACGCTGAGATCAAGACCTGAGCTGAGATCAAGTGTGGCAGGTTTAACCGACTGAGCCACCCAGGCGCCCCTGATCTTGTCTATTTTTTTTTTTAAGTGCACATATGTGAATAATCACACAATCAGCGATGGTATTTCTTTGTACATGACGGAAAATGAAGGACGGATGCACAGTTTCCCTTCCAAGCAGGACATCAATTTAATAAAGGAGGAAAACTGTGAATTCTTTTTCTTTGACGTTAAAGCGACGCTCTCTGGTCTTTTCTCTATAAGACCAACTGAAAAAGATTCTGAGGTCTGAGATCACCATCAGAGACACTTGAATGACTGTCTTCGTGGGAAGCTACACTGGTTCATAGCACAAGCAAATCTGTGCTTTCTAAGTGGCTTATCAACTTAAGACAAAATGTGATGTCCACTTCCGGCTCAAATGAAGTTAGGCCAGCGCACACATCATTACATTACCCGGTGGCAAGGATTTCTCAAGTTGGGGTGGGTTCAGACTGGACTACTTTAATCCTTTTCGTTGTTGTTAAGAGGCTGTGAAGTAGCCCTGCAAGGCGGGGACTGCGAGATGTGCGTGTGCACGCGCGTGAGTGCTGGTGTGTGCCCGTGTGAGTGCGCGCGCTTGTGAGAGCCGGTGTGTGCTCGTGTGCATGTGTGCACGCGTGAGTGTGTGCTCGAGTGAGCGTGCAGGGGCCAGCGGGTCTGTGGAGTTCGGGGTTTCGTGAATGGGAGCAGGTGGCCAGCCGGGCGGCGGCTCGGGCGGGGACAGAGCGCCAGGTGAGGGGGGCGCGGTGCGTGGGAGGCGGGGTGGCCCAGCCCGACCGGGGGCGGGCGTCAACCGCCGGGGCGCGGGTCTCCCGCGCGCCAGGGCGCGAGGCCGGCCGGGGAGGCGCCTGCCAGCCGCGCCGGGTCACGTGGCGCGGTCACGTGGCGCGGAGCCGGGCCCAACGGCGGCGGCGGCGGCCGAGGGAGGCGGAGACTCGGCCGAGACGCGGCGGGGGGGGGGGGCGGTTGGCAGGCGGCGGTTGGCAGGCGGCGGCGGCGGCGGCGGCGGCGGCGGCGGCGCGGGGTTGCTGGAGGCGGAGGCGGAGAGGCGCGGAGGAGCGCGGGGCCGCCGCCACGGGCGCTAGGAGGTGAGGCGGGAGCGGCGCCGCTGTCACGGGCGTCCGGGGCCGGGCGCTGCCGCCTTCCCGGGCGGGGAGGCGGCGGGCCCCCGCGCCTCCCGGAGCGCCCTCCCGAGCCCGGCCGGGCGCCCGTCCCTCGAGGTGGGCGCCCGGCCCCCGGCCGCCGGCTCCGGCCAGGCCCCTGTGCACGCGCGGGAGGGGGGCGCGCCGGGCGGCGCCGGGCCGGGAGGGCAGCAGCGCCCCGGCTCGGCGGGAGGGCCGGTCCCCGGGCGGGGGGGCGGCGGGCGGGCCGCCTTGGGTGGGCTCTCCCGAGGGCGCGGTGGGAGAGGGTGGCGGACACCGGGCTCCGGGCGGCGCTGGCTGCTGTTTTGCTGTTTGAGCCTTTTGTTTCAGCGTACAAGAAAATGGGGCGAAATAGAGCTTGGTGTGCGTGTGTGTGTGTAAATCGGGAGGCGTTTGGCTTGGAGCCATTTTTTTTTTCTTAATTGTGGAGAGAGAAAATCCCTTAAAACGGTTTCCCCAGGGAGACGGGGCTGTGCTCCTCCTCTTCCTCCCCAACGCCTGGATGGAGTGGATTTCCCTCCCTGCCTCTGCCCACCTTCTCGTCCTCCAGTCTCTGTCTCCCTCCCTCCTTCCCCTTCCTTCCCGCCCCACCTCGGTGAAACCCCCGAGCGAGCGGGGTGTCTGCAAAGCGGCCCGGTCACCTGTCGTCGCAGCTGCAGGAAAATGCTGGCGCTTCTGCTGTCTGGTCTGTGCTTTTTCCTCCGGCAAATCACGGAGATTCCGCTCAGAATACCCACCCTTCCCTCTCTTCCCTGCGCTTAAAAACAAAGTGCATGATGCCGGTTCTGAAGTTTGACCCGCTCGGGCAATTAGCAGGGAGAGGTGTCTACTTTTTCCTGTCACACCGCTTCAAGGTTGGAAAGGTGAGGGCCATTTAGCTTTGTGGAAGGAAATGAGGGTGACACAGTCCTACCGGGGATGGATGTGACTTACCTGCTAAATTGCTGTGGTGATCAGAAAGTCTTCTAACACTTCTCTTCTTGGGGACAGTCAGCTTCCCTTGCAGGGAGCTGTTTCCTGGATTTCTGTGTTTGGGGGCTCTCCTGTTTGTATTTTGCAGTTCATCTGCGCCTTAAGGACGCCCAGCAGGCAGATTTTTGAGAAAGCATAGGGAAAAATCATTTCTAAGGTTTTGAAGAATGTAAAAATTTATCTTTGCGGGCGTCCCTTTCTTTCTGCTGCTCTGTGTCTTGGGTTTCCCTTTCTTGTTAGCTGGAGTTTAGTTCTTGCCCTCAAGGCCACTGGGTACGATGCTGTGGTCCTGGAGAGTGCTCATCCACAGGCCCGACAGCATCAGATAGCTGGGGTTTGAGGTTGTGAGGGGTGTGTAGTGACAGGGCACCTTGCACATAGCCACACTGCAATCCAGAGAGCGGCCGCCCAGCCTCCTGGCTGCCTGGTGGGGCATTTTGGAAGCTGATCTCAGCATTGTGCAACCATAGCCACATTCAGACTGGGAGCACCTGAGGCGTCCCCCTTGTGTCTTGATAGTTTACTGTTGTGGAAATGAGTATGCGATTACATTGTGAAAAGCCAATCTAGTGTTTAGTTCCTCAATTTAAAGAATAATACTTAATTTATAGGAAAGAGTTGAAGATGGGAATTTTCTTTAAGAATTTTAAGTGCTCTATTTTAGTAAGGGCCATGAAAGTAGCAGGATCTTCATGTGATAGGAGAGGTGGTTGACCTCTAGAGTTAGAAGTATGTAGACCTGAGTTAGAGGGAGTCATGTGGGGAAAATTTTTAACACAGTGGAGCTTTCAGGCAGGGGACAAGAGTAGAAAGCCAGCATTGCTTCCTGTGCCTGAGAAATAATAATAATGGGTTTTCTACTGTATGCTTTAAAATTGACCTCATTTAGAAAGGATGTGTGTATCCTATTGAACTTTCTGTTTTCATATGGAGCTGTAAGTGTGGCAGTTTGGTTATTAACACATTTTTTTTCCACCAAAACTCTGAATTGAAAAAAAAAAACAAAACTCTTTGACCTATAAAAAGATCCATGGTACATGAAACTTGTTTCAGCCTTAATGCCGGAGATCCCAAGTAATGGAAGACTGGTAAAGACACAGCAGCCTTCCTTCTGGTGCAATGTCCGCCTTCTCACTAGCTAGTGTACCGGACAGAACGTGAAGCCCAGGTGTACTTTTTGGTTTTACTGCGGATTCACCGAGTACTGGAAATCAGGAATGTTTATTGAGTGCCTATCATGTGCATGGCGAAGCTAGGACATTATTCTTCAACTGTTCTGCTGCATTTACAGTATCAATTGCAGTGTCCCTCCTGTTCTTTTCTGTGTGTGGAGAATGACTGAAGTTAAGATTGAGTGGGCCAGCAATGCATGTGATTCATAAAAATTCATTAAAAATTGAGTAAAACTTGTTACGAAATACTTTGATTTAGTTATTGCATTGGCTCCTATTTGGGTCTGTGAAGTGTTTTCAGTATTACCTTACTGAAATTGTTCACTTGCCCTTAGACTGCTGAGATACCAGGGAATATGTAATTAAATGTAAAATATCTTTGACTTTCGCTGGGATAATGTAAGTTCATTTACTAAATTTTAACATACCAAACATACTATTTTTTCTGTGGCAAAATATATATATGAAATTTATCATTTTGGGACACCTGGGTGGCTCATTCGGTAACAAGTGTCTGCCTTCGGCTCGGGTCATGATCCCAGGGTCCTGGGATCGAGCCCCACATCGGGCTCCCTGCTGAAGGCAGGGCTTCTCCCTCTGCCTTCGTTCTCCCTGCTTATGTTTTCTCTCTCTCTGACAAATAAATAAAATCTTAAAAAAAAAAAGAAATTTATCATCTTAACAGTTCGGTGGCATTGGTACATTCCCATTGCTGTGCAGCCATCACCACCATCCACGGCCAGAACTTTTCATCTTCCTGAAACCTTGTATACCTATTAAACAGTAACTTCTCATTCCCTCCTCTCTTGGCCCCTGGCAATCAGCCTTCCACTTTCTCTCTCCATGAGTTTGACTACTTTGGGCCGCTTGCATAAATGCAGTCATACAGTGTTCGGCCTTTGTGACTGGCTTACTTCACTCAGCATGTCTTCAGGGTTCATCCATGTTGTAGCGTGTGTCAGAATTTCCATCCCTTTTAAGGCTGATAAATAAATGTTCCATTAGTATATGTATGTGCCACATACGTATGTGTATACCACATTTTGTTTAGAAACCTTTTAAATCTTATACTGAATGTTAATAATCATGGCAACCTCATGATGATCAGGAACTCTCACTGGGGATTGTAGATACCTGTGTTAAAATAGGAAAATTAGTTATTTAGTGCATAGTACGTTTAAAAAATACAGGATCCATAGGGACTAAAGCTAATATGTATGTTATGTCCTTGGTGGGTCCTGTCATTTCCTTTGCATGTGGATTGTGACATAGGGTACACCTTTTTGAAATTTGCGTGTGATGCAGATGATGTTTTTATTTCCTAGCTAATGTTATAATGGTGGTATGGTGGTATATTTTGCTGTATGGAAGAATATATAGGGTTCACCCTGAGGGATAGATTGTATAGGAAGGGTGGGGAAAATGTCTATTTCCCTTTATTTACCACTTTCCAAAATCATGTATTATTTCCCTAGCATCCTCCATTGGTGACAGATGAGTGTTTCTCTCTCTCTCTCTCTTTTTTTGGAGTTATCTTTATGAACACCTCTATTATAGCATTTATGATGCATTTCAGTCCATTTCAGTTAGTTTCCTTTTGATGCTCAAATTGCCCTATCTTTGTGACTAAGGCTTAGTCAGGTTGGCTCCAAATCCTTATGACATGCCTACAATAATGTATAGTAGCTTCTTTGCTTTCTGCTATGATGAGATATTCCAGGCTCATCTTGTACCCTTCCTATTCCAGATTTGAAATCGGAACAGACCATTTTCAAAGGAAAAAAAAAAGGAAAAACAAATGACCAATAAACATATTAAAATATGCAATTTCAGTAGTAATTAAAAAAATGAAATTAAAAGCAATGATAAGCTGCCATTTGTTATGAACAGAATGTGTCCTCCCCAAATTCATATGTTGAAGCCCTAACCTGCAGTGTAATGGTATTTGGAGATGCTGCCTTTGAGAAGTAGTTAGGGTTAGGTGAGGTCATAAGGGTGGAACTCTCATGATAGGATTAGTGCCCTTGTAAGAAGAGACACCAGAGAGCTTGGTGCCCCCATCCCAGTCATGTCCAAAGAAGAGGTCATGTGAGCACACGGCGAGATGGCAGCCACCTCCAAACCAAAGGAGAGGCCTCAAGAATGAAGCCTACCTTGCTGGCATTTAAATCTTGGACTTCCAGCTCTCAGAACTGTGTGAAATAAATTTCTGTTGTTTAAGCCAACCAGTCTGTGGTATTTTGTTATGACAGCCTGAGCCAACTAAGACACCATTTTTAATATATTAGCAATATATTTTTTAAAAATTTTGTTTATTTGAGAGAGAGAGAGAGAGAGTGTGAGCATGAGTTGGGGGGAAGGGCAGAGGGAGAGGGAGAAGCAGGCCCCCTGCTGAGCAGGGACTCCATCCCAGGACCCAGGGATCATGGCCTGAGCCAAAGGCAGATGCTTAAACACCTGAACCACCCAGGTGCCCCTGTAGTGGCAATATTATTCATACTCAACTTACACCTTACTAGGTGTGATATGATTTGGTAAAGCATAATATATGTAAAGTATTATATTATTAAGATTCTTTTGTAACTTCTCTTGGTAGTCTTAATATTTGGGCATCTCTCAGTTTGGAAGGGGAATAGGCGGATAGTAAGTTCCAGCGCTGGTGAAGTTGAAGGGAAATGTGCACTTTGTTCTAGCAGAGGTGTAAATTGATGCACTCGTTCTAAATAGCTGGTATTATGTATCAAAATGGAAAACTTGCATAGCTTTTAATCCAGCAAGTTCATATTTAGGAATTTATCCTAAAGAACTATGTAATGCAAAGATATATATATATATATAGTAAAGAACTACTGAATATATGCAATTATATAGTAAATAACTGAGTAAGGAATTGATTAAATAGATTATGGTACTTTGGTTACATGAAGCCATTGAAAATAATGATACGGATCTATACTATTTCTAGTCTGGAAAGATGCCTACGATATATTATTGATTTAAAAAGGCAGGTTACAGAACTGTAAATGTAGCACTTCCATAAAATATAGGCATAGAAAATGCTGAACAACTAGGCTTTGGATGCCAAGAACCAGACCTGTGAGGACCTAGGCTTTGGGAACCACCTAACGGATGGTCTGTTTGGTCGCCATGTCTCAGAGGCTGCCCCAACTGGTTTCATTCTTGTGTAATAAGATTCAGTTTTCCTGGAGAAAGGGACTATAATTGGCCTAGCTTGGGTAATTTGCTCTTTGTGTGTGTATGTGTGTGTATGTATGTGTGTGATTGTTCTCAGTTGTTTCACAAAGACCTTATGGAATGCAGGAGGAGTCACAAGGAGAGTTGGGGTGCTTTTATCTAAAGAAAGAAGAAGACATTCTAGGAAGACAGGAGATAAATGCCACTACATATTTATTTAAAATTAAATACAGTCTTTGCTGAAAAATGTTGAAGTAATTACCGCATCTCCATAAATTACTGCAAACTGATAAGGTTGGTCTTTCTTTTGCCTTTACCATCCCATTTTGGCAAGATAGGACTTAAACCAGTGGGTCAGTTCTATCTGGTTTCTTGCTTTCATAGAAAACAGTGGGTTGAAATAAAAATTTTGGGTTATTTATGGATTTTAAAAGTTATGCTGTTTTTCCCTTTAAATTTGATTAATTCAGGACCAAATATATTTCTCTGATGTCAGTTGAGTAGGAATAGAAGTCTTGCACTTGTGTGCTGTCAATGATACCCACCTTGAAAGAGAATTTTAAGAATAGAAATGAAAAATAGTATTTATGGGCATCCTCCGATAGTAATGGTGTAGTAGGTTGTAGAGAGTATCGAATTATTCTCTAGGTGTGCAGAGGTGCTGTGCAGATAATATAGACTTATTTGAACAATTTTCTCACTGTTGGCTTTTTTTTTTAAAGGTTTTGTTTATTTATTTGACAGAGACACAGGGAGAGAGGGAACACAAGCAGAGGGAGTGGGAGAGGGAGAAGCAGGCTTCCCGCGGAGCGGGGAACCCGATGCGGGGCTCGATCCCAGGACCCTGGGATAATGACCTGAGCTGAAGGCAGATGCTTAACTGAGCCACCCAGGCACCCCTCACTGTTAGTTATTTTTAATCAAAAGCACAATTAGAGTCAATATGGGTGTGAAAGAGCTCTGAGAAAGATAGCACACACTACAATTTAAGATATTAATTTCTTACTTTTGAAAAATGAAAGACTTAATTTAGACCTTAATGGATGTGAAAGGGTTTGGAAATGCATAGTATAAGGTGTTCTGTTGTTAGTTATTTCTGCTCTCTTTTTGGTAGTCTTGACACGTAGGTATCTCTTCCCAGCTTGGAATGGGCAGAGTGAGAGCCACAGGTTTAAAGTTTTTGTTGTTTTGGTTTTTTTCATGTCTAGTTAAGGCTAAGTAGTTGGCCTTTTTTTTTTTTTTTTTTTTTTATTTATCAGAGAGAGAGAGAGAAGGAGCAAGGGGAGGGGCAAAAGGAGGGAGAAGCAAACTCACCGCTGAGTAGGGAGCCCGATATGGGGCTAGATCCTGGGACTCCGGGATCATGACCTGAGCGGAAGGCAGTTGCTTAACCAACTGAGCCACCCAGGCGTCCCAGAAGTTGGCCTTTTTAACCTTTTTTTTTTTTTTTTTTTAAGATTTTAAGTAATCTCTACACCCAGTGTGGGGCTCAAACTCACAACTCCGAGATCAAGAGTCCCATGCTCTACGGACTGAACCAACCAGGTGCCCCGAAGTTGGCCTTTTTATTGAATAATTTTTATGACAAAAGTCTCCACCTTTACTTTTAAGTCTCAGCTGTTGATCCAGCTAATTACTGGTTGGAACATTGGGTTTTGAAGGCTCTTTTGTATCTACTTTCAAAAACCTTTCCTCAATGTTTTCAAATTCCACTTAAATGTTATAGACAGATGTCACTGAGCTCTTTCATCCTGCCGAATGTCTCCTTTACCAGTTTCTTGCAAATGACAAAGGGACGATTAGTTTAAACTTATGAGGCAGTTATTCCTGATTTGTGTGAGTATAATTTTCAGCGCAATCAGGAGTCCTGTGTAGAAAACCCTTTCAGTACCACCTTTGTTGTTCCCTACATTGTTTTCCTTCATACTCGGCTATTAAGAGTATATGTTACCTCCCCGGGGAAACACATGACGTTGTTACTTAGCATCGTGACTAAATAGTAGTGTCAGAGGTCCTCCGTGAGCAGCAGGCTGAGCTGTTAGTCCTGGGACCGGTCTCGTATTCCTGAAAAGTTGATCAGTGGTGATGTTACCATATGCTGAGAATATGCAGGATTATCTTTGTGCATAATCTGCTTCTTAAGCTTCAGACAACCCGCTTAGCCATAAAACCAGATGGATAGATTCAGCTCCAGCGGTTAGAATATCAAAACATGCATCATAAGAAGTTAGGCTTATGCTGTGAATGAAAACCCTGGTCAACCAAAGCTGACATTTTAGGCAGCCAGACTTACTGTTGTGAATTGTTAAATAATCAGAAAATTTAACTGTGTACAACATTTGTCAAATTAGAGAGGAATGCCTTCAAAAATGATACCTATGTTTAATTCAGAGGAATAGGTTGAAGGACGTTGAATCACGGGCATAGCCAGGTAGATGAATGTTGTTTGAGCTCCGGTCACTGAATTTTTCCAGCCCTTACAAATAGTTTGAATCTTTTTCATTTTTCTTGTCATCTTTTCCTGTGAAATGAGAAATCCTGTCCTGAGTTCCCTCTGTAGGAAGTTAACTTTTCTGGACTAATTTTCTGATATCTGAATAAAAAATTCTGTAATAATTTGAAATGCTTGGATAAAAACACAATTCTTGGCAAAGCTACCTCACAGTTTGCTTATCTTATTCATCAGTAGTAATTTTAAATACTGTGACAGAGGTGAGAAGGCAAGTAGCATATGCATATTGTTTTGTCTCCTTACCCAGCTCTGATTCTGAGAGACTTGGGAATAAATTAAATATTATAGGATTGGGGTGCTGCCCAGAATCTATCTGGTAGAGCTGACTAGAGCATCAGTTCCCAGCCTTTTTGGATTTATGGCACCCTATTTGCATTTGATTCTGCATCTCCCTCCACCTCACCGTTGTAATGGCTGTGGCAGCCAGGACGGTGTTATCAGGGGAGAGCACAGTGCTGATGCATGCAGTCCGCAAATTCTCACCACAATTCAGTTTTCTCTAATTATGTCAGCCTTTAATTTTAACTAATCACTGCCAATAACAAGCCTCACAATTTCACTGCTCTATGAAATAGATTTAAGTTTTTCATCAGTTAAAATTAATGTTTTTGAAAAATTTTGTGGTACAATATAGTGAGTAGTATTTGTATCTTATGTGTATTTATGTGCTGCAGGAAATGTGCTAGAGAAACATTAAGTACCATTGTAGGTCCTCCCTAGGCTAAAAGTGCAGAGGCATATATAGAAGCAAGAGTGGTTAGAAGGTGCTTTGAAATCGGCTTTCTATGAGTTAATAAGTCTACTGCAAATAAATAGAGAAGTCTCAAGGTTGATCGTATGGTTCAGAAATGGTGTCTTTTTTTTTTTTAAATCTTTTTTAATTCTGAGAGCCGGGGGATGTCACACTGAGTTCCCTTTCTTAGCTTTCTGTGTGTTGCGTGTAACTGTGGTCTCCTCAGCTGACTAATGGTCATAGCAATGCAATCTCTTTGGCTGTCCTTCACCCATGTTCAGATGGTGAAGTTGCCTTTCACATGACACAGAAAGGTGCATGTGCTTGATTTGGGGAACTCAGTTTGTTTCTCTGGGACTACTGTACTTCTTTCGAGATGTCCCAACATATGTGTCATTTATATGAAGTCAGAGTGAGAATATTAAGAATATAAGACAGCCAGAACTTTTTGTGGGAGATAGGGTAAGCGCTGTCATGTGAAAAATGCTCATAATCTGTGGAGGTCAGTTTAAAGCCAGTTACTTCAACTTTTAAATTTTATTTTGTTATTATCAAACCTTTTACTGGATTGTTAATGACTAGCAAAATTGGTTTGAGTTGAACCTCCTTTGATGCTAATTAGTGGTAAAGTGGACCCAAGGTGAAATGTCTGGAGAAGGAGGCATGCTGGGAAGACTGGACTTATTCACAAATTAGATCATGAATGAGCTTCCAGAAGTTAGGATTTGGTTTAACCCCTTTCTCTTCATTTTGTGTCTACCTGGTCTTAAGTATTGTTACCACATACTATGATTTTGAGAAGTGAACTATCTCATAATGTGGGAAACTCCATGCAAGTAGGGTATTAGAGATCTGCCTGGGGGTATTGGGTGAAGATAGTCAATCAATTGGGATGCAGACTTTTAACCACTGAATTTTTAGTTCACTGTTTTTAATCATGGTCACGCACTTTTCTGTGTGAAAAATATTTTGTTTCTTGGCCTCTGTATTTTATATGTGGAACTTCAGTGTTGCATGAGATTTATAACTTTCTGCTTACTTAATTTTTAATATGATATTATGGCTAATATTCTTAATATTCTCACTCTGACTTAATATAAATGATATGTATGTTGGGACATCTCGAAAGAAGTACAGTAGTCCTCCCTTATCCACGGTTTTGCCTTTGGTGGTTTCAGTTACCCACTGTCAACTGCAGTCTGGAAATAGATGATCCTCCTTCTGATGTAGCACCAGAAGGTCCCTGGTAGCCTGAAGCTCTGCTACAGTGCGTGCATCCTTTACGTTATCACATGGGCATTGTGTCATCTCACACCGTCACGGCAGGTGGGGTGAGAATAGTACAAGGTATTTCCAGAGAGAGGAAGAGAGACATAACTTTTGTTAGAGTATATTGTCATAATTGTTCTATTTTACTCTTATTGTTTATTTCTTACTGGGCTCAATTTATAAATTAAACTTTATCACAGGTAAGTACATACGGGAAAAAACATAACATAAATAGGGTTCAGAACTATTTGTGGTTTCAGGCATCCACTGGGGGTGTTGGAGTGTATCCCTGAGAATATATATCTCTCTATATATTCTCTCTTCGAATTCTCAGGCCCCTTCTAAATTTAAAAACAGAAAAAACAACCAGTAAATTACTAAGATAGGTTGGTTTGAATATAAACTTCTGAGTTAGATTTAAATGGATATTTTTTAAAGAGAGAAATGTTGGGGGGTTGGTGTGGAAGGGCAGAGGGAGAGGAGGAGAGAATCCTAAGCAGGCTCTGGAGCCCGATGCGGGCTCAGTCCCACAACCCTGAGCTCAGGACCTGAGCTGTAATCAAGAGTCAGATATTCAACCGACCGAACTACCCAGTGCCCCTACATGTAACTGTATTTTATTTAAAGAGATGCTTTTTCTTTGATTGTGAATCTCTCTAGAAATTCAAGTAAATGGGGCTCTAAGTGGGAGAGGACTGCTCACCTGTGGCAAAGGCTTTTCTGCTTCCTTTTTTCTGTCCACCTGATTGGCTGGTGCAGAGGTTTTGAGTCTGGTTTGCCATGTAGGTTCTTTGTACACCTTTGTTTTTGCTTAGGGTTCCCCCTTCTGGTTGTGGTTTGACCTGTTTTCACTACTGTGGGCACCATGTAGCTAAGCTTGACATTAACACAGAACATAAAGAGGAAAAGAGTTTTGGATTCTAGAAGGAGACTTTGGTTAGGACTGGTCAAATGAATTAAACAGAAGGTAGCTGCCCCTGGGGAATGCTGCACTGAAGCTCTGCTTTCTTTAGCAGAACTCCCAAGCCAGGGGGAATTAGAGCCAGTGGGTAGAATCGGAAGAAATATGTGGTTTATGGGGGCTCTGAATTTGAGTTTGGATATGTCATAGATTTGAAATGTGTGTGAAAGCAGGTGTAGCAGACAGAGCACCTAGGCATGTAGTCTTTTTTTTTTCTTCTTTAAATAAGAAATTTACTGGGGTGCCTTGGTGGCTCAGTCAGTTGGTTGAGCTTCCCACTCTTGATCTTAGCTCAGGGAATGATCTCCATGTAGGATTGAGCCCAGGGCTCCACGCTCAGCGGGGAGCCTGCTTGAGATTCTCCCTCTCCCTCTGCTCCTCCCCTCCTTGCACAGCAGGCTCTCTCTAAAATACATAAATCTTTTTATTTTTTAAAAGACTTTATTTATTTGACAGAGAGAAAAAGCGAGTGAGTGCACGCACGCGCACAAGTGGGGGAGCAGCAGGCCGAGGGAGAGGGAGAAGCAGACTCCCCGCTGAACAAGGAGCCCGATGCGCAGCTCAATCTTAGAACTCTGGGATCATGACCTGAGCCAAAGGCAGACGCTTAACCGACTGAGCCACCCAGGAGCCCCTAAATAAATCTTTTTTATTTTTTTAATCTTTTTAAAAGATTTTATTTATTTGACAGAGAGAGAGGGAAAGCACAAGTAGGCAGAGGCAAGCAGAGGGAGAGGGAGAAGCAAGCTCCCTGCTGAGCAGGGAGCCTGATGTGGGGCTCCATCCCAGGACCCTGGGATCATGACCCGAGCCGAAGGCAGACGCTTAACAGACTGAGCCACCCAGGTACCCCTAAATAAATCTTTTTTTAAAAGTTTACTATGTTATGGACACTAACCCCTTTTCTTTTGTGTATATTTTCCCAGTTTGTTGGTTGCCTTTCAACTCTTAATCTGTTCATGACATATTGTGATGTATAAAAGTGTAAGTTTTCTACGTATTCAAGTCTTCCAGTCTTTTTTCCACGTTTTGACTCTGGTGGTTTGCTTAGAAAGTTTTCCATGGATTATTATTTTTTTCTCTTTTTTAAGCAGACAAGTATTTAAAACTTTTTAAAATAAGGTTTTGTTTTGGAATAATTTTGGATTTACAGAAAAGGTACAGAGATAGTACAGAGTTCCTATATGCCTTTCCCCCAGCTTCCTCTAATGTCAATATCCTATGTAACTACAGAACATTTGTGCATCATTATTAACTAACCTTTAACTTCTTTTAGACTTCATCAGTTTTTTCACCAATGTCCTCCTAGGGCAGTATGTTGTATTAAAATGGGGTGGGTTTTAGAGAGGCAGGCCCTGAATGGCAACATGCTTCAGAGAGTAGCTGTGCTCACAGCACGTTTGTGTCGGATTTTTACAGTCCTTTCCCGCATACATGGGATTTAGATGGAGAGTATCCTTGATTCCTGGTCTTGTGAGACACATCTGCCCTGAGGGAGCACACGTCCTGGCCGTGGCGCTGTTGCACATGTGCGGGACCACATGGAACTTGGGCCTAGAGACGCCTCTCAGATCGTCCACACTGACTGTGCTGCTTCCCTTTTCCTTTCCTGGTAACTCCCTAAGCTGTCTTTGCTCCCACACTGTTACCTCATTCTTCTTTTGCCTGGACCAGAGTGGAAAATCATGATATGTTGTTGATTTTTAACTCTAGGAGAGAAAGGCACCCTTACTGTGAGGAAGTTTTTTATGTTCTAGACATCAAGGTAAACCCAGAATATCACTACTTTCACCCTTCCGAATCTTGGTGCTAGATATGACTGGTCTTCTGACTTTACTGCCTAGATGAAGTGTGTTGTACCTAATGGGAAAAATGTGGTTGACACAGATCAGATAAATTCATGTCTTACTCCTTAGAAAGGTTTAAAAATCTCTGTGGCTTCTTTGCCCGTCTCTACCCTGGCCTTAAGTGGAGACAGATGAACAGAAGAGGTGGAGCGGGCAGGCCGGGGATTAGGTGGAACAGAAACCATGTTGGGTGGCTTCAAGCCCACACTGCTTGATAAAAATAGCATTAACAGGGAAGCCTTAGATGCCTTTGCATTTACTGTCTATAGGCTTCGCAGCTCAAGTATGTTAATGTGAGTTGGGCTGAATTTTTTTTTTTTAAGATTTTATTTATTTATTTGATAGAGAGATAGCAAGAGCAGGAACACAAGCAGGTGAAGTGGGAGAGGGAGAAGCAGGCTTCCCGCTGAGCGGGGAGCCCAATGTGGGGCTCGATCCCGGGATCCTGGGATCACGACCTGAGCTGAAGGCAGATGCTTAATGGCTGAGCCACCCAGGCGCCCCTGGGCTGAGCTTTCTCATGGGTAATGAGTAGCTTTTACTTGTGCATTCAAATCAGTCTCCCTTCTCCTACCTAAAAACACTTTTAAATTTTCTTAACCTTTTCTGACTTGGAAGACACCCCTGCTTTTCCATCTAGAAAACACTGAAAACACGCTGGCTGTGCATGTTTTAGGAGGAGAGATCAGTGAAGGAGCAGAGAAGAGGACACTGGCTTTGGTTTTCTGGAGACCTGGAAGACAACTTCTGTAGTGTTGCTCTGCTCCATCCCAACTGTTAGAATCAGTTGATGATATTGGAAAGCCTCCAATCAAGCCACAGGTAATCAATAGGAATATAATTTTTAAAGCAGAATGTCCTTTAGTAGATTGTACCTGCTTCTGTTTGGCCAGATAGGGGTCAACCTTTATTTTTTCTGGAGTTTTTCTCAGTGGTTTGTGACTTTCCATGGCCAGTAATAATTGCTTACAATATGCACCACATGTAGTTTACAAAGCATTTGTCCACGTATGCCATTTTATTTGGTCTTCACGACAACGTTGTACATTATGTCAAGCACATATTTTATGAGGAAACCGAGGCCAAGGGATTTGCCTGTAGTCATATAATTGTTAAGCAGAAGTCTTGGGGCTTGAACCAGCACCAGCTGATTAAAAGTCCTGTGTCCCTTCCTCTACCCCCTTGCTCGCCCTGTGGCCTCCCCTCCGAGCTGGTCCTGCCAGTTTTATAGATGCACTGCAGGGGAGGCTGGTGGTGGTTTTCTCTTGGCAGGCTTGGGTAATGTTGGTGACCAGAGCATATAGCCCAGATTGATAATTAGTAGACCTGTTGAGTGCATGTCTACCATCTTTTCTTTCCTTCTTCCTTCGTAATGGGATTGGGTTTTGTTTAGACCTTCTCTCTGTCCGCATGTGACTGCAGAGAAAGTGATCCATCCTCAGCACAGGGATAAATTCTGATGTATTCCAGCCCCTCATGCGGGCCCCATTTGCTGTAGGTGATTGCTGGAGGGGTAAACAAGAGACCTGCCTGGTCCTAGCCAATGAGATGTGAGGGAGGTCTGCCAGGAGTTTCTGGAAACCTTCTCAACCTTAAAATGGCAACACTAGATAGCCCTTTTTCTCCGAAAACTGTCTGGATGTGATGCCTACAACTGTTACAGTCATTTTGCTATAATCTGAACATGAAGCCGTGCATGGGAGAGGACAGAGCCAAGAAAACGGCACAGAAAACTCAGAGCCTACCACCATCCTGCTTTTGACTTGTTATGCAAAATAAATTTCCTTGTTAATTAAGGCACTTTGAATTGGGATTATTGGTTACTTGTACCTAAAGACATGCTAATTTATGTAGTAGCTACCAGATGATGGATTGCTTGCTTGCTTGATTCATTCATTCATACCATGAAGGAGATGTACAGGATATGAAGGTAGAACTTGATCTAGTCAGAAGGTCAGAAACGGCTTCCCTGAGGAAATGGCAGAGACCTTGGTGAGGGAGATTCCTTTTCATGCTGGGCCTTGTATCCCGTGTTTAAGGATTTTGGTTTTTATTGCAAAAGCAGAACCATTGAAGGACTTAAATACATTGAAGGGTGTGGCATGAGGGCAGTGAGCTATAGTTAAGCTGCTCCTGCTAAAGAAAATCTTGGCTTAACATTCCAAAGAGTCAAGTTTGATTTGAGCAGGCAAGGAGTAGTCAGTGGTTAAGGTCCTGGTGATTAGCAGGTGCATCCAGAAAGCACAGAAGAGCATCTCTGCTTGGAATCGCATGAAGTAAATCACACAGATTCTTTTCTTCCTCCTTGCCAGTACAAACACACACACACACACAAACACACACACACAAACACAGGCAGCTTTCATATGTTTTGATTTAAGCATAATTTATGAATGAATGTCATTCTCTTAGGGTTTGAATCATTTAAGTTAAAAAAAATTGCAGCCAAGAAATCTGTGTTGGGGTTACAAAAAGAGTATAGATGGTTTCATTGTAAATAAAATTTTAAGGATGCATCTGAAATTGAATGTATCTGAAATTGAACTTTTAGCATCTCCAGAGGTTTTTCTCCAGGTTCGATATACTAAGATCTGCTCCGATTCTCATACATATGGATATATTAGCAAAACTGGATTCCATCCCAGTGTAAGCAGGTGGGGGACCTGCCTGAACCATAGAGTGGAAGTGCAACGAGAGCGGCAGTGTTCCTGTAATTATATCAGGATGTGATGTAGTCCCTCCCTATGTTTATTAATTAGTGGAGTTGTAATGAGACGTCCCCCCCATGCTTTTAAGGATGCTGATCAGTGGGCATCCGGGCAGGATTTTAGTTGTGTTTGGGAGCCTTCTGTGTACAAGTGGGAGGGATCCGTGTTTCAGGTAGTGGCAGGTGAGCCTCCCGCCAAGTTGGCATAATGGGAACAGGACTCTTCTGGGTTGCCATCTGTTTGTGGCTGATAGGAAACCAGCAGTGTCTTCTGAGGAGTTTATGTTGAAATACTTAGGAATTAGTAACGTTAAGACCATGCTGATCAGGTATTAGGAGGTGGGGGGAAATAAGGCTGTATGTAGCGATTTTTCATTATTACTAATTTCAGGAGATGTCTGCTTGGGTTCAACAGTCTCCATCCCCACCCCCTGAAAAACCACAGCTCTTTTCTGCCCACCCAGACTGACCATTCAAATCAGTCTCAGTTCTGTACTGAGTTTCCCATGGCAAGGCAACACATTACTGACACGACTCACATGTAATACTGTGCACGGTGTTTTCCACTGAGGAGGTTCAGTTTGTCTCTGTAACTCTTGAAATGTGTCATGTTTTGTTGTTTAAATTCTAGTAAGATATAGTTAACAAAATTTATAATTTTATGTATTTATTTTTTAAAGATTTTTTTTATTTATTCATAAGAGACAGAGAGAGGGAGGCAGAGGGAGATGCAGGCTCCCTACGGAGCAGGGAGCCCGATGCGGGACTCGATCCCAGGACCCTGGGATCATGACCTGAGCCAAAGGCAGATGCTTAACCATCTGAGCCACCCAGGCACCCCAAAATTTATGATTTTAGTCATTTATAAAGTGTACAGTTCAGTGGCTAATTAAGTACATTCGTACTGTTGTGCGACCATCATGATGTTTTTAGCAAGTACTCTGATGTACTTAAAAAATGGTGAATTCTTCTTTTCCGTATATCAAATATATATAAAAAATAATTAGCATGCTCTGCCTAATGTGATGTCCCTTTGGATTTTAGGCTGGAATATACTTCCTTTCCATATGGGAGCTGGCTAGGTGGAATGGAGGTATTGTGCCCCCATTTCTCTGGGTTTGGTTTGCTGTTCTTGCCCTGGGAGGCTCAGTGGCTCTCAGTCCAGGCACAGTGGTTTTCAGTGGTGCCCTAAAAGCGGCTCTGTGTCTCCTGATTTATACTTTAAAGCAAGGGTGTGGCAGAGAGAAGAACTCACTTCTTTAACCTAGCATTACTTGCTGTGTTAACTACAGGAGCTGAACTGTGGTGGCCTGGTGAGGATGTGTGAGGTCGGAGTTGACCCTGTTTTTAACCCCTGCCAGAGAAGCAGGGTCTGGGGTGGCACCTGCTGCCTCCTGGCTACGGACCCTGCTGGGTTCAGTCTACCACCTGTAGGTTTCTATCTTGCCTTTTTCAAAACAGTCAACAGAAAGGACTGTAGAGCCCTCATTAGTTGGAGGTTTCTTGGTTACAAGTCAAAGAGACCTAAGTAAACTTATGAGAAAAAAGAGAACTTAGTGGAAGCGTTCTGAGCTGTGTACTGCAATCTTGGCAGGGATGCAGCGGGGGCTCAGATCAGGACCCAGAGACTGGGACGCTCCGTGAATTGTCCTGTTGACTCTTTCCTTCTCTCTTCCCCCCTCTCTTAGCTTCCCTCACTGCTTTTGAGTTATTCTCTTCTCTCACAGACCAGCGTCCTCTGTTCCTCAGTCCCTGTGGCAGACATGGCCACCAACACTCAGGTTTTCCATATTATGAACCAAGTGTCTAGAGAGAGACTGTTTTCTTTGTGTTCCAGAATTTCCTGGGAAGAACTGAGAGTGGTCCTGGAAAATGGTGACACCCGTGGTAAGCTGTGGGAGGGCACAGGGCAGTTGATGAGGTCATTGACGTTTAGTAGAAAGGACTTCCCTGCTACAATTTACAAAAAGTGTTAACAATTGTGAAAGGACCCAGGCAAAATGAAACAATAAAGCTAAAAACTAAATCAAACCAAGACACTACCATCAAAAAAATGCTACCATTACCAACAAAAAAAAATCCTGTAAGTTGAGGAGATGAACCTGCTAAATAAATTCTGGAATTAACTTTTTCTAAAATTAAATGTCTTTTTTAGTAGCATGCATTATAGCTTATTTTCATATCCACATTGTTTGAACCTAGAGAGATCGAAATTTAATCAAGCAGGATAGCTTGATGTGGGAGACATATTCTTGAAAACTTGAGTATAAATAAAATATTTTAAAATATATTTTAAATGCACAGGGAGAGCTTGCTATCAGAAGTCCTTCAGTAATTTTTTCCCCCTAAAATCGGCTAGTTTAAATTTGAATCTTTCTGCATCATATTCACTTAAATCAAGATGTATGAGGGTGATGTATGGAAGGGTTGAATCACTATATTGTACACCTGGAACTAATATAACACTGTATATTAACTACGCTGGAATTAAAATAAATTAAAAAATAAGATGTATCAGTGGATCGTCCATCCTTGCAGTCATTATTTTGTTGGGGTCTCTGGGTCATTGGCAGTTCATGCACTCCACTGACTTCTGAGATTATGAAAAAGAGCTGTTCGGGCGCCTGGGTGGCTCAGTCGGTTGAGCATCTGCCTTCGGCTTAGATCATGATCTCTGGGTCCTGGGATCGAGCCCCTGCATCGGACTCCCTACTCCACAGGGAGCCTGCTTCTCACTCTCCCTCTGCTGCTCCCCTTGCTTGTGCTCTGTCACTTGCATGTGCACTCTCTTGCAAATAAATAAATAAAATCCTTAAAAAAAAAAAAAAGAGCTGTTCCTATTTTTAAAGATTTTTATTTATTTATTTGTCAGAGAGCGAGCACAAGCAGGGGGAGCAGCAGAGGGAGAGGGAGAAGCAGGCTCCTCACTGAGCAAGGAGCCCAATGTGGGACTCGATCCCCGGACCCTGGGATCATGACCTGAGCTGCAGGCAGACGCTTAACAACTGAGCCACCCAGGCGCCCCAGAGCTATTCCTATTTTTAGTTGTTTGGTTACACACATAGATCCCCTGTGTGAATTTGAGAACCCTCTGTGAATTGGAATTAAATTGGGATTCAAACCCTGTGTGAGTTGTGAACCTATATGCAGTAATCCAAGGAGATTTGATGGTATCACTTAGTGATTGCAAGGTGAAGAAGAGTGGCCTGGTCATTTTGGAAACTAGTGCCATTTGAGAATTTGGGAATTTATAAATGTGTTGGTTTGTCATCTTCCCAAATGTGCATGATCTACTTTGCACATCAGTTGTAATAAAAGTGGTTTTTTACCCATTTGAATTTTAGTATATTTCAAATTAAAACTCATTTTCCCCTCCCCAGAACAGGTGGGTTGTGTGAAGTATGCCGTATTACTGGGGTTGACGGGAAGGGCACGATTAGCCCCCGGATAAACATGGCGGCGGAGGAAGACCCCCTCTGCACAGCTGCTCCAGCGTGCCCCTAGTCTGCTAAGTTTCCTGCCTTCAAAAGGGTAGGGCACATTTATTACTGCTTTAAAGGATTGAAAAGCCAAGTGGTATTCTCAAATAGTGCTGCAAGAGCCCTGCTATTGAATGAAAATGGGGAGTGTTGCCTGTAGGTCGTAGGAAGCCCTTTATCCCACCTGACCTTTCTCTTCTTCTGTGGGCTTCTTTCCACAAACCATGGGGGATGCCCCTGAAACGTCAGATCTTAAATAGAAAGCCTTGAGCCGTACTTCTCTCGTCACGAATGCAGAGCTGGGGAGTTCTGAGGACTGGGGAGACTCGGTGTCTTCAAAATGACAAGTTAGAAGTAATAATGTAAAAGCAGAAAAGCATATAGGGAAGGACTAATTTCATGTGGTACCTTAAGGCAGCACAGAGAAAGATCAAGTTAATATTGTGAATTTGACAGTCACCTTTTAGTTTACAACATATGTTACACTCTTCAGAGCATTTTTATGAATGTCACTTTTGGTTCTTATTTGTTGATGAAGTATGGAACAAATAGTTTGCACATTCACAGATGGGAAACTGAGTTTGGAGAAGCTGCACTCCGCTTGAGGCCTCCCAGCCACTAGCCAGTGGAGCTGACCAGATCCTCTCTTCTGCTTCCTGGTCTGGTTCTTTCCCAGCTCACTTCCTTGCCTGTCCAGCTTAAGAGAAATTTTATTTGATGAAAACTTAATTTACTTATTTAGACCCTGCGCTTCTCCCACAAAAGAGGTGAGGTAGTTTAAAGTAATGACTAAGAAGGAAGTTGTGTTGATAGAAAATTTTGGCTCAAGTAAGGCAAATACTGGCTTTCTTCTTAAAGTTTAAAATGAGGGTAAGAGGGAAACTGTTAATTTGATGAAAATTAAATCCTCTCTATGCACCCAGCGCTACCTACCAGTTCTTAGGTCATTGCCCAGCCCCCAAATATTAAGCATTATATAAAACCTTTTTGTTTTGTCCTGAATTTAGGATTAGATGAATGGAGAAAGGAGTAAACAGATGAGGGAACTCTGTGGTTGTAGACACTGTGGCTTTGCTGTCTTGGTATTATATCTAGCATGCTAGTTTTTTTTTTTTTAAGATTTTATTTATTTATTTGACAGAGAGAGAGAGACAGCGAGAGAGGGAACACAAGCAGGGGCAGTGGGAGAGGGAGAAGCAGGCTTCCCGCGGAGCAGGGAGCCGGATGTGGGGCTCAATCCCAGGACCCTGGGACCATGACCTGAGCTGAAGGCAGACGCTTAACGACTGAGCCAACCCAGGCGCCCCTCTAGCATGCTGGTTTTTGATGTTTTTATAAGTTTAAGCATAAAAAGCAGCAAAATATTATAGTATGTTTGTAAAACGGAGGAAAATCATCCAGTCTCCACCATTATTACAACTCTTCACCAGAGCTTTTTTTTTTAAATCCTTTTCTCATATACATTTTTTCATAGTTTTAATTAAGACTGCAGATACCTTTGGGGCTCCTGGCTGGCGCATTCGGTTGAGCAACTGACTCTTGATTTCAGCTCAGGTCATGATCTTGGGTTGTGAGATCAAGCCCCGTGTCGTGCTCCGTGCTCAGCTGTGGTGGTGGAGGGGGGGGCGTCTGCTTGAAATTCTCTCTCCCTCTCCCTCTGCCCTTCCTGCTTATGCGCACGCATGCACTCTCAAATAAATAAATCTAAAAAAAAAAAAAAAAAGACTACAAACACCTTTGTATGCTTTTGAAAATTTAACATGGCATAAATATTTTTCATGTTTCTATATGTTCATTATAATTATACTCTGTGATAAAATATATATAAAATGAAATTTATCATTCTAACTGTTTTAACGTGTACAGTTCAGTGGCATCAAGGATGTTCACATTGTTTTGCAACCACCATCACCACCATTCATCTCCCAGAACTTTCTTTGTCTTCCGGAGCTGAAGCTCTGGACCCGTTAAACAATAACTCCCTACCCCCTCCCTCTGCAGCCCCTGGGAGCCCCCCTTCTACTTTCTGTCTGTCGCTTCTCGGCCTTTTGGCTAAGATCAAGTGTACTTTCTGTCTCTCTGAGTTTGACTACTCTAGGTACCTCCTATAAATGAAATTGCACACTGTAGGTCTTTTTTGTGACTGGCTTCTTTCACTGAGCATGTCTTCAAGGTTCATCCATGTTGGAGCATATGTCAGGGTTTCCTTCCTTTTTAAAGATAGTATTTCATTGCATGTATATACCACACTTTGTTTATTCGTTCATTTGTTGATGGACACCTGGGTGATTATACTTTTTTGAAGACAGTAGTATTCTATCAAGCATATAAATTATAATATACTTCAGTGTTTGGGTTGCTTCTAATTTGGGACTATTTTAAAACAAAGATGTGATAAATATCGCCCTACTTTTTGATCCTCCTGGGTTGTTTCTTTTGTATGGATTATACTAACTCAGTGTTGTTTGCTCTTTACTCAGTTTGATACACAAGACTCAGTTTTGATACACAAGAATAAGTTACACAAAAAACAATCTGCAGAAAACAGAGACAGGTACACTGATGGGCCACTGAGGAATTTCTAAAAGACACGGAGCAGATGGGACCAGACTGACAGAAAAGGGCTGTCTAGGGCTCTTGGGCTCTTTGATACACAAAACTCAGTTTAGGCTAAACTTTTAGATGAAGAGAACTTAGGTGTATGCTAAATAGAATACATTACTCTGCATTTTACATAAATATGCCTTAGTTAGGTGAGGAAGGACTATCTAAAGACTTCTTACCTCACTTAGGGTGTTAACCTCAGTGAGAGCAGAATGCAGTGGTTTACAGATGTCCGACATGACTGCTGTTTCCCCTAGTTCAACTGATTTCAAGACAGTATTCACCAAGCGTCTGTGGGCTGATGAGAAGATCGTACTGCTCTTCAAGAATGATACATGTACAATGTAGCTGAGACTATAATTGTTACAAGACCTGGTGGTAATACTGGGGAAAAATTGGTATCTCTTCCTGTTTTCATTGTTATCAATCACTGGCATGTCTGTGAACACAGAGCTACAAGGAGAGATGGGAGTCCTGCCCTCAAAAATCTTGCATCCAGGTTGGCATGCCAACATGTCAAACAGAAAACCAAAGCCACTCAGTGAGAAGAGAATCCAGCCTGGCTTCACACAGAGGAAAGGGCAGCCTTCATTGCTTTTTGGACCGTTGTTAGATTGAGAGGAGCGTAGGCCCTGAGAGGCCAGAAGAGTTCTTCATTTCGAGTTCCTGCTCGTGCTGCTGCTGTGGTAGGGCCTCTGTGCTGGTTCGCGGCCATCCACTGGCAAGTCTTCCAGATCACTGGGGAATGTCGCTTCTCTGCTAGTCAGCCTGTTGCTGTGGCGGTCCAGCATTACCCCAGTGGCTGTTCGGCCCATGGAGGCCGTGCAGGCGAGCCTGCCAGGTCAAACTCCCATTTCCCTCGTGGGCCCAGAGTGCACAGCCGTTGCCTAAGTCTCTTTAGTGGAGAGTGGGGTGTTTGCCTTTGCTTGGGTCAGTTTAGGGCTCTTGGGTACTTTTCTGTCAGTCTGGTCCCATCTGCTCCGTGTCTTTTAGAAATTCCTCAGTGGCCCATCAGTGTACCTGTCTCTGTTTTCTGCAGATTGTTTTTTGTGTAACTTATTCTTGTGTATTATTTTTTCCCATTGTACTGGGAAAAATGGTACCAGTTTCATTCAATTCTGTTGGGTTTTCCAGATGAAAAAGTATTTACAAATACGGATGATTTTGGTTCTTTCCATTTTTTTGGTGGGTTCTTCCTGTTATAATGCACTTCCTGGAATATCTAGAGTGATGCTGAGTAGCACTATTGGTGAACATCTTTGGCTTAATCCTCCCCTTAGCCAGACTTCCTTTAGTACTGTTGGCTTTACTTACTTTCTGCCTATTGCTAAATTGCCTCCCGGAAAGTTGGGCTTCCTCACCAAACTAAGGCATAGTTATGTAAAATGCAGAGTAACGCATTCTATGTAGCATTGGAATTGGGAGTGTGTGCATTATTTATTCACACCCTCCCCAGTGTTGAGTGACCAGAGTATTGGGAAGGCTCTTCCTAATCTATGGTTCTTACATTTTAACATCAGATTTGGGTTTGGTCATTTGTTATTTCCTCTAGAAATTCTGGAGTCCATGAGAACGGTCAGAGTTGGCCTAGTTTCATACATTGTTTGGTTCTCATCAAATAATTATACACAGCTTTCCCTCCCTGTTCCAAAGCAACACGGGTTAGAATGGAAATTACTGTTAATCCTAGCATCACAGTTTGGTGGAAAAAGTATGGACTTGGAGTCAGATATCAAATCTTAGCTCTGTCGCTAACAGCTTGGGGAATTTTGATATCTTAGCTTAAACTCTTTGAGCCTTGGTTTAATCATTTGTAAAATGGGGATTATAGTGTCTCACAGGGAGGCCGTGAAAGTGGAGAAAGATGTAAAGTGGGTCCTTAGTAGCACAGAAGTCCTCAGTTCTCGCCCCATGCTTGCTCTCTCCCCAGTGGTCCATCAACACAGGAAGGCCATTCTGCAGGAATTGCCAAAGATTCGGTAGACTTTAATTTTAATTAGAGGTAAATTTACCTTCCCTCCCCCCCCCATAATTCTTGGTCTTTTAATTTTTAATTTTTAAGTTGAGTCAGGGTGAATGATGATTGTTTTTACATGTTCTTTTAATAGTTTATTCCAGATTTTAAAGGTTGTTTAATGGGTCAGAATTTCATTCCTTTTTAAGGCTGAATAATACCCCTGTGTGAGTGCGCGGACACATTTTGCTTGTCTGTTCATCTGTTGATAGGCAGTTGGGTTGTCATTATTGGATATTATCAATATAGTTTTAGTCAATAAATTCTTCTTGTTTTTGCCCAAGTTTGAACTCCGTTTTTTGCTTTGCTGTTGCAGTCTTCGTAAGATCCTTCCCTGGCTTTATGTTGTCAAGGACCAGTCATTCAATCAAGATTCTTAGCTCTGCCCGAGAGCACTTTAAGTGTTGGCCATTGGTTAGAGAATTTCTCTGGTAGTATTGAAGTTTATCTGTTCCCACTATCTTCTCCCCTTGTGCCGGGATCTCCGAAGTGCTCGTCCCCAGCCCCGTGCCTGGGCCTGTGGGGTGTACTCGGTGGACATTTCTGGCATGAGTGTCTCTTGGCCGCTTTCCTCATTTCACACTTCACTTTGGACTCCTGCAGCTAAATAACATACATCATCTATTGATTTGATACTTACCTTTTTTTTTTTTAAGTCTTCCTAAGCTTTCAAAATTTCTTCCTGAAATTATGGATCTTTCACTGATGAAGTGTCTCATGAATTAGAGCTAATTTACCCCAGCCTTGATGGTGCTTACGTGTGGCAGCTTTGGGGGCTGCCTTCACTTTTTTAAATTTTTTTTAAAAGATTTTATCTATTTATTTTGAGAGAGAGAGACAGCGAGACAGCGAGAGAGGGAACACAATCAGGGGGAGTGGGAGAGGGAGAAGCAGGCCTCCCGCCGAGCAGGGAGCCCGACGTGGGGCTCGATCCCAGGACCCCTGAGATCATGACCTGAGCCAAAGTAGCTGCTTAAGTGACTGAGCCACCCTGGGCACCCCAGTAATTGGTTTATTTAATATAAGCAGTTTTTTGGTAGTTTCTGCTCTGTCCTATTTTGTTTTGTTATCAATTGTTACTTATCATGTGGTAATCAAGAAAACATTTGAATCTTAGGTGGGTAACTATTCTGGTCCAATTTCCTCAGGGTTGTGTCACAAGTCATTTAAGAGGAGGAAGGGCATTGAAATGTCGCACATATACTTTGTCTCTTGTAGTTCAGAGTTTATGGGTATTTGTTGTTTGTTTGCCCTTTAGAAATGTTGAAAGGGTTGCTTTGATTCAGGTGTAACTGTCCTCCCAAAGTAAAATAAGATGTTCTGAAAGGTTGGGTTTTAAAGTTAGAAAGCACTGAGAATGAATCTGCTGGGGAAACTTTTCGGAAGGTTACATGTGAAAATCTGTAGAATTTTGCTTGAGGTGAGCCAAAGGGTGTGTGTGGGGCCGATGCCTTGGAAGCATTTATGGGACACAGATGCAGTGTAACCTATAAAAGTATTTGCAGATAAAATTTTAGAATCTTTAATTTCTAAATTAGAAATTTGGGAGTGGAATTTTAGGAGTTCAGGGGGCAGGTACCGGGGGATTTGTTTACTAGTCGCGGATCGTATGCTGTCACTAAGTCAGATTTGTGTGCTGCCCTCAGGGAAGTTATATCATCTAGTAGAGAGCAAAGCCTTGTCCCCTAGATTTTAATTAAGGTGCTGAGTTTCGTACAATAGGATGGTAGATGTGTTTCAGGCATCTAGAAAAAGATTTTTTGAGTCAGGATCACCCGCATTTTCACCATCCTATATTCTTTTTATTATTTTCCCTCATTGCCCCCAGAAAAGTGATCTTATTAATAGCTAAGATCTTTTGTTTAGTATAAGATCATGGCATTAACAGCTTCTGTTTGTTCAGTACATAATTAACATGCTTTGTGATGAGCCCAGCAAAGGAGAGGATGGAGATGGAGAGGATCTGGTGGCGAGCCCTGTGGAGCCCCAGCATCCCAGGTCCTTCCAGGTGGAGCCCTGTGGAGCCCCAGCATCCCAGGTCCTTCCAGGTGGAGCCCTGTGGAGCCCCAGCATCCCAGGTCCTTCCAGGTGGAGCCCTGTGGAGCCCCAGCATCCCAGCTCCTCCCAGGTGGAGCCCTGTGGAGCCCCAGCATCCCAGGTCCTTCCAGGTGGAGCCCTGTGGAGCCCCAGCATCCCAGGTCCTTCCAGGTGGAGCCCTGTGGAGCCCCAGCATCCCAGGTCCTTCCAGGTGGAGCCCTGTGGAGCCCCAGCATCCCAGCTCCTCCCAGGTGGAGGAGCCAGCAGAGGAGATTAAGAAAGAACAGTCAAGAGGGAGGAGGAAGGCCAACGGAGAGTCCCTGCTGAGATCGTTGAAGGACCAATGTGTTTAAAACCTTCCTCTACTCTGTGAGATAGGTAATCTCACAATCCCCATTTCACAGATGGAGAAACTGAGACTTTGAGCTCTACGCGGGCAGCCAGTTGTAAGTGGTGGAGCCAGGATTTGAAATCAGGCATTTAGACTCCAGAGTCTCCCTTCTTAACCGTGGCTGCTTCCCAACTTTACAGGTGTTACCACACTCAGTTATAATTTCAACCAGAAACAAAGAAATGTGACAGTTTCATTTGTGTAACTTCACTTGAGGCGGGTGCATAGTTCTCGGCACATTTTACACTTGATCTTAGCCAGAAGGCTGAGGAGCGATCAGTACATGTTTTAAATACTGAAAAATAGCTATGGACTTTGATTAGTGGTTTTTAGACACATAGGGAGCCCATGACCTGTGTTCGGGAATCTGGTCCAACCTTGTCATTTTACCTGTGGAGGAATGGACACCCTTTTTGTTGAGGGACTTACCCAAGACGTCACTGGAGCTTGGACTTTAGTTTCTTGACTCGGAGGACAGATTTTCCCCCACTGCGCATTGCCCTTGAAAATGCATGTTCTTTCACGATATTGTAAATGAAAGTTAGGTAGAGTTGAAGTGCATATGTAAGATGCTAAAAATGTTCCCGCCAAGATCACTGATGACCTCCATGTGGCTACTTCCAGCATGTTCATCCAACTTTTCATAACAACCTTTCAGGAGTTAAGACTGTTAAGACCCCACTCTGTGTTGGCCTTCCTCCTCCCCTGCACTGTTCTTTGTCAGTGTCCTCTGCTGCCTCCTCCACTTTGGCCTGACCTGGGATATTGGGGCTCTGTAAAGTTCACCACTAGAGCATCTCTCCTCCACCTTAATCTTCTCCCTCACCAAGGTCATCATTTTCTGTAGTAAACTCATCTTTGTGTGGATGACTCTTAAGTTAGTATCTCTAGTCCAGACTTTTCCTCTGAGGTTCAAACTCATATGTCCACCTTACTTGACCTTGACATTTGGATGGCTCATGGACACTGCAGATTTAACACACCAAATGCAACCTCTTCTCTAGACCCTTTGGACCTTTTCATAGCAGCCCCCTCCTCATTCTGTTCTTCACCTCAATTATTGCCACCACCAACTGGGGATCATTCGTGATGATAGCAATAAGGGCTGACATTTATTGAGAGTATTATGTGCCAGGCATTTCCTTAAAGGCATTACATGGATTAACTCAGTTAGTCTATTTAGTCCTAATAACAGCACCATGAGTTAGATGATGGTAATAGAAAGAATAGGTTATACAGCTCCTGGTAGGTACCAGGCACTGTTGCAGGTATGTTGTAAATACCACCTCATTGAATTCTCACAGCAAATCCCTGAGGTAGATGCTATTCACCCTCCCTGATTGATGTCAGAAACTGAAGCACAGAGAGCCTTCCCACAGCACTCAGGGTCTCTCGGCCAGTAAGTGGTGGAGCTGGGAATATGGTCTCGGCAGAGACTGAGTGTGTGTGCCACGCCAGCCCTGCGTTGTAGTGTGATTATCCCCTTTGCATTGGATATGGTGACCTTTGCACATGGCCACTCCTCCATTTCCTCTCCTGCATCTGGCTCATCAGAACATGGCTCCAGGTTGCTCTCTTCTCCCTCTGACAAGTGAGCAGCTTTGTGCAGGCCCCTTCACCTCACCCCTGGATCACTGCAACCTCCTGCGTATCCCTCCACTTTCACGCCGGCCCCATCCCGCGGTGCCCATCCCGACGTGAAAGCTAGACCGTTTCAGTCTGCTGCTTAGCACTGTGCAGAGGCTTCCCCCTGCAGTCAGAAGTAGAGTTGAGCTCTCTTCTGTGGCCGCCGAGGCCCCTCCTAAACTTTATCCCATCCCTTGGTTTTCCGCTCTGTAGGCCCCCAGTCCTTTTTCATACCCAGTCTTCCCTGCCTCTCCGCCCTGCCGTACCCTGGCTGCATTGCTTCTTTGGTCTGCGTTGCTGTCCCTTCTCAGAGGACCTTCCCTCACCACCCCTTGGAGGGCTCTGCTTTCTCCTTCTCGCAGCCCTCACCACCAAGGGCAAGAACTTTATGTGTTTGTCTTTTCCCTTTTGCTTTTATTTATTTATTTATTTATTTAATAAAGTATTTTTTATTTATTTTTATTTATTTATTCATGAAAGACAGGAGGAGAGAGAGAGAGGGAGAGAGAGAGAGGGAGAAGGAGAGGGAGAAGCAGGCTCCCAAGGAGCAGGGAGCCCGATGCGGGACTCGATCCCAGGACCCTGGGATCATGACCTGAGCCGAAGGCAGACGCTTAACCATCTGAGCCACCCAGGCGCCCTTTTCCCTTTTGCTTTTAGTTCCCCCATTAGAATATAAGTTCCCGGATGGCTAGAGCTCAGTAAATATTTGTTGAAAGAAGTAAATATAGGTTATATTTTAGGCTGCACTAGAAACCTAATTTTTACCTCTTTCAGAAAATGTGTTCTAAGTTCCAAAAGGGCTGAATCTTCTGTAGACTGGAACACAACCCATCGCTACGCTGTAGATGCTTATCCAACGCCTGCCGCTTCTGCCCCCCCACCCCCACCCCCTGCAAGAGTCCCAGGACATTTACACCTGCATTTTCTGTTTCTTCACTCTTAGTCCTACTTGTCTGCTTCATGCATCACGGAACTTGACCCTTGGGAGACGACTGCTGGCGGACGTGATGGTGCTGGCGCTTTTGTGGGCGGTGGAGGGAAGCCAGGCAGGGGCGCTTGCACCCATGGTGAGGGGTGGAGCCGCCGAGTGTTTGGCCTTGTTCCTACCAGGGAACGGCCATTGGATACGGTGACCTTAAGGCCCCAGTACGACTGTCATCAGCTCTGTTTCTCCTGGCGTTGATTACAGACCAAGTACCAAGTCGAGACATTTGCATGGCCACAGCCACAACTTTTGTTAGCTCTCTCTTGATGCCCACCCTGTTCCTCTGCAGCTCTGTGTCGCTGTCTGCAGGGTTCTTCTGGAACCACCTTAGTTATGCAAGTACTTTAATGGCAAGTTTTACTTTCCTCAGTACTAATTCTCTCAGGAGAATGTGCCTTATGCACACCCCTGGAGTAGGCCAAAAGATGGAATTTAGGCTAATTTTAGTAAACAGGCAATAACTATTAGCAAATTAATTAAGGTCTTGTTTGTAGTTCTGTTGTGGAGGACAGTAAATCATCAGCTTATTTAAGACCCTGTAACTTCCAAAGAACTGTCATTCTGTGTCTGTGAAAGTTACTGAATGCAGATGGGCCCCTGCTATGTCTGAGATGTTGGAGTGTGCCATTCACACATACTTCTCAGATTGGGGCACATTATCTCTTACTGAGCAGGAATAATGATTGTAATGAACTAGGGAGACCTTTCTTCTAAAGCAACAAAAACAATATGTTCTTAGTTGACAATGGGAGGGTAAACATGACCCTAGTTAATGACTGCTTCAGCTGTTCCCTGGTCCGAAGCTCATGATTTAGATAGGTAACAGCAAGCCAGCACAGATGGTCCCTAGGGCATGGCAGCACTCATGCCCTAGGATACCCTTCCCAAGTGTTTGCTCTTCTTAAATTTGGAATAACTGGGAAGCAGTGGGGGCAAAGCAGCACTTTCTCCCCTACAAACATACAGAGGTGTTTGTGTTACGCCAGTAGGCAAGGCCTAAGTTACTAGAATCTTCATATATTTGTTTGCCTGGCTTTCCCTGGTCCCAAACATCACCTTTAACAACCCCTCAGTCAGGGAGGTCAGGGAAATGAGATTCTTCATAGATAGTAAAGGTTATTATTGGAGAAAGTACTGTTGGTGTTATAGCCCCAGTACATGGTAGGTTAAAATGACTTTTATGGACTAACCTGCATAGCAGTGATAGTACTTAAGACATTACTTCTTTAGAATTACCTAGAATTCTGAACAATCCATTGACAAGCCGACTTTGACCACCTAGTGTGTGGGTTAATTGGGGAAGTTTGTGCTAGGACCCTCAGAAGCAAGGCTAGGCCTTGGCTGCCGGGGCAAGAATAACAGCTAGCCTCCACCTGTCCTCTGTGGGAGAGCTCAGCGTGGGTCGCGTGGGATCTCAGTTTCTAGTGTCACACTAGGCCTGGTCATTCTGAGTTTCCGGTGGCCTGCAGAGTGCTTTTGGCTTTTATGTGGAAGCTGTCACTCTGCACCGTGAGTATCCGACTTTATGCCAGGACACCTTAGGATGATTCTCAGGCTGTGATGCAGAGATCCTGAAACCACTCGCTCCTTCCCACAACAGTCTCAGGTGTGGGGGCACCAGGAACAGTCTTTTTTCACTTCTTTTTCTGGAAGCAGTAATCTTTGCGGTCTTTCTGGGTCATCTCAAGCTTGAGTTCTGCTTTCTTCATTCAGAGACCATCCTGTCACCTCTCTTGCCTGATTCCTGCATGTCTCCCCACTGCCTTTGATACTGGAGCCCTACTTTGTGTTGGGCCTTTTTGGCAAGGGGTGGAGGCAGGTGTGGGCTCCCTTCCTTGAGTGCTAAATTTACCATCCTGGCGTGGAGTGACAGAGCTTTTAAGGGATCTTAAATCTGTTGCTTGTCAGTCAAGTGGGCTGCACTGTATTTACCTGAGATGCAGTGTTGGGGGACGGGTGGGGTCTGCTTTCACAGCTCCTTTGAGACCCTGTCTATACTTGGCATATAGACCAGTGAGTTGTACCGACAGCACCGCACCTTGTGAAGAAACAACCAAGCTCAGCACCTCACCTTTTCCTTTAGCTGTTCTGATATATTTCGGAGTGTTCAGAGGGGAAGTGAAGAATAAAACAGATTTTTTGGCCTCTTAACTTTGAATGTAAATGATCCAGCACTTTCCAAAAATGTTTTTGTTATTAGAACTAAAAGATGGTATTTTTGCTTGTGTTGATTTGAAGTGCTTAATTTTATTTTATTTTTTAAAGATTTTATTTATTTATTTGACAGAGCGAGAGACAGCGAGAGCAGGAACACAAGCAGGGGGAGTGGGAGAGGGAGAAGCAGGCTTCCTGCAGAGCAAGGAGCCCGATGTGGGACTCGATCCCAGGACCCTGGGATCATGACCTGAGCCGAAGGCAGACGCTTAACGACTGAGCCACCCAGGCGCCCTGAAGTGCTTAATTTTAAAGACCTATGTATGCTTCGATCTTTCCTAGGAAAAAGTGAGATGTTACTTTGATAATACTTTCTGCCTGGCTTAATTTGAGAACATTTTTATGTGATGGGTTTAGAAGAAGAGTTGCTCTGCCAGTGAGAGTTTTTTCTTTTTGATCATTTTACCTGTTTTATTACTCTATTTTGTTTGTAATAGATGTCAGTGAGTGTTTATTTGATCCTGATTTTTTTTTCCCCCTTTTAAACTCTAATTGAACAAATACTTCTGGAGACCCCACCCTCTGCAGGGCACTGTGTTAGGAGATTCAGACATAAATTACTGTTCCTGTATTAGGGAGTTGTGTGGGTGAGGTCATCCTTCCTTTACACAGGACTCTGGGGTGGTCTGGGGGGGTGGTGTTCAGAGGGCTGGACATGGTTTTTGATAATGTTAGAACAGTTAATAATTGTTAAGAATTTAAATCTTGGATATGTTTTCTACCATCCAGTTGAAACTTTTAGAAGATGCCATTAAATTTACATATAAACTGCTCTAAGATTTTTCCATGATTTAGCTTAGGTCTGATAGGAAGATGTGTTCTTTTCCCTTCTCTGTTATATTACGATCTTAATGTCATAGAAAGATAATAATATAGAGTTTGGTAGTAAGATGTGTAGAAAATACTTCCTACCCAAAGCGTACGATACCCTCTCTATGTGCATGACGAGTCTTCAACACATGGCTTATTTAAATTGTGTAAAAAATTAGTTTCAAATGACTGCATCAGTGTTTAACTTCAGGTAATTATAACAAAGAAGAAAAGAAAATGGATGGTCTCCCTCTCCCAGCCCAGTCATTTGACACGAGTGTAACTGGGACAGCATCCTTGGCCTGTCTCCTTCCGCTGCCCTTAGAAGGTGTGGGCCTCACTGTGTTCTCACTGAGACATTCAGCAGACCCGGTCATTCTCTGCCAAGAGCTTGTCAGGCACAGCAGACAGCTGTGAACACTTGGTGCTTGGCTTGGCTTGGAATTTAGCATGTGAACCTCTCTACCTAGAAAGTCATTCCCTAGACCATACGGCTGCTATTTCAGAACGGTGTCGTTAGGTGATGCCTCGTTATGACCAAGCTAAATGTGTGGCATTAACTACATGGACGGGCAGGAGATGCATCATGGTAGATGTAAGAGTTTGACTTTCTCAGTAACTGAGGAGTCAAAATTGACAATTCAGTAAGTAGGAGAATGGCGTATTTTCCTTACATATTCTTTTTTCATTTCTTTATTTATCAACTTGAATATTTGTTGTTGAAAGGTAGGCCTTAGTGTGAATTTTAATTAGAACTGGAGTATGACATTAGTCTTGTGGTGGCAAGAGTACTATGAATACCTTTAAAGGAAGAAACCTGAGACATTATAAAATGTGACTGATTGAATGAATATGCTTTTTATGCCATTGTATATTGGGGGGAGGGTATAGCTTTTTTTAAAGATTTATTTACTTATTTTATTTTATTTTTTTAAAGATTTTATTTTATTTATTTGACAGAGAGAGAGACACAGCGAGAGAGGGAACACAAGCAGGGGGAGTCGAGAGGGAGAAGCAGGCTTCCCATGGAGCAGGGAGCCCGATGCGGGGCTCGATCCCAGTACCGTGGGATCATGACCTGAGCCGAAGGCAGATGCTTAACAACTGAGCCACCCAGGTGCCCCTATTTACTTATTTTAGAGAGAGAGAGAGAGTGCGCGAGCGTGTGAGCACACACAGACGGTGGGGGGAGAGGGAGAGAGAGAATCCCAAGCAGATTCCCCACTGGGCACAGAGCCCAATGCGGGGCTCGATCTCACGACCTGGGCTGCAACCAAGAGGCGGACGCTCAACTGACTGAGCCACCCTGGTGCCCTGCATTTTTATTTTTGATACTTTAACACTGGTCATTTATTACCTTATCCTCCCTTCTTATTTAAAGTCATCTTTTCTTTGTTTTCTTCACCAGGAGTACCATTTTCTTGGCATTTTGGAATAAGTGGCTGCTTGACTGTAGATTTTATTTTTATTATAAAGACTGAGTTCTTGTAGAAATTCTTCAGTGAAATTAAAAACCACTTCACACCAAAGGAGAAAACCATGGTTAGAAGAACCCCCTGCACAATTTGTTTTCACACTTAAATGGTGGCCCTCAGTGCCTCTGTAGCTATGAAAACTGTTGGCTCAGTCCCTGGGGACAGAGCTGAAAGCCCTGCTGTTGTTAGGAGGGTGGCTAGAGTCAGGTGAGTAGTTGAAGATATGATTCTGTATTTGAGGCCCTGAGCCATCTTCAGGTTTGCAGGAGACAATCTTACATTCTAATGGTATTTGAAAGGTGCATTCTTACCGTGCAGTACCCATTTTAACTGTTCAGATTGGGAGAAACACTGTCATTTGTCATCTAAATGAGAAAGTCAAGGCTGTGCTTTATTCATGGTTTCTTCATTGCTTAGCACAGAGGCTGGGATGTAGGGCGGTCAAGTGTTTGTTCAGTGAATGGATAGATGGACAGATGTATGGGTAGTAGGGTTTAGTTGGTTTTTATTTAAAAATATTTTATTTAAAAAGAAACAGCAACATATCTTTTGTTAAATCTGAGGAAAAAATGGCCATTTGGAATCCCTCTAGCTCCCAATTCTTTGGGTAAGTGACTGGGACGCAAGTGGATCATCACATGGGGCCAGGTTGAGTTGCTTCAGCTTGGGAATGTTCTGGGAAGGATATTCAAAAAGGCAGAAGAAGAAAGAAACAATCTCATTTGTTTGCATGCATTTTACTAGCATCTGAGAGAGTTAATTCAGATTTTGGGTTCCTAGATTGAAGTCTCTGCCTTAATTTCTTTATTTATAGAACCACCTTAAATTCTGAGGTCTTTTTTCCCCTTCCTGGTTTTTATTCTTTCATCAGTCCAAAGAGATGACAGGGACAGGTGGCGACATTTGATAGCTAAACAGAGGGAGGCAGGGAGATGGAGTACACACCTTAGAGCCATCAATCTTGTTCATTTACTAGTTTGATTGAGTCTTCCTTTTTAGGAACAATGGGAAGGGCATGTTCTCTGTCTGTTTGATCTGTAGTACATTTCAGACCAGATTACCGTAGTCCTCAAACAGTTGCTTTTCTGGAATTACCCATGAATGTTAAACCTTTATTCGTGCTTGCTATTGGAAATAATTATAAATCCTGTTCTGCATTTGTGTAAAGTCGTTGTAGACATTATCCTTTCCATCATCCGGTGGCTCTTCTGTAGTGCTTTAATGTTGGCTTTTTTTTCAGCTTTCAGTACTAAGGAAAAGTTGTCTTTCCTGGGTAACTAGACAGTTTCTTCATTTCTGATAATAAGATTTATGTCAGCCATCATGAGTCTCCTTTTGCTTTGATGGCAGGCACACTGAAGGCCAAGTTTTTTGTGCACAGTGTTAACATTTTTACTGTCTCCATTTTCTTAACTGTTTCTCCTTTTAAAATTCTGTTTTATAAGATGATAAATAATCTTATTTCTTTTGTGTGTACTTTTTATAAAGTGCTTTTTTTCTGGAGAGAGTAATGTTTTTAATAGACTCATTAAAACAAAGTACATATTCATTCGTCATTAAGTACTTGTTTTGCAGTTTATGCTTGTTGGTACTACAAGTTTCTTTTCCTGCTAATTCTGGTCAGTTTTTCTTTTCTTTTCTTTCTTTTTTTTACAGAGTCCCAACACAGGGCTTGAACTCACAACCCCGAGATCAAGATCTGAGCCGAGATCAAGAGGTGAATACTCAACCGACTGAGCCACCCAGATGCCCCAATTTTTCTTTCTTATTTCTTCCTGGCCTTGCTGAGTATCTCCAAATTTATGTGTTCACATACTATTTTATCTAAGATCTTAAGATTGTGGTATAAGAACTTGAAGGAAATGGAGCTGATCTCTTTCTTCCAAAAGCTAAGCTTTTCATAAATGATTATGAATCCCTTCTGAGAACCTGGGTGATATAAATCATTGCCTGAACCCAAGACTCATGTTCATTATCTCCAGCTATGATTATAGCCCTTAATTGAAATGTGATTTAAGGGAAGATTTGGATCATTATCCTTTTTTCTGCTACTCAGCGTCTACTCTTTTTTCTGGGGAAGAGTGTTACTGTACCGATCAGATAGAAGCACAGTGGAGATCTGAATTCCTGGTGTATTTTCTTATGTTTTGTTTGTACACCTACTCAACAGTACTACAAATTTACTGAATTTTCCCTTCAACTTTTCTTTTTTGTTAGTATTATTGTAGCCACACCTGTGGGAAGCAGGCAACTAGAACCTTCAGGGACACAGACACCTTTCATGATGAACCCCATTTCATATCAACCATTTCTTGGTTTTGAATTCTTTTAACTATTTCATATACAGAATGTTACATTACATGGAAATCTATGGAGATAATGCATCTGTAAGTGCTAAGATGTCGTGGTGTGACTGTGGGTCCTTATTCAGCTTCCTTGAATCTTATTTTGCCATCTGGTAATTATTTCCCACATGCGGTTATTGTTACAATTAAAGGAAATAATAATAAAAAATATTGAGGCATTATGCATATGGTAATTGAATCAGAGTAATAAGCTTTTTGAAGCCTTTGGTGATGGTTCACTTATTCCCCAAGGTGAATAACCAAATCCTGTGTAAAACAGCTCCTTGATGTAGAGTGTGGCACGCTTTGGCCTGTGCTCTGAATCTTCGGTAGCATAGCATAGCTGGTAACTTGTTCCCGATAACGGAACATGTACTTCATCTCATTTCTGTACATCGTTTCCACTGCCACATCTCCTACTTTTCTCTTGTTCTCGGCCACACCTCCTACCTGAATTTGATCTAACTTTGGATCTGTGTGCTTCCCATGAATTGTGTGTGTGTGTGTGTGTGTGTGTGTAAGTTCTATATACAGAGATGGTATTATATTCCTGAACCATCCTCTTTAATTGGTGGACGGTCCAGTTGTGTTCTTTGCCTTCCAGTCATCCTTCAGACCTTCTTTTCTGGGTTCAGGTTGTCTCCTTATCTTTAGGAAATTGGCTGCCTTTTGTCTTCTGCCCCTGCAGCTCTTTCCATGCCACAGCCAATCCTAGCATCGCTCTCCTCTTGGCTCCTTTTTTTAAAAGATTTTATTTATATATATGACAGAGAGAGAGATAGTGAGAGCGGGAACACAAGCAGGGGGAGTGGGAGAGGGAGAAGCAGGCTTCCCGCGGAGCAGGGAGCCCGATGCGGGGCTCCATCCCAGGACCCTGGGATCATGACCCGAGCCGAAAGCAGACGCTTAACGACTGAGCCACCCAGGCGCCCCTCTCCTTTTGGCTTCTTGTGTTTTCCGCACCCATGCTGGACATCTCCTACTTTGACTGCTGACCTGGTTTCAGCTCTTGCTCACCTTGCGGATGATTTCTAAACCTACACCTGAAGGTAAAAGGTGGTATAATATGGCCTCCCCTCCTGGAAATGAGGCTGACTGGGTATTCTGGAAAACCTTCCTGCTGTCAGTACTTCCAGTAGAAATACTGGGGAAGATAAACACTCTTTTTTAATCTTTACTACAAGAAAGTGAGAAACTCACAAGTGGGGAAAAAGAGAATGAGGAGTGAGCATTCCTGAGAGAAAGAGGAAGAGTGGGAGGGGGCCGGAGGGGAGCTCTGCTGCCACCAGGCACCTGGAGTTCAGGGATACGCAGTTTCATTAGAACCTCTCTGAAGGGTGAGGCTGGGCCGAGGGTGGGGAGGGAATATCCATTAGCAAAGGGAGAAGGCTTCTTGAAAAAAAAAAAAAAAGGCATTTTTTGGGAATCTGTTGGGTTTAGGATTTGAATTTATGTTACCTACCTGTGTTACCTGCCTGTGTTACCTATCTGTGGTCTAGAAAACCCCAGGCTGAGAAACTCATCTCAGTACTTCTGGGTTGGAAGCACCCAAGGGCTTGGCAGAAGTAAACACAAATGCCCTCTGGAAGGACGATGCCCTCAACCCACCGATGAAGTGCTCTGGAGTATGAGCAAACAAAACATTACTAAATGTATAAGGAAATGAGCCACCATGAATGAGGGTCACCTTAAAGTCGGTTGTAGTCTGCTGTTTGTTCCAGCCATTCATCCATTCATTCCTCAAGTTTTTATGCATCATTCATTATATACTAGGTACTGTTCTCAGCAAAATATTTCCCATGGGGAACGGGAATCAGGTCTTGACCAGAGGATTTGGTACATTTGGCTCAGGGCCCTGCCCACTTGAGGGCTCTGAGTCCTGCCAGAAAACTCTGGTGCTTGGCTGGTCCCAGTTTGAAAACTGTTGATTTGTGTTAGTTCCTTTATTTTACAAATGGAAAGACTGAGACCACAGTGGTCCAGTAATCTGCCCAAGATAGGAACCTCAGTTTCCTTGTCTGTAGAATGGGGATAGTTTCTACCCCAGAGGGAGGCTATGACAGTGAAAGTTTAACTAGCACATCATCTACCACAAAAAGGCTTATTCTTCCTTCTCCATCCTTCAGTCACAAATAGTACAGAGACTCAGTCCGCCTGATTTTCAGCCCAAATGTTTTTCTTTTGCTGGTTTGACTCTATAAGATCTTTGATTGTCCAAGCACATACAGAGTCCCACATTTTCATTATTAATTGTTCTATGATTATTTCATGTTTATTAGTTTTGCTTCTATGGCTAGATTGTGAACTGTTTAAAAAGTCCAAGGACCAGATTTTGTGTTTTTATATTAACTTTATATTATCTAGTCTTTGGTTGGTTACTTGGGTGGGTGTTTTATAGTATTCATTTATTGTGGCTTGATTAAGCACGTAATGCCATTGATATGAGGAAATAAAAATACTCTGTCCAGAAAAGTCATTATGGTTCTTATGTGAGAGTTTGGGCAAAGTAAAAAAATTTCTTTGCCGGCCGCTTATGAAGTGGACATCTGTATTCTGCTTTCTCTGTCCCTGATTGCTGAGGTGATTCCCACGTGGTTTTCTGCTGCAGTTTTCATCACAGGGCAGGACTGCTCATTCATTCGGCGCCAGGCATGTTCATCAGTGCTGCTCATCAGGCTGGGGCTCTCTCTGTGTGCTGAAAATCACTAATATACCCCAACCGCTTCTGTAGCCCCAAGCACATGTTTGCAACTGCAAATGTGTCCTTTTGTATGGGCATAAGGTCATCAGTTAGCTCTGGCCCCTTGCCTCCCTGCCCTCCGCCCCGCCCTCTGCCCCCTTGCAAGGCCCCGAAGAACAGTCAGGCCTGCTTTCTGTGTCTGCACTGTCCATCTGTTGGCCGAGGGTCAGGCACTCCTGCTTACCATTGGAACCAGGGAGGAATCACTTGGAAGTGATCCCTCCCATAGAACCCATCTGAGGCTGGGCCGGAGCCAGGACTCTGTTCTCTGTGCAGTTGCTGGCTGCATTTCAGCCATCCATTTGAGCCCTTTCTATATGAAAAACATGAAAGTGCCAAGGGATTATTTTTGTAAGCAAAAAAGATGGCAGCAGATGTGAAAACAGATTTACTCATCATGATGTAAATTGGTGCTTTGTTTTCATTTTTGTTTAACAATAAATAGGTATTCATGAAAATATTTGGCTGTAAAAATTAAGAAAAATAACAAATTGCGATTATCTATTCTAATCCAATTCAGTTTCTTTGGAAAGAACTTCAAGTTGTAAGTTAAAAAATTTACTGAAATTTTTGTTAGTATTGCAATAAGCTGAATAAGTTTTGAGAATTCAAAAGACATATTAATATTCAGATTTACTATAATCATTTGTACCTGTTTTGTACAGACAATTTCCAGGACTCTGGAATGTGGGAGGGGGACCTAATGTACAGTTGTTTCGCCACATCCTTTATTTTTCTCTGGTGGTTATTTTTATGTTTCTTCTTTTTTACGAAGGAAGTTGTTTATATTTTGTGTTTCCTCTGTAGCTGTGACCGGGAGGGTAATTTCTTCACTACACCTACACTTGTTTGTTCTTGCTAGTCGGCTGGGCCGTAACTGGTTCGACTGTCCTGCACTGACACGCATCTGTGACCCAGATCCCGTATCGCCAGCATTCCTGGTCAGCGTCAGTGTGCTGATGCCGCCTGCGCACTGCCAAAGGGTCATTGGCAGGAGCTTGGGGGTATTCGTAGCTCACTGAGGTTTATATTATGATGGTGTTTATTAGGGGCACCGGGGTGGCACAGTCAGTTGAGCATCCGACTCTTGACTTTGGCTCAGGTCGTGATCTCAGGGTCCTGACATGGAGCTTCAAGCTGGTCTCCCGCTTGCTCTCTAAATAAATAAATAAATGAATAAATAAATAAAATATTTATTAGTATTTCAAGACCAATTTTATTTATGATATAATTATATTTGACATATTTCCTGTCATCTAAGATTATCTAGTGTTTTAGATGACTGGAACGTAGCCTTTTAAGAGCCCCCAGGTTTTCAGCTTGTTTAATGGAAACATTTCCAAAATAAGCAGTTCCCTTTTTAATCAGAGGATAGTGAATATAATAGAACCTGTGATGGATCATTTAGGACCTTCAGTTTATTACTTTGTGAGGATACAGACTGTTGCTCTTGGAAGGGTTTCCTGCATTTAATTGTCATTCCCTTAGCAAATACTGAGTTCTTGTGTAGGTCTAGAGATTCAGTGAGAAGACGTATTTCCCTCTTTCAGGAGATTCACAACATAATAGGAAAGATAGACCAGGACAAAAGTCTTAGGAAGGCAGTCTGGGAGTATATACGTTTGGGATCCAGACAGATCTGGATTCAAATTACAGGGTGAATGAAGTGTATTAAACTGTGTAGCATTTGTGTGACCAGAGTTGTGCGTGTATGAGTCTGTTTATCTCTGCCGGTGGCAGTAGGAAAGATTTCCTGTAGTTTACTGGCTTATTAAAAAAATATAATTTATAACATCATTGAGAAAACATTTTTATTGCTATATAGGATCATTTGTTCCTAGGGGAAAACATTTTTAACACCACATACAAAAAAAAGCACTTTTATTCAATTGAATATACATTTGTTGAGTACTTAATGTATATACACTGTAAAAGACATCTTGACCAACAGGCATCGAAAAGTCCCTACCCTAAGTAACGCCCAGGCTGATGGGGAACATAGAGGCTCAGATACCTACGGTATGTATGGTGGAGACTGAATGAACAACTTAAAAAAGATAGAAAAGTGTACTGGGAAGATTAAAGAGGAGAAGTCCATGCCCAGTAGGAAGAGGCCAGCAAAGGCGTATGGAGTGGGGATTTTTGAAGATGCATCTGGAAAGATGGCTAAAATCCGGGGGATTTGGAATGAGCTTTGTAATCAGCAGGGTAAGTTTGGGGCTTGGTGTACAGGCAGAACATACGCTTTGAAAGGAGCATAATTTTTAGAGGTAAGGGTGGAAAATAGGCTGAAAAGATAGGTGTGGGTCTCTTCTGTGAAGATCCCTAAATGACAGTCTGGGGAGGGGGTCCTTAGGCAGAAATGAGGTCAAGTGCTGTGATGAATGCTATTCCTGTGATGAACGCAGTTTGGTCACAATTTTCTTTATATGCCATTTGGTTTACTAATGCTTAGTTTAGGTCTTACTCGTGAGTGATACTGCCTTTCCATTCTTGCCCTCTCCATATCTGATTTGGTGTCAAGGTATATAGTAGCCTCCAAGAATTAGTTGTGGGTGTTATAACTTCTTTTCTCTGGAGAGGTTTCTGTAATACTGCTGTGGTCTGTTCTTTAAATGTTGGTGGAACTTGTCTGTAGAATGTCTGGACCTGGTGTTTTCTTTGTGGGCTGATTTTAAACTACTGAGTCATCTTCTGTAATGGTTATGGAGCAGTTTAGACTTTATCTTTCTTCTTGAGTTAGTTTTGTCAAATTATGTTGTCTAGGAATTTGTTTCATGTGTTATCAAATTTTTTTAGTGTTAACTTGTTCATGATATTCTTTGATCTCTTTAATCTTCACTGTATCTACAGTTATACCCCTTTTCTGTTTACAGCATTGTTTGGGCTTCTCTTTTATCTTGTCAGAGGTTTGTGTCTCTGATTACTTTTTTTGAAGAATCAACATTTGGCTTGGGTTAGCCTCTCTAATGTTACTTTTTCTATTTTATGAGTTTCTGTTTTTATCATCTCTTTCATTTACTGTCTTTTGGTTTATGCTGTAGTTTTTAATTGGACATTTAGCTCCTTAATTTACAATATTTCTTTTTTTTCTATTACAAGCATTTAAGGAAATAAATTTCCCACAAAGTATGCTTTTTCTGTAGCAGACATGTTTTGGTGTATATTAAGTAATATTCAGTATTTTAAACTTTCCAATATGATTTTTTCTTTTGTTTCATGTTCATAAAAATGTGTTTCTTTTTCTTTTAATATTTTTTTTAAAAAGTTTTTATTTATTTGACAGAGAGAGAGAGAGCACAAGCAGGGGGAGCAGCAGACAGAGGGAGAAGCAGACTCCCCACCGAGCAGGGAGCCTGACGCTGGACTTGATTGCAGGGCTCTGGGATCGTGACCTGAGCTGAAGGCAGCCACTTAACTGACTGAGCCACCCAGGCATCCCTAGAAATGTGATTCTTAAGTTTAAGAATTTCCAACAGATGTTTTTATAATTCATATTTTTGTAATCGCTTTTAACTTAATACGTTTTTTTGGCATTTAATAGTTCTAAGTCAGGGCGCCTGGGTGTCTCAGTTGGTTGGGCAGCTGCCTTCGGCTCAGGTCATGGTCTTGGAGTCCCGGGGTCGAGTCCCGCGTCGGGCTCCCTGCTCGGCGGGGAGTCTGCTTCTCCCTCTGACCCTCCCCCTTCTCGTGCTCTCTCTCTCTCTCTCTCTCATTCTCTCTCTCAAATAAATAAATGAGTAAAATCTTTAAAAAAAATAGTTTTAAGTCATATAATAAGTCTCTGGGACACTCTTTGAAATATGTTGAGACTGACTTGATGTAACTTTTTGTTAATGTTCTGTGTACTTGAAAAGAATGTGCATTTATTTATTTTTAAAGATTATATTTATTTATTTGTCAGAGAGAGAGAGCAAGAGCACAAGCAGGGGGAGTGGCAGGCAGAGGAAGAAGCAGGCTCCCCGCTGAGCAAAGAACCCGCCGCGGGACTCGATCCCAGGACCCTGGGATCATGACCTGAGCTGAAGGCAGACGTTTAACTGACTAAGCTACCCAGGTTTCCCTGTTTGTTTAAAGATTTTATTTATTTATTTTATTTTAGAGTGTGTGTGTGTGTGTGTGTGTGTGTGTGTGAGCAGGGGGAGGGGCAGAGGGAGAGGAAGAGAGAGGTAGACCCCCCACTGAGTGCAGAGCTTGATGGATGTGGGGCTTGATCTCACGACCCTGAGATCATGACCTGAGCCAAAACCAGAGTCTGATGCCCAGCCGACTGAGCCACCCAGGTGCCCCTTGACCAGGTTTGTTAATTGTGATGTTCACATCTTCTAAATGTTTACTTTTTTTTTCTTCAGATTGTAATTGTGGGAGCACATGAAAATGTGGATTTTTTTCGATAAATAAGTACAGTACTGTAAATGTATTTTCCTTTTTTTTTTTTTAAGATTTTATTTTTTTTATTTAACAGAGAGAGACGCAGCGAGAGAGGGAACACAAGCAGGGGGAGTAGGAGAGGGAGAAGCAGGCTTCCCTTCTGAGCAAGGAGCCCGATGCGGGACTTGATCCTAGGACCCTGAGATCATGACCTGAGCTGAAGGCAGATGCTTCACAACTGAGCCACCTAGGCGTCCCCCCTTATGATTTTCTTAATAACATTTTCTTTACTCTAGCTTACTTTGTTATAAGAATAAAGTATATAACATATATAACACAAAATATGTGTTAATTGACTTTATATTATCTGTAAATCTTCCAGTTAATGGTAGGCTATTAGTAATTAAGTTTTTGGGGAGTCAAAAGTTATATGTGGATTTTCGACTGCATTGGGGCGGTTTACTGTAATTTTTTCTTTGTGTAATCTGATACTTTATCAGGAATAGATTTTTAAATCATTGATGTGTTGTGATTACTGATATATTTGCATATTCTGCCTTTTCTTTTTCCTCTTATCAGGGGACTGATTTGAGGTGTAATGTCTTGCCTTGATCTCTTCCCACCTTTGTTTCTGGTCTTTTAGTGATTGCCCTTTAAATTTCACCATGCTTACCTAAACTAATCAAGTGAGAAGTTAATCTGCATTTTAACCACTCTCCTAAACAGTAAAAGGGTCTTGGAATACTTTAGCTTTGGTCATCCTTCTTCTGATAAAGTTATCTTTTTTTTTTTTTTTTTTTTTTTTCCTGAATTTTCTCTTTCCTCCCCCAAATAGACAGACATAGCTTGGTGTTTAAACACATGGGTTGGACCCTGGCAGCCTGGTTTGAATCCCAGCTCTGCCCCTAGTGGATGAGTAATGCTGGGCAAAGTGCTTCCCTTTCCTGTACCTCCATTTCCTCATCTGTAAGTGTAGCCAATAAAAGGACTTTGTCATAAAGCTAAGGCTTTTAAATGAGAAATGCAATGCCTAAAAGCATTTAGAACTATACCTAGCAGTTAACGAGTACTGTATAAGTGTTTGCTGTTATTGCTGTTATTTTTTGAAAAGACAGTTTATTTTCCCTGTATGTTTAACTGTGTTTTTTTCATTGTTTCTTCTTCTGTGTTAGACCTTCTTTCTGAGTCATTTTCCTCTTAACCTGATCAGTATCCTTTAGAAGTTACTTTGTGAGGTCAGTTGGTTTTAAAATTTAGTTTTTATTTTTTTTTAAATGCCATATTATTCAACATTAATTCTTATAGATTTTATTTTATTTTTTTAAAAGATTTTATTTATTTATTTGACAGAGAGAGACACAGCGAAAGAGGGAACACAAGCAGGGGGAGTGGGAGAGGGAGAAGCAGGCTTCCCGGCGCGCAGGGAGCCCAATGTGGGGCTCGATCCCAGGACCCTGGGATCATGACCCGAGCCGAAGGCAGACGCCTAACGACTGAGCCACCCAGGCGCCCCTCAACATTAATTCTTAAAAGACAGTTTTTTCTGGGTATATAATTCTGTCTTGTATGTCTGGAATCTAATTCTGCATTTTCTCCCAGTACTTTAACGATACTAGTTCATTGATTTCTGATGCCATGGTTGCTGTGAGATGTCTGCTATCAGTCTGATTGTTGTTCCTTTGGAAGTACCAGTCTTGTTTTTGGCTGCTTTTCAACTCCCTTCTCTGTTTTACTAAAATGTGCCCAGGTATGGATTTCTTTTTTATTTATCCTGCTTGGTATATATTATGGTTCTTATATCTATGGGTCTTTCATGAGTTCTGGCAAAATCTGTCATTATGTCTTCAGATATTTTCCATTTTCTCTTTTCTTATCTTTTTGGAATTCCAATTAAATTGGTCTTCCTCAATCTGTCTTTCATTTCTCTTAATTTCTCCTTTATATCTCCATGTCTCTCTGTGCTACAAAAGATTTCACAGAGTTCTTGAGCTATTAGATCCAGTTCATTAATTCCCTTTTTTGGCTGATGTTGTGCTCATATATTGCATTCAGTTTTAATGATTAGGTTTTCCTTTTCTGAAAGTTTATTTGGTTCTCTCTGGTCATTTTAGATCATGTCTTACTGCTTCCTTTTTCATTCCTTTAAACATTTCAAGTACTTTATTTCTTCCTTCCCAATCTGTATACTGTTTATTTCCTCATCTTATTACATTAGCTAGGACTTCCTGTACAGTGTTGAGAGAGGACATCCTTGTGTTGTTCTCCACCTTATTGGGAAGGCTTTGAATTTCTCACCATTCAGTAGCTGAATGTTTTTTGTAGATATTCTTTATCAACATGAGGAAGTTCACCTCTTTTCCTGGTTTACTGAGAGTTTTTATCATGAATGGATGTTGGATTTTGTCAAATGCTTTTTTTTTTTGTACTTATTGATTGATATGATCATGTGATTTTTCTTTAGCCTGTTGATGTGATTGATTACATTAATTTGTTTTTGAATGCTGAACCAGCTTTGTGTGCTTGGAATAAATCCCCCATAGTTATGGTGTTTAATTCTCTTCATACATTATTTGATTCAGTTTGCTAATATTTTGTTGAGGATTTTTGTATTTGTGTCCCTGAGAGATATTGGTCTATAGTTTTCTTTTTTGGTAATGTTTCTGTCTGGTTTTGGTATTAGGGTAATTCTGGCTTCATAGAATGAGTTAGGAAGTATTCTCTTTGCTTCTGTGTTCTGATGAAAGAGATTATAGAGAACTGGTATAATTTCTTCTTTAACTGTTTGGTAGAATTCACCAGTGAACCCACCTGGACCTCGTACTTTCTGCTTTGCATTCTTAATTATTGATTCCATTTCTTTAATAGATATAGGACTTGTCAGATTGTTTCTTCTTGTGTAAGTTTTCACAGATTATGTCTTTCAAGGAATTGGTGTATTTCATCTAGATTATCAAATTTGTGGGCATGGAATTGTTCATAGTATTCCTTGATTATCCTTTTAATGTCCATGGGATCTGTAGTGATGTCCCCTCTTTTACTTCTAATATTAGTAATTTGTGTCATCTCCCTTTTTTTATTAGCCTGGCTAGAGGCACTCAGTTTTTTTTTTTAAGATTTTATTTATTTATTTGAAAGAGAGAATGCGCATGTGTGCAAGAGAGAGCAGGAGACGGGGAGGGGCAAAGGGACAGGGAGAAGCAGACTCCCCACTTCGCGGGAAGCCTGACACAGGGCTCAAACCCAGGTCCCTGAGGTCATGACCTGAGCTGAAGGCGGATGCTTAACCGACTGAGCCACCCAGGTGCCCCTAGAGGCATTCAATTTTATCAGTCTTTTAAAAAAACCAGTTTCTGATTTTGTTGATTTTTCTCCATTGATTTACTATTTTCGGTTTCATTGATTTCTGCTCTAATTCATATTAGTTCTTTTCTTGTGTTTACTCTGGATTTAATTTCCTCTTCTTTTTCTAGTTTCCTAAGGTAGAAACTTAGATGGTTAATTTTAGATCTTTTGCCAATATATGCATTCAGTGCTATAAATTTCCCTTTAAGCACTGTTTTTCATTGCATTTCACAAATTTTAAATTGTGTTTTCTTTTTCATTTAGTTCAAAATGTTTTCAAATTTTTCTTGCGATTTCTTCAGTGACCCATGTGTCACTAGAAATATATTGTTTAATCTCCAAGTATTGGGATTTTCCAGCTCTCTTTCTGTTACTGATTTTTAATTTAAAAGTCTTAGACTGAGAGTAGAAATTAAATGATTTTTATTCTTTGAAATTTATTGTGGTGTGTTTTATGGTCCAGAATGTGGTTATCTCGGTGAGTGTTCCATGTAAACTTGAGAAGAATGTGTATTCTGGTGTTGTTGGATGAAATAGTCTATGGATATTCATTATATCTAGTTGATTGATGGTAATGTTGAGTTCCAACTCGCTGATTTTCTGCCTGCTGGATATGTCCATTTCTGATAGAGAGTGGTTGAAGTGTGCAGTATAAGTGGATTCATCTCTTTTTCCTTGCAGTGTTACCATTTTGCCTCATGTAATTTGATGCCCTGTTGTTAGGTACATACACATTAAAGATGATTATGTCTTTTGGGGGGATTGACTCATTATCATTACATCATGCCCTTATTTAATGTCCTGATGCCTTTCCTTGGTTTGAAGTCCACTCTGTCTGAAATTAATATAGGTGCTCCCGCTTTCTTTTTATTAGTGTTGGTATGGTATGTCTTTATCCATTCACTTTTCATCTGTATGTGTCTAATGTATTTAAAAATGGGTTTCTTTTTGACAATAATATGGTTGGGTCTTGTTGTCTGCGCCACTCTGACAATCTGTGTCTTTTAACTGGTGCATTTAGACCCTTGACGTTCACAGGGAGTACTGATACAGTGGGATTAGTACCCACGTGTTTCTTACTGTTTTCTATTTGTTGCCTTTGTCCTTTGATCCTGTTTTTTTCGTCTTCCACTCTTTTACTGTCTTTTGTGGTTTTAATTGAGCATTTTATATGATTCTCTTTTTTCCTTTCCTTTTAGCATATCAGTTATGCTTATTTTTACTTTTTTTTAATGGTTGTCTTAGTTTGCTTGTATGTTTATAACTTACCTAAGTCCCCTTTCAAATAACATTATACTACTTAATGGGTGGTTTTAATACCGTATAATAACAAAATAATGCTAATCCCTCCCTCCTGTCCCTCGGGTCTTTGCTGTCATTCATTTCACTTATAAATAAGCATGTGTACATTTTCACATACACACAATGGAATACATTTTTGGTATTATTATTATGAACAAACATCTGTAGAGAATAAGAAAAAAATTTTTAAAGATTTTATTTATCTGAGAGAGAGAGAGAGAGAGAGAGAGAGAGAGAGAGAGACAGCTAGAGAGAGAGCACGAGCAGGGAGAGTGTGAGGGGGAGAAGCAGGCTTCCCGTGGAGCAGGGAGCCTGACGCGGGGCTCGAACCCAGGACCCTGGGATCATGACCTGAGCCAAAGGCAGACGCCCAACAACTGAGCCACCCAGGTGCCCCAAGAATAAGAAAAATTAGTTTTTATTTTACCTTCACTTCTTGCGTCTTTGATTCTCTTTTGTTATGTAGGTCTGAGTTTCTGACCTCTTATCATTTTCCTTCTCTGTAAAGAACTTCTTTTAATGTTTCTTGTAAGGCATGGCTCCTAGTGACAGATTTCCTCAATTTTGTTTGCCTGAGAAAGTCTTTGTCTTTCACCTTTGGAGGGTTAAGTTCACAGGGTACATAATTCTAGGCTGATGGGTCTTTCTCAAGACTTTAAATATTTCACGTCACTCTCTTCTTGCCTGTGTGGTTTCTGAGGAGAAGTCGAGTATAGTTTTTGTCTTTCTTTCTCTATAGGTGAAGTGATTTTTTCCCTCTGGTTTCCCTCAGGATTTTTTTCCTTTATGTTTGATTTTATGTAGTTTGAAAGTGATGCCTAGCTATATGGCTTTGGGGGCATTTTCCCTGCTTGGTGTTTTCTGAGCTTCCTGAATCCGTGCTTTGGTGTCTGACATTAATTTGACATATAATTGTCAATTATATGTCATTATTGTTTCAGATATTCCTTCTGTTCCCTTCTCTCTGTCTTCTCCTTCTTGTGTTCCTGTTATATGTGTGTCACACCTTTGGTGGCTGTCCCAGTGTTCTTGGATATGGTGGTTTTTTTGTTTTCATTTTTTTGTGGTTTTTTTCAGTCTTTTTTCTGTTTGCTTTTGAGTTTTGGTGGTTTCTAGTGAGATATCCTCAAGTAAGAAGATTCTTTCCTCTGCTGTGTGGAGTCTACTAATAAGCCCATCAAAGGCATTCTTCATTTCTGTTACAGTGTTTGTTTTCTCAGTGTTTTTGATTGTAGCATTTCGTTTTTCTTCTTTTTTTTAGAATTTCCATGTCTCTGCTTATATTGCGTATCTGTTCTTACATGCTGTCTGCTTTATCCATCAGAGCCCTTAGCATATTAATCATTGTTGTTTTAACTTTCTGGTCTGATCATTCCAGCATCTCTGCCATTTCTGAGTCTGGTTATGATGCTTGCTCTGCCTCTTCAAATTTGTTTTCTGTCATTTAATATGTCTTGTAATTTTTTCTTGGTAGTGGGACATAATGTACTGGTGAAAAGGAACTGTTGTAAATAGGTGGTAAGGTGTGGGGGGAGGAGAAGCCTTCTATAGTCGTATGGTTACATCTCTTTGTGGGTGTGTGTGAACATGTTTCTTCTTTTTTAATTGTAAAAAATGCATAACATAAAATATACCACGTTAACCATGTCTAGGGTGTGTAGTTCAGTAGTGTTAAGTATGTATATTCACATTGTTGAGCAAGCAGTTTTCCAGAATTGTTTCATCTCGTAAACCTGAAACTCTGTACCCATTAGACAACAACCTCCCTTCCCTGCCGCCCCCTAGCTCCTGGCAACCACCATCCTATTTTATGTTTCTGTGAATTTGACTACTCTGGGTACCTTATGTAAATGGAATAACTTACCTGTCTTTTTGTGAGTAGCTTGTCTTACTTAGCGTAATGTCCTCAAGGTACATCTACACTGTAGCATGTGTCAGAATTTCCGTCCTTCTTAAGGTCAAATAATAGGCCTTTATATGTATGTACCACATTTTATTTATCCATTCATCTGATGGACCACTGGGGTTTCTTCTACCCCCTGGCTGTTGTACATAATGTTTCTGTGAACATGGGGGTGCGGGGGTGCAAGTATCTCTTCAGGGTACTGCTTTCAGTTCTTTTGGGAGTATATCTAGAAGTGGAATTGCTGGATCTTACGGTACCTTTCTGAGGAGCCTCCATACTGTTTTCCATAGCAGTTCTACCATTTTGCAGCCCTACCACAGTACAATTTCTTCACATCCTTGCCAACACTTTTTTTGTATACTAACCATCCTAATTAGTGTGAAGTGATACCTCATTGTAGATACATGTGTGAACAGATGTCGTACTAACATTCTTTTGAGTTTCTTCAAAATGTCGTTTCTCTTCTGCCATGCTCTTTGTACCTGCTGTCCCATTTGCATGGAGTGTCTCCTCTTTCCTCCTCCACCCCTTCCTCCAGTATTTAACAGGCACTCTTCCTTCAGATTGAAGTTTTCAGAACACCATAACTTTTTTCCTTGTGGCATTTGTCATAGCCATAATTACATGATTAATGCCCAGTCTTCACCACTGGACCATAGGCTCCTTGAAGGTAGTAAATATATAATATTATGTATTACATATATATGATAGAAGTATATATATATAGAAGTATAATATAATATATAATAATATATAAGTAAATATCTGTATTTACTTAAAATTGTCTTTTCAGCACCCAACTTAATGCCTGATATATAACAACAACAACACTAATAATCACTTCTACTGTGTAGCATTTACTGTGTGCCAGATACTATTTTAAAAAATATGTAAAGTATCTGGGGTGCCTGGGTGGCTCAGTTGTGTGAGCATCTGACTCTTGATTTTGGCTCACGTCATGATCTCAGGGTCTTGGGATGGAGCTATGTGTCAGGCTCTGCATTCAACAGGGAGTCTGCTTGAGGATTTCTCTCTCTCCCTGCCCCCACTACCCCCCCCCCCGCTCACATGCCCTCTCTCTCTCTCAAATAAATCTTTAAAAATTTATTCATTTGAGAGAGAGTGAGCGAGAGGGAGAGAGAGCAAGAGAGCACGTGCAAGGAGTTGGGGAGAGAAGTAGACTCCCCGCTGAGCAGGGAGCCTCACGTGGGGCTTGATCCCAGGACCCTGGGATCATGACCTGAGCCGAAGGCAGATGCTTAACCAACTGAGCCACCCAGGCACCCCTCAAATAAATAAATCTTAAAAAATACGTAAAGTACCCTTTTTAGTGTATAGTTCTATGCATTTTGTTTTAATAGTCGGCTCCATGCCCAACGTGGGGCTTGAACTCATGACCCCTGAGATCAAGAGTCACATGCTCTACTGCCTGAAGCCAGCCAGGCGCTGCCACAGTTCTGTGTGTTTTGACGAATGTAAACAGTTGTGTAACCGCCACCGTATCAAAATATGGAACTGTTCCATCACTCCCCAAAATTTCTCTGTGCTTTTTTCTCCTCTTTCCTTCTGAGTTTCTTTTTTTCCTCCCAGTGTTATTGAGATATAATTGACATACAATACTGTATAAGTTTAAGGTGTATAACACAATGATTATATATTGCAAATGATTACCACAGTGGGGTTAGTTAATATCTGCATCACCTCACATAATTTCCATTTCTTTTTCATGGTGAAAACATTTAAGATTTACTTTCAACAACTGTCAAGTATCTAACACATTGCTGTTAACTCTGCTTACCATGCTGTGTATTACATCCCCAGAACTTTGGGTCTCAATCTTTTAGTGGGCCTTTGCCTTGGACGGGCTTCACATATTTTTCTCGGTTTCCCCCATCCCTCTTAGATGGGACGGGGTGGCTAGAATGGCCTAGAATGGGCTGGAGTTGGGTATTTCTCCCCCTCACTCAGGTCAGTTAGGTTCTGATAAAATCCTGATTGGTTATACCTTGGTTAAATAGTTTTTCCTGAAGGCAAACCTTTTTAAGAAGAACAGAATGCTCTGGTGTATTTCAAAACGATTCTTTTCCCTTTCCCCTGCTGGAAGCACAGGCGATTTTCCTCTGATATTTACCATGGGGATCTAGTGAGCTCCTGGAGGTAAAACTCAAGAGTCTAGGGGCCCCAGTGGCTGGGTCCCCTGATGTTTTTCTCTCTCAAACTTGGCCACACTGAACCACCAGCAGTCCATCAATTACAGTTCAGGTTTCCCTACCCTGGGGCTGGTTTCCATAGAGGTTTAAGCTCACTGGTTTCTGCTCTGATAAGTGTAATTCGTTGAATTAGCCTTTTGGACTTTTCCAGTTTTAGGTGCAGTGGGTGACTCACTTTTTTTACAGATCTCAGAAGAGTTGATTTTTCTGTTTGTTTAGCTTTTTACTTCTTATTAGGACAGAGTGATGATTTCTAGGCTGCTTTTATGGAAGACTGGAACCCAGAAATCCAAACCTAAATTCTAAACTTAAATTATTTTAAATTCTGTTTATGTTCATTTCACTTTCTGAAGTTGGATCCAAGGGATCTAAATTTGTTGTTTCTACAGACAACTTGTGATGACTTCTTTTTTTTTTTTAAGATTTTATTTATTTGACAGAGAGAGACACAGTGAGAGAGGGAACACAGGCAGGGGGAGTGGGAGAGAAGCAGGCTTCCCGTGGAACGGGGAGCCTGATGCGGGGCTCGATCCCAGGACCCTGGGATCATGACCTGAGCCAAAAGCAGACTCTTAATGACTGAGCCACCCAGGCACCCCCCCTTTTTTTTTTAAAAGATGACTTCTTTTCTTTGTATGTTTGTAAGATTGGTAACTGATTTTTGGTTGAACCTCATCTGTGGGAATCATTAGGTCCTAAGTTGGGAATGTTTTCATGCAGACAAGATTTGCATTTGCTCCAACCCAGAACCGTGGAGTGCTAGAAGTCTGAGATAGCGTTAGCCTCCTTTGGGGGCCCTGCAGAATGTGTGTGATTCAGGCTCTCCACCTTGAGGTTGGACCAAAGTTTGGATATCTGATAGGGTGACCAACTGTCTCGTTTGCCCAGGACAGAGGGATTTCCTGGGATATGGGACTTCCAGGGTAAAACTGGGACAGTTTTGGGCAAACTGGGATGATGAGGCATCCTAATTCTGATTCCAGTGTTTATATCTACATTTGTCCAGACAGTTCTGGACATATATGTGTCTCACATGTGCATTTGCCAGATAACCCTGGCTTTCTCATATGTTTGTGCCTTCCTTGGAGATTTCTCATACTTTCCTGCAAGTCCAACAAAAAACTATGTCTGTTGTAATTTACCCAAGATCTAGTGATATAGTAGTGGGCAAGCCCTTCAAGTATCCTGGAAGTATAACCTGTAATTTTACTTTTTACATAAGTTATTGAGAACGTGTTTCCATGTTACTCCATAGTCTTCTACAGTATAATTACTAGTGGTTGCATAGGATTCCGTTTTATGTCTGCACCAACTCTTACTGAATCAGTATATGAAAATGCTGTGGTGGAAATCTTTACAGCTAAATCTTTGCACGATTCAACATTATTTCCTTGTGATAAATTTCCAGAAGTAGACCTGCTGAATCAAAAGGTTTGCAACATTTTAAGCCTTTTTTTTTTTTAAGATTTTATTTATTTGACAGAGAGAGACACAGCGAGAGCAGGAACACAAGCAGGGGGAGTGGGAGAGGGAGAAGCAGGCTTCCGCGGAGCAGGGAGCCCGATGCGGGGCTCGATCCCAGGACCCCGGGATCATGATCTGCGCCAAAGGCAGACGCTTAACGACTGAGCCACCCAGGCACCCTCATTTTAAGTCTCTTGAATTATATCACCACATTGTTTTCCCATTTCTCTACGCCTGTATGACACTGGGAATTATCATATCTTTCAGTCTTTATCACTTTGAAAAATAATAAAATGGTCTCCCTTTTTTAAGTAAGGCACATGACCTTTGATACTAGTGAGCCCTATATATGGCACCGCAGTATTTCGACAACCAGGTTTCAGGTACACATTCATTCTTAGAAGTGTCTTGCCCCCACTCTCATTGAAACTGCTAATCAAGAGGTTTGTCTTACAGCCTCCATATCCTCTTCTGTGTATAGATAGATGTTCATGTTCTTAGAACTGGCTGTTGAAATCAGGCATAGAAAATAAATAGGGAGTAGCTTTCACTGAAAATGTACCTCTTTGCTGTTCTCTGAGCACAGCAGTGGACCCCCAGCTTCCTCCCTTGAACTCTTCACTCATAGGTACTTCGGTGCCTGTCAGCCTTAGGCTTTCAGCCGTAGGCTTTTGGGAGACCCAGATTCTGAGCGGCTGGTGTTGACCCAGGGTCTGTACAGAGAACCTCATCAGTCGGCATTTATTTCCCTTTTGCTTAGAAGACTGAGCTCTGTAGCATACTTAGTACCTTACTGAACATTTACTTAAATGCAGTGCTGGTGGGTATTGCAGGGCAGATAAAGATTGGAGTGTAGGAGTTTGTTTTTTAGTAGATACGATGAATGAAACAGAAAGATAGCTCTACCACAGGCAGAAAAGACCCTTGCCATGTGAGCCTGCACAGCGCTTTCGTGTACTACATCTAAAGGGCTGGTGCTGTTCTGAACAAGACAGAAGTCTTCTGAGGAATGCACCTCTAAAATTTACGGTGCAAGTGAATGGGAAAATGATTGGACATGAATACACTTGTGGTAAGTACGCATCTTTTGAATAATCCTGGGCATAACCATGCACACACATCTTCATTATCTCACTAGCATGTTTTGAGAATTCAGGGCTGGAAAATGATAACACAATAAATATATTAGATCATGATTGAACTCCATTACCTTTGCAGTGGTGGTGTGATGTTTTCGCAGATAGAGTTTTGTTCATCTGTAGGTAGCCACAGGACAGTCACTACTGAGAGTATCCCTGCCTTAAAAGGCAGTCTTGGAAGGCAAATTTGAATTAGCCTCCAGGCAGCTATTGAAACTAATTAGGAACCAGTTAGAACTGCTTTGGGCTAGGTGGATGTTTGTGGGTTGTGGAAAATTCCCCAGGGAACGGAGTGACTGTAGTTAGAGGCAGGTCACCGTAGTTACTTTAGTTAAGAAATGGAGAGATCAGGGTCTGCCGCCCGCTGTGGAAAGGAGGCAACCAGGGGAGACCCGGGCAGGGGCAGAGCCACCTGGCCATAGAGCAGAGTCCCAGACGGTAGATGAGGGACAGCAAAAAGGAGAAATTGGGATGGGTTTATTTCTGTCATCGCGTAGGAATATTCATTTTCCTTTCCTTTTCTTCACTCCGTCTCCAGACAACTCTGTAATCAAAAACTTAAACTTTAGGATGTTTGAAACATTTTTATTCAAAAGTTTCTACTGTGTTTTTTCTCTCTGCTTTGTATTCATCTAGCATCTGTATATTTTTCCCTGAAATTGACTTTTTGCTTCTCATCTCAGACTTCTGCCTAACCATTCTCTTAAATTTTTATCCTTTAGAAAGAAATAGAACTTTATTCTAAAATTTTATCTCCATTCATTACTTATTTTATGTGCATTTTCTTTGTGGATGCCTTCTTAGTTTGAGAACTTAGTGTCTTTGGTACTTTATTGGGATATTGTAGGTTGGGAGAGTGCTTGTTAAGGTTGGATATAATAATTTTTAAAATTCTTTCTTACTGGTTGATTTAAGTTTTCTAAAAATCTCAAAGGATTGGTGCCTCATCTAGTTCATAGCCTATTAAACCTGTTCATTGTGAGATACATCATACATGTTGAAGATGTTCGACATATAGATAGTAAAAAATAATTACAGAGTTAGCACACTATAACCACCACCCCAGTCAGAACGTGGGATATTGCCAGCACCCTAGCAACACCCCTGTGTGTGTGTCCCTTCCCATTCACAGTCTGCACCCCAAGGTCACCACTGTGCTGCTCTTTGTGTTACCTTCTCGCCTTTAAAATTTTAGTTATACTATCTATGTATGCAGTCTTAACTGATGAAATTAGTTTGGCCTGTTTTGAACTTTATGGATTCATATTGTACGTATTTTTTCGTGGGATCCCTTTGCTCAACATTATGTTTGGGCAATTCACCCATGTTGTTCTATATTGTATTCATTTACATTGCTTTATGGAATTCTGTTGTTTGAATCTGATGCACTCTGTCCATTCAGGTTGGTATCGTTGTTTTGGCTCATGTACACGTTGCTGCTACTATAGCAGGGAGTACCAGGGAGCAATGTGTCTAGTGCACATGGTCAGCAGTGGGATCCCTGTTGGCCGAGTACTCACATCTTCAGTAGTCTTAGCTAATACCCCAGAGTGGTTGCTTGCTTGCTTGCTTTTTTTTTTTTTAATTTTTATTTTACTTTATTTTTTAAAGATTTTGTTTATTTATTGGACGGAGAGAGAGAGTGAGAGAGGGAACACAAGCAGGGGGAGTGGGAGAGGGAGAAGCAGGCTTCCTGCTTGAGCAGGGAGCCTGATGTGGGGCTCGATCCCAGGACGTTGGGACCATGACCTGAGCCGAAGGCAGACGCTTAATGACTGAGCCACCCAGGCGCTCTGAGTGGTTGCTTTCTTACAACTTTCAGTGGATATATTTCTATCAAAATCATGGAAATGGAAAATATCTTTCCTAATTTATTTTATCTCTGATCTCTAACGTGAATTCAGATGATTAAAAAATAAACCAAAGATGTATTTTTCTCCCCACCCCTCCCACTAGTGAATTTCATCCATGTTGGTGGAAAGTAGGAATCAGATAGAACAAGATAAACTATAGTGAAGTAACTCTAGTTTGAAAATAAAGTATCTAATTACAGACAAGGGAGGCAGAGAATGCAGCACAGGGGCTTTTGCATAATACTCAGTTAAGATTTGTTGGTTAATTAATCTGGGAGTGTCTGATTCCTGCAAGGTTTCCTCTTCTGAACAGTGTCCCATTCTGTTCCTAAATTGTACTTTTCAAAATTCTGGGGCTCCTAATTTGCCATTAAGAACTGGATAGTGTGGAAAGTTAGAGTGGGAAGAATCTTGTAAGCTTACTGACTCTTACGCCCCTGTTGGGTTATTAATTCAGTCAGACACATGTATTATTTAAGATTGTAATCTCCAAAAAGCAGGGATGGATTTTTCAGTGGCTTATAGAAAGAGTCTGAAAATAAGCTGTAATTACTAAAAGCAGGTCCGGGCCTGTAGTACAGTGTTTAGGGTAAAAAAATATCATAATGCCAAATTTAGGAGTGTTTACTTTCAATCCATCATTGAAAGACTTTTCTTAGAAAGTCTTTAGAAGTCTTGGAAAGAATAATTTCTTAATTTGATATTAAAATTAAGGTGAAATATATGTAACAAAACTTACCATTTTAATCACTTTAGACAACTCAGTGGCCTTAAGTACATTCACATTATTTTGCAGTCATTTCCACTGCTCATCTCTAAAAATGTTTTCATCATCCTGACAGGAATGCTGTACCCATGAAATAACAGCTCCCCAGTCCCCTCACCCCCAGCCCCTGGCAGCGACCGTTCTACTTTCAGTCTCTGTGAATTGGACCCTTCTAAGTACTTCATAAAAGTGTACTTACAAGATTTGTCGTTATGTGACTGACTGCCTTGGTATTTCATTGAGCAGAATGTCTTCAGGGTTCATCCGTGTTGTAGCGTGTGTCCAGCAGAAAGTTCTTTCTTCTTCCTCCTCCTCCTCCTCCTCTTCTTTTTTAAGAGAGAGCATGTGCGCATGTAAGGGGCAGGGAGGGGCAGAGGGAGAGGGAGAGAATCTTGTGAGGGGCTCAGTCTCGAGACCCTGACACCATGGCCTGAGCTGAAATCAAGAGTTGGACGCTTGACTGACTGAGCCACGCAGGCGCCCCAGTGAGTCCTTTCTTCTGAAGGCCGAATCATATCCCACTGTATGTATAGACCACGTTTTGTTTATCTGTTCATCTGTCTGTTGACACTGGGGTGGCTTCCACCTTTGGGCTATTGTGAATAATGCTGCCATGAACATGGGTGTAAAATGCTGTTGGAATCCCTGCTTTCAGTTGAATAGTTGTTTTTTAATCTTTCCATACCAGACACCTTTTACTTAGGAGTGTTGAATTGATAGCGAACTGCTCTCAGAAGCTGATCGGTTATATCTTCATTTTCTCATCCTCATGAGTACACAGAACTGAAGGAAGGGAAGTGTGCAGCCTCACTGATTTCTGTCCGTGGTAGCGCTAGAATAGGTACCAGCCTTTCAGTGACCAGGGCACCACAGCTGTGGTATTTTGTTGTTGATTTTTGTGTCCATTACTCATTTGAGTCATCATAAAGTAGTATGTCATTTTTTCTTAAAATACCTGCCTTATTTGTTTAGCCTACATAGTGCTTTATAATTTTGAAAGTTGGGTTAAAAACCATAACCACATATATAAAATGAAACACATTTGTTTATGCTTTTACTACAGAAATTTATCCTACATACTTGAGTATAATAGTTATTGAAGGCTTACATTTTGGAGAATTAGCATGTATCAGTGGTTTTCAAACTTCTTGGTCTCAGGGACCCTTCATAGTCCTAAAAATTGTTGAAGACCCCCACAAGAGCTTTTGTTTATGTGCATGTTAGCTATTGATATTTACCATACTAGAAATTAAAACTGAGAAATTTTAAAAAATTACTAATTCCTTTAAAAATAATAATCCTAAATGTTTTAAATATGTTTTGTATGAAAAAAACCATATTTTCTAACTAAAAACATTTACCAAGAAAAGTGGCATTATTTTACATTTTGGCAAAATATCTTTTAATGTCTGACTTAGTAAAAGGTAACTGGCTTCTCATATCTGCTTCTGCATTCAATCTATTGCAGTGTGCTGTTTTTGTTAAAATATATGAAGAAAATCTGACCACACAGATATGTAGTTGGAAAAGGAAGAAATATTTTAATAATCCTTTCAGATAATCATGGATTTTTTTTTGATAGTATACTAAAACTTAACAAGTGGCAGTTTCTTAAAGGTTAGTAGCAGTAGGGGATTTTAAATGTTATTGGTGAATTTTTTGTACTTGGTTAGATCAAAATCCTTTTGTCTTTCTTGCACCTTGATGGGTCTTTTACTCAAGCATAACTTGTATCCTCATGCATTGATCATTTGGAAAATATTGGTTCACTAAGTTATGTGAATCTCCCAAATACTGACACACTATGAAATATGAAATGCAATATAAAAAATTCACATTTGTTAACGTTACCTCCAGTTGCGTGCAGAATATCTTTAAATCTTGGGGAGCTGTCAAGCTCACAATGATAGACACTGGTTTTCCCAAAGTTCTCATTTTAACTTGAGCGCTCAACTTTTGTTATAGGCAGCAAATCCTGTCAGTGGTTTTCCTTAAAGTGACATGCTCCCTTTGTTCATGTTTGAGAAAATGTCTGCCAAAGACCCAAGGCTGGATTACCATAATTTGTCATTCATTCTTTCCAGGTATTCCGTGCAACAAACATCAGTTCAGCTTGCAATTTACACGACAGCACAGGTGCTTTTCCCAGTGTCACCCTTGTGCTTCAGGAGTCAGTAGGGATGCTTTCTGGGTACTGGATAGTTTGAAACACAGAATATTAACCAACCATGTGCTAATGGTTGAAACTTAATAAAATTAACAATTTGTACTGCATAAAGAATATTCTTTTTTTAAAAAAGATTTATTTTATTTCTTTTTTAAAGATTTATTTATTTATTTTAGAGAGAGAGAAAGCACAGTGGGAGGGGCAGAGGGAGGAGGAGAGAGAATCTCAAGCCGACTCCACACTGAGAGCGGAGTCCTATGTAGGGCTCTGTCTCAGGACCCCGAGATCTCAACCTGAGCCGAAACCAAGAGTCGGATGCTTAGCCTACTGCGCCACCCCGTGCCCCCTCTCTAAATAATATAAAAAATTATATATATTTATATAAATAAATAAAATTTATTTATTTAAATTTATAATTAAATAAATAAATTTATTATTTAAGGAGAGAAAGGTGGGGGGAGGGGCAGAGGGAGAAGGAGAGAGAGAATATCAGGCAGACTCTCCGTGGAGCACAGAGCCCCACTTGGGGCTTGATCTCATGACCCTGAGATCATGACCTGAGCCAAAATCAAGATTCGGACGCTTAACCGACGAGCCACCCAGGTGCCTCTGCATCACAAATATTATGTGAAACTGGCATTTTTACAAAACCCCATGAGTACTGGTACATTTTGGTGCCTTCACTGGTGCTAATGAGCTGAGTTTGACCCACTGTTGCTTTTGCACCATTGATAGAATTGTCAGTACAGTGAAGAAGGCAAATAATGTGTCTTAGTATTATTATGAAAATAATTTTGACCTTATGGATCCCCATCAGGAGGATTTCAGGGGAATTGACCGCTTACACTGTCATATATAATGTGGATGCTTTAATAATCATGGATTCTGCTGTTAAATAGTTTAAAACCTGTGTATATATAGCTGGGTCTTGAGAAGTTGTGTCTGCTTTTTCCACCTGTGGCTGCCCCACATCAGAACAGGGACTAAGGCTATATTATATAGTGGTATTAGCATTTTAGGAGGAGGAACACGGCATTAATTTGAATTTTATAGCATTTGTTTTTACTTTTTTCCCTCAGATACAAGTGCTTTCTTGAGAGAAGTCCTGAGAGAATTTAGTGATTTGGATTTGTAGACTCATACAAAATATATGTACTAGGACTCATCTGAATTAGAGTATCCCAAGGAAATTATGTGTAGCTGCTGCCTTGCTCCTGCCTGCCTCCTATAAACTTTTACTTGAATACCTAGTTTACACTGAACTCTACGCCAGGACTGAGAAAGATAGGTTCCGAGCCTCTAGGAGCATAGACAAAAGAGTGTTTGAATGCAGCATGATGAGTCCTGTTGCGGAAGGTAGCGCAAGGTGCTGTGGGAGGCTTTACAGGACAGGTGCTGTTGTAGGTGGGTTTTAAAGGAAGTGTGTAGGGGCTTGGCAAGGAGTGGAGACTTGAAGGAGAGGAAGGACACAGTACTTTGGGGGGCAGGGAATGGCCAGATGCCACAATGTAACACAGGCAGGGCTGGACCCGGAGGCTGTGGCCAGAGAAGAGGAGAAGGGTCTTGCTGGGGTGTGAGCCCACAGATTGGGGGTTCGCAAAGCCCGGTGCCCAGACTAGCAGCGTTAACATCTCTGTGGAACTGGTTATAAATGCAGAGACTCTAAGTGGCAGGTGTTTTGGGTGGAGCTAGTCTGTTTAACTAGCCCTCTAGGGGACTGCCTGGGCCAGGGGAGAACAGTGTAGGTTCTTCAAATAGCCTTGCAATTTAGGAAGGTCACCCTGAGGGCCCTCTGGAAGGTGGGATGGTGTGGGGATGTTAGGGACCGCATTGTCCAGTGTTTTTATGGTTGTGATGCAGGCCTGGACTGATGGCAGTAGGAAGGAAGAGAGGGTGGATTTGCTGGAGATGGATTCTCTAGGACTTTATCACTAGTAGGCCACTTAAAAGCTATGAAAACAGCTGTTCTTTGCTCTGACCTGCCTGCACTCAGGGATAGAGGCATTTTTAAAGGCCCTTGTGTCTTGTGTCTTCAGGCAACAGCTTTTACCCACAGTGAAAAAACCAGTGAGATAACTTGCCTGAGCCTCTTGAGTCTCCTTTTTGAGATTGCCTGCTTAACTAGGATGATGGCCCCGGGAGGGATAGAGTTGCACCTGCAGCACCCAGAGTCTTAGAAAGGACGGCAGGGGGGCGCCTGGGTGGCTCAGATGGTTAAGCATCTGCCTTCGGCTCAGGTCAGGATCCCGGGGTCCTGGGATCGAGTCCTGCATCGGGCTCCCTGCTCCTTGGGAGCCTGCTTCTTTCTCCCTCTGCTTCTCTCTCTCTCTCTCTCTCCGTCTCTCATGAATAAATAAATAAAATCTTAAAAAAATATAAATTAAAAAAAAAAAAGAAAAAGAAAGGACGGCAGGGTGTGGGAGAATGGAGGGGATTATTTCATTCAGATGTGCCCAGCTACTGGCAGACGGCATTCAGACTCCTTAACGTTGTCTGTTGTCTCTGAGCTGGCTGTGTGTGTGTGTGAAGTGGGGTCTCCCAGTTTGTTACAGCAATTATTCAGTTGGAACCTCTCTTCATCAGTGTGTTAAAGTTGTTTTTTTTTTTTTATATCCTACCTTGTTTTACAGATTTGTGAGACTCCAGGGCCTTCAAGCTGTGATTAATCAGATGGTTCCTGAAATGACTGGGAAGACAGACACTTTGGTGCCCATCGAAGAGCGTATGTCTGTGTATATCTAAGACCTTCTTTGTACACATACACATTTACACCAGAAGACAGGCTCATTCTTGTGCACACTTGAAGAGTTTTACAACTGATGAAAATTAATTTAAGAATCAGATGGAGCAACTTGACACTACTGGGCTCAGGAGCCCGGGGAGAAAAATATGTTACTAATGGTCAGTTTTCCACATGGTCTTCACGGGTAAAGAAAGTTTGCAAAAAGAAGAAAAAAAAACTTGCACAGTTCAAGCCTCAAAAATACCTCTGCATTTTAAAGAAGGAACTAAGTGAGAAGGTGGCCAGGGGAGAAGCGTGGTGTCAAGCAGCGCGGGCGTCATCATGCAGTGGGTTTTGCACTTTATGTTCCAGTGTTTTTGGTGATTTGGACAGACTTCAAAACTCTGGACTGAGAAGTAACTCTGGCTGTGTATGACTACGGGAAAGCAAGGTCAGGTATGATGGGACAAGTTTGAACGATGAACTGGTTCCTTTGCCTTTTTCAGTTAACTGTATTCTTGAAGTTTTAATTTATTATTTCCCTTTTCCTTTCCCATATCTGTAGGATAATATTTTAAAGTAGCAACTGAAACCAATATTTACAAAATAAGTATCAAGGAACATCCAAGCAAAGCTTCTTTTCCTTGGACTTTCCACGTGGCATTTGGAAGCACCTCTGAATGTGAGCAGGAGAGTGCCCATCAGCACAACATGCTGACTCTTTAGGGAAACGGTGTGGAAGATCCCGACACTTGTCTGTGTTTGCATTTTAAGGGCTTCTCTTCCCTGTTGAGTCCATATAGGAGGAAGAGTACTTGATAGACTTAATTCTGAGATTAGTCTTTTCCTTCAAGATGGAAAAATAGGTGATCTTTAGGAGCAGAAAGGGGAGAAGCCAGTAGGGGAGGGAGGAAGGAGACGGGTCAGAAGAGAATCCTGTAGTGAGGCTCGGTTTTGTCGATGAGAGGATTTAGGATTCACCCAAGGTGAACACTTGTGCCACTTCAAGAGCTTTAGAACCTTCTGGCTCTGTGAGTGAAGGGGTTTTCTCTCTCCGCCTCTATGGCACCGAGGAATGCACTGGTCTGTGGAGGGCCAGTCAGATGGAGCCCAGCTCTCCGCCAGGACACAGCAACCTGCCTGCTGGGAAGCCAGGCCGGGCCCTGAGGTAGAAAGTTTCTGGTTCGGAACAGTGGGGAGAGTCTGTTTTCCTTGCTGAGCTTGGACTGCTCTCTGCACAAACTCTGGTCTGTTTTGCACGGTTTGTGTGCCTTTTTTTCCCTTTATGCAATCTTTTTCAGCTTCAGCAGCAGAAATTTGTCTAGTTGAGAAAACATGCCAGAGGGTGGCTTCAGAATGATGATTCAGAAGATGATCCCATGTGTTCTGTCTCTGCATCTGAACTTTTGAAGAGAAAATTCCAGCTCGAGGGATTCTTTAAAGCCTTAAGTTACTTGAAATCTATGTATTTGCAACCCTTTGTCTCTGGAATCATATTACACTAAACTGGAATCTCAGGCTGAATGAGAATAACCAAGTTGAGTAAAAAGAAGAAAACCCCGTTTCTTGATCAGCACGTGTTAATGACGCTCTTCCTCTAAGGACTTGAAAATAAAAATGGACGCATGTTGTTTTTAAGCATTACCTTTTCCTAGCAGACTGCCATCATCTTTTCTAGAGGAATTTTTTCACTATGCATTTGGTGGATCTTTATAAAATACTGACCTTGTAATTAGATCTAGGTCAGTCTTCATTAAAAGGGGTCGGGGACAACAACGCAAGCCAACCACAGAAATTACATCAATCAGTTGATTCATGAAAAGAACTGGTTTCAGTTTTTCAGCATTCAGCATTACTTTTTAAATAAAACAGTTCACTGAAAAAAAGTATGTATGCAGCGGTGGAACATGGGCCTGTCCTTTGCAGTGACTCCAACATCCTCTGCCTGTCCTGGAAGGGGCGTGTTCCCAAGAGTGAGAAGGAGAAGCCGGTGTGCCGGAGGCGCTACTATGAGGAGGGCTGGCTGGCCACAGGCAATGGCCGGGGCGTTGTCGGGGTGACATTCACCTCCAGCCACTGCCGCCGGGACAGAAACACACCACAGAGAATAAACTTCAACCTGCGGGGCCACAATAGTGAGGTGAGCTGGGGTTTGTTGCACTTTTTGTCTGCTCACCTGGGGAGGTATTCTCGAGCCCCCCCCTCCCTGTGGATTCCAAACTTGCTTTGCTTCATTTTCTCCACTTGCTGTCAAGTGACACTTTCAAAACTGAATTCTGTCTCCCATGTCCCAGTGGGGATGTGTTAGGGTGGACACGGTTCCCAATGGCCTGTGTCCCTCCTGAGTGTGTCCATTCTCTTGGGCGCCCTCACTCTCCTTTCCCGGCAGTGGGCTACGCACCGGCAGGGACACCGGGGCGGCCATCTGCCCAGGCTGGGAGGTTCGATTGGATGATCCTAAGCAACATGTCGTGCTCTCAGCCTTTTTGGTACCCTGTCTGTGTAACAAAGAGTTACTGCCCCTGTGTGAGACTGGCACTGTAAACAATGAAGGTGGTGTTGCCTTCTTCACTTTACATGGTTAACATCCGCCTTGCTCTGGGTGACAGTTTAATACCTACCGTGTATTTCTTGTACTTGGAGGTGCAAGAACAAAGGAATTTATTGGACAGAGGTGACAGTAATTAACTGGATAAGAGCCATTGTGTTTCATATCTGTTGGGTGTATTATATTGATATTATGCTCTCTCTACATTTTTAACATATTTAAGGATCTGTGCACTAATTCTAGTGAAAAAATGTGGCTGATTTTGGATTAAAGCCAATGAAAAGTCATTGCAAATCTTTTTTCTCTTTCTTACGAATTCTTCACAAAAAGGTGAGTTGGTAGATTTGTGATCACCCATTGTAGTGTTGGTTGGAAGAGAGGACTGTGTTTTATTTCCCATTTCTCTTCCTTTTTTTCCATATGTCTGTTATAAGAAGTTCAAGCTCTCCCATTTAACTAGCTGGTAGTATGGTCCTGTCCGAGTCATTCAAGTCATTAGCTTACTCATTGAATTGAAATGAGTTTACTCATTACAGTTGAAATAATAATTCCTTTCTTTCAGAGTTGTGAGAATATAGTTTTGCAAGGGCTTTGCAAATGGTGAGAATATAGTTTTGCAAGGGCTTTGAAAATGGTGGATACTGTGTATGTGGATGGTGATATTGTGTGCCTCGTACACCCTAATTACTTAATTGTATTCTTACTGTCCAGCCTTTGTCATGCTACTTAATACCCTTAAATTTCATTATTAGTCTGACTCATGAGGCCAGAGACAGTGTTTTTTGATTTTTGTTTCACAGTTAAGATATGAAAACACGTATGCAGTCAGTAGATATTTATTGCATCTCTGTCGTGTGCCGGGTGCTGTGTGTACTTGCCACCATGGGCCAAGATAAATTATGGATTATGCCTGATGGGAGTCCACAGTCTAGCAGTAAAGGTGACGTGTGTACCTGGGTATCTCTTTCTCCACGTGTGTTTCAGTTAAGTATGGAAAGAAAGATTTGGGTCATTGAAAGAATCAAGGCTGAAGTTTACCACAGATTTTGTTGTGAAGGTGACTTTTGAGCAGGGTCTTGAGAAATAGATAGAATTTAGGTAGTTTTGTTTGTTTTTAAATGAGTGATGCAAGAAGATTAAGCTACATTCTGGCCTCAGAGAAGCAGTTTCTCTCTTCTCTGTGACATGAAGGTGCTGGGTTTCCTTTGGCTCCAGCCTAAGCACATGTCTGTATTCACCTTACCGCATCAGGTGTGTCCCCAGGAAGATGCATTTGGGTCTGGCTGGACAAGGACAAGGACCTGTATGTATATTTTGCCATCCCTGGGACAAATCCGCCATAGTTGATAGGAAGCTGACATACTTTGCTCTTCCCACTAAACTATGAAATGTTTACTGTGTATAGGTATACTCTGGTTTGTAATGGGGATTTTATTCATATTGGGGCATTCTGTACTCCAGTTATTCCATGGCAGAAGGTTTAAGCAAGGTGCTGCTTTAATAATCTATCTGATTTACACAATGCTCAGATGTAGCTGTTTCTGGGCTTAACGTATCAGCATGCAGTTGTAGTCAAGTTTGAAAAATTACACGCTCATGTTCATGACCCGAGTTAAAGATAATTTGTTAGTGACTCACTTTATGTGGCTCTTCTGGTAAAGCAACCATCTCTGTTTATTTGTGTGAGCATATTTTAGTATGCTAGGTGACCATGTCTGTCTTGTTTCCTTCCCAGGTAAGCCTTTTAAGTGTTCACCATGTAGATACACCGAATTTAGAGAGCATGAACCAGAGGCCGCTGTTGTTTGCCTGCAGTCTATGGGGGAAAGCCCTCTTTAGGATCACCCTGCAGGTGCAATGGGGGCAGAAGCTGCCAGGGCTGCCTTGTGGAATTTGGGGCTTTGTTGATGTGCACAAGAGATTTGAAAGTTTAATTATATACAGATAATTAAAGATATGAATTGCAAAACCACAGTCCCTCAGCTTTTCTTACACTTTTTCGGATAAACTTGTACTATAATAACAGTTAATGAACAATGGGCACTTACCTAATTTTATATGCTGGAAAGGAATTTAAAACAATAAAACGTACCTACTAGGTTGATCCATTTTTATCTTCCAGCGTTAGTATTAAAGCTTTTCTGAGTAGGAAAAACGGGATAAGAGGGTCTTCATCATGAGACTGGGCAGATGAAACAATATATGAATGAAGTAAATGTGGTATTTAAAAAATATAGTTTTGAATTTCCCAAATGTAGCCATAGTTAACTTAATTTTCCTGGTGAGGGATGTATCTTTTATTTTTTAACTTTAATTTAATTTTATTTTTTAAAAAGATTTTATTTCTTAGAAGGGGAGAGAGAGAGAGAGAGCACATAAGCAGGGGGCATGGCGGAGGGAGAAGCAGGCTCCCCACTGAGCAGGAAGCCTGATGCAGGGCTCCATTCCAGAACCCTGGGATCATGACCCGAGCTGAAGGCAGACCTTAACCGACTGAGCCACCCAGGCGCCCCTGTATCTTCTTTTTTAGAGTAGACTTAAAAACCTGGGTGGCGGGTGTGCTGGGGTGCAGAGTGCTGCAGTGATGCAGAGGATGAAGCCTTGGGCCAAGAGTGGCTGGTAGTGCTTTCTGGGATGGAGGTGGGGCATGAGCTGGATCTCAGAGCCCCTTTGGTTCTGTACACACTTGAGAGTCCACTGTCAGTTGGCCACTGCTGGGCTTTGGCTTCACAGCAACCAAGGAGCAGTTCCTGCCCAGGTGACCTGTGTGTCAGAGGACAGATGTGGTTTGCATGGAAATAAAGCTGGTGACAGTAACTGCTGATGACCGTTGCCATGTGTTATGTGGCCACAATTTTCTATGTGTTTTATGTCTGTTATTTTGTTTAGCTCTTGTAACAGTTCTCTGCAGCTCTGTCTTACTCTTCTACCCAGCTAAAGACTTTGAGGTTCAGAGATGTGCTGGAAGTTGTCCAAGGTAGAGAGCTAGATGATGATGGCAGACCTTGGATAAAATTCATGTCTGATTGTTTTTCCTTCTGTAAGACACTGCTTCAACAAAGGTGAACCATAGTGATCAGAGAAACAGAGTTATGAGTGACTGTGTTTTGGATGGTGAAGAGTTTGGTGTGAAGTATTGGAGCTGTGTGGACTGGGAAGACTGGACCCTGAGTAGTCAATGATGAAAAAGCAATAGTGATGAATGTTCGTGGGATGAAAGGCACTGCTTTTGGTTTGGGTTGCATTCTGGGACCATTAGAAGACTGTTGTATTCAAAAAGAAGTGTTGAAAAAAAATCAAAGGGTAGTATAAAAATGATCATTCAGTTCAGTGCATTGATCCACCAATGTGGAAAACTGAATTGACAGTATTGACTTAATTTATTTGATTATTTTAATATTTATTATGTTTTTATAACATGTATTTATATATTTATAGTAGTTTATTATGGAAATAATAGTCTTCAAGAAGTAGTGTCTAAACATGTCACTGTGATCCACTGATAGATGTGTGGCTGGCCCTAGTAAGACTCTCGGGATAAGAGCATAGCCAGGTATTATAGATGGAAGATGTATGAGAAACAGCTCTTTGAAAGGTGTCTTACGAATTTTGAACAGGGAACTGTTCTAGCAAAGAGGCAGAAATAGGACTATTTCTGCATATTAAGATTAGGATTTTGTTTCACCTAAACTGTCTCATCTGTTTTTACAGCAGAGCTCAGTGGTGTAATTTCTTCTTTACCACAGGAATACTCACACGTGGGTAAATGCTAATAATGAAAAATAGCAGTTTTCTCACTTCTGTCTCCTTCTCCTACCTCCTGTCCAGGCTATTCACCGAAGGCTTATATTATTACCTGTTTGATTCATCAGTTTTGGGATTTTGTCTGTTGGCTTCTGTCCTATCTTGGCAGGTGGAGATTTAGCTCTCCCTTCCTTGATCACTCAGCCCAGCCTTGCCCTGCAAGCTAATCATCCCAGTATTGCTCTAGCATACTTGGTAACTCATTATTCAGTATTTACATTATTTAAACTGTGTCAATACTGAGTGCAGGCGAGTCAAGTAGGATACTATGATTATATTTCCTTTACTGTTCAGCATTTTTTTCCTTTGTGATAAAAATGGTGTCATTTTGCAGGATGCCTGAGTGACTCAGTTGGTTAAGCCGCTGCCTTTGGCTCAGGTCATGATCCGAGGGTCCTGGGATCAAGCCCCAAATCGGGCTCCCTGCTCGGCGAGGAGCCTGCTTCTCCCTCTCCCACTCCCCCTGCTTGTGCTCACTCGCTCTCTCTGACAAATAAATAAATAAAATCTAAAAAAAAAAAAAAAAAGTCTTATTTTTCCTAGTGGTTTGGTTTCTTTATCTTTTGTGAACCTTCCAGCGTCTTCAGTATGTTTCTGCATGTTCAGACCAGTAAGATGATTTATTGGTTCTTTTTGTTTTTGTTTTTTTCCTGGAGACCTCTATCTGGGAGTCCTTTGTCTTCCTGCGGCTCTTTGGATTGGTGGCTGTATGGACCTGCTGCCCAGCTGACTTCCTGAACTTCCCTTTTGTCATCACCTTGAGAATTTCCTTTGCCTCTTAACTTCTGTATCTCTTGTTTCTTTGACCTTGTATCTTTCTCTTGGTTGAACTCGTTCTTTTGTTGGAGCATAATCACCAGTATCTTCCTAAGAAAGAATTTATAAGTCATGAATTTCAAGACTTGTATGTCTAAAAATATCTTAATTCTTCCTTCACTATTGATTGATAGTTTGTCTAGGTATAGATTTCTAGGCTGGTTCCTTCCAAATTTTGAAAGCATTTTTCCACAGTCTTCAGACTTGGAGAGTTATTACTGAGAAGCATAGTAGTTCAGGCCCTGAAGCTAGACTCTGAATCCTAGCTTTAAGTATATTATTTAACTTCTCTGTACTGTTAATCTTCTCAATTGTGAAATGGTTTACAAATAGTACTTTTCTCATGTAGGTTTGTTGGAAGGATTAAGTGAGTATAACTGTATGTAAAGCATTTAGAACAGTGCCTGGTACATCATGAGGGCTTTATAAATTGGCTGTTATTATTATTATTATTATAAATCTTCTGTATGTAATCTGTTAAAAAAATCTGGAAGTTTTGGCAGCTGCTCTTTATCATAGATATTCTGGAATTTCACAATGATGTTTAAAAGTAATACACCATAAAGCTGTTTGGCACCTCTGTGTATGTGTACATGGGAGGGTGTTTCAGCTGGTAGATTTTACTGTGGAATAATCTGGGGGAGAACTGACTGTTTTGCTGCTAACTGCCAAATGTCAGCATCCAAGCATATTTCTCCGGGGTTGTTCAATTTCTCTAGATAAGGCCCTTCCAGCCACATGCCTGTGAATTCACTTCTGCTGCCAGCATTCAAGAGCTAAGGGTGTGTGTGTGTGTGTGTGTGTGTGTGTGTGTGTGTGTGTGTGTGTGTGTACGTGTACGTACACCTGTGCTGAGGAAGAGGTAGCGATAGGAGGAGGAGAAGGAGCTAGTGTTCATTTAATGCTTGCTGTGTGTTAGATGCCATTCTGAAAGCTTTTTTTTTTTTAATCTTGACATCAACTCTCCGATTTTGAACCTGTTATTATTATATTTTATAGCTGAGGAAACTGAGGTACAGAGGGGTTAAACAGCTTGCCCAAGGTGACATATCTCTCCTTATCGACAGAGTTGAGACTGAACCAGGAGCCCCATGGATTTCATCCTCTTAACCTCTTGGAAAATCACCTGAGGTTCAGTCCCCGTCACCATCTTCACTGTGCCAGGTCCCCAAGGCTGTTGTCTGCGGGTTCATGGTGGCAGGAGAAAGAGCTGTCACCGTCTGATGCTGTGAGGGAGAAGCCTGCCTGCTTCCATCAGGAGTGCTCCGAGGGAAGGAGCATCCTCTGCTGGCCGGTGCCACGCCGATTTATGTGTGGCTTTTCTCCCAGCACTCGGGCTCATGTCTGAACCGTTCTAGGCTTTCTGCTCCTGGCATCTCTCTGCAGGCACTCAGTTTGGCCTTGCTCTATTCTGGGAATCCATTTGCCACTCCTTATCCATTTTCTATCTTCATATGCTTTGATTTGGGCATCGTGGAAGATGGCCTTGTGTTTGTTTTCGTGCTTCTTGTTGTGAGGTGATTCTTTCCTTCCTTCCTCCCTCCCTCCCTCCCTCCCTCTTTCCCTCCCTCCCTCCCTCCCTTCCTTTTTTTTTTTTTTAAGATTTTATTTGAGAGAGCGAGAGAGAGCATGAGGGGGGGGAGGGTCAGAGGGAGAAGCAGACTCCCCACCGAGCAGGGAGCCCGATGTGGGACTCGATCCCGGGACTCCAGGATTATGACCTGAGCCGAAGGCAGTCGCTTAACCAACTGAGTCCACCCAGGCGTCCCCCTCCCTTCCTTCCTTCGTTAGATTTATAGAAAGTGTGTATGCACACGCACAACAGAGAGTGAGTAAGAGAGAGAGAGAGAAAAAGTGTGTGAGTGAAGGCCGGGGGAGAGGGGAAGCAGACTCCCCACTGAGCTGGCCTGATCTCCCGATTAGGAGATCATGACCAGGGCCAAAACCAAGAGCTGGTCGCTTAACCTACTGAGTCACCCAGGTGCCCCTGTGAAGTGATTTTTCTAAGAGAAGGATTAGGATCATCTTTAGTTTGACATCTTAAATCAGAAATCTCCTGTTAAGATATTTTTTTGAAGGTTCTTAAAAGAAAGAAGCTTAAAAGGTTCTTAAAATTAAATACAGATTTTTTTTCCTAAATGAGAAACAATATAATAGAACTATATTTTATTAAGAAAATAGAATTTGTTGAAATGATGGCATTGTTTATTTTTTTCTCTTAGCAATTTGTTTAAAATTTTTTTTCTCCTAATAGAAATAAATAACCATGTCTGCAAGTAATGTAGACACATGGAAAACACAGTCTTTTGGGTGTATTTCTGCTAGAGAGAATGAGAGAGTGGTGTGGATACAAGGCAATAATTTTTTTGGTAATAGCCTCCTACGGAAGCAGCTTCAAGCTATATCATGTCAAAATGAGAGTGAATGAGATTAATACTGAAGTTCTGGGCAAATAAATATTTCCTGCACTGTAGAATCTGTGTTCGTGATTTATTAATAGGTGAACTCATGGATTCTTGAACCAGACTGCCTCTGTGCTGTGGTTGTATTATCTGTAAGGGAACAGTGACACCTGCCTCCTAAATTGCTGGTGACTGAAGTTGGAATCCACAGACAATATACCTGAAAGAGCTCCTAAGCCTTTGTTCTTATTTAATTATTATTAGACTCACTGTCATCCTTGGGCATTGTACCCATCTGCACTTCCTTCCAAGGCTAAAACAGTGGAGCCATGGCCTCTCTGCTGAGGAGTGGCCTCAGGTTTGCAAAAGGGGGAATGGAATGTGAGGTGGGAGGCAGGTGAGGGGTTAGGCGCAGGTTGGAGGTGTTCTTGCTAGGAGGGAGGCTGGGCTCGTGCCAGTAGTTTTATTATAGGTTTGGGATTCTGGAACATTGCTCACCTCATGTGTATTGCTTCCTTATCCGTAAGGCATTCTGGACTTTGTTTTAAGCAGAGCTCACTCACCTGCCTACTTCCATCTGAGTTCCCAGAACCTGAGACAGGGCCTCAAGTGTCCGGGAGCTGCCTAGTGGTCCCTCGGCAGGGAGAGCGCAGGCATCATGCACAAGTGGATGCGTAGTGCACCGGGCAGTGCGTATCATACTCTAACAGGAGGTTTTTGGCCAAAGTTGGGTAAAGTCATCTCTCTGGGATATGGTCTGAGCTGGGCCTGGGAGGGTGCGGGAAGGGAGAGAGAACATGAGAATCTGGGCCGTGCCGCAATTTGGTATTTCTGATTGGGTCCACCCACATGCTTGACTCTGAACTTCCAAAACAAATACGCCTGTGCGTTTTGCCCGAGATTATACTGCTGGGTGTTTTTGTTGTACCTTCTGGCAACCTCCATTTGGTTTCTCTTCCTCATTGTTGCTGTTTTATGGAATCTTTACTGGCATTTGTTGTTTTTTCCACTTGGCCTACTTAGATTTGGTCTACTAAATACAGAGGAAATTGTCTCTGTCCCAGGGGCCTTTCTTTGTCCTGGAGTAACCCTCCTGTTCAAGCTCACCTCCAAGCTCTTCCTGCTGCATGTGACCCTATAACAGTGCTCAAGACAAAAACCAATTCTGCCTGTCTGAGCTCTGTTCTCTTTCTTTGCTTCTTAGGTTTTAGAGTTTAAGGGCGAGGTTGTTAATCAGAGCCTTAAAAAAAAAAAAAATAACCTTGGAAATAACATCGTTGTCAGTAAGGTCTATTTTGTAAACTCCTTGGTAGCAGAAATAAATGTTTAATGGCTTTGTTGATAAGATGCTGTAAGTTAATGTTTAAGACTTGGGAAGTTAATTTTACTCAGAGTTTGAAAACGAAAATGTAAAAAACCAGCTATTGTCTCTCCATTTACTTGATATTTTCATGATTTTAGATTTTATTTTTCCCCTCTTCAGGAAATTTGCTATAGATGGCATTTGTGACTAATTAGGGAATTACCTAAACAATACAGCCAAAGAGCTCTTTGCTATCTTCTAAGCTTTAAAATTTTCTTTTGTCTTAATTATGCCTTTAAAAAGCCTAATTATCTACCTTATTTCCAAGATTGAAATTATTTAAAGGTAGTCAGGATCTGGAATGTAAATTGACATTTTCCCCTAGTAATGACATACTTGTTTAAGAGATCAATACCTCTTTATCTATTTTTTAAAAATAATTTATTTATTTGAGAGAGAGGGAGAGCACGTGTGTGCACATGAGCAGGAGGGAGGGGCAGGGGGAGAGGGAAAAGCAGACTTCCAGCTAAGCAGGGAGCCCAGTGGGGCTTGATCGTAGGACCCTGGGATCATGACCGGAGCCGAAGGCAGACCCTTAGCTGACTGGAGCCACTCAGGCGCCTGAGATCAATACCTCTTTAAGAAAAAGAAAATTACTGTATTTTAGATCAACAGTGTGTAATAGAAATATGATATGAGCCACATATGTAATTTTAATTTTTTTTTAAGATTTTATTTATTTGACAGAGAGAGAGAGAGAGAGAGAGACAGTTAGGCAGAGGGAGAGGGAGAAGCAGGCACCCCTCTGAGTAGAGAGCCCGATGCGGGGCTCGATCCCAGGACCCTGGGATCATGACCTGAGGCGAAGGCAGATGCTTAACCGACTGAGCCACCCAGGTGCCCCAGTTTTAAAGTTTTTAGTAGCTACATTAAAAGTAAAAAAGAATAGATGAAATTAATAATGTTTTATATAACTCAGTATATCTAAAATATTATTTCAGCATGTAATCAGCATAAAAACTATTAATGAGATAACTTACATTCTTTTTATTCATATTAAATCTTTGAAATCTGGTATATATCAGTTCGAATTAGCCCCATCTCAAGTGCTCAGTTGCCACATGTGGCTAGTGGCTACCATTTAGACTATGTAGTTGTGGACGACACTGTTTTGAGTATCGTGGCAGAGCTGCATGCTTACCCCAGAGTTTTTAACGTATGTCTTAGAACCTTGGATAAAAGACATTTTAAAACCTTTTTATTGGGACATAATTTCAAACTTACACCAAAGTTGCAAGAAAATTAAAAGAACACTCAGTCTTTACTCAAAGTCGCCTATTAACCTGCACTCATTTCTCTTATGAGCTCCCTCTTTCCCTTGAGCCTTCCTTCCCTTCCTCCCATTCTGTGTGTGTGCGTGTGCGTGTGCGTGTGCGTGCGTGTGTGTGTGTGTGTGTGTGTGTGTGTGTGTGTCTCCCTCCTAAACCATTGGAGAATATATATCTTGGTCTTTTGTCTGGAAATATTTCAGTGTATATTTACTAAGAATAAGGACATTCTCTCACATAACCACAGTAGTACAGTTACCAACTTCAGGAAATTTAACATTAATTCAGTACTTTAATGTACTATCCATATTCCACTTTTGTCAGTTTTTTTCTCTAGTAGGATCCAGTTTAGGATCACACATTCCATTTAGTTATTACGTATCTGTAAGCCCCTTTAATCTAGAGCAGTTCTTCAGGGTTTTGTTTTTGTTTTTGTTTTTTGTCTTATGACATTGACATTTTAGAAGAACACTCCTTCCCCTCTTTAATAGATTGTTCTGCATTTGGAGTCTGTCTGATCTTTATTATTATTAAATTCAGGTTAATCATCCCCAGCTGAATCCTCCATAAGTGATATTGGATGTTCTGTCTTTCTTAGGGTATCACATGTGGAGGCACACAGTATCTGTCTGCCCCTCGTTGCTGATGTTAATTTTGATCCGATGTTCTTGCTGTGTGGTTACTGTGTTTTCCCCTTGCATTTACAAGCAGTCAGTGGGAGGATCCTTTAAAACAATGCACATATCCTGTTCCTTACCAGAATTTCCTACATGGATTGATCATCCATTGATTCTTGCTTGAACCAATCTTTACTGTGATGGTTGCAAAATGGTGATTTTCAACTCCATTCCGACTTGCATATATGGACATTGTGGGTAAGCAAGAGCTCCTTGTTCTCTGCCATTCATCCATCCATCCACCCCCCTCTGTTACCGGTGTGAACTCATGGATTTTTCTTGAACTCAATTTTCTGAGCTCGGTTTTTTTCTTCAATGCTTATTAAACTTAATTATACCCAGTTTTGCTCAAATTGTTCCAGATTTGGTCAGTGGAAACTCCTTCAGGCTGATGTGTTCTTTTGATACACTCCAGCCATTGGGGGTGCCTCTTTACTTTGGGACATAAAAAGGTGTCCCAGCCTTATGTTGTACTTAACCTGCTCCAGATCTGGAAACAGTCATTTCTCTGAGGAGAAATTCTACTTTTATGGGGGTATGGAGGGATATGGTATTAGAAACCAAGATCTGGCCTCTAGATGTCATCATTACTACTGGGCTTTCATTGCCACTGGGCCCTTTCAGTGGATATGTACCTACAAATATACGTCCTGTGGAGGTCTGGGTCAGTCAGGAGACAGAGATCACAGGATAGGTTAAACAGGGAAAGTTTAACATAAAAATTATTAACTGATAAAAGAGTTATAGTAGATATGACGAAACTATATGGGACCCTAGGACTGAGGGTGAGGACCCAAGGAAGGACAAGCTTGGAAGGGGGTTCAAATCTCAGATAGCAGATAGCAGAGAAGTTGGTTGGCTTAGCAAGACTGGAGCTGGTCTGAAGGCAAGCAGTGAATAGCCCTGTGGAGAGCAGTCGGGGGAGCGGGTGATCGCCAGCTGGTGGTGTGTTATGCAGGGAGAGCCTGGGGGCAGAAGGCTCTCAGAGTGAGTGGGCCACACGGGGGCTTCGAGGAAGGGGGCTTACAGAAGGGATGACCACTCAGGGTGGGCCTTCCAGGCCATGGACAGCTGGGAGAACAGGTGGCAGGGGCTCTGGTTTCTGTGGCAGAAATGTCACTAGCCAAGAGGTCACAAGAGGGACTGTGTTCTGAGCCGGTAGCTGTGGCAGTTTCTCCTGGATTTCCTCACACCCACGCAGCATCCTCCCGCCCCCACGACCCTTGGGAATCCTCTTCCTCCGGATGGCCTTCCGGTGCCCTCTACTGAACAAGCTTAACATCATGCTCACATTAAAGGAGAAATGCTTAACGGAATTCCGTTGTTTTACCAGAGCAGACATTGAAGGGTGCATTTGGAGCTGAGAGGTGATAAACTGACACACACATACATACACATGCCTATATAGACATATAGACTAAATATGTATATTTAGAAGTCATGAGTTTACACCAGTATTTCCAATTCCAAACTATCCCCATGGCTTCCTTCATTTCATATTTGTATTTTTTCCTTCCATAGTTTGCTCAATCTCATAATACATCTGAAATAGTTTCAGAATTTCTTCACCCATACTAATACAAAAACATACCTACTTAAAAAGATGTTATGAACCAAGTGTGTCTCCCCAGAATTCATTTATTGGAGCCGGAACTGCCAATGGGATAGTATTTGGAGATGGAGCATTAGGAGGTGATTAGGGTTAGATGAGGCCATGGAGTGAGGCTCCTGTGATGAAATTAGCTCCCTTTTTAGACGAGACACCAGAGAGCTCGCTCTCCTTTTAGTGTGCAAAGAAGAGGTCAAGTCAACAGGCAGTGAGTGAGATGTAGGCCATCTACAAGCCCACAGGAGATGCCTTGTTATGAAATCTACTTTGCTGGGCACTTTGAACTTGGACTTTCAGCCTCTAGAATAGTGAGAGATAAAGTTTTGGTTGTTTAAGCCATTCAGTCCATGGTATTATGTTATTTACCATCCAGGTAAAGTTCGAATTTCAATCAGTCACAGAAGAGAGAAGAGTTCACAGTCAGCTTCCTTTTATGCCACGTCCCCCCACACGAGGGACAGCTAGACAACTACTGATGTGCTTAGATGGCTGGGATTAATTCCCCTCTACTTTCCTACTTTTTCTTCAGTTTAGTTAAGTAATTCATCTGAAACATAGTTGGGCTTATTTGTTTCAGTTTTGTTTTCATTTTTGGGTTTTCCCTCTTTCCGATTTTGTTGATTTTATTTTGTTCTGCAGATGTAGAACATTAACTTGCATTGAAAACTAAGAAACGCATCAAGAGGTGTTCTTGGAGAACTGACATTCCTTCCCTTATCTCTTCCACTCTGTCCACCCACCTTAGAAATAACTTGGTTACCTTATGGTATTTGTTTGCCGTCTATAAAAATAAGTGTCTATATGTATTTATAATGTCTTCTTCTTTTCTCTTTTTTCTTTGACAAAAGAGCATAATATATGTGTGTGTGTGTGTGTGTGTTTCCTGTTTTATTGAGATATAATCTGACATATAACAGTGTATTAGTTTTAGGTGTGTGTGTGCATATGTATATACACACACATGCACATGCACACACACATATATGCTTTTTTACGCTTTGCTTTTCCACTTAACATCTGAAGGTGACTTCATGTCCGCTTGTGCAGATCGTCCACAGCCTCTTACAGCCCATGGTGTTCTGCTGTGTGTATGTGCCAGAGTTGATGCAGCAGACTCCACGTTCAAATATTGAGGGAATTTCCTGTAGTTTGTAATTATAAATAATGCTGCAGTGAATCACTTGTGCATATGTATTTTCAGATTATTGGAGATGTATCTTTAGGGTAAGTTCTTAGATGTAGGATTGCTGGGTTGAAATGTGAAAACATATGTAGTTTTGTTATATATTGCCAAACTCCCTTCCATAATGGTAGAACTATTTTGCATTCCTACCAGCAATGTATGAAAATACCTTTTCTCCCACAGCTTCACCAACAGAGTGTATTATCAAGCTTTTAAACTTTTGCCAATCTGCTAGTTAGGAAATGGCACCTCAGTATAGTTCTAATTTGAATATCTTTTATTATAAGTGCAGTTGAACATGTTTTCAAATACTTAAGGGCCATTTTTGTATTTTATGAGTTATGTAGTCACATCTTTTGTCTCTTTTTCTACAGGATTTTTAATCACTTTGCCTTCTTCAAATTTTAAAAGTTCTTTGTTGGGGATATTAGTTTTTTATTTGTGATATGTGTGTTTTCTCTTTTATTTATCTTTCGACTTTGCTTATTTTTTTTTCCCATGCAAAAGTTCTAAAAACTTTTTTATCTTGTTCAATTTATCCGTCTTTTATTGCATCGGGATTTCAAGTCATAATTAGAAAGCCCCTTTCTATACCTCAGTTATAGGTGAATTGACTCATATTTTCTTTAGGTTCAGGAAAAGACTCATAACAGATTATTGCTATTAAGAAAATCAACGTATACTTTGTACTTGTTACGGAATCTCTGGTGCCTGACTTTCTTATAATAGGACCAATGGTAATTAAGCACTCTTAGATCTGCCAGACAGTTTGGTTTTAAACTCCTGAAAATGGATAAACTAAAGGACGGAGAGATCACCATCCAGATAAAGTTTGAATTTCAATCAGTCACAGTATTGAGAATATAATTTATTTTATTTTTTTAAAGATTTTATTTACGTGAGAGAGAGAGAGAGAGCGGACACAAGCAGGGGAGAGGGAGAAACAGACCTCCTGCCGAGCAGGGAGCCCGATGCAGGGCTCGATCCCAGGACCCTGGGATCATGACCTGAGCCGAAGGCAGTCGCTTAACCAACTGAGCCACCCAGGTGCCCTCTCCCCGATTTCATGGGGCATTTTGCTCAGTCTCATCAACATCTTAGAGCTCTGTCTGTCTGACCTCAGGGCCGAGGTTATCTGGAGAGAGGTTTTACAGGCCATGATATTTCTCATCTTGTTCTCCGTGACCCTCACTGAGGGGAGTGAGACTTGGGATGCTGATTGCCTCTGTTTGTGGGATAGGCGGGGTACTAAGCAATGGACTAACTCACATCCTTTCCCTGTAGAGACTTACGTGAAAGGTATGCTGTGAGCTCCTATGCTATGAGCTCACAGTAGTCCAGAGGCTGGGAGGGAGCAGGTTCCGTTTTCTTACTGCATAATTGAAAATAATGTTGTGGTGAATCATTTTCATATGGTGAAAAATGACGACGGTGCCAGGGAGCAGTCACTTGACACTGGGCCATCATCGTCTCTCTCTTTTTTTTTTAAAGATTTTATTTATTTATTTGAGAGAGAGAGAGAAAGCACATGAGAGGGGGGAGGGTCAGAGGGAGAAGCAGACTCCCCGCTGAGCAGGGAGCCCAATGCGGGACTCGATCCAGGGACTGATCATGACCTGAGCCGAAGGCAGTTGCTTAACCAACTGAGCCACCCAGGCGCCCATCATCGTCTCTTTGAAACTCCCCATGTGATGATGGACCCGAATAAGCAGGAAGGAGCCTGGGGTTCTGGTCCAGTTCTGATAGTCTCTGCATCTTTGACCGTGGGCCAGCTACTTTCTGACCTTCAATTTTCTTTGTCCTTAAAAATCAGGTGGTCTTTAAGACCTTTTCCAGCTCCAAGGTTCCAGATTCTTCTAGTTTCTTTTATTTCCTACTTTTAACAGATTTAATTGTTCCATTCCCCAAACTGCTAAGCACTTGGGTCTTTGCCACCACCCCTTCTTTCTTTTTAAACTAAATATTCACCCTCTTCTGAAAATTCTTGGTCTTAAGAGCAGTGTTCAGGTAAGTTGATTAGTACTTGACATTTTGTCATTTGTCGGTGTATAAACTCCATGGGAGCTGGGAGTTGCCTTTGGCACCTTAAAATAAATGGTAAATAGTGTATTTCTTCTTAGTGTGGCTTAGTTCTAGAAGGGAAAATCAATTCTCAGGGCTTAGTGACATTGAGGTAGGGCTTAATGATTCAGGTGTATTACCATATAGACCAGTAACTTGACTTTGTTTCATGGCCCTGAATTATACCCATCCATAACTATGGCCAGAGGTCATGCATTGTTGGGTACAGAAAGAATTAGGTGAAAATGTAGCTTGATCCTTACAGACCCATCCAAGCAACTTGAAAAACAACTCAAAATATGGAGTTCATATCGAAACCCTCAACCTCCCCCCCCAAACCCAGCTTATGTTCTGCTGTTTCATTTGTATAATGGGGTTTTCTTCATGTCTGAAGAATGGATAATTTAATTATTAAAAGAGAATCCATTCTCAGCTGGTATGACATTTATTAGGAACATTTGGCCCTGTTGTTGAGCAGCTATCTTATTTTTCTTATGTGGAAAAAAGAGCCAGTTAAATTTTCAAAATGTGACCCAGAGCCAGATGTTCTCTTGAAGTAGCCCACATCCCTTTTTCAATGATCGAAAGTACAAAATAACTCATGTTGCCATGCCACATAACAGCCAATGATTGTCATAGATTTAGCTTAATATAGAAGGAAGGGCCAAGACTTTCATATAGTATGAAATCTATTTAAGTTCTGTGGATTTATAATAACTGCTATAAATGGAAAGCTCGTTTTCTAGAATAGATTTATACCTGGAAAGTCAACTTCTCATATTTTTTTTCTTAGTGACGATGAATTGTGGCAATTGTTTTACTGTTGGCGTTTAAAAAAATAAAAATATCTGAAATATTTTGACTAAGGTTTCATTCAACTCATTTGAAAAACACTAAGCCTCTTCTGTGTGCTAGCTACCATGCTAAGTGCTGTGGTTATAGGGATAAATAAGATGAACACAGATTTTAATTAATTATGATGTATTTGGTTGCAAGTACAGAAAACTTACTAATACTGATTTAAGCAGTTAGTAAAAGAAATGTATTTGGCTTATGGAACTAGGAACGCTCAGGGGATATCAGGTTTGAGTCATGGCTCGGCCCCTTGGGACCTGGTGTCTCTCCATCTCTCTGCTTCTGTCAGTGTTGGCTTCGTAGGCAGGCTCATTCCTCAGGCTAATAGTCTCCCAGTTCTTACTCCAGTGAAAAAGAGAGACTGCTCTTCCCCAGTAAAAGTGCTGGGCTTGACTCTTATTATGTGGAGCTGGTCATAGACCTAAACCTGAACCAGACATTGTGGGCAAAGGGAGACAATGCTCTGATGGGCCTTGAGGACAACTGGGTAAGGGGTGGATGGAGTCATCCCTTTTCTAGCAAGTAGACTAACAGGGCATGGTGGTCCTAGGGGAAAATCAAGGCTCTACCCTAGGAGCAGAGAATGAATGGAGTCAACAGTAGCCACTTACCTGCCTTCCAGCCTCTGTGGTGGTGGCGGTGGTTGCCGCGGCGGCGCTGTCACGATGGAGAAAATCCAGGCCGCTGTAGGAGTGCCTGGCAGGAGATTTCACTACAAACCTTACTATAAAGTGTGATGAATAACAACAATAAAAAATGAACACTTAAGATTACATGCTTAAAGGAAACGTAATTTGTAGAAGGCCCATAGCAATTAACCTTGTTTTGGACATTTTGGGATAGCAAGCCTGTTGACTCAGTGCCTGTGAGCTCTCTGTGGCCCAGGTCGGTGCCGCGAGAGAGCTGCTGACCTGTAACTACCCCGAGGCAGTGATGACGAGCTCCCAGTCCCCTGGGGGTGTTGAGCCTTTTATAAGATCTCCATATAATAGCAGCTGGTATAATACCATGACACTGAGTCAGCCACCTTCTGTTGCACTTTCTGTGGGGAGAGAGGCCAGTGGGCTGCAAGGTGAGGTTTGCTTAGGGACTTGAATCACTGCCCTGAGGCAGAGCCACGACCATGGAGGGACCAGACATGGAAGAGGGGACTTTGGAGGTGGAGGGGTGATCACAGAACGTTTCCAACATGGCTTTTGAGATAGGCTTTGACTATGATAGAGTTTTCTCCTGACTGTGGGAGCATTGCCTCAACTCTGTCTGCAGTCTCCCTTCCTGGGAGTCCCTGAGGACTCCTCTTCTCCTGTGAGTGTAATCACTCCTGATCGGTGAGCTTCTCCATGCTCACCTGTGTGGACTGTCCTCAGAGGGATCACAGAGCTCAGGGAACATTCATCCAGAGGCCAAGTGAGCTTAATTGAGGTCTCTCTACTACTGGGTGATGAATGACGCTCACTGTGAGGACAGAAGCAGGAGTGTAGTCTGACCGGGGCCTTGAGGACAACTTTTTGTCCTTTGGTGGTGACCCCCAACACACTGTTGAAACTGCAGTAGCCACTAGTAGACATATTCAGAGATCTGTCATTTTATTTGGTGGAGTGTACTGTAACCTTGGTAATTTGGTGACTAGTAAAATTGTGTTTTTCTGGGAAAGTTTATCAGAATTGTTTTATATTAACCACTAGATTCAGCAAACCTCAAATAGTAGTGTAGACATTCAGTTTATGGCCACTGGTAATTGGTACAGATCATGTTTACTGATTTGGTCCCCATTAATTTAGTTTTGTTTTCTTAAGTTTGTCCCTGAGTCAGTAAGTGAGTTTCCTTCCCCACTGCCTTCTACCGTGCGTGCATCGCTCCTGTGTGTGTGTGTGCGTGTCTTGGTGGGGGGGGCGGTTAGCGAGGGCAGGGTAAGGCACACAGAAGCACGTGCGCGCGCACACACACACACACGAATCTGGTGGGAATGGCTTTGCTGGTATTATCCCTGTTGGAAGAAGGAGGTGGTTCCACAGAGGACCCTGGACTCATTCCGAGAACCGTTCACCACAAGCACATTGGCCCTGGGCTTTCTGTGACTGTGCTGTCGTAGCCCCACCTCTGACCTTCCCGTGGGGAGTTCCCTTCGCTCTTCCATCACCAGGAAAAATGGTTCAGTTTTCAGGACTCCATTTAGTCCTGCCTTTTCCTAAAGCGCCCCACCTCCCACTTCAGCGCTCAGCGATTCTGTAGCCGCTCATGGCTCGTTGTCCGTACCGCTTGTCGCACAGAGAACACTTTGCCTTCTCTGGTGTTTGGGGATGTGCATATCATCTGTTTTATGCTATTTGAGTTAGAGCCTTTGAAGGACTGCTGAGCTGCTAGAAATGGCACAGATGAAGTAAGACTGAAGAATTAATGAATGTTAAGGCTATCCCTGTTTTGGAAGTTTGCTTAAGAAACTACTGTACTTTAATTTACATAAGCGTGTAGTATTTATCAACATGAATCACATCTTAACTTTGTTATTCATTTGCACACACTTTAGACCTGAATCCTGAAAACTAGTGTTTTGTTTATATAGCCTGGGTTGTTTGTGGAGGGACAATATCTCCATATGGCTGATTCATTCAGGGAGGTCATTGCATAGCTAACCTGGTATTTTAAGCATGTTGGGTTCCTACAATAACAAAAGAACTAATTATATAATATGTGTTTTGGATTTTATATTTGATACTTTCAAGTGAAAGTGTAAGACCATGTGTGCATTGCCCATATTACTGATCTTTTGAAAGGACAGATAACAGACACCATGGTATAAAGGACATAGGATTTGGAGTTAGACGGACCTTGCGGCAGCTCTGGGTTTTATTACTTAGTGATTGTATCATCTTCAACACGGTGTCTTAGCTATGAAGCAAGGATTATAAAATCATATAGGGCTATCATGAGGATTAAATGGGATAATATATATATTTCCTACAGAAGATATCTGGTATAGTGTTTGACCCTGAGAAGATGCTCAGTAAATAACTCCTAGGCTTTCTATAGTACAATGAGATTAAAAATGAGCAGTATGCTTGGGGTCCAAACCTTTAAATTCGGGGATACTGCTTCACAGTTATCATCCCATAAAATCAGCAGAAGAGTGGTTTGCTGTGTGTATGTGTGGAACCAGGGAAGTGCCGGGCCCGCCACCTCTAGGGCTGCCCCACCAGCACCCACTGCAGGAGCAGAAGCAGAGGGAAATGAGGTTTTGAGGTGGGGGCGTGTTCAGGTTGGCCAAACTTACAGTTAGTTGACCCCAGGAGGGGTAGGAGTCGTGTACAAATTGTGCTCCATACATGTGCTTAACTTGGAGCTGCTTGTGAGCGAGTCTGGGCTTTGCCTGTGCTTCGTCTGCAAAGTGTTGCTCCAGTTCCTATCAAAGGGCTAAGTGAGAACAGAGCTCATGCTGGTTGAAACTGAGTCCAAAACAATGTTGTGATTTGGCTTCTCCAGACTTTGGCTGGTTGAATCATTGTTGGTACGCTTTCACTTTTTTGTGTTTCTCACCAAACAAAACACAAGTTAATGCTGGGAGGGGGCCATGATGAAAAGACTAAAGGCTCTTCACTGGCTTTTTGTTTTATTTTGTTTTAATTTGTCAGGACAAATAGTTTCACTTAAAATTAAAATACTAATAAAATGAAATACATGGAGAAAATACTAATAAAATGAAGTATATGAACTATTCCTTTCACTGTGTCTAACTTGTCAGATATAAAAAGGATCTGTGTGGGGGCGCCTGGGTGGCTCAGTTGGTTAAGCAACTGCCTTCGGCTCAGGTCATGATCCTGGAGTCCCTGGATCGAGTCCTGCATCGGGCTCCTTGCTCGGCAGGGAGTCTGTTTCTCCCTCTGACCCTCCCCCCATCCCATGTGCTTTCTCTCTCTCTCAGTCTCTCTCTCTCTCAAATAAATAAATAAATAAAATCTTTAAAAATAAAGGATCTGTGTGGGCTTTTTTTAGTGCTACAAGGTCCAATATTTTGGGTTTTAAAGACTCACTTAGGCAAAGTATTTAATGATTTAAGACTGGTCTAGACTTATAGCTTTGGCTGGAGCAAAACCCCTTCAGCACTCCTTTCCTATCTTTCTAAAATATAAATAAGCTTACATTTCTACCCTTTCTTTATGACAGGAATAATTATGATTCCATAATTCTTTGATCTTTGCTACCAACTAATTTGGCATTGGACTTCAAGTTTAGTATGTGCATTTTTTTTTTCAAAACTTGGATGTAAAATACGATCACATCTGTAGCAGACATGCAAGATAAAGTTCTGTTATAAAATCCCATAATAGAAATGTCAGGTAGGTTTTTTTTTTTCCTAGCAAATAATTTTTTGCTGCACTTTTTCCCTAAAATAAACCATTACAGTAAAATATGGTCATATAGCTTTCAGTAAACTGGAAATCCTTATTGTCCGGCACTGCAAGGGTAATTGATATAATAATGTGATCCTAAGGCATTACAGTATTCCAAAGTGCCATCTTAATCATTATAGCAGGATTATTTTGAGTGTAGTTTTTTAGTTCATTAAATGTTACTGCATGATAATTAATTGAAAAGTAGAGATCTCCATATTTCATATACATGAGAATTTTTTTTGATTGATTGATATGTGAGAGAGAGCGGTGGGAGGGTGGGGGGCAGAGAGAGAATCTCAAGCAGACTCCCTGCTAAGTGCGAAGCCCAATTCAGGGCTCCATCCCACGACCCTGAGATCATGACCTGAGCCGAAACTGAGTCCAACACTTAACTGACTGAGCCACCCAGGTACCCGAAGAACTTTCTTATTTAAGAAGTACTATATGATCCATAAACATATATATGTATATATACTTATATATATATTTGTACACATATATACATATATATAATTATAAATACAGAAATATAAAATACATGCATACATTCTTAGTCTAATCACTTCTTCCCATTCTGTGGCTAACCCTGGTCTGAGCCACCATGATCTTTGGTTTGGATTACTGCACTGGTCGTCTGTCATCTGCTTCTCTGGACTTTGCTTTAGTCCACGCAGTGGCCAGAATATCATTTCCAAGCATTAGGAGATCCCTTACCCCTCTGACTCAGTTAGCTCCTGACCTGCCCTTTCCTCTGACTTCCTCCTGTCCTGCCTGAAGTGTAGTCTGTGCACTGACCTCCTACGCCCTGAGGGCCAGGGCCCGGGTTCCACAGCCCCTCTGCTCAGTTGGTGCCTTTTCTCACTTAGATGCCCTGTTATTTAAGGTCCTCTGAGGGGCTTTCCCTGACCAAGCCACAAGTTATGCCTTCTCCAGCTTTCTTGCCTATCACAATTAGATTTTGTTCCTTGAAATAACATTTGGATTCCATTGCCTCTATGATTAAAAATCTAGAAGGGTTTTCTTAAATTGATATCAAAAGCGAACTCTCCTAGCTGGATTTCTTTCTTGATTTACTGTGTCATGTGAACATTTATGTTTTATACAGTATACTTAGAGTCCCTTCCCTTGCTGAGATGCTTCTAACAGTTGGGTCACTTACTAATGTCATAAATAACCTAAATAATGTCATAAATCCCAAATGCTGACTACATGCATGATTTTATGTTATGGTCTTCATGTTTGTGTATCCTTTTACAGAGCTTGGGTGGGTGTGCACGTGTCCTTTGGTACTTTGTACTTGTATTTTCATGTACATGAGATGGTCCTGAGTTGTGTGGTACTGAGCCACACATGCTCACACATACTTAGGCTCCTCGGTGAAAAACCGGAATAAGGTGAAGATGGGATGCTTGGTTAATTAAGCTGGTTCTCTCAGTCATGGCCTGCTGCTCTCTCTCACTCAGCCCGTGGACCAAGGTGAGTGGTTCTTGTGCTGATGTTTGCATTTTGCTTCTCCAGCTCTGTGTCAGGTCTGTTCTTGAGGCAGAGGCTGAGCAAGCCTTAGTTTCACTTCCGGAGTGGAGGAGGCTCAGCCACCTGCTTATACAAATTAGCAACAGTGAAAGTAGGCCTTGCTATTAACTTAAAATGGTATTGTTTCATTTACACTTTATGGTTACACTGGTTGTGTTGTTAAGAGATGAAGAAACCCTGGTGGCATTTCCTGGGAAGAAGTCTTGGGAGGTAGTGCTTGCTCCCTTTTATAACTGTGAGCCAGTGTGGTATTTGTGGACTCACAGACTAGCTACCTTGTGCAAATCAGGATTGTCTGCATCGATAAAGCTTAATTTGTCATTTGTAATGATTGAGTAGCATCTTTCCCTAGAGCTATACCATTCTTTATTTAAACATTCACTCACTGAGGGCATTTAAAAAGTATTTTCAGGTTTTCCTTAGAGTAAATAGTGTTACTCTCTCTATATAAATTCCTTTGGGATTGTTTTTTGGAGCTCCATTCTCAAAAGTGGGATTTAATAGGATTACCAATTTGAGTCATTTAAATGTTTGTCATATATTTCCAGAAGGATTGATTGGCAAAATGATGAACACCAGATAATTTGAAGACTTCTTGAGTCTAGAAGTTCTAGCTCATATGGAGTCTTAATTTTTTTGCAGCTAATTAAGGGGCTTAAAGTGGTATATTATGGTTTTAGTTTTTATTTCTTCATTTATTAATTAGGTTGAAATTTTAAAATAATATTTTGTCATCTGTGTAGACTGATATTGATTGTTTAATTTTGGGGATTAGCAAATTTTTATGTTATATTTAAAATTTTCTCCACCCATTAAAATATTGAGTACTTAAAAAAAAAATCAGCAACCTATTGTACCTTTAATCACACCCTCTGTATCTCTAACAATCACATTTAGCTTTATTTTACAGTTAAAATAAACACATAAACCTCTCTGTTCTACGTTCTTATTATGCTTTAAACAACGCCGGGAAGGGCAAATACGATTTTTTTCCCTTCAGAATATTCTTTGGTGTTTATGCCTACTTAATTTTTCTGATAAATTTTACTATCATTTTTTTTTTTATTCCTAATAGCCAGGGCTGCAGAGAGCAGGTTCTAGCTCTGAAAAACATTTGGGCCCCAAATAAGGGTGAGCCAGCTAGAAATCCTTACACAGAATTGATGTTGATCTGTGGCGTGTGGTCCATCTGCCTCCCAGACTGCCTGGCTCCAGTAATGCGTCTGCTTCTCCCACCCCCCACCTCCTGCGGCTTTGCCAATGATTCCCACCGAGAGTTTGATAATACTTCAAACCTGCATATTAACTGGGCACATGTCTCTGTTGCTATATTTAGTATTCCAGATAGAATCCTCATGTATCTCTCCATTTGTCTTTCTTTATCTGTCATTAGGGCTTTATAATTTTCTTTAAATAGATTGCTTATATCCTACTTTAATTTAATTCTCCCAAATTACTCTTATTGCAAATGTGATTGCTTTACAGTTTCATTTCCAGATCCTATAGATCTGTATAATTTCTTAAAAATTTGAAGCCATAGAACAATAAACATTCAGTATGTATATGTATTTCACTACTCTTTGTAACTTGACAGTAGTTACAATGTACAATGTACAATGTGTTCTCTTTTCTACTCTACCTGAAAATACCTTTCCACCTTCCAGCTGTAAGTTTACAGCTTCTCTAATTAGTTCAGACATCTCTTTATGGAGTGCTCTTGGTGGAGAGACATACAAGGATGACTGTTAGGACATGTTCAAATACAGTGGTACTTGTATTTTCTGTTTTTATTTTTATTTTAGATCCCTGAGAATAGATCTTTTTTTTTTTAAGATTTGTTTCTTTATTTTAGAGAGCAAGCAGGCGGGGGAGGGGCAGAGGGCGGGGGAGGGGCAGAGGGCGCGAGAGAACCCTCAAGCAGACTCCGCATTGAGCATGGAGCCCATCGTGGGGCTTGAGCTTATGACCCTGAGATCAGGACCTGAGCTGAAAGCAAGAGTTGGTGGAACAACTGACTGAGCCACCCGGGCGCCCCAAGAATAGATCATTCTTAAAATCCCTGTAAGCACTAAAATTTAGTTTTTCCTGGAGATTGAAACAATGTGAATTCTTCAACAACAAAACTCTTCTAAATAATAAAGCCTTTGACTTTGAGATTCTCTGAAGTGGTTTTATGGGGGCACTTGTTAAGAATGTCAGAGAACATATCCTCTCTGAGTTAGCCGTAGTAGTTGCTGTTGGAACTGGCTCCGGAGTCTTCAGGGAGCCTTCTGTCACGTTCTGCCCCAGGAGGTGGTGTGTCCTTGTCTTGAGGGCCCTCTGGGGTTCTTCGCCACGGCTGTTTTTCGGAGCTTCCCTGGAATTTTGGAGTTATGTTTTAACTGCTGTACCTTAGGGATTTTACTAGAGGATTATGGTCTTTTATTTTCCCCAGTATTTCCACTTCTTCTTGGAGAAAAGTATTTAATCATCATTCGTTGAGTGAACTAGTAAGGATAGAAGCAAAAGTGTGAAGCAAAAGCGTGAGTAACTTTTCTGTGTTTTAACTTTTAGTTTGTCTCTAAGGCGTCTGGAGAGTGTCCAACTACGTGATGTCATTACAAAGCAAGTGAAGTGCACGTTCTAGTATGCTAATAGGCCAGCCTTTTTCCATTCTCTGTTAGCACATTTGCAGGTTGGTATCACCGTGAACAAGTACAAAACTCCGTCTTCTTGGACAGACTTGGAATGTGTGTAATAGGCAGACTTAGCAGAGTGTCAATTTTCTCTTGCTTCATCATTTAAAAAAAAAAACACACACCAAAATACTTGTTGGGGCGACTTGGTGACAGATGTGAATAAAGAATGCTTGTTGTCAGGTACAAGTAAAATTGCCATACAGTGAGAGAAGAGTTGGCTAGAGGTGTGTGTACAAGGTGTTTTGGAAGCAGTGAGGAGAACGTGACAGAATTCTTCAGGGGATGGTTCAGAGTGGCTGGGTTATAGGTGGTTTTGAAGGGTAAATAGAAGCTTGTGAGGAGACTTGTTTGTTCAAGAGTGAGCATATTGTAGTGTGAGTGGGGCCATGTGTACCAAGGAAGGGATAATGTTACCCCACTGATGGGATAATATTATCCCATGAAAGCAGCTGAAGGCATTTCTGTAAAACGGATTTATGGAAGCTCTGCGTGTGTGTGGTAGGTTCTGAATTGAAAGAGAAGAGGGGCCTGGGAGCCAGGGCTTCAAGCTTCTGCAGGAATCCAGGCACAAGTTTGCTCAGGCCATAGCGTTGGGAATAAAGAGGGAAAATTTGAAAGATAGAGAGGAGGTCACATTATGGGACTGCTGACAGGTTTGATGGGGATGGGCAAGCAAGGAGGAACTCAGAATTCGGACTCCCAAATTTATGAACGGATGTGACTAAGAGCAATAATGTGGACTTCATTTTGGAACTTGTTGCATTTGAGGATCAGGTAGGATGTCTATTAAAAGTTCAGGCAAATTTATACACACAACAACATAGATGAATCTCGAGAACATTATACTGAGTGAAGAAGACAGACACAAAATGACTCCATACAAAGTGCATGATTCCATTTAAATGAAACTCTAGAAGAGACAAATCTAATTTCTCGTGTCCAGAAGCAGATCAGTGGTTGCCTGGAGGGATTGAGTGGTTTGGGGTGCATTAGGATATTTGGGGTGACGGAATCTTGCTTGTGGTCAAAATTCATTGAAAGGTACACTTTAATATGTGCATTTTATTGTATGTAAGTTATACCTCAGTAGAACTAATTTTTAAAAATTGGAGTTCAAGAGGGAGGTCTGGGCCACAGATAAGTAAGCATTGGGGTAAGGTAAGGTTAGGGTTTAGGTTGCCGTTGAACTTCTAAGGGTGGATGAGATTGTCTATGTCAAGTATGAGGAGGAAAAGAGGGCCAGAGAGAGGTCTGGGGACACCAACCTGGAAGGACAGGGGAAGGAAGGGGAGCCTTTGGCGAGAAGCTGGTGGTTAGGGGTGGGGATGAGCCAGAGGACAGTGACACAGATCCCAGAAAGAGAACTCCGTGGAGGGAGGGGCCTGAAGTTCCACTTGCTGCGAAGGTGTCAAGGTGGGAGTGTAAGAGTCAGCAGTTCGGAGGGCCTTGTTTTTCAGTGGCAGTCACAGTTGTTTGGGGGTGTTGAAGTGGGAAGGTTGACAGGGTGCGGGAGACGAACGTAGGCAGGACGTTCTGGCTGGGAACTTGGGCTACGAATGGGCCTGGAGAAGTGGCAGGAGGTTGGGGGGTCAGGGTCTTAATTCTTAACCTCAGAGTCCTTTTATCTTTTTTTTTTTTGGTAAGCTGAGGGGTTCTTGTGGCAAAGGCCAGGTTTTAGGTAGAGGCAGTTGGTGGGCAGGTCCTCTGAGGAGACTGGTGGGTCAGACTGCGGCACAAGGAGAAAACCTGTTTCCCATTTCTCTAAAAGCAGAGGGACAGAGGTGTCAGGGTGGGTGCACACGTAGAATGTCCATGGCAGGCGGGGAAGAAGGGCAGACCAGCTGACGTACACAGCACGGTGAAGCCTTGAGATAGCTCCCCGGAAGCAGGAAAGGGACCTGGCCAAGGCTGGATGAGGGACAGCTGCGCGGAGCCACGGGGCAGTGCTGACCGCAGGCTGGGGTCTCTCCAGTATGCCCAGTGTTTCAGAAAGGCAGGTTTCTGTCCCTAATGTACAGAATGTTAGATCATCAGATTAACAATTTCTTGAGTCTGGTTACTAAGAGGCATTACTTCACATGCCGCAAGATACGGTATCTTAGCCCCGGTTCCCAGGGAGTGAGTGCAGTGTCATCTAGGAGGGTGGGCATTGTGGGCCCTTTGCCCCGCCCGTCTGTGACCCACGCACACTGGAGGTAAGGTTGGTAGGAGTTGTATTTGTGATTGACTCTGTGACTCCCCGAATAAAGATTTGTTTGGCTAGAAATTAGAACCTTTTGCTTGAAGAGGATATGGTTTGTTTGTTTTTTTATTCTCAGCTTTATTGAGATGTAATTAACAAATAAGTTGTGTAAGTTTAGGTTATAGAATGTAATGATTTCATATATGTGTATGTTGCAAAATGATTAGTACCCACGATAAGGTTAGTGAACATATCCATCACCTTACAGAGTTACAGGGTTTTTTTTTGGTGGTGAGAACTTTTAAGATCACTCTCTTGGCAACTTTCAGCTATCCAATACAGTATTAACTGTGCCACCATGCTGCATGTTACGTCCCCAGAACTTAATTCTTCTGATGCCTGGAAGCTTGTACCTTTTGACCCCCTTCACCCATCTTCCCCTGAGATTTCTATAATGAAAATACATGGAAGGATTAGCATTTGGTGTCCCCCTGTGGAGCTGGGTGCAGGGCTTCTGTCAGGCTTACATCTGAGCCCTTAGGCCAGAGTCAGTTGTTTGTGGTCTGTCTTTTAACAGGCATTCGGAATGTAAATCTTAGCTTCTGGTCTGAGGACCACCCTGAGAACGTTGTCTTTCACAGGAATCTGTACTGGCATGGAAAGCACATCTGAGATCCTACATTAACTAGGACCCCAGATACCAGCAATTCTAACAGATTAGTGGAGAAAGATGTGGTCTTTGCTGTTGTTTTTACTGGCCAGGAGAGCTACACCTTTTGCTGTGATCCTGTGCCCAGAAAAGGAAATGTCTCTTGGAACCTAAAATGTTTCTCTGGTTTGAGGCCTGGCCCTGCCCTGCAGTGAGCGCTGCATAACCCCATTTTACCAGGAATTCCCCTCGTCTGACATTTTCCAGTTGCTGGGTTGTTGAAAGCTTTCACATTCATCTTTGCTGCTTACTGGACTCTCTGACCTCCTGATTTGTTTCTTTGTAAAACTTAGGACCTCTGTTACATGGGTGGGTTTCTGAAGACCCTTTGGGGTTGAAGTCCCAGTTACACCACTTAGTTAAGTAATGAGGTGAACTTGGTTGTATTGCTTACTCTTCTGCACCTAGTGTTCACTTCCGGAAACTGGATTATGACTATGTCTGTCCTGCCTACAACATTGGAATGCCCTAGGCATTAAATAAGAGGGCCTAACCAAAACACTTCAAAAATTTTAAAGCACCACACGAATGTTAGTTGTTTTTATTATTGTTATAAGTCCAGAGAAGACCCTGATTTTCAGTCTTTTTAACCCTTCCCATGCCACCCAAAGAGGTATTTTTCAACATCTTCTCTGTAAAACTATATGGGGGTGTGTGTGGGGGCAGTGATTGGACCCAAGAAACTTTGATAAGTTTTTTAAAACTAGACTTAGTTAAATTAAGATAATGATACAGATGTATCACCTCTACTTAGAGGCAAAAGTTATTCTGTGTGTGTGTTTTAAGTGTGCTTTTTATTTATGGTGCTCAGAATGCTCTACCCTTGCTCTCCTAAGGTATTTTATTTGTTTAAACAAACCTGTCAGTCCTCGGTAGTATGTGATGTTTTATGAGAGTGGGGGGGGGGGGGGAGAGGCTGAGGGAGAACTTTACGTACTTGAATTGGTCCACTTGGGAAAAATTGACTCATGTGGATTTATGCCTTGCTTAGGCAGTTAGCACCTGATTTGTGGAGAACTTCAAGGTGAAGCATTTCTCAGTATCATTATGGGTAACAAGAGAGAACAAGTGAATTTATTGGTTCTTGCAGTAAAAGAAGTGTCTTCTATCGGCTAGTCATATCTCCTTAGCATGCCGTGTAAAAAGACTCAATGAGAAATGGTTCTGTACTCACAGGGCTCTTACTTGAGGGTGGGTGACACATTTGTAGGCCAGTAATCTACAAATCATGAAAAATTCCAGAGTACTGAAAGACTGAAAGCACTGTGATAACTTAGATATCATCTCTGATGACGTCAGAGAACCCTCCAGAAGTACTACATTTGAATTGGGTCTTGATAGGTGATAGGTGAGAGTCCCCTAACTGAAGAATGGAAACCCAAGTCATGCCAACCCACGCGCTGGTAGGGTAGGTTGTGAAGACTGGTGTTGGGTGGGGCCTGGGGAGGGCTGGGCTTGGAGACAGGCTGGGCCAGGTCCCGAAGCAGGTGCTGATCCAAGCCGTGGGATCTTTATGCAGTAGGCAGGGGTCATTCATTATATGCACATTTCTCTTCAGGACAGATTCTCTGATACTGCATAAGGAGTAAAATGTGATCTGTTTTGTTGTAAGGTGGCTTTTCATAGGAAGATAGGTAATTGTTGCTTTATTCCTTCCTAGGTATATCAAAGGCAGATAATATCTCTAACCTGTAACCTAAATTTCTTCTTCTTTTTTTGAACTAAATGTCTTAAACACCCAGAATTTATCCTCTTCTCAGTTAAATGGACCTTGCCATAAAAGATTTACATTTTTGTCTAATTATGTCATGAGCTGCTCTGTGGGCTTGGGCCCTACAGATTAGCTTTTGGTGTGTTGTTCGGCTTTTGCCCTTTGCTCGTTTATTTCATCTGGCCTCGGGGACTTGGTGATTGTTAGGCACTGTTGGATCAAGGATCAAAGCTAGTGTTTTGATTTTGTTAAAGGAATTGAAGTCTTTGTGTGTTTGCCCTGCCCCCCCCTTCCGCTCTGAACATGCGAGGCTAGCGGAGCCATGCGTGACAGGAATTACAGATTGCGTGCTGATGCGAGGTACCTGTGGGCTGAGGATGCCGAGTGTTGCTTCTGCACAGCTTTGCTCCTGTTGTCCCACTCTGTGTTCCTGGGGTCCAGTGGAAACAGAGACCTCCAAGAGATGACAGACCCTCAGCTCACCTTCTCCTGGGCTTGCAGTCTCTCCTGGGAGTACTGGTGTCTGCCCAAGAGGATGTATTATTAGATATCATGTACCTTAGGAGCCATTTCCAGGTTGAGAGCTGTCTTTCTGAGTGATGGAGAAGATTAGATTAAAACGAATATTGTTGGCATGCAACGGCAGCAGCTGGGATGTTGCATTGATGAAGAATTGGGTTGTGTTACAGAATGTGAGTGGGCAGCAATAACTAGAAAATTGGGTAGAAGGAGAAGAAAGAAATCATTAATATTTATTTGGCAGGTTTTGTTGTTCATATGCTTACTAAATGCTGGGGAATATGGAAGATTATAAGAATAGTATCTCACAGGCTCTGAGCAGGTAAAGTAGGCTTTAGCAAGTGAAACCCTCCTAGATAAAGAAGTCTAGCAAGAAGTTCAGCCATGTTGTCATTTCCCCCACCAGAAATCAGCCTGTTACCGCATTTATGTTGCTGTTGGCAGAATTAGACGTAATTATTGTTGTGGTTGGACTTAGGTCTGCCATTTTGCTGTTCTCTATTTGTCTTACCCCCTTTTTTGGTTCCTTTAAACCTCTTGCCTTCTTTTGTGTTAACCAGAACTTTTTTTCATATATCTTTTTAACCTTTCTGTTGGTTTTCAGTTCTGTTTCTTTGCTATATTGTTTTAGTGTTTATTCTCAGGATTATAGCATTCATCTTGGACTTATCACAATATACTTTAACATTGAATCACTTCTGGTCAAATACAGGAGCCCTACAACAGTACAGTTCGATTTACCTCCTCTCCCGTGCCGTGTCGCTGTGGCCATGAGATTGTGCCTCTTACACTGAGATTAGGACTGTTGGAGGGTTTTTTTAAGATTTTTTATATACTTATTTGACAGACAGAGACACAGCGAGAGAGGGAACACAAGCAGGGGGAGTGGGAGGGGGAGAAGCAGGCTTCCCATGGAGCAGGAAGCCCGATGCGGGGCTCAATCCCAGGACCCCGGGAGCATGACCTGAGCCGAAGGCAGACGCCCAACGACTGAGCCACCCAGGCGCCCCAAGGGCTGTTGGAGGTTTTTGAGCATCAAGAGTAGCTTTGCATTGCTATTGACAACACATCTGCTGATTATGTGAATAGAGTTATAGTTTATTGTAGTTTTCATAAAATTAAAAAAAATTGTAAGTAGAATGTTTTTCACTGTTTGAAAGTAGCGACGTGTTGCCCCTTAGCATTGAAGGAGATGAGCCTTTGGTCCGTAAAAGAGAACCTCAAAAGCCCGTTTAGTCAGTGTTCCAGACTGTTGGGCTTTTCAGTAGTTTCTCCTTAATTGGTGGATTAGTATTATATTTCATTTAGTCAAAAGTAAATTCCTAGCATATAGCTTGCATCTCAAATCAGTTAGCATTTTAAATGTTTTCCTCTATTAGAGCGGCAAGCTTAGTATTATTATTATTTTTAGCATTAATACATGTACATTCTCCTCATAAAGACCTGAACTTTGTAGAAATGTATGGAATAAAATGTGAGTTTTCCTCCCAGAAGGGAGCATGTTGGGAACTCTCTTGGCACATGAGGAAATCTGCTGTCTGTTATCACTTTCACTTTCATGTGTATTGCATCTTTTTCTTTTTAATAAAGAGTATGTACTCCTCCAAATTCTACCAACTTCCTCCTGATTTTTGAGGTTCAACATACAGATGAGTCTCTGCCTGTTCCATCTAGTTTTCCTTATGGCTTAGAACATTTTACAGTCATCAACATAAAAATTTTAGGGGACTTACTCATTTTGCCTCAAGAATATTCAAGCTCTGCAGCTTTGAAAATTTCTCTGGTAGTTGAAAAACTGGTTTAGATTACTTTTATTGGATTCCACACAGAAGGTCCCATAGCATCATTGAAATAGCTCTGTTGCATAACTGTCCTGTGTCTAAAAATAACAGTTGAGTAGCATCAGCTCTTGCCCAGGGATATGAACCCGCACTCTTGGTAATTTATACTGACTCTGACCACAGACTGGCTTCCAGTATGTCCTGCCAAGTGATCCTTTATAGAAAACACCAAGCTTGTTCCAGTGAAGTCTGATACTGTTGGAGTTGCTGACAGTACAACAGACAGACTGCGTTTGGTGTCTGTCCAGATCCGAGCTGCCAGCATTGAGGGATTTTCATAACTGTATTTATACTTCTCTCAAGTCTTTGGTGCCTGGGGTTGTAGATTATCTCTGTCTTTGCTACACCCATACACAGAAAGTGTTGTGCCGTAAATCTGACTCAAAGAAACTCACATACAAGGTCACAGTCTCTGCATTAGGGTTAGGGTGTGTTTCCCAGCTACATGCTGCTTGAAATTAATGCTCCTTTTATTGTCTGTTTTATCACATGAAAAACTGTAGACCCTCCTCTCGCTGGCTAAAGGTACAAGGTTACAGATAATTTACAGAGCCTAAAAATAGGCAGATGATTACTCTGGGATCCAGATGTGGAGATTCTGAGATGACTTTTTTAGGGAGCATGTTAATGTATTGCAGATTGTGGAAAGGAACCAAATATTTGTATATGAGGCGCTGTTAACATCTTTGAAGGCACCTAATTTTTTTAATCCCTTGAGTGCTAGCTAGATTTTTATCTATTGTTATTTCAATCTCTATTTCCATTTGAGTTAAAGATATGACAGTCACATATGTTTTTGTTTTTTTTTTAAGTCAGTACCCAGTTGGTATTTGCAGAATCTTACTTTAATGAATGTATATTAAAATAGTGAAATAATGTCACATTAAAAGAAAATTGAAGCTTTGTTTAGAGATGCACAGAGTTTCTCTTCATTTAGGTGCAAATCAGAGACAATTAGGAATTACTTATAACTTCACCTTTTAAAATAGGTGAAAAAAATCATGAATTTGTGTTAAATATGGAGGAAATGGAACATGCTGCCGAATTGATGAAGGAAATGCACAGTAAGTGAAATGACTAGTAAATAACTTCTCTAGGCATTCTTCCTCATTATAATCACACTGCAGGGAAGCTTTTAAATTTAGAAAGGAGAGATAAGAATCTGAATGTTTTGAAAAATAGTAGGAGCTGTCAACTTGTGGTTTTATATCTGACTGGAAGTTAGAAATAACAGTGTAAAATTGAAAAATTAAGAGGCACAAAGTTTAGAGGAAAGAATACTGAACTGAAATCAACATACCAGGATTCTAATCTGTCTCAGTCATTTATTTCTTATGAAACCTGAAAGAAGTCTTTTCATTCTCCTCCTTAGCGTCTTGTGTCCCCTTCCTTCTCTTTGGGTTTTTAAAATTACTTCTGTTGAACTCTGCATCCCTTTAGTCCTTCTTCTAATAACTGTCTGTGGCAGATAAACCCAGTCTTTATGTTTCAGGAAATGTCTTTATTCATCCTCACTCTCCCCGGGTGTGGAATGCTAGAGTCACAGAGCTTTTCCCTCAGAACTTTGAGTATATGATTTCATTGCCTCCTGGTATTCCTTGTTGCTGTTGAGAAGTCTGCCGCCAGGTTCATTATCATCCCCTTTTAACTCGTTTTTTCACTTTCTCTTGATCTTTTCTTCAACATTTTCTCTTTCTCCTTGCTGTTTTCCAGACTCGCTATAGCCCACCTAGGAGGAGATTTATTTTTCTCTGGTCCGCTTAGCACTCACTGTGAGCTTTCAGCATCAAGATTCACATCTTCAGTTCTGGAATTGTTTAGCATTCGTTCTGATACTGTTTTCCACCATTCCTTCTAGCTTTGTTTCCAGAAATGCTATTGGATATTCTCAGTCTGCCTGTTAGATCCTTCCCTTGTCGGTGAGTGTTTTAGCTCTTTTTTATAATCTAAGAAAGATTTAGTTTACTACTTTTCTCTTTGTGCCTGGTGTGGAGTTCCTCCTGTCGAGTTTTTAATCAGTGACCACATTTCTCATTTCCAGAATTTGAAGTGGACTTTTGTTTTCAAATTTACCTCTTGATTCACTATTAGACTGACTTTGTGTCAAAAAAAATGGGGGGTGGGTGGCTCTTTTTCTTAAGTATCTCTGAGGGTTTTTGCACATTGCTATTATAGTCCTTTTCAGTTGGCTACATTTTCATTTTGTCAGGAGTGACTCCATCTGATTGTTGAGCATGTGTCAGTCTTTCTTAAAGTTAGTTTTCCCCCGAGTTGGACTTTTTGTTCAGAAGCCTGTTGGAGGTGGGACTCTTTGTCCCTCCCTCTGCCCTCACCTCTCTCTGTGTTGTGGTTCTGCTGTTGTCTGCACCTCAGCCCAGGCCCCTCGCTCAGCACCAGGTCTTAATGGGAGGGCCAGGCTCCTGTCCTTCTTGATGTTGAGGGGAAGACAGGTCTAGTCCCTCAGGCAGGTTTGGGTTGCAGGCTCTCTGCTTCCTGAGGCCATTCCAGGGGTTGACTTTAGCTCAGCCATAGTCCCCAGCAGCGGTCCCAGGAGCCTTTTGCATTTCTCTCCACAGGCAGAGGGTGCTTCATCCAGCCCATGTGGTTCATTCATGCAGCTAGTCTTGCTCTGAACCATTGGCCCTCACCTCCACCCTCCCCAGCCGCAGGCACGAATGTGCCATTGGCTGCGCGTTCCCCTCCAGGCCTCTGCCTGTTTCTGCACAGTCCAGCCCTGGCTTCAGCCCCTGTTGCCAGCAGTTCTGTTCCACGTGTCTTGTTGCTCTTGTTTGTAAACATGGCCGACTTCCTTCCTCCATTCCACCCCCACTTCCTCTCCTCCTAAACATATTTTACTTATTATTGCTGTCATTTGGAGTAGCGAGTAGGATTTAAAACCCGAATTCACAAGGCATCCTGCCTGGAAATGCTACATCTTAGTTTCTTCCTCTTTACTAAGTTATCTTGAAGGTCCCTCCCAGCTCCAGAACGTCCAACCTCCCCATAGGTTCTAGGCGACAAGAGGTTCTAGGCGACAAGTTTACCTGTGGGGTCACATGTTTGGCACAGCACGGGCAACCCAGTCACTCGCCAGTCCCTACAGATCTGGGCAAAACAAGCTCGTGAATTAGTGATCTCAGAAGAGGTCTGAAGTGGGGCGGCCTCTGCAGAAGCTCTTCCAGTTACTTTTTGCCTTCCCAGTTATTATTTTTTTCACACTGGACTTTGTTTTTGTAGGAAAAAAACAGACCCCAAACCTCTCTAAGCCATAAGAGTAATGTCTTGGTTCTCACTGGCCCAGAGATCACATAGCTGTGGGAATGGAGCTGGCCCCCTATCCGCTGTCTCTCCTCACATATATCTCCTTGCCTCTGGCATGACTTCAGAGACCTGGGTGCTTCCAGAAACAGCTTAAGAACTGGGACTTGTTTTCATTTTCTACTAGGAAGTAATAGATTTTCTAGCAATCTGACTATTCCAGCATGGCCCAAAGGGGACTTGAGAAGGAACGGAAGAGGGGTCATTGTTAGAAGGAGAGGTGGAATTTACTTTTCTACAAGCCTCTGAGGTCTCTTCATGGATGATCACTAGAACTGTTTGTTTATGTTTTACAAATCGTGTTCAATGTTGAACTGCCAAAATTGTAGTTAACATTTTTTGAAAAATAAATAACCTCGGAAGTAGCCGTGGGGTATCTGTTTAAAACTGGAGGGGCAGGGTTTGTTTTAAAAAATAGACCTACAAAAAGGCTGAACATAAACTGAAGCACTCCCTTCACTTTAATAAAAATGATATTTAACCATTCCTGGTTAAATTTTAAAATTAGACTAAAGAATTTAAACTTTTACAAATAGCATATTAAATTTGGTGGGCAGAAATTCTGAGGAAATATGAATTTGATTCCAGTCTGATGATTCTCTTGTTGTTAACCTTCTCAGTAGAAGAAGTTGCAGCTGAACTACAGTTTTAGGGAATCAGCTGCTACTGCAGAAGAGGGAATGAAGGCCTGGCGTCAGGAAGTAGGTGATCATGGAGGAGAAGGACGGGCTCCTTAGTGAGCCCATGGGGAGAAGGTGGTGCTGCTAGGACCAAATGTCTGGGCCTGCATTCTGTCACCCCTGAACTCTCTGGCATACACAGGTGCTACCACATCTTTAGAACATCAGGCCCTCAAAAGAGGGCCCTCAAAAGTGATGTATTGAATCTCACAGAATTTGAGCTGTCCACAAATTTGCTTTTGATGGTTCTGTTGCCTCTATATTGGTTTGTCTTTAAAAGAAAAGACTGTTTATAAAATGATTAGAATTTTTGCCTGAAGAATTGTGATTGTTAATGCTGAAGTGATTTATAACAGAATTGCGTTGTTCTCTTCAATTTAACTGCTTGATTCAGTGTAATGTTCTTACTGACCCCATCCCTCATAGTCTTCGATGGCATTTGTGAATTGGGCTAATTGGCCCAGTTGGTTAAAACACCCTGTTGGAGAGGAATATTGCTGCAGCCTCTGGGTTGGCCAATTAATTGCTTTCAGTTTTCTGAACACAGAGCCTTGGTTCCAGAAGAGGAAGGGATCCTTGTATTGTCACTGCAGAAACAACTTCAGGATGCATGACTTGGTCATGGTGTGTGCGTCAGTATTTTTGTCATTACACACACACACACACACACACACACACGTACACACGTACACACACACACACTCTTTTTCAAAACATACAAAAATTATATAGTTGCCACTGGTGTGGGACAGGCAAAGAGTTCAATTTAAGTAAGTTTTTATCTTTGCAGGATTTGTACAGTGTTCAGGAGACTTTTCTTCATCACTGTAGTACAGAGAATACTTATCATGGGGTTCTAGGTCTCTCTGTGACTGTAACCTTGCAGGAAAATGTGCTATGATGTAGTTTTATCTCTTTGGAAGGTTCTTGTTAAGAGTTATTTTATAGTGCCAAAGAGCCATGGTAGAAAATAGCGTGCCACGTTTCATGAAGTGTCTCCCTTTATATCTTACTTGAATCAGTTAAAAAAATACAAATTAATTTTCATTGAAAGGCCATGATTTTAACCTTAAGATAGCCTGTATTTTTGTGCCGCTTCTTTTGTGTTATAATGGCTTTGTGGTGACCGTCATTTTACAAGGGAGGAAAATTGAGTGTGAAGATGCTGTGAGTTAGCCTTGGCCATGTGAGGAGGCCAGAGCAAGAATGGGACCCTGAGACTTATGGTGTCTGTCTGGGTGGATAACTTCATTGTATCTCATATCAGGACGTCTTCACTTGAGACTTTTAAAGGTGGGAGCTGATGGAATTTCTAGTATTTTTTTAAAAGCAAGGTGTGCAGAGCAGATGATGCTGTCATCTGGTGTTGGTAAACCATATATGTATGCTTCTATCTGCATAGACTGCCTCCGGAAGGATACACAAGCAAATGGTAACCGTTGGTTCCCTCTGGTTGTGGTAAATTATGCAGTGGTAACAAGATGGTGGTGGAGTCAGATAGGAGCTCTAACCTTAGGCAATTTATTTAAAGTCTCTAAGTCTTGTTTTTTTTTCTCTTTTAGAAAATGAGGAACGTGGGTAGACATGGGATGTGTTTGATATCCAGTCTCCATCCACCCCTCATGCCAGGCATACCCTTTCCTGCCGGAGCTCCTGCTCGGCTTCCAGGGTGGCCATGGGTGGTCTGATGACCTTGGCCTGGGCTTTGGAGTTCCCTCGCCAACAGCGATTGGCTCAGGAACGGGGTCTTTTGATTTCTGGTAGCACATCTAAGAACAAAATTCTTTTTCTTTCCCACTGGACTTGAATGAGAAGAGCGTGTAAGATTTGGAGCTGGAGAAAAAGCCAACATGGAGGAGAGCGTGGAACCTCTGACATCTGAAGCTCATTCTGCTCCTGGCCCATGGCTAGACTCCTCACCTACATGAGACAAGAAACGCACTTTTTGGCTTTAGTTAGTCTCTTGTTGTGTATGTCAGAAGACAAAATCCCAATATGTATAGGGTAATAACATTTAAATTTCAGGGTTACTGGATGATTAAATGGCATTTATCTAAAAAGTGCAGTGCCTGGCACATAGAAAGCATTCAGTGGTGATTTTTAGAATATTTAGACATCCATCTCACATTTTGCTAAGAAGTCCGTCTCACATTTTACTAACTTGCTCTAAGGTAAAGTAGAGGCTACAGAAAAGATTATAACAGAGTATTTATTTAGTTCCTTAGCCTGGCACAAGTATACTTCTATTCAAGGCCAAATACTTTAAGATAAAATAAAAATCCCTTTGATATATTACAGCCAGGAAGTGCTAGCTCTGCTTAGTTTCCAGAGTTGATTTGAATCCCCTGTTGTTTCTAATTTCAAAAAAAGAAAAAAACCACAATTCCATTCTATCTGCTAATTAAAAAAAAAAAAAGAAAGCTGTGTTGGGTGACTTAAATTAAAAAAAAACAACCACCAAAACCAGGAACTCCATAATCATAAAATAGGCAGGGACTGATCACGCATTCAGAAGGCACCAGTACGTGAGGATTTTGACTCCCTCCCTCCTTCTCCAGCTCCACCTACGCAGAAGAATTAGAACAGGCAACTATAGAGATGGAACTTTTTTTTTTTAAGCTGTTAACATTGAACCCCAGAGCCCATTGGATTATATAATAGCAGAAATATCATTGTTGGTTTTCTGACATTGCAATACTCTCCTAAAAGTGCAGTGTGACGTACTCTTTAAAGATTCAATTGAATTAAGCATCAATTTGTATTTTGAAAATTTGAGTTGTGTGAGATAATTGGGAAGGCCCTGGGGTGCTTCAGTAATGGTTGAGCATCATTGTTCTTAATGATAGAAATGAACTCTAAAACACAAACATTTTATACACTCTAGCTAACCTGATTTTTAAGATAAAATGTTTCTAATGCATATGGAACTCATGGCCCCCATCTGCAATAATCTTGACATTTTTTCCCCCTTAGGACTTTATATGATTATCTCATCCCAGGCACCATATATCCAGTGTCTTTTTTATTACCAACAAGTATAATATGCAATGTATGATTTTGTTTTTGTTTTTGCTGCTTTGTTACTTTCACATTCTGAAAAAGGAGCACACACTGTAGCAACTTAGAAAACATTAGGCACAAATATCAAAGAACTGGGAAATCAAGCTGATATTTAGATTATTTTCACGCAGTAATAATGGAAACTGGGTTGCATTCGGCATCAGCATGCATTACCAATAATGAACAAGGTCTGACCAGCTTGACACTGCTTAGACAGAAAGAACCTGAAGATGAAAACAGGTAAGGAACAGAGTACAGAGCTTACCTGTAAATAAATGCGAAGTCAGTTCTTACAGAGAAAATGTAGTCTTATATGGAAAATGTAGTCTAATAGTGATGGTAAGAGGAATTGCTACAATCATAGTTTATACTTAACGTAGCTCTGACAGCTCTCCCTGCCTTCCCGGCACTGTGCTAAGCACTTTCTTGGTACTAACCCACCGAGTCCTCTCAGTAGCCTTTGGATGCAGGTGCTGTGCCCGCCCCATCCTGCGGGGAGCCGGGGCAACTTCCTTCTGGGGCACCCAGTTTGAAAGTGTGGAGGGAGGGAGGGAGGGAGCCAGTGCTCTTCATTTCCACCTGTCCTGCCTCCCAAGTGGAGCTTTCCCTGGTGACCCGCTGGGTGGGCCTCTGGGTGGGCCACTGGCTGGGCCGCTGCGTGGGCTGCTGCGTGGGCCACTGGGTGAGAAAGCCGAGGTGAGCTGCTGCCACAGAGACTGTGTCAGTTGCAGGAGCACAGCATGCACTTGATCGAGTGCAGCACGTACCTGTCTCTCCATCGTCCCTGATGGCTTTGGACTTGGACCCTGCCCGGATGCCATACCAGGCTTGACAGTGTAGGAAATTCTTGAAAACAATTGGTTCAGTTCTGCTTACAGTTTCAGAGTTGAACTCTACATGATTAATACTGTCTGAATGACATGAATGCTTTTCAAGGAAAGGACATTTGGATGAAACAGGTTACAGCAACCCCAGGTATCTGAATGGTTAACTCCTCTAAGAAGCTCCCTTTACGCTCCTCAGTCCATGTGGGTTTTTCCTTAGGATTTATTCGTAATAGCGATTTACCTACTGCCTTGTAATATGGTATGTTTTTAGTTATTTTTCATGTTGATACGTTCAGCAGATGTTTATTGAGCCCCTACTCTGTCTCATCATCGGAGATAGGGATTTAGGACCAAAGCGGCCCTTGAAGACCAGGCAGTTTCCATACAGGCAGAGAGACCAGGAGATCTCAGTGAGAACGAGTGTAGTTCAGAGGCGAGCATGAGAAAGGCTTCTTTTTCCTTTATCTTGTAAGGTACGTCAGACTAGGAGGCTGAACCTGTGTGGACGCATCCTGCTCTTTTGGAACCTTGACTGCACACACTGTCTCTGCAGTTTGTGGTTTCAGTGGTGCCGTGAGGACACTGTCAGTAACGGGGCAGTGCCGGGGCCTGCTTGGCTGCAGGTGCTCCTGGGAGCAGATATCAGATGTCGCCAGCAGTCAAGTGGTAGGGCGCATGTATTGCAGATACGAGTGGGTTTGTGGGTTACATTGATTTTCCAAAACTGGAAAGAAATTGGGGGAAGAGTTTTGAAATTCAAAGAAAAAAACTTACTTACTTTATTAGTTTTCTAGGATTGGCCCCCCAGTTTGGAGCTCCACCAGGTGGGAGAGGACCAGGGAGCAGGTCAGAAAGTTTGCCTCCAGCTTGCTACTGGCAGCAGAGTCTCTCCTTTATGTTCCTCATGTCATCTCAAGTACTCCCTGTGTTACTTCAAATATCTTAGAAGTGGCCAGACAGGCTTGTCTATTAGCACATTACTCTTCTCACTAAGTGAACACAGGAAATACGATACTGTACCAGCTAGCATAAAATAGGAGTTTCTGGTTTCAGCTTTTCAGCAGTGAATTTGTTCATGAGTGTTGCCTCCCAGGAGTCAATATAAAACAGGTCTGAAATGTAACATTCTCCTGTAGTGCTTATTAAGGATATTTCTTGGTGTGTTTATGTAGTTGTCAGGTTATTATTATTATTTTAAAGATTTTATTTATTTGACAGAGACATAGCGAGAGAGAGAGAGCAAGGCGGCGGGGCAGAGGGAGAAGCAGATTCCCTGCTGAGCAGGGAGCCCGATGTGGGGCTCGATCCCAGGACCCTGGGATCATGGCCTGAGCCAAAGGCAGACGTTTAACGACTGAGCCACCCAGGCGCACCTCTCAGGTTATTATTTTTATCTTTAAGATTGTGGCCTTGCTATGCTTGCCTAAACTAAGTAAAAGTTAAAGAAGTCAGGTTCTCACTCATAATTTAAACAATTAGATGGGAGGTTTTTTTTCAAAAGTTAGGATTTTCTTTTTCATTACTTGTTGACAATTCAATATGTATTATGTGTCCTTCTTCCTCCACTCGTCAAACATTTGCTGAATACGTACTTTGTGTCAGCATTTGGTGCTGGGAATAGAAAGCTGAATAAAATACGGTCCTTGCCTCAGTAATGAAGTGGTTTGGTGAGGAGACAGGCCCACACAACTCCAGTATAATGGGGCAGCCAAAGGAGAAGGATGTGAAGGTGCTAAGGAACACGGAGACAAGAGAGAGCCATGCTCGCTAAGGACGGGAGGGGTTAACCAGAGCAAAATTTACAGAGAAGTTAGATTTGGTCTGAGGACAGAGACGGACCATCACTAAGTGGTGAAGAGAAGGCTAGCTTTATGGTGAAGAAGGAGGTTTTCAGAGACACTGACCATAGCAAAAAGCACAGGATGTTCAGTTTTATTCGCAAGTACTTACTACCTTGTGTTCCTTACCTGGCAAAGACTAAACCAATATATAGAATTCAAGAATATGTTGAGATCTCCATGAACCGGAACTCAGTCTAAGACTCCAGAATAATGGGGACAAAGAATAATGTGACTGAATATAAATTTTAAGCTGTTACGGGCAGAGATGAGCGAGATTGTTGTGATTTAGCGGAAGTGAGGCGGCTGGGCTCTGCCCCAGGGGCCACCTCTCCTTGTGCTGGCGGGGACCGCAGTTCCAGGTGTGGGAAGAGCAGAGGCGCGAGGGCCGCAGAGAGCACGCGGTGTCTAGAGAAAAGTGAGGACAGCCTGGGACGGGCAGCCCCCTCTCCAGGCTCCTCTCTCTTGCTGGCTTTCTACTGTTGGAGTTACCTATTGCTGTCTTAGAAGTCACCCCAGAACTCAGTGGCTTAAAACAGTGGTACTCTTTGTAATCTCTCATGGTTTCTGTGACTTCAGGACTCAGGAGCAATTTTATTGGGCAGTTCTGGCTTAGGGTCTACCATGAGGCCACGATCAGATGTGAGGGACTGGCGTTGGGGCTATCTGGAAGGCTTTTCATTTCCATGTCTGGTGCCCGAGCTGAAAGAGCCCTCCTTGGGCCTCTCTGCCTCTCTGTGGTCTGTCTACATGGTCTCCTTAGCATAGCTGGACTCTTCACTTGGAGCCTCAGTCATCCAGAGGCATACACCTGTGTCCTAGAAGAATACAGGTAGAAGCTCTATTACCTTTTCTGACCTAGTCTTGAAAGCCACACAGAATCACCCGCATCTCCTCTGCTGTTGTCAGAAGCCTGCCCAGATTCAAGAGGAAGGAACTTAGATCCCACCTCTCAATAGTGGAGTTTCAGTGTCATTGTGTAAAAGCATGTGGAACAGGATAGATTAGTTGGCCCTCTTTGGGAAATACAGCCTGTCACAACCACAGAGTCTGGAAGAGCTAACAGCTTGCTTTCTCAGCTCTCTTATGGGATGTCAGTGAGACATAAGGAGGAGTTGGCTGGCAGCCCTGGGAAAACTTTGTTTTCCACATAACAGGAGTAGTCATGACTGTTACTACCTGATGCTTACCCTACTGAAAATGGCTGTTACGCCAGGAGCTGTGGCAGCCATCTTGTGGCCATGAGGACAAGGCCAAGCAATCAGATTGGCTGGCTCTGGCAGTCTCATAGTCAGTTCAGGCTGCTGTAACAAAGGACCATGGTCTGGATGGCTTTTAAACAACAGACATTTATTTCGCATAGTTCTGAAGGCTGGGTGTCTGAGCTCAGGGTGCCAGCACGGTCGGGTTCTGGTCACGGCCCTCATCCAGGCTGCAGACTGCCGACTTCTCATTGTTACTTCACATGGTGGAAAGGAAAAAGTCTCATTTGTCTGATACACTGTTTCTCAGGTTTCTGTGGCTTATATCTGAATGCTTTCTAATTGAGGTAGTATGTGGTATTACATAATATGAGATAGGTGAGTTGGCAAGATTTTTAAAATTATTACTGCATGAAATTTTAATGGGCAGTGGGAAGCCATTTGAGCTTCTTGTGTAGAGTGTGAAATCAGTCTGTTAATGAAGTATTTCTCACAAGTTTGCTGCCTGCCCAGCACTAAGTTATTATGCATAAGGGGGATAAAAAAGCCCCAAATAACATGACTGTTGCTAAGTAACTTATAATTTACTTGAAAAGAGAAAAGTAAATGGGTAATAATAACAGACATATATATGTGCAGCTCTTTATGTGCCAGGTATTATGCTACGGATGTGAGATGAATTATCGAATTTAAAGTCAGAAATATATGAGGAAGGTATCCCCATTTTTTTTAATAGATGAGGAAGGAGATGCTTAGAAAAGTGACTTGCCAAAGTTTAATTATAAGGTATTCTGTTGTTTTCAATGTAAGAAGAATTTGCCCTAGAAGTACAGAGTTTTCTAACCCTCACTTGACAGTCCTTTAGCTCACACCTCAAGCCTCTGCCTTTGTGCTAGCCACCACCCTGGGTGTTGAAGATGTGGAACCAGCACGATGGGAACTTGGCTTCTGAGGAGCCAATCAAGCAGGGGGGCTGAGTTCTCCAGAATCACATGTGGAATGACACAACATTTATCAAGGGCCTTCTGTGAACTAGGACATTTTAATATATTCTCTTGGCAATGCATCGAGGTAAATCTTATAATGATAATTTATTGTGGTATAACACACCATTCCTAAACTTAGTACTTAAAACACCAGCTGTTCATTTAGCTCAAGATTGTGTGGGTGAGCAGTTGGGCTGGGCCGAGAAAGGTGGTTCTTCTGGTCTTGTCTAGACCCAGTCATGTATCTGTGGTCAGCTGCCAGGGAGCAAGGCTGCTCTACTCTGTGGCCTCGCAGGCTGTCAGTTGGTATGACAGGGGCAGCCAGGCCACATGTCCTTCATCCTGCATCCTTCTGGGCTTGTTCTCATGGCAATGTGCAGGATTCTGAGAGAGGCAGAAGTGTTCAGGATCTCTTTCGGCTCAGGCGTGGGACTATACATCGTATTTTGTGCAGTGTTCTGTTGGCCAAAGTCACAGGGCAAGCCCCAATTCAAGGGATAGGTAAATAGACTTTCCCTCCTGATGGGAGTGACTGTGCAGGGTCACACTGCAAAGGGGAAGAGATGAATTGCGACCATTTTGCAATCTGCCCTCAAGTAGTATAGCAGAAATATGTGCCAAGTGCATTGGGACTTAGAGGAGTGTCTCCAGGGTTTCTGTCTGGGGAGTATGGTGATACCATGCACAAAACTTGAGTGACTGGGATGGTAGGGCAGTTTTAGGAGGAAGGTAAGTTCAGTTTGGAAATGTCGAGTTAGAGGTGACTAGGTTATTCAAGTAGAAGTGAACTTGTATTTAATTGGAAATTTGGACCTAGAGAAGTCAGGGTTCAAGAGAGAGTGATAAGTGGAACCATGAGAGTAATCTCAGTCTTTGAGGGAGGAGAGTGGAAAGCCTCACTGCTCTTGGCAAGTAAACTGGCCTCAGGAGGACCGGGCTGGAACAGGGAGATCAGATGAGGGCTCTTGAAGTTACCTAGGAGACAGACCAGGCTGGTGGCATATGTGATGACGGTGGGAGTGGTTGGGCTTGGGACATATTTTGAAGGTAGAGGGGCTCCTGGGTGGCTTAGTTGGCTGGGTATTAGACTCTTGGTTTCGGCTCAGGTCATGGTTTTAGGGCTCCACGCTCAGCGCAGGATCTGCTTTGGATTCTCTCTCCCTCTCCCTCCAGCTCTCTCTCTCTCTTTCTCAGGAGAAAAAAAAAAAAAAAAATATATATATATATATATATATATATTGGTAGAAATGACAGGATTTACCACCTGAGATGTGAGAGAGGAGGAGAGGACTCAGAGCTTTCTGGGCTGATCAGCTGGAGGATGTTTACTGAGGCAGGGGAGAGCAAGTGCCACGTTTGGGGCATTGACAGAGGAGCCTGGAGTTCAGGGAGGACATTGAGACGAGATAAAAATTGGGGATCATCTGCATATAGCTGATATTTAAAACCACTTAAGCAAAAACCACTAAATTGGATGAGATCACCTAGGGGTGCTGTCAGGACGAGATCAGCGGCTGGATTAGGGTGGTGGCAATAGGAATAGGAAGTGGGAAATGCAAGAATTACTTAAAAGAAAAATGAACGGTATTTGGTGATAGATATGATTTAAGACCTTAAGGAAAAGGAGGTTTTACAAGTATCTCCTAGATCTCAAGAGGAGTGTGAAGCTAAAAACAGAGAAGCTTCTTGGTTTCATTTACTTTAAGGTCTTGTCAGTAGTTTATTACTGTAATCTTTGTTATAGGTTGCATCTGTGATCAGTTGAGATGGGAAGGTCCCTTGGGGCCCTCCATAGGGGTTCATCAAGCTCTCCTCATAGCCCCTCGCCAGCGCCTGAGGCACGCTGGCCCCTTTGCTCTGGCAGTACCACAGAGTTAGAAAACAATTATGCTGAACAAATGTTTCTCAGCCCTGAAATGGCCTTTCTATGTTTAGCAGCCAGGCCTTAAATAGCTCACTCGGTTCTGTCTCACCATTTTCAAGCAAAACAGAATTCTAGAAGAAATGCTCCCGACCCAGGTTTTAGTTAGTGTTGCTCTGAAGGGAAGGGCAATTTGGTAAAGTTGTTTGTATGAGAAGTTGGACTAAATAAGACTTGGGGGCTACAGAGATGATTTTTTATTTGATAAGAACCCAGGCTCCAGACAAAAAGAGGTGACAACGTGCTTGCCCTGAGGCTCTTGTCTGGTGAGGAGGTCAGACACGTCATGGGCAGCAGCCTGTTGGGTAGGCCATGTGGAGGGCTGCTCAGAGCCCCGCAGTGGCCCCGGGGGTCAGGGTCAGAGAGCGCTTCCTACAGGTGCACACTGGCCCTCGCTCGTGGGGATGTGGGGCAATGACTGCAGGCAGGAAGGGAGGCACTTCATGGTTTCACTTGACAGGGAGTTTTCTCTTTCAAAGTAGTGTTTTTTTGATTTTTGACTTCCTCTGGACCTCCAGAAAGCAAATGCAGTGCCATCATTTTATCTGAGAGTCTGTTCTTGAATTCTGTTTGGGGTTTTAGAAGGTTGTGATGCACATACCATAGAGTGTGGAAGACTTCTTACAGGGCGGAGCATCACCTTGTAATCAGACATAACATTTCAGCACCGTTCACTAAATGGTATGAGTAAAGGTTTCCTAGAGCCTTGGGCCAGTTCAGGACAGATTTTGTAGCCAAATAAGTCAGCTCAGGTTTTGTCATCTAATGAGTTAGTGAAAAGCCATAGATTTTCAGAGATTTTCAGAGTTCAGAATTGTGGACAATTGGTGGACTCATATTCCAAATGTAGGACTCTGCTTTTTATTTTCTTTTCCTTTTATGGCCTTGATGTTCATGAGTGTTGTGGGGCCCATTTTAGAATGTGGGGTTGAAGGGACCACATCTGTGGCTTCCAGTGCAGGATGAACTCTGCATTCTGAGCTGTAGGAGCCAATTGCTGCCAAGAAGACTCAGGTGTATTTATTCTTAAGGGTAATAGTATAGTTTCATTTATCTTTCTAAAAGCTCAAATTATGAATACTTAAATTCTCTTTGTGAAACTTCAGGTAGAATGAATTGCAAGCCCCAGTTATTTGTTTGCCTGCAGATGTCCCTTACAGGAACAGGGACACAGGAAGCTCTTTTCAGGTAGGTAACGTGCTGGCACCTCGCACAGTAGACACGTGTGCCTGCCCATGTCTGTAGGAAAGGCAGGGATAGGAGGAGGAGGTGGGGACGTGGCTGAAACCTGATGCTTAGACAAGGTCTCCCATGTTCATTGGAAGCTTCTAGAGGTGGCGTTGTGCTCTCTTGTGTTAAATTCTCATGGGCAGGCTTTAAGAAACATTTCTAGGAAGCCATCTGCCTGGGTGACTGCTCTGGGGGTGGGGAAAGTTTACATATACCTACATCTGTCTGATTAGTTTTGGGCTCTGCCCAAGGTCTCTTGTACCTGCTAATCCTTGAGAAGTGGAAGGCAGGAAATTGGTTTCAGTGCCCTGTGAAGTTCTGGGGACTTTCCCTTGTAGTTGAATGGGAAGACAAACCTTCTAACACTGTAGTTCTCCCCGTATAAGAGGGTAATGGAATCCCTCCTGTCTTCTTCATTTGCCAAATTCCTCTGGGCAGCCGAGTGGACGAGAAAGAGCTTTGGAGACCAGCAGACTAGGGTTTGAATCCTTGGTCTGCCGTTCCTTACTAGTTTCTTCTTGGTAAAACGACCTTAAATCTCTGAGCTAGGTTCTCATCTCTGAAGTGATGATTAATAGATAAATTCTACGTCAGGGGTCTGCAGCAGAGATGAAATGAGATACTTTCAATAATTTGGTGCAGGACATGCCACTCAGTAAGCCTGGAATAATGACAGTTCCCTTTCATCACTGACTATCTCTTTGTGTGCCAGGAGACTTGTGGATAGCAATGTCTGGCGTTTATCTGGGAAGTTGAGATGTTATTACAGCAAGGGTTGATGTATTAATTAGAGCAATGTCCTTTTCACGTGAGTCAAATACCATAATAAATACCATTAAACTTGGGAAGTTGAAAAGGAAACCCCAAGAGGCAAAGAGAGCAGTGCTGAAAAAGGAGTGAGAACTTGGGGTGAAGGATCAAGGTCACAGCCAATTTAGCTATCAGTGGGTCATAAGCATTTGCTGGAGCCATTTGGCAGATTTTGTTGAATCTGGGACTAAATGCAACCCATCCTGCTGTGGACCATTCTGCTCAGCACCTGCCTCAAAGTCCTATCGTCATTAAGGTGTAGAAGCTAGATTCAGACCCAGTCTTGTAACCTCAGATCTGGGGTACTTCCTGCCACGTTACTCTCTCTTAGGATACCACCACCTACCCAGTGTATATTTGATAGGTGTCAGTGATGATGAAACTTTACTTTGTGAAGTCTGTGACGTTGGTGTCCTGTCTCCCCTGCCTGTAACATGGGGATATTTATATTTACTTTTATAGTACTTCTGTGAGGATTACAATGGAATGGTTCAAGTAAAAGTGGCACACACAACAATTTTTACAGATATTTTAGGTCTTATTATCAAGGTGTGGATTTACATTGGGTTAGAGTAGTGCCTGTTTTTAAGGTCATGCATAACTAACTTGGAGATGAAGCTTTTATAAAGGTGAATAGAAATGTGCCATGAGGATTATAGGAGGGACAGATAACTAACCCACACGTGGGATGGGGCTGACAGGTGAGACCACAGCGACTGGGAACTGTGCTTTGAGCTAGACTTGAAAGGTCCAAGGGATGCAGGTGGGCAGAGGCAGGCCTCTCTGAGTGTGCGGGTGCAGCGGGAGTAGAAACCTGGGGATGGTTCCTCAGAACACACAGCACAGAGTTATGACGCTGGTGTGGTGTGCTCACTGTAGACCGTCACACGGAATCGTGATTTTCGGGATTGAATGATGACTTTCAGCAGGGCTGATTGGATGGGCACACTTGGTGAGCCTTCTGTTACAGAGTTCCAAAGTGGGTGACTGACTCTTCTAGGAGTTGAATGTGGCTTGGAAAAAGCTTTGGAAGAAAACAAGAATAAAAGAAGAGCTGGATTTGGCAGGGAGTAAGTAGGTAAGGTTCCATGCTGCAGAATGAGATACTATCACAAGACTGTGGATAGACAAGGTGGGTCCAGCAGGGGTTGCCTGGACTGGAATAGAAGCAGTAATATTCTGTTTCTTTAAAATGTATCATCTCAAAGATCCTGAACACAAGTGTTTTCTGGCATCTAAAGCCGGTTCTTTTTTTTTTTTTTTTAAGATTTTATTTTTTTATTTGCGAGAGAAAGAGAGAGGGAGAATGCGAGCAGGGGGGAGGGGCAGAGGGAGAAGCCGACTCCCTGCTGAGGACCTGGACCTAGACATCATGACCTGAGCTGAAAGCAGGCCCTTAACCGACTGAGCCACCCAGGCACCTCTAAAACCAATTATTATATTCCCTGAGCACAATACACATTATGAGGAGGTAATTTAATTTGAAATTTGACTTTTAGTATAAGAACTGTATGCTTGTTTAACATTAACTTTCCTGTCTTCTTCTTCTTCTTCTTTTTTTTTAGAGAGTGGGGGGAGGGGGTGGGGGAGGGGGCAGAGGAAAAGCAAGGGAGAGAGAATCTTAAGCAGGCTCCATGCTCAGCACGGAGCCCAGTGTGGGGCTCGATCTCCCAACCCTGAGATCATGACCTGAGCTGAAATCAAGAGTTGGACGCTTAACCGACTGAGCACCGAGGCGCCCACAACCCCCTTTCTTTTTTTAAAAACTTCCCTGTCTCCTTATTAGTTGCAGTGGTTGGTCCTTTCTTCAGTCCAAGCATTTTAATTTGCTTGACAGGTCATTAGACAGCTGTCTGAATTGGGTTGAGGCAACATTATCACCCTAACTAGGATGAGCAGTTGACTGTGCGTCTGTCTGAGGTGTCAGACCTGAACATGTCCTTGTTGGTTGTGGCTGATAGATTCTGGCAGCAAGACATTCTGGAGTTTGTGCGCTGAGGGGCTTGTTGGTTCAGAGCACGGTCAAGGGCTCACCCCATAAATGTTTGGAGTGTTTAATGTGAAGAGACTGCAAAAAAACTATCTGCTTGGTAAACTTCCCAAATGTAGCTTTAGAAATTCTGAAATTAATTCCAGATTGTATCTCCCAGTACCCAGCCCCAAAGTCAGGCTTTTATTTGGGTTAAGAGTTGGTTGACTAAAATAAACAGATTCTTTGACCTGGAAAGCAGTTGCTCTCACCTGCCTCAGTGGGTTGCTGGTGTGTGAATGTAGGTTCTGAGTTTAGCATTCCATGATTACCAAGAAGAAATAGAAACAGTGCCTGATCACCTCCTGGCCTCCACCCCCCACCCCCTAGTTATCATCTTGGTAAAAAGATACCAAGGGCTTATGGTGACAGCTCATTACAGGCAGAACATTCTAAGACTCTTGTTACTGACTTTCTGTTGCATCTGGCTGCCATTGTGAATCACCTCTCTGCAGTCAGGGCTTCGAGCTCGTGCCCCCTTTCGTTAGGTTAGGTTGTACTATCTTTGATAGCTGACGGGATGGTTTTGGTCAAAACAAGGAACACATTGTGGGCAGGAAGTGCATGGCTTCTGGAGTCAGCCGACTCTGGCTTCAAATCCTGCCTCTCAGTTTAGTAATAATGTGTCACCTTGAGCAAGCTACTCTTGGAACCTCAGATTTTTCCGTGAAATGGTGATACCACCTGCCTCAAATTACTGTGAGGATTAAACTAATATGTATATATGTAAAAAGACATATATATGCACATATAATTATATATACATAATATGTCGATATACATTAATTATTGTACATACCATTTAGTATAGTGCTTGGTTACATAAATTTCCTTATTTGAGGTTAATTTTTATTCTCCCTTCTTCACTACATAGTCTTGCCATCAGATATGGTGCCATATGGCTTGGCTTATGTCAGTCAGGAGTAGTTCACAATATGTTGTATAATATCTTGAATATAAGATTGCAGTTGTCTAGCTGAAATATTCACCCCAAATCTTACTTTATTTAAGCCTAGCCACAACTGTCAGATCACTATCCCTATTAATAGTTTCATTATAAATTACAAATCAGGTAAGCTTGGTTTCTGAATTAGAATTAAATTTGGAATTTCAGAGCTCAAACCTTAATAAAGCAGTGACTTCTCCAAATTTAACCAAATAAAACATTTTTAATTAGAAATAATTTGGAGGACATCCAGTCTTTCATGGTGACAAAATGGTATTTGCTAGTAGAGTCCTAGTAGATATGTACTCTAGTCCTGTTTCATTTGCATAAAATGGAAACAATGTAGTAAAATTTCTTTTTACTACTTTAGTATATATTAAAACTTCATTTTTCAAATAAAATAATGCATTTATATATGTAACTTATTTCATGTATAAGAAGGAACCCTTAACTCCTTGACTATAGTTTGATATAGCTACAAAGTTTAGATGGGACATTCCTTATTCAGAAAGGCAGTATATGCTGTAGTGGTTAAATACCAGACATAAGCCAGACAGCCTGGGTTAGACATCTGACTTAACCATTTATTAGCTGAACTACCTTGGGCAGATTCCTAAACCTCTCTGTTTTCTATATTCTTGTGCAAAATCAGGACAATAACAGTTTCTGTCTCTTGGGTTGTTGAGAGGACTGAGTTAGTACCTGGAAAGTGCTTAGAATTACATCTAGCACACAGTGTTAGCTGTTTCTAAAACCTTGAAAACTGAGGAAGAATTCGTTTATTTTCTTTCATCTCAAAATGATTACAGAAATAGATTTTTGGGAAAAAGTCAAATGGAAAAATGTTGTAAAAGCCGAGGATAAAATCAGGCAGAAACTGCAGGGCAGGTGGGAGAGTGGGTTGTGCGTGTAGGGGCTAAAGCGGAGAGGAAATCATGTTACCGCATATTCAACGTGGAGCTCTCTTTATAGTTCTGTCAATTAAAGCTTTTGTGCAAGTTCATTGTACTACACCGAAGTACAAATCAAAATTTGAAGACCGTGTCTCGTCTAGATTATCAGAATTGCTATATGCTTTATATGTGCATTTATATGATGCATATAATTTATATAAATGACCAGCTGTCTGTCACACATACGTCTTTTTTTTTTTTTTAAGATTTTATTTATTTATTTTGAGAGAGAATGAGAGCATGAGAGGGGGGAGGGTCAGAGGGAGAAGCAGACTCCCGGCTGAGCAGGGAGCCTGATGCGGGACTCGATCCCGGGACTCCAGGATCACGACCTGAGCCGAAGGCAGTCGCCCAACCAACTGAGCCACCCAGGCGCCCTGTCACACATATGTCTTAAAGCTTCATGACGTACTTACCAAATAGATATCCTTATTTGAAGGGATTGAGACTGGCAGGTAGTTGATTAATCCAAAAAAAGGGGGGGGGGAAGTTGCTTAAAATAGGGAATCACTAAAAACTGATGCAGAAGCACCTTAAAGATTTTACTTAAAGCATAATTTCTGAGTAACATATTAACCACTGAATAGTTTCCCCGTATGTTCACTACATGGAAACTGTGGTGGTTTCCCATTGCCCAGGGTGTGTGCTGCTTATTCTGAAACACAGCACTGCCAGAATTTTACTCAGGAGAGGCTCTGATGGGACTGCAGCTTGTCTGTCTTGCACACGCATGCACACACGCACACACACTTCCCCCCCCAAAAGTTTTACTGAGATATAATTCACATACCATAAAACTCACCTATTTGACATTTTCGTGTACAATTTCATAGTTACAACCATTTGTTGTGAGTAGGACTCTGAAACCACCAGTGGAAAGGAAAGCTAACGGTGTGCACACTCTCTCGAGATTATTTTCTCTGGGTTTTGACGGTTGTATCACCCTCACTTAATTCAAATGAAATCTTTTTTAGTGACCTGCCTTTATTTAGTCTTTACAAATTTAACTTAATTTTCATAGTTAAATTCATATTCATGTATGTGCTTATAAACATCTCAAACTCACTCCCCCAACGAATGAATTCTATGGTTAATCAGTTCGGCTGTCTTCTCCAGTATTTATTCACGTGGTAACTTGGAGAGAATTACTGCTTTAGGAGATTCAAGATCTAAAATGGTTAAATAATGATATCTTTTCTGTCTTCCTAACAAGTTGCCAAATTCCATCTAACTCATACAGTACAGGACTTGGTAATTTCTGTGCTTAACTAGCAAATAATTAGCCTTGAAATTTTGTTTATGTAGAAGAGTGGTAATAAAATTGGTCTTATCCATCATATGAAGTGCTTAGAGAAAAATAGTGTCCTCTTTTCTAATGAATTGAAGTCCTCATCACAGGTATGGTTTTCTGCACAACTATAGATAGTTTTGTTTAACAAAACAGTCACGCCCCAAAAATAAAATTTTATCTTAAAAAAAATAGGTTTCTGAAGTCATCAAAGTAAATCACCTCTAAATTATGGTCAGTATTATCACTGAAATCTTACTATGAACTATATAGCACAGACTGGACTGAGTTCTCTGGTGACAGCGGAGTGACACTTCCCACCCCTGGCAGTCACCATGGTGGACACCAGGACTTCCTGTGGAGAACACAGGCCTGTGTCACTCTGTCCAGCGTTTAGTATCTCTGATCCCGTAACTGAGCTTTCAAAAAGGAACGTCCCAGCTCAAGATGATGGGGCTTGCTGATTCATAGTTTCAAAGAGATATATGAAGCCAAAGTAAGCAATTCCATAATTTTGCCAGCACTGTTGACCTCTTCCAAAAGCTGACTTTATGCAGCTAAGTGTTTATGCATTGTTTGAACGAGGTTGGCCCCTAGGGTAAATTGGGCCTGTCAGTCTTTTTTTTTTTTTTTTTTAAAGATTTATTTATTTGAGAGAACGAGAATGAGAGAGAGAGTACATGAGAGGGGAGAGGGTCAGAGGGAGAAGCAGGCTCCTCGCCGAGCAGGGAGCCCGATGCGGGACTCGATCCCGGGACTCCAGGATCATGACCTGAGCTGAAGGCAGTCGCTTAACCAACTGAGCCACCCAGGTGCCCGGGCCTGTCAGTCTTTATACTTCATTTCATCAAATACATTTGTAAGTGGAAGTGTCTTCAGAGACCATCTGTAGGATGGGGTTTATATGACAGTTTCCTAGACAAGGAAAAGTCATTAGTATACCCAGCAGATGGAAATCAGATCACGGCAGGAAAAAGGAGCTAACAGCACGCTAAGGTCACAGCCTGTGTACCAAGTAATTGGAAAGTCAGATGATTGGGGGAGAAAAACACACCATTTACGGTTTTGTGGGAATTGGAAACTCAAGACTGTAGAATTTCACTCAACTAAGTACATTTATTTTGCATGGGTACCATGTTTAATATAGGAATATAACAAATATTTGTAATAACAAATGGCATGGACACTTTTTAAGGATTTCTTTCTTATGTAGTATTTGTGTGTATATTGATGTTTAGGAGGCAGGTAGGGGATGAGAGTATTTCTTATTTATTTCCTTCTGTAAAATTTAATATTTTATTTATTTGAGAGAGAGAGAGAACACAGAGGGAGAGGGAGAAGCTGAGAGAGCTGAGCAAGAGAGCCCGATGTGGGACTTGATCCCAGGACCCTGAGATTATGATCCAATCTTTCTGTAAAATTTAAAATAAAAACTATAAAGAAGTATTTTATTATGAAGTGGCGTACTATGGCTTTATCTTGAAAAACTGAATAACAAGTACAGCCCTTGTATACAGCAAGGTCATTATTAGTCGTCATTCTGTGTTTCCTTTCAATAATTGCGTGTACAAAGAGCAGCGTGCGCCCGCACGAGGATTAAGGAGTGTGACGTAAGCCAAATAATCAGTAGCAGTTCAGATTCAGCTGTAACTTAGGAGGGCTCTCTTAGGAAATTTAAACATACAAAGGCAAATTTGGGGGAATACTTTTCAATGCATTTTTCTCTTTGCAACACCATGTTTTTTTCCTTAAGATAATACTTAAAATAGACTAGAAATACTGATGGCAGGGTCTTCCAGACGTATTTCCATACGTGGTGTGAAGGACCTGGAATTCCTGGATCAGGGAGACTAAGGCAGAGGTGGGACCGGGCGGCTTTGACGCACGCGGCCCGCTCCCTATTCTAGTAGCAGTTTCATCGCGGCTTCCCCGGCGCTGGATGTGCTGTCTTATAATGACCCTTTGTCGTTATTGTTGCTTATGAATAGGCACTTGGTGTTACCAGCCCTGCTTTCCTTTGTGGTGTAGGAAGCTCCACCGGAGCAGGCTTTTTCTGATTTGTTCACTCTGTATTCCTAGAGCCCAGAGTAGTGCCTGCAGTGTGGCAGGCACTCAGTAATACCTGTTGAGTGAAATAACAGTACCTGCCTAAGTGTAACTTACACACAGTAGGACTTTGAATCACATTACAGGAAGCCCAAAGGCAGGTGGCTCCTGCCATTTTTCAGAAACCTGAGGCAACATTTCTGCAATTCTCTTGGCCTTTTCCTCCTGGTCACAAGCTGGCTGCTGCAGCTCACTCCACCTCTTGGGGGGTAAAGGCAGGAGAAAGCAGGATGGGTTGGCCTCGGGCAGATTTCTGCTCACGTCTCATTGGCCAGTCCTGACTGCAGGCTGGGGGAGGGAGCATGTTGGCTATTTCTTTGCTCACTAGGAAAATTAACATTCCCCCTAATTTATTTTTTTAGCATTTTCTCTTCTTCATTCTTTGTTGGATTTGGTAGACACAGGGATCGAGCCCCGCATTGGGCTCCCTGCTCGGCGGGGAGCCTGCTTCTCCCTCTGCTTCTCTCTCTGCTTCTCTCTCTCTCTCTCTCTCTCTCTCTCTGTCTCTCATGAATAAATAAATAAAATCTAGTTTATTTTAATTTTTAAATTTACTAATTTAGTAGTTTCAGTTAGCATTAGTTATGTCTATTTTGGTTGCGAGTTACGTAAATCTGACTTTAACTTAACCAGAATTAGAAGATTATCGCCTCTTGTGACTGAAATGCCCTGGGTTTACACACTTAGGTGGTGCCTTCAGCTCTGCTTTCTCCATGTGTTGACTATATTCTCTTCCACGGTTTCTTCCACAGTACGCGTGTTTTTTTCATTCCAGTCCCTTTTTTAGTTATTTCTTTCTTGCTTTTTGTTTAATTTTTTTAATTCCAGCTAGCCAACGTACAGTGTTGTATTAGTTTCAGGTGTAAAATATAATAATTCACTTCCATACAACACCCTGTGCTCATCACAGCAAGTGCCTTCCTTAATCCCCATCACCCATCTAGCCCATCCCCCCACCCACCTCCTCCATCAACCCTCCGTTTGTTCTCTATAGATAAGAGTCTATTTCTTGCTTTGTCTCTCTCTCTCATTCCCCCCCTTTACTTGTTTGTTTTGTTTCTTAAATTCCATATATGAGTGTAATCATACGGTGTTTGTCTTTCTCTGACTTATTTCGCTTAGCATTATACTCTAGCGCCATTCACATCATTGCAGATGGCAAGATTTCATTCTTTTTTTTATGGCTGAATAGTGTTCCTGTGTGAGTGGTTATCACATTTTCTTTATTCATTCATCAGTCGATGGACACTTGGGCTGCTTCCATATCTTGGCTATTGTAGATAATACTGCTGTAAACATAGGGGTGCATGTATCCCTTTGAATTAGTGTTCTTGTATTCTTTGGGTAAATACCTAGTAGTACAATTGCTGGATTGTAAAGTAGTTTTATTTTTAACTTTTTGAAGAACCTCCATACTATTTTCCAGTGGCTGCACCAGTTTGCAGTCCCACCGACGGTGCACAAGGGTTCCTTTTTCTCCACATCCTCACCAACAGTTGTTTCTTGTGTTGTTTATTAGAGCCCTTCTCACAGGTGTGTGGTGGTATCTCATTGTAGTTTTGATTTGCGTTTCTCTGATGATGAATGATGTTGAGCATTTTTTCATGTGCCTGTTAGCTGTCTGTATGTCTTCTTTGGAGAAATGCCGTTCATGTCTTCTGCCCATTTTTTAATTGGGTTATTTGTGTTTTGGGTGTTAAGTTTTAGAAGTTCTTTATGTATTTTGGATACTAGCCCTTTATCAGATACGTGATTTGCAAATATCTTCTCCCATTCTGTAGGTTGCCTTTTAGTTTTGTTGATTGTTTCCTTTCCTGTGCAGAAGATTTTTATCTTGATGAAGTCCCAGTAGTTTATTTTTTGCTTTTGTTTCCCTTGCCTCAGCAGACATATCTGGCCAGTGTCAGAGAAATTACTGCATGTGTTCTCCTCTAGGATTTTAATGGTTTTATGTCATATATTTAGGTCTTTAATCCATTTTGAATTTATTTTTGTGTGTGGTGTAAGAAAGTGGTCCAGTTTCATTCTCTTGCGTGTAGCTCTCCAGGTTTCCCAGCACCATTTGTTGAAGAGACACAGTAGGTGTTTTTTGATAGCCCCAGGCTTCTATGACCCCTACAGCTCATGGGGCCAGGCAGAGGGGGGACACCCTGCCCCCCAGGGCTGCCGTGTCAGATTCACCCAGGCGCAGTCGCTGTGAGCATCTGTGTGGAAGGCCTGGTTGGCCAGCCCGAGGGAGGGCCCTCCGTGCGCCAGCTGGTTGGGAGGCACAGTGACGTGGGCTGTGGGCACACGCACGTGGGCGGGTGAGGAGTCGCTCCCTCCCTTGTGGAGACCAGGGGAGCTAGACACAGAGAAGCAGGGGTGTCCGCTGTGGATCTGAACAGGAGCATGCATATGTCTCCTGTTTTTCTTTGATTTTCCGCTGTTTCCTCGAAGCTCGGAAATTGTCAGTGTTTAAAGATGTCATACCTGTACAACTCTGTTTTATGCTGGATATGCTGGTTTGATATTTCTCTACTGTGCTCAGTCCCCCTGGAGTTGACCTGAAATGTGATGGGGGTGAGGTATACAGATTGCCGACTCTGCATCAGGCTCTGGCCCATGGCAGCTACGAGACCTCGGGCACGTGGTGAGATCTTCCTGTGCCTCTGTATTCTCATTGCTGAAAGGAAGGATAGTAGTGGTTCTTACTAGGAGAGTAATCCTCCAACGTGGATGAGAACGTGCATGTGATACCGTTAGCCGAGAGCCTGGCGGAGTGCTGGCCCAGTGTGTTCAGCCGCTGCTGTTCGAGCTACCCCTGCTGGTGTCCCCTCTCCCTCTAGCCTGTCCTGTCACATCTGTCATGGCAAGAGTGGGGCCCTGCTTCTCTCTTCCCTTTTGTCTTGTTCTCATGCTGACTTCATCACTTACGTGTTCTTGGCAAGAATCATCCTCGCTTTTCGGCAGTTCAGTCAGATGATTAAGAAACAGTTACAAAAAGCTTAATTCTGTGTGCCTCTTTAGAGACAGAGGTGCATTTTTACAAATCAAGTAAGTACTGTGGGGATCAGCTTTTGCTTGCTTTACTCTGGTGCAGTACTTTAAAAAGGTGGCATTGAAGAGGTAACACAGCTGACCCTTGAACAACATGGGTTTGAACCGTGTGGGTCACTTACATGCAAACTTTTTTTTTTATAAATACCACACAGTACTGCAAATGTGTTTTTTCTCTTATGATTTTCTTAATGTTTTCTTTATTGTAAGAATACAATATATAATACATATACAAAATATATGTTAATCAAATATGTTATCAGTGAGTGTTCTGGTCAACAGTGGGCTGTTAGTTAAGTTTTGGGGGACTCAAAAGTTACACATGGATTTTTGACTGCGCAGGAGGACAGTATCCCTAACCCCCATGTTGTTCAAGGGTCAACTGAATATGGGAAAGGAATTAATTATTATGAAATAGATCTTTTGAAAATACTCTAAAGGGACCAAATTTAATACAGCTTTTGTAATTTTTCTGTAATCATATGTATGAAATTATATGAATGTTGTATTTATTTTGTAAAAAATGCATACCAGGAAGAATAGGAAAACCTTTTGTAATCCCACCTCCTAGAGATAAGCATTGTTTACTGCTTTTGTATACAAACATACACATACATTATGATATAATTTAAGGTTTTCATTTACGTAGTCACAAGTAGGAGTGATTTCTTTTCTTAAAAAAAAAAAAACTTAATTGTTTTAACTTCCCTACAAGAAATATATGCACATTTTTCTTAAGCACAGGCATTCAGAATCCTGGAGAAATTGGTCGAGCCTGCTTTCTGTCTGTAATCTGGTAGGAGTACAGTTGGAGGTGGTATGGCTTCAGGCTGCTTTATTTTTACATCACGTTGACTCAGGGTTGAAGTAAGTGGATCGTGATGGGATTGAATAGCTGATGTAATTGTGAAAAGCGAGAATATGTTTGCTCAGCAGGAGACATATTTTCAACAATAAGATGAATTTTAGGTGGAAACTGACAGCCACGTGGGGAGCAACCAGAGGGCATCCACGGGAAATAGGGTACTGGAGGAACCCCTGGAGCATGGGTGCTGTTCACTGGACAGACTTTATGGACACGGCCTTGAGCGTGGGCATGTGTGTCTCAGAGTCACCCTCAGGGGCCCAGGTCAGCCCAGGCCCAAGTCCGAAGTGCCTTCTGGAACCTGGGCAAGAGGGGTGACTGCTGCGCTGGTGTATAACACCTCAGTCCTCCGACCAGAGACACGGCAGGGTCGCCCTTGTCCTCTCCCTTCGCGTTGGGTGTTTTCAGTTAGCTCGCCGTGTCCAATGAAATCTGTGCAGAAACTTGAGAAGCTCTGCCTGATTGCTCACGCCCCCTCTCCCTGCCGTGCGGTTGGTGGTGACACAAGTCTCAAGGCTCTGCCGGCCCGTGTCCCTGAGTGAAGACAGTGTGGAACAGCCCCCAGCTCACCCACAAGGGTATGAAGCATGATCAGGAAATCACCCTGCGCCATTTCAAGCCTGTGGGTTGTGCAGCATTATTTGTTATTGCAGTAAATACTGTTTTATTAATAATAATACTATTTTTTCATTTTTCATGAAAATGTGAAAGTCCATATTCTGAAAGTCCAGAAGATATAGATGTTATGCAAGGCAGTGGGGGCAGATCCAGTCCCAGATACTATCAGGATTTGTTCTGGGCCCTACTCCCTCAGGCTCCAGCCATCCAACGGATTGTAGGGAAGAAAAATACCTTTCCTCTACCCATCTTAAGCTCCCAGCTGGATCTCTTAACAAAGGACAGATTAATAAGAGAAAAGCATACAGATTTTATTTAATGTAAGTTTTACATGACACGAGAGTCTTCATAAGGGAACTAAGCCCTGAAGAAGTGGTTAAACCTGTGTGTTTTGAGGCTAGGTTTGATGAGGAATGGAAAGTCATGGGCCATGGGCTCAGTGTAGTTAACTGGGGGAAGCTTAGCAAGGCCTGTGTGTTCAGATTCCTCTCACATTCTTCCATCTTCAGAGATAAGGATGCTCCTTTCCTCTGGGCACGGGGAGGGCACCTCTCATGACCTCCTTCAGGGGAGAAGGTCGGAAGGTCCTCTGTGCACCCGCCATTTCTCACATGGCTTCAATTTAAAATATTCAGTATGCTAACATGTGCCATATTTGGGAGCAGCATGACCTGAACCCTGTCAGGGTGATGACTTTACAGGTAACTAGTGCCCCCAATACAATGGCCAAAGTCCTTCTACCTTCTTCAGCGGATACTAGGGCTGGTACTTTTAGAGCTTGCAGTCTTTAGTCAGTCTGTGCAAAGTCAACAGCTTACCTAGATATCACGTATGGGAAGGCTTTCACCATTTTTCCAGCCTAAGCTTATAGCAGGCAGGCTGCTGGTGTGCAAGCTCACCCTCCGCCCCACCCCAAGTACCCATTGTGACCACTAGAGCAGCATGCCCGGCTTTACCTAGCTCCATGTGGGTGACTGGCGTGGTACCTGTCCACCCAGGATTTTGAGGGTTATCCCTTCATGATGAGGCCAGAGGACACATTGCTGTAATTGCTGCTTCTCCCTTCTGTAAAGAGTGCCTCTCACCGAGGGGTAACCATAGCAGACAGCAGCTTACATGGTTAGTCAACTGATGCTACCCTCTCCTCCCACCCCAGAGCAAAACAAAATAGTTCTCATTTATGAAACCACCTGAATAGACTCAACAAAACAGTTTTCCATTAGGACACTTCTAATACTGAGTTTTCTTATTTTTAAATGCCTTAACAAAATTACAAAGCAAAGGCGACCTCTTCAGTGAACTGACATTTCTTTTGTTTTGGTAACAATACGTTGTTGACCTTGCTACTCTCTCATGGGCAAGCCAGTGTATTGGTCTGCGGCTCGGGCAATTTCTGCCTTCCAGTTGTCAGGCAGACTGGTAGGAGACACCCTAGATGTGGGTGTGCAGGTAAACATGTAGGTGTGTGTAGGTCGGTGTGTGAGCATAGGTGTGTACCCCTGCTACCGGCATTGAAACTTGCTTTTTTGAAATAGGTATTTTCCTCTGCCCCAGTTTGTAGCTATCCAGAATGGTCCCTAATTTTGTGAGAACCTGCACGGTTGGCAGTTTGTCTCAGGACCTGAAGTAACAAGAGAAAGGGCAAGAGACAAGAAGGGCTAATACTTGGCAAGGAATGACCTCCTGGGCTTAACTGTGCCCCCTTAGCAGCTTTCATCTGGGTCCTTTTTATTGGTGCTGAGTAGATAGTACAGCGACCCACAGAAGGATTCACTCCCTTCACTCCTCAGCGGAACTGTTCTGGCATCTCCTGACATTATAGCCATCGACCTGGACTTTTGAGTTCTCCTGTGGGACACCGCCTCCAGACTTAGATGCACACATATGAAATACCTGTGGACCCGCAGATTCTAATTCACTGGGTCTGGGTTCAGCTGATATTCTGCATTTTACAAGCTCTCAGGTGATGCCCACAGTGCTGGAAAAGGACCATGCTTAGTCACCTAGGGTCAGTGATGTGTACTGTGCATACTTACGTGATGGTGAACGCTGGCCTCAAAGCACACTGCCCGCTCCGGGGAGGTCCGGCGCTCTGTGGGTATTCCCTTAATTAGGAGAAAATAAACACAACATTTATTCAGATCTATCTGTGTGCCAGGTACTTTAAAATTGTTTTTTCCTGGGGCGCCTGGGTGGCTCAGTCGGTTAAGGGTCTGCCTTTGGCTCAGGTCATGATCCAGGGGTCCTGGGATCGAGCCCCGCATTGGGCTCCCTGCTCCGTGGGAGGCCTGCTTCTCCCTCTGTCTGCCGCTCCCCCTGCTTGTGTGCGCTGTCTCTCTCTGTCAAATAAATAAATAACATATTTTTTAAAAATAAAGATTTATTCCTCATAACCTCTCTATCTGTGGATGGGACTTACTCAAAGTCACAATTTAGTATATTCTTACAAATTTGTCTGACTTCAGCCCTTGAGCCTGAAACCCTTACACTATACTCAGAGCTCTTTAATATTTATGTGAATTTTGATAAAAGGATAATCCAATAGAATTTTATCTTCTCTCTGTCTCTGGTTTGCCAGTCAGCCTTGTCACTGGGGGTAATTCTAACCAGGCTTTTCAGATTCCAGGACTGGAGCAAGGACGGCCCTGGCATTGAATAGCTCTTGCTTAACAGTTTGGCAGCCTCAGATGTATAATACAGATCACATTTAACAGATAAAGTGTTTACTAATCAACATTCAGCTGTGTTAATTTATCGAGAATTATTTTGATAAAGTTTATTAGATTAAAGAATTTTATTTATAAACCTTTCTAAGGTTACTAAAGTGAATTAAAGATTTTTTTTTTACTGAGGTATAATTGACATATTAGTTTCATATGTACAACATCATGATTCAGTTTTTGTATATATATTGTGAAATGATCACCACAATAAGTCTAGTTAACAATCATCACCAAGCATAGTTCCAAAAAAACTTTTTGTGTGTTTGACAAGGACTTTTTTTTTTTTAAAGATTTTATTTATTTATTTGACAGAGAGAGACATAGCGAGAGAGGGAACACAAGCAGGGGGAGTGGGAGAGGGAGAAGCAGGCTTCCCGCTGAGCAGGGAGCCCGATGCGGGGCTCGATCCCAGGACCCAGGGATCATGACCTGAGCTGAAGGCAGACGCTCAACGACTGAGCCACCCAGGCGCCCCTGACAAGGACTTTTAATATCAACTCTCTTACCAACTTTCAAATCTGCAGCACAGTATTATTACCTACAGTCACCATGCTGTACATTACATCCTCGTGATTTATTTTGTAGCTGGAAGTTTGTGTTCCTTTTGACCCCCTTCACCTGTTTCTCCCACCCGGCAGTCCTCAGCTTTAGCCACCACTGATCTGTTGTTCTCTGTATCTACAGAGCTTGTGTATTACTCTTGTTGTTTTAATTCCACATGCAAGTGAGGTCACATGATATTTGTCTCTCTCTGACTTATTTCACTTAGCATAATACTCTCACGGTCCATCCCTGTTGTCAAAAAAGGCAAGATTTTATTCTTGGGGGTTGGGGGGCTGAACAGTGTTCCATTGTATATGTATACCGAATCTTTATCCATTCATCCATCAATGGACAGTCAGCCTATTTCAGTTATCTTGGCTGTTACCAATAATGCTGCTGTAAACATAGAAGTGCATTTTTCTTTCTGAATTAGTGTTTTCCTTTCCTGCAGATAACTACCCAGAGGTGCAATTGCTGAATCATAACGATAATTCTATTTTTAATTTTGTGAGGATCCTCCCTACTGTTTTCCATCGTGTCTTCACCGGTTTACATTCCCACCAACAGCGCCCAAGGATTCCCTTTTCTCCACATCCTTGTCAGTACTTGTTATTTCTTGTCTTTGAGTCTAGCCATTCTATCTAACACGTGTGGGGTGACATCTCAGTGTGATTCTGATTTGCATTTTCTCTGATGATTAGTGGTGTGGAGCACCTTTTCATGTGTCTGTTGGCCATCTGTATCTCTTTGGAAAAAGGTCTGTTCAGATCCTCTGCCTATTTTTTAATCAGATGTATGTTTTTTTGCTGTTGAGTTGTAGGAGTTTGTAGATTTTGGTTATTAACCCCTTATCATCTCCTTTGCTGTGCAAAAACTTTTTAGTTTGATGTAGTCCCACTTGTTTTTTCTCTTGCCCTGGCTTTTTGAGTCAGATCCAGAAAATCTCCACCAAGACTGATGTGAAAAAGATTACTGCCTATGTTTTGTTCTAGGAGTTTTATGGTTTCAGGTCTTAAATTTCAAGTCTTTAATCCATTTTGAGTTAATTTTTGTGTGTGGTGTAGGGTGGGCTTTGGAGTCTGACTGACCAGGGTTCTCCCTGGCTCTGTCCCCACTTGCTGAGAGATTTGGGGTAAATTCATGAATACTTCTAACCGCTGTTTCCTCAGTTTTACAATGGGGATGGTCCTAATGACCCCACAGCAGTTTTGCATGGGGATTAAATGAGATGCTGTGCAAAGTGCCCAGTCCTGGTAAGTCCAGAGTGAATGCTCTCCATTATTCTCTGCAGCAGTTTTACTCTTTGCAGCAGTCCTGTCAGGTGCTGGTTCTCCTGTTTTACAGATGAGGCAGCTGAGGCTCAGGGAGGTTACATAACTCACCCACAACCACACATGGCTGGCGAGTTGTGTGTCCCTTTTTTGATTATTAGTACTGATGATGGAATACAGTTGACTCCTGTTTTTGGTTTAGAGGTGGCTGAATTCGTTGACCATCCAAGCTGCCTTTGATAATTCCCTTCAAAAGGAATTTATGTTCACATCTGTCGACAGGCTACAGATACTGTATGGAATATTGGAAAAAAGTGAAGCTTTAATAAATATTAGCACATAACTAAATGCAGATATAGAGTTGCTAAGACAGAATTTAGGTTAAAAAAGAATTCAATGTATATTTCAGGTAATTCGTATTATTGACCAGGAACCAATGTTAAGTTACAATACTCAAGCACATAACACAGGAAATTTAACACTAAGCCATATTTTAAGGGGGGAATCCTAAGTGTTAAATATGTTAGGGAATGTGTAAAAATGTTTTGTTTGCAGCTGTTAACAAGCCCATTCCAGTTTTCACTTTAAAAGGGAGTGCTGGGCAGAAGGAAGTCTCTTGCTTGTTTAAGGAATTCTAGACAATTCGGGTTTCAGCAGGGAGTGCTGAAGTTCCCTTGGCTCCGGGTGTTTGGAGACGGCTAAAAATGCCTTTCGTGAAGAGGCACGTGACTAAGGAGGCCTCACCACCTTTTCTCTGCACGCTGCTCCTGGAGCTCTCTGCACATACTCCTTGCATTGTGTGCAGAGCTCACTGTTGAGTAATTAATTACGGGCTTGTCTCCCTGTCCAGGGCACTTCTGGGTGTGTGAGCCCAGTGCCGTACTTAGCTATCTCCCTGGCTCCAGCATGGTATCTGGCATAGGGTGAGTGCTCTGTAAATTTAAGAAGTCACTCAGGTTCCTCCAGTACCTCTTACACATTTTGTTTTTTGAGATTTACGTATTTATTTGAGAGAGAAAGAATACGAGTTTGGGGGGGAGGGGGGATGGGCAGAGGGAGGGAGAGAACCCTCAAGCGGACTCCCTGCTGAGTGTGGAGCCTGACACAGGGCTGGATCCCAGGACCCTGAGATCATGACCTGAGCCGAAATCAGGAGTCGGCCAGTTCACTGACTGAGCCATCTGGGCGCCCCTCTCTTATACATTTTAATTGGAATATAGCCAGTATCACTTACATATTAACTCTGCGGCCTCACCAACCCAGTACTTGTGACGAATTGCGTTGGAAATGACTTACATCATCCTGGTAATAGTTTTGGCAATGCAGAATTTCATTCCTAGCCTTTTGAAGTAAGAAAGACTTATACTTGAATTTGATACAAAGCACAGCTGGGTTTTTTCCCCTCATAGTTCGTATTTATTTTGTGTATTTCTGTATATTGTATAACTTAAAAAGAATGATGACATTTCAGTTCTTCACACAGAACCATGATGGAACAATATGGTGTTCTCGGCTGTGTATAGGAGGCCTCAGTAAGGCCTCTGGATTGAGAAAAGCCACAGGTAGTTGCAGGTTGACCAGTTTTTCCTGGAAATGAACAAGTATTGCATAAAGCATAGTGAATGTGTGTGTCTGCACTATTTACTTTTATCTGTTGACCTTGTTCTGGGTTGTAAGTGTAAAGTGTCCCACGACCCAAGAAATAAAAGGCAAATGTCAGACAGTGGTGAGTGACAAGAGATGGACTGTGTGGGGCCTTTTTCATTGGGAAGCGCCCCTGTGGAGCGAAACCCTGGCCTAGGGTGTGGGTGCGGCCTTCCCAGCATCCCACTGAGGGACAGCTCTCAGTGACTTAAGGGCTCATCCTCGGTCTGTAGCTTGCCTGAGCCAGGCCTTCTCAGGTATGTCATTTCAAGTGCTTGTCTTCTAACTTTTACTGTATGTCGGAAATGCCCTAAGAGGTGGGGACTACACCTCCACGCTCTGTTTTTTTATTTGTCATATTTTTTCAGATGCACACAACTTCTTTATAATTCTGAGTAACCGTCTGGTTTTTGTAAACGTGCCTCAGTCTCAGTCTGCATCTCGTTGTGGTTGAAATTAATCACTCAAAAGCAGTGTGGTATTCTGGACTGATGTTTAGGAGCCTGAATCTTAGTGCCACCTCTGCAGGAATCAGGGCAAGGTCTTAGATAAAACTTCTGTGTATTTTGTCTTCTATGCAAAATGCTCTCTGACTTACAAGAAAGTTATGAAGGTTCCCATAGATATTATGAGGACAAGTTAAATAAAATTCTTCTGAGCTACTTTGAGCTTCAGAAGCACAAACATCATCGAAAACCTAGTTCTGAGTTGACCTCCTGTAGATGAGTCATGTCTTCCATATGGCATTATCTTCTTAATAACCATGCCTTTAAAAAACTGAAAAAAAAAAAAACAACAACTGAAATGCTGTTTTTAAGGCATCAAGGAGAATCCAACAATAATACTGGAAATGCTGAAGTCTTCCCCCACCCCCACCTCTTTAACTGGGAAGTGAAAGAAATTTCAGTTAATTTTGATGACCACGACTTCCTGTGCAGAACTACCCCGTCGTCATTCCTATTTTCTCACAGGCATCCATGCTTTATTATCCTCAATTTTTGTGCTACAAGTAATTTTGTAACAGTAACCATGGTCAACACTCTCTGCCCGCGGAATAAAAGGAAAAAACCGATCCGTGACTCCGTCATGCACTCACTGTCTTTTCCACTTCAATTCCTTTTAAACTGCTGAGCACTGCCCATGGGGGAGGGACTGCTCCAGCCCCCGGGGCCGCACCGATGGTCACAGCACAGCGTGGTGCCCGCGGGAACTTGGCTGAAGTGGAGGAGGGTAGCTGCGATGTGGGGCATGGGGCAACTGGGCAAGAAAAGCTTCCGTGGGAGGTCAGGTCAGCTCTGGCTGGCACATGGAAGTTGGTCCTCTGTGTATGCTGTCACCTCTGCGCCCCCGACGGTGGTCAGTACCAGCTGAGAAAGCTGGGGAGCTCTCCCTCGGGGTCCCTCATGTAACTAGAGGCTGTGCTAATTCCAGAAGCCCTGAGGAACTCTCGGTTGAGACAGCCCTTTAGGAAAGCTGCCAAGGACTCTGTTGAAGGTCACTCAGTGATATCACTGAGGGAGGGCTCTTGTCATTTTCCTCCAGGATGTCCTAGTTGGTTAACAAGAACTTTTATTAAGGGAGCTACTTCTCCCTAGCACCAGGGTCCTGTGATGTGGGGAGTGGTGTGGGGAGAGTGGTCTCTCTGCCCATGAGTTTGTGGGTTAGCTTAAATACAAAATACAGAAATGTGAAATCATTTGAGAACTTATTAATGTGTGCAAAGAGGTTGACAGGGAATGCAGTCACTGGGAGGAGATGCAAGGAACTTAGCACTTAGAGGAGGATGAATGCACATTTATTTGGATTAAGGTGTCGTGTATGTCCGTTCAGCGGGGAACAGAAAATATGAATCTGGAAGAATGTGCCAAATACTTAAGACAGTTGTTTTGGAAGTACCAAATTTCAAGGCATTTCCTATTTTTTTTTTTTTTGGTAATGTGTGAACTTTAGTGTATATTGACTCCTTTCATAGTTAGGGGAAAAAAGATTTTTAAAAGGGGAAAGTTATAATAAATATTTGACAAAAATTTTAAGGTATTTTAACTTAAAGCGTAAATACTGAGCCAGATGGGGAGCAGTCAGAAATTTAGAACAAAGTGTGTTAGTGATTCTCATGTTCGGCCGTGCATTAGTCATGGTTCTCCAGAGTCAGAGCCCATAGGACACATTCTTCCTGCCCTCCACTGTGGAGCACAGCCCACTCTCCCCTGCTAGTCAGGATCAGTCCCCCGGCCGGCGCGGGAGCTTCCTTCTCTCCCTCTTGATTCCTGGGCACAAGGAGCCCAAACTGGCTGGGTGGCAGTCTTACCTTCTGGTTTAATGGGATCCTTGTTGTGTTTCCTGGTGGAAGTATTCCTCTCTTTGGAACCAGCAGAACGTGAGGTCGTGGAGATAGGAAGCGATGTTTTGCTGGTGGGTCACTAGGGGTAATCGTGTGTGGTGCCACTATCATTTCTACCCCTTGATTCCCGAACCTGTGAATCCTGGCTGTGGGGGAAGGACAGCACCATGCCTTAGACACTGATTCAGAGCATATGCAACCTCTTTTTTTTTTTTTTAAAGATTTTATTTATTTATTTGAGAGAGAGAGAATGAGAGATAGAGAGCACGAGAGGGAAGAGGGTCAGAGGGTCAGAGGGAGAAGCAGACTCCCTGCCAAGCAGGGAGCCCGATATGGGACTCGATCCCGCGACTCCAGGATCATGACCTGAGCTGAAGGCAGTCGCTTAACCAACTGAGCCACCCAGGCGCCCCCATATGCAACCTCTTAAGGAACCTTGTCCCAGCCCCGCAAGGTAGTGCCGCCTAGCTGGCACTGTAACTGAGTCTTCAAAAGGCCATTTCACTGTTTGTCAAACTGGCTGCTTCAGGGTGGTGGGGAAGATGGTAAGACCAGTGAATTCCATAATTATGGGCCCACTGCCATACTCTGTTTACTGTGAAGTGAGTTTCTTGGTGAGAAGCAGTGCAAGGTGGAATACGATGGTGGTGGATTAGGCCTTCTACAAATCCGTGGTTGGTAGTTTTTGCTCACGCATCGTGTGCAGGGAAGACAAATCCATATCCAGAATGTCTTTCGATAAGACTAAAATGCTTCCCCTTCCACGATGGCAGCAGGCAGGTAGCTGGCAGATCTCCCTACAGTAATGGCACAGTACTGGGGCTCTGCGTTAGTCTCTGCTGCTGGGTCAGCCTTGGTGAGCGAAGTGCACGCTGCTGAGCCCACGCATAACCTCCATCCCTGCTGCCGTGGCACTTTGTTCGTGAGCCCACTGGGACATGACGGGGCGGCTGGGGAAAGAGGCTGACTGGTGTCCACAGAATGGGCCATCCTATCCACTTGATTATTAAAATCCTCTTCTGCGGAGGTCACCTTTGGTGGGCATTTTTGGGACACCGAGATCTTCACTTTTTTGAGGACAGGTCTGTCCGCGTTCCTCTCCCCCGGATTTCTTTCTCACCCGTTGTCCAGTCCCGTTCCTTTCAGGTATCGGACCATCCCTCAGCCAAACCATGCCACAGCCCAAGAATGGATAGGTATCCGCCCAGGGGGCCATGTCTCCTTCCGAGCAACGGGAGCAGCCGGACGCACTGCTCGACGTTCTGCCCCCCCGGGGAGGATGTCCTTGACCGTGCCCTTCAGGCGTGTCCCGGGGAGGGGCTGTGGTGCTGCAGCTGTCTGCTTTCGGGTGGCGTCTGCATCCCATGCAGAACCGTCTGTAACCCAGGCCTGAGTCTTCTCTTCCTCCGTCAGCTGGTCTTCGACAGCTCCGCAAGCAGCCGTAGGTCAGGCTGGGAGAGGAGACGGTGTAGCAGGAGCGGGCACCGCGGGCATTTGGGCCACTTGTCCCTACGGGGCCTGCTCGGGCCTGATCACATACGTACCGCTTCCATTTGATGGTGGAGTGCTGCCGTGCGTGCCCGACTTCATGGGCCGACGGGTCAGATGGCACCCCGTTCACGAGGGGCAGCTCAGGTCTCGCCGTAACGTGGGGGCCCGTGGGTAAGCGTTTAGTCTCGACTGAGGCCCAGTAGCAAACGAGAGCTGTGTCTCACAAGGGGAGTCGTCTTCTGGGTGGGGTTAGCAAGGCTTGGCTCCCAAATCCTAAGGGCCCGCTTTATCACTCAGCCCTGCCGAAGGCTCCAGACGGCACCGCCGTCTGCTCGGACGTTCCACGTGCCGTTGGCTGCACTGGATCCGATGGCCCCGGCCTGAGAGCAAAGCGGCCTGCACGGCGGCCTGGACTTGCTGGGAAGCCGCCTCTCGTTCTGGGCCCCACTCAAAACTAGCAGGTTTTTGGGTCACTGGGTAAATAGTCCAGAGTATCACACCCAAATGAAGAATATGTTGCTTCCGAAATCCAAAGCGGCCCCATCAATTTGACACATAAAATTAACCATCCCAGTCAATGTGATACGATGCATAGAAACTCAGTTTATGTGTAACTCCTGAACTAATTATTTAACAAGTAACATACCAACTTTGAATTGAAATACTACTCCAGTAATCACCGAGCTCTCCCCTCCTCCATCATCTCCTCACCCACCTCCTGTCAGGTGTATGCCATGATCTGTGTGCTAGATTTTTTTCTTAGGTGGTGAATATTTAAGAGTTGCAGGATATTGCACTTAGAAACAGGTATGTTATATTTGCTTAGTACTTGACCAAATAGAACCTAATGTATCAAAATATTAGATCTAGAAGATTCCTTAGAAGTTATCTAGGCCATCTTGATATTTCAAACAAAATGAAGAAGCAGAATGTTAAAGCGCAGACTAGCACTCAGAGTTTCTGTTGTCAGCGGAGAACAGCTTCTCTCTTCTGGCTTTGCTGTGCTCACGTGGAGTTGAGAGGCATGCTTGGGGCTACGTCGATAGTTCGGCTGTCAGAGATGAGCCCAGGTTCTGTCTTCAGCTGCTAGCCAAGCAAATTTGGCTACGGATCAAAGGCGGCAGCAGTGTGTTTGGGGCAGTGCCATTTCCTGACCAAATGCTAGATGCGCTCGGCTAAAAGGGAGGGATTTTAAAGATAAGGACGTTGAAAATCCTGCTGTCTTAACTGCTCTTGAGAATTAAACATCTTGAAAATTAATGTAGTAGATTAAATGTAAATGATGACTACAGTACACACCTGGTTGACAAGATCGTTACAATATTTAAAATATAAATTTTTAATCAAAATAGCCAAGTTAATTGAATTTAACTTTAATAATTGAGTTTCCCTTGGGACGCCTGGGTGGCTCAGTCGGTTAAGCATCTGCCTTCGGCTCAGATCTGATATCGGGGTCCTGGGATCGAGCCCCGAGTTGGGCTCCTTGTTCAGCGGGGAGCCTGCTTCTCCCTCTGCCTCTGTTCCCCTCCCCTCTGGCTCATGTGCACACACTCTTTCTCTCCCTCTCTTAGGTAAATAAATAAAATATTCTTAAAAAATATTGAATTTCTCTTTAGCAAATTTAGTGGAGGTTGGGCATGTTTAAGAGCTTTTTTTTTTTTCTTTTTTTTTTGGAGGCCATACCACTACTGATGTCAAGAGCACAGGTAATGTTGATTTGTGGTCTTAGAGTTGGGTGGTGACACGCAGGTCCTCCAGTTCTAATCCACCAGCCCCCCAGGTAGGTGAGCTGCCTCCAGGCGTCCTTGGCAGTGCTGTCAGGTCTCTGCTTCACTCTGTCCAGCATGTGCCTAGTTCCTGGTTCCTTTTTTTTTTTTTTTTTTAATTCACATAAAGTTTAAACAGTCAAGTTAATGAACATATCAAAATTTTTGAGTTAGTGTATGGCAGCAGAAATTTAATTTTTGTTGCAAATAATACAGTATTTTGTGTTTCCATCACTGACAAGCTGTGCTGCAGATAGAGCAATGGCGTTGAATCTCAGTTCCTCAGGGTCACGTTCCATAAACCTCGTGCAAACTTCTATGGCATCCTCTAATAAAGTCTCATCACTAGTTTGCCCATGGTTAATTGGAAACGGTTTCCGTCCATCTAATTCATAGAGATGCCCATCTACATGAACTGATGCAATAAAATGAAGATCTACTTTTTCATCTATACTTGGTGCCTCAGTCTGACCTTCATGGGCAGCTGGTCTCATGAGTGACTCGAATAGCATCATAGTTCTCTAGGTATCTGGCTCGTTCTTCAGGACTCATTGACACAGACTCCTCGAGGAAATTTTTCAAGGTTGATCCAAATTCAAAGTGCATCTTGTCTTTATTGTTGGCAATAGCATGGATCAGTCCAGTTTTTCCACAGGCGTTGCTGATTGTAGGAGACAGCCCCTCCCATTAAGGGACAGCACTCCTTGTGAGGAAGTTCTCTTTCATAGTAAACATTGCTTTAATTTGTGCTGACATCTTCTAGTTCTGCCCCGAGGTTTTTTTCTGGTTTTCTCAGAACATTTTTATAGCTCATTTTGGATGATCAGAAGTTCTAGACCAGAAATTTCAGCTTTTTAATTTAGAAAATTTGAGCATTCCTCACAAATACAGTCATTTTCCCAGGATGAATAGGTGTTCCCAAATAACAGGATTGTCAAATGATTCTGCCTGCCTTTATTTTTAGAAAAGGGAGACAACACCGGGCCAGGAATGGAAATACCTGGTTCCTGGCCCCTGCTCTGCTCCTTGCTGATGGGGTACTTTAGGCCAATTCATTCATCCCTCTGAACCTCAGTTTCCTTTTTTGGCAAAGTGAAGATGATAATGCCTGCTCCAGGTCCCATTCCATGGGGTCCTTTTGAGAATCAGATCCTTTTGTATTCAGTCCATTTCCTTCCAAGTATAGGATGTTCACTTCCTTGTTTTAGAATGGAACATTTTTGAATCATAAATAATGATTTAGCAGGAACTTAGATAACACAAGGTATGTTGAAAAGAACAGATGATGCTTTCTGGCATGTCTTGAAACTCAGTGAATATGGTGGTTTGACAATTTAGTTCTTTTCTGTATTTATTATAGAGACTGAGAAGAATTTTAAAGAAATTCAAAGAATAAATAAAATGTATGAGTTATACTGTGGAAACTAACAGATTTGTTGGCTTAAATTAACATTGCATATGTCTAGTCCAGGTGTGTGTAAAGATCTTGATTTGAGTTGGGCTCCCTGCTACAAATTAGAACCAAATCTAAATGCAATGAGTGGGGAGTATCATTTGCTGATAGACAATAATGACTTTAAGATATTAATGACTTGCTAATTTTTATGGGATTAATGCTTTTTATTCAGAATACTAATTTAAAATCATAGACAACGCCACACCTATTAGAATTTATTTTAGCACGCTCTTTTCATTTTCAGTCTTTTTCAAACACTATCTCACCAACTGAAAGTGTGTTACTTATTGAGGAATTAATTCCAAGGTATGCAATGGGATTGTTTCACAGTTGTTTTTTGGGAAGTAATAAATATGAGTAAAAGGAAATAGTGATACAGTGTTTTAATTGAAATTGGTGCATGTGACACTAGTTTTGAGCTTTGGGTGTGTAAATTACTATTTTACAAGTAATGCTTTGTTGTTGTTTTTTTTTTAAGATTTTTTAAGTTTATTTGTCAGAGAAAGCACAAGCAGGGGGAGAGGCAGAAGCAGGCTCCCTGCTGAGCAGAGAGCCCTATGCGGGGGGCGGGGGGGGGGGGGGAACGGGGGACGACACCTCAATCCCAGGACCCTGGGGTCATGACCTGAGCCTAAGGCAGACGCCTTAACCCTCAACCAACTGAGCCATCCAGGAGTCCCATGTAACACTTAGTTCCGTATGATAACCAGCGTTTCTTAAAACTCATGTCTTTTTTGGATAAAACTCTTATATCCTCCTTTAATATTATTTGAACTTTGAAAGGAAATGACTAAAAATCTGTTAAAGTATATGTGTTATGTTTCAGTAACACATTTTTAAAAAGCAAATCAAAGCAATTATACTTGATATGCTTTTTCACATTGCCCCCCATTTGCCTCCCCTGCCCCTAAATCTTATGATTCTGGTATATTCTCCATTCCCTTGTTGAGATGCACTGCCTAGCATGTTATTGTGGGATTGAATGGATACATAATAAAATACAGCCTTAAGCCTCAAAAAGAATGCTCTTAGTACTCTTTGTGTAATATGTATCACAACTATCTGATATCTATATAAAGTATACATATTTTAAAAAGAATAACAGCGTTAAGTAGCTTTCTGTTACCAACAGGAGAAAGTCCAAGACCATAGCGTTTCTACTGGAAGACACTATTGGACCTGACTTAATACTTAGGAAATTTACACCCGAGGTGGGTGGAGGGGCGGGCGCCTGAGTGGCTGAGTTGGTTGAGCGTCTGATTCTTGATTTTGGCTCAGGTCATGATCTCAGTCCTGGGATCGAGCCCCATGTGGGCTCTGCGCAGTCTGCTTGTCCCTCCCTGCCCCCTTCCTCCCCACTTGTGAGTGCTCTTTCTCTCAAATAAATAAATAAAATCTTTTAAAAAAAATTACACCAGGAGAACAGGTATTATATTTCCTTTGTTTATATCAGATGACTGCAAGGATCAACTAAGAAAAGCTGGGATTTGAGCACACAAGTCCTAAGTGTTCTTGGAAGTTAACGTTAGGCATTGTAGTAGTTGTAGAGTTGTCTCACTCTGCTTTTAGTTAGCATTTCCTGGTGACTAATGATGTTGAGTATCTTTTCATATGCCATTTGTATATTTTCTTCAGTGAAAGGTCTGTTCAACTCTTGTACCTTTTTTTTTTTTTTCCAATTTAAGTAGCTCCTTGCCCAGCATGGAGCCCAACGTGGGGCTTGAACTCAGTACCCTGAGATTAAGACCTGAGCTGAGATCAAGAGTCAGACGCTTAACCTACTGAGCCACCCAGACGCCCCAACTATTGTACCTTTTAGAAAAGATTGGATTGTTCTTATTTTTGAATTGTAAGAGTCAGATCCAAACAATATCCATTACGTGCATTAGATTAATATGCTTTTAAAAAATCTTTTAATCTATAGATTCCTCATCTCTTTATTGTTTTCCTTGGATTAGGAAAACCTAGAACATGAAAAATTTTATAGGATAAATGGATTTTTCTAATGACAGCCACCCAGGAGGTTGTTTGATATGTTTTTTTTGTGTTCTGTATTTTTTTGTAAACTAGTTGTGTAGGTGTAGAAACTTCCAAGTTTGATTTTTTTTTTTTTTGGTACTAATTTATGAGGAATGTCATGCACACCATCAAGAGGTATATAATATATGATTATCTGCCTTTTTGTGATGTTAAAATTGATCAGTTTGTTAAGGGTCATCAGTTGGATCATTCATACTATAGTCCTATCAACCTTCCACCTAATGATTTTAGCACCATTGACAATCATTGCCTAGAGCCATTGTTTCATTAGTACTTGCAAAATGGTGATATCTTAATTTTGTCATTTCTTCTTTATTTATTAACTAGAATACTTACACCGAGAAAAATTTTGCCTTGTCAGCTATTCATTTGTTATGGGGCACTGTTTGCAAGTAATGGCAGTCTAAATATAGATTTGTTTTTTTTTTCCCTTTGCTTACCAGTTTTCAGAGTAATACATTTTATACCATTCTTCAAAGGTTAACAGAATTGTTTTGTTTTGTTTTGTTTTTTGAGATCATCATGAACACATGGATTTTAGCATACATGAATTTTAGCATACTTGTTTCAATGCCTTGTACTAATTCTTTTTGATGCTCAAATTGTCCCATCCTTGGTCAGTGGAAACCCCTTCAGGTTGGTTCTAGAGGACTTTTGTCTTTTTTTTTTTTTTGCAGGGAAAGAGAGAGAGAGAATCCTAAGTAGGCTACACCCCCAGCACAGAGCCCGATGCAGGGCTCAATCCCACATCCCCGAGATCATAACCTGAGCCAAAATGAAGAGTTGGACACTTAACCGACTGAGTCACCCAGGTGCCCCAAGTTCTGGAGGCCTTTTGATATTTGCCTTGCCTTGTGGAATAACTAGATGTAACATGTTGTTGTTGATTGTTTTTTGTTTGTTTGTTTTTATCTCAAAAGCTATTTACCCATTCTAGCAACAGTGAGCACACCTAGATTTTGGTTTCTTGGGCCTAGCACTCAGATCTTGGTTTCTCATACCATTTTCTAATAAAAGGAACCACACTCCATGGAGAAATGTGTAATTCAGGAACTGGAACAGGAAATATGCATGATGAATCTGGAGCATCATGTAGTGTCAGAAGGTAAGGTGGTGCTCAAAAAACAAAAAATAAGTGCACACAATGATGGGGATATGTCAAAGGGACATGGGAGCCAACTGAAAGAGCTCCCAGTGGCCAAAGCTGGAAAAATGTGAGCAACGAAATAAATGAATAGTATCGGATTATACCCCAAACTATAAAGTAAATATCCATGTGTCCATACGATAAAATAACTAAACAAATGGAGAAGAATAGGCAAATGTCCCAGGCAGAGGAGTTATAAATAATTTATGTAGATACCTCTCCCTCAAGGAGGTGGAGCATAATTCACTATTCCTTAAGTGTAGGCTGTCTGTGGTCACTCCCTTCCAAAGAGTACAGTGTGGAAAGGGGGAAGAAAGAGCAACTTGACAGTGAAGAAACCTGACAAATGCTACTTCCAGCAGGTGAGTAAAGTTAATATCAACACTGATAAGTCATATTGAGAGTATACACCCAATGATGTGATGTGATGGGAAGGGCACTTCACCTCCGTGGTCATCCTTCCTAAACCCTCACCTTCAGCCTAGAATGGGAAAACATCAGACAAATCTCAGTTGAGGGGTATTTAACAAAATACCTCATGAGCCCTCCTTAAAACTGTCAAGGTCTTCAAAAACAAGGAAAGTCAGAAAAACTGTCATAGTCAAGAGGAACCTAAGGAGACATGGCAATGAAATGCAGTATTCTGGATGGGATCCAGGAACAGATGAAGGACACCAAATTAAAACTAATGAAAGCTGAATAAAGTATGAACTTCAGTTAATAATATATCCATGTTGGTCGATGAATAGTGACAAATACACTCTGCTAATGTCGCATGTTAATAATTGGGGACTAGATGTGGGACATATGCTTTTTCTCATGGCTTTCTTTGTACTATCTTTGTGATTATTCTGTAAATCTAAAACTCTTCTAAAATTTAAAGTTTATTTAGAAATCTAAAAAGTTGTTTACCCTTTGGCAGTAACTTTAAGAGCTCCTATTTATATAGTGCATCAGTGTCTTCAAATGCATTTACAATTCCTTTCTTTGAGTTTCTTCTCTAGTTTCTAGTTAGGTAAGGGAATTCTTTTTTTATGAGCATTAAACTCATATCTAAAAAACATGTAGGACCTAGTACCACTGTTAAAACAGAACTGGGGTGGTAAAGATCAAGCTTTTAAGAGTGATCTCTTTTGCACTGGCTGTTTTTCTTCAGTTTATTATTTCACCACCACAGAGGGGACGTTGAGCACTGTGTGAAGCCTTGCCTGAGCCTGGGGATCAGCACCGTGTCTCTGCTCAGACACCTCTCCCCCACCCCCACACCCCCGGTCCCAGCTGACGACCCTGGGGGGCAGGGAGGGGAGTCTGCTTTGCTGTGTATGACTCATGCAGCAGATGGGGTCCTTCATGTGAGAGGAGAGCACTGAGGAGGAGCAGCCTTACAGGAAAGTCAGTCCAGAGAAGCGCTGGGGATGTGCTAAGTTTGTGTTGTCTGTTAGGCATCCAAGTAGAGATCTTGGCTAGGATGTGGAGTAAGGGATTGAAGGTAAGAATTTGGAGGTCATCCATGTTTAGATTTCAAGATGAGACTAGATCACTAGGAAATGAGGTAGGATGAAGAGAGAAGGGTTGTGACTGAGCCCTGGCGCTCCCCAGCAGGGGATGGAGAAAAGGCTGGGAAGAGTGGTGGAAACCACAGGTAGTGGGTGCTCTGAGCGCTGGCTGCTATGGCTCACACTGCCCCCGCCTCCCCTCCCCTCCCCCCCGCCGCCATTCCCAGCCAGCAGCCAGGGACGGACAGCTAGGGGAGCACAGGGGCTGCCCCTTGCCTCAAAGCGGGACCACCTGGGGTGCACCCTCGAGCTCTCCCGGGATCAGGGTGAGTCAGCTGGTCCCTAACCAACACCCCTTCCTCTGAGCACTAAGGAGAAACCACAGTAAACCATTAAGTGCACAAGAATCCCTTTCTCAGGCTCGAACTAAAGATGCCAAGTAGAGAGGTTTATTGAGGACTGGGGAGAGCACCCTAGTAAGTGGCAGCTAGCTATTATTCCTCCTTTTCCCACAACAAAACCTCCCCTTTCCAGACAACATGGGACTCCCTCACAGTGGATGCTCTCCCCACAGCGGGAGTACTCTTCCTGTCCCCTGCTCCATCGGGAAAGGGTACTGAGTCTGGGCTGTGTCAGACAGAGGAGGCTGCCTCCTCCCCAGAGGCTCAGGGAAGTGATGAGAGCACAGGGGCTGGAGGAGAGGACCAGTGGAGGGCCCGGGCAGCACACAGGAGGGAGCTCTTAGTTCTGCCTGCTAGATGCGGAGACATTGGCACGGAGGCGGTGACACTTGATTGCACATTGAAGGAAATCCTGCACCAATTTCGAGGCTTACCTCGGGGCCTGTCGCGGGAGAGGCCCCGTCTTTAGCTCTAGCGGGCTCAACTGCTTGGGTTTTACAGCCTCTTTTCAGAGTCATCTAAAGCCTCAGCTGCCTCTCTATAGCCTCACAGTGGCCTCCCATCTCGGGGGTTCTCCAGGCAGGCGGCAAGTTGCCAAAACGGAACGAAGAGGCGGACACAGGAATGATGTGAATCTACCCTAAGTTGATCACATCTTTCGGCCAGCCAGAACCCGCCACCTTCCTAATCTGTCCCATTCTTCCGGGGCTGCAGTCTGTGCTTCTCAAGGGCACGGCCGTGCCTTCTCTCTTTGCAGCCCTCACAAGGCCTTGTGTGGGGTGTGTTGCAGAAGCCTCGTAATGACTCCTGGATCCCCAAGACTCGGATTTCTTCTTCAAGGAAATCACAAAGGCAGGTATAGTTGATGGAGGCATGGCGTGGAACAGTCATTCTTTTCCCTAAGCCCAGTGGAGGAGACCGGGGAGAAGGAAAAAACCTTGGTATGTCTGATCAGAGCATGAAACTAAGACCTTCCAAGCTAGAGAGACTCTAAGTCTGTGGAGATAAATAAGAATCAGAAACAAGATAAATCATTTTACACCTGTCAGATTGGAAAAAATTTAGGAGTCTGGCATCGAGTATGGTTCGGATATAGGGCAAAGGTAAAGTGCTGATAGGGTGTAAACCGTTCTGGTCTCTAACCTGGTGAGGTCTGTCAAGGCAGAGCCGCGCATGCCTTTAATGCAGTTACCCCGAATGGAGCTCGTGCACAGCGGGGCTTGCAGCAGAATGTCCATACGCAGCATTGTTAGTAAAAGCAGGGAGGAAACAGGAAGGCAGCCTAAACGTTTATCAGCAGGGGAACGAATAAATAAATTGTGGTGTATTCACACGGTGGATATCAGTGAGTTAGAGCTGTCCGTGGCAGTGAACTTCACAACATGACACTGAGTTAAAGAACACATAGTTTTTTAAAGCTTAAAAATATGCAGAAATGTTCGTTTTAAAGCTGGATGATGGGCACACGGAGGGTTATTATCCCAGTTGCGTTTCTTTGGTGTATGCTAAAATTTTTCTGTAATATTTAGAATTTAAAAAGAAAATATTTAAGTGAGGATACATTCATGTAATATGTAAATATAAAAATGCATGTGAAATGAAAACATGAACTACCCAAGAAAGCATTTTTTTTTCTTAGAGGAGGAACCCTGAGGTATAGGAAGAACACACAGGGTCTTTCAAATAGTCCTGCTGAGCTGCTGAATGGGGAGAGTACTTTGAGGAGGTGAATTTTTTTTTTTAAGATTTTATTTATTTATTTGAGAGAGAGAGAAAGAGAGAGAGAGCACGAGAGGGAAGAGGGTCAGAGGGAGAAGCAGACTCCCCGCTGAGCAGGGAGCCCGATGCGGGACTCGATCCCAGGACTCCAGGATCATGACCCGAGCCGAAGGCAGTCGCTTAACCAACTGAGCCACCCAGGCACCCGAGGAGGTGAATTTTTTTAAAAATCTTTTATATATGTCATAAATATTGCCCAGTTTTAAAAAAGTCTTAAAAAAAAGTTTGGGGAGATTTGTACCTTCTCTCAGCTCTACCTTTTTAATCTATAAAATAGGAAGGTTATAGTAATGGTAATACCTCCTTCTAAGATACTTACAAAGACAAAATAAGCTAATGTATGTGAAAAGGATGCAAATTATTGATTATCATTATTACTGCTAAGAAAAATTTTTCAAATTTCCTGTTAAGGGAGTATGAAAAGCTGAAATACGTTCATTGTGGGAAAATCAGAAGATGTAGAAAAGTTCTGATAAAAATTGTAATCCACTAATGCTAACATTTTAGTTTATTTCTTCTTAATATGATTTTTGTTTTCCTCTGTCAGAACAGAACTTGCTGATAGAAGTTATTTTTTAGAAGTGTGTGCATCTCAGGGGTATGATGGCAAGAGTACATGCTTATTAATAAGAAACAAAAAGTGAGGTAACCTCTCCGAGCGTTATACCACGTGCTCCTTGAGAGCGGGGCATCTCTTCCATCTGTGTGTGTCCCTGTGAGCAGCACCCAGGTGGTGCTGAGTGATAGGTGGCTGTGGGCCAATCTGGTTGACCTTGGGAATGGAGGCAAGTGCTCGGAATCGGCCAGGAGACTGTGGCTCTGGCCTGGACCCTGACCTACCTGGAACCTGCTGTGTGACCTCAGGCAGGCCTCTTCACCCCATTAACCTCCCTTTCCTCCTTGTGAGACTGAATGGTTGTGTTAGCTCAAAATTGGCTAAAGCCAGTAACTACCGTCTACACCAAGTACACTTTTGTGAGAGTAAGTGAGAAGTGATGCTGGAGAAAACATGCTAGTTCCTTATGGTAAGGTGCTTTGAAACCTCACTCAGGAGTGTTTGTGATTGAACATGCTTTCCAGTAAAATTTCTCTTCAGGAGATGGCAGCTGAGATTGGTTGGAAAAGAAAGGAAATTAGAACCATCGAGAGTATTCTTGCCACTCGATTTTGAGGTGTGTACAAATCAGCGGCTGAAAGTGGTCAGGAGATGAAGGGGCTGCGTGTTGGGTTTTGTACAGACTGTTCACAGCATTTTCTATATTGCTTTTATGGAAGACTCCTACTGCCACTGAGTGGATCAGGCTGGGACTGGTGATTTTGCATTTTTATCAGGAGACCTGCTAGAGTTCTTTGTTCGTAATGCAGCCCTGCCTGATGATATAAACTCTGTCCAGTAAGAAGATGTGTTATTTCTGAACAAGAAGTTTTGGAAAACATCAGGAAGAAATGTGTAGCTGTGAGTTTCCTGCACAGTGTCCTAGAGAAGCTGGGTCTGAGAAAGTCATTCCCCAGCGCATTCCCAGTCAGAACCATTCAGAGGCCCTGTGGTCCCTGGATTCTAGGCTCTGACCTCATACCTGTGTTCTCTGAATTCTTTATTGTCTCTGGCCATTTCCTTCTTGGAGTTCTTCATCAACAACTTGGAACTGGATGAATGCATGAATGGATTTGTGGATATTTAAGTGAGAGAAATAAGATTATATGGGAATAAAAGCTGAAATTTTTTTTTTCAAATATGGTCAGTGTTTCAGTGGGCTTAACGAGAAAAACTTCTCCCACTCAGTAAGAAAAAAGACAACTGAATTAAAAAGGGGCAAAGGATCTGAATAGACGTTTCTCCAGAAAAGATATATAAATGCCCAATAAGCACTTGAAAAGATGCTCAACATCATTAGCCATCAGAAAAATGCAAATCACAACCACTTCACATCCACTAGGATGGCTATACTAAAAAAGATATGATAGCAAGTATTGGAAAGAATGTGAAGAAATTGGAACCTTCACCACCCAGTGGTGCTGGGAGTATAGGTTGGTGCGGCCACTTTGGAAAACAGTTCCTCTAGAAGGTAAACATAGAATTATCATTTGATCCAGCAACTGCACTCCCAGGCATATACCCAAGAAAAGGAAAACGTGTCCGTACAAAGATTTGTACAGAAATGTTCATAGAAATATTATTCATAATATCCAAATGATGGAAACAACCCCGATGTTTATCAGCTGAGTGGATGGACACAGTGTGATGTATCCACACAGTGGGATATTATTTGGCCATGTAAAGGAAGTAAGTCCTGTTACATGCTTGCAACGTGGATAAACCTTGAAAACTTTATGCTGAGTGAAAGAAGCCAGACACAGAAGGCCACATATTGTATGATTCCATTTGTATGAAATATCCAGAATAGGCAAATCAGTAAAGACAGAAGGAAAATTAGTGATTGCCTAGGGCTGGAGGGGAAGCATTGGGGGGTTGATGAAGATGTTCTAAAATTTATTGTGATGGTTGCACAGCTCTGTGGATATAGTAAAACCATTAAATTGTACATTTTAAATGAGTGAATTGTATGGTATGTGAATTTTGTCACAAGCTGGTACCAAAAAAAAAAAAAAACTCATTTGAACTAATCTTAACTTGATTTTTAAAAAAAGGTTGTATTTATTTGAGAGAGATGGAGCAGGAGTGGGGTGGGGGAGAGGGAGAAGCAGACTCCCCGCTGAGCAGGGAGCCCCACACAGAGCTCGATCCCAGGACCCTGGGATTATGACCTGAGCCAAAGGCAGATGCTTAACTGACTGAGTCACCCAGGTGCCCCTCATTTGAACTAATCTTAACCTCTTATTGTTGAGAGAGAACATTATAAAATTCTACAGAAATGTGGCCAGTCATCATTCAGGAATAGTTCAGTTTAGAAAGATTGGTGGAATGCCTACTGTGTGCTCGGCACAGTGCTGGGCTCCAGGAACATGAAAGCAAAGAAGTTCTCAGGCGATGAGGAACCGAGATGTTTGAGGGAGTAAATGCAGGTTGTGAACATTGTGGAAGGTACTGTGGAAGTGGCAAGAGGGAGCAGTGGGGATGTCAGGGAAGGCAGTAATTACCACCAGTATCAACGGGCAGAGGGGTATGTATTTTTGGGCAAAGGTGCCAGGAAGTATGTGGTGGTGGTGATTTTTTTAGGTACAGAATTGGGTGGGGAGTGCAAGCAGCAGGAGGTGGGCCTGGGAAGAGGGACTGACTTTCCAACTATTTATCTTCTATCAAGGAAGAGGAAACTATACATGTAAATGCTGTGCTGACCTAGTCTCTATGTTCTGGAATTTTTAGCTCACACTTGAATAACATGGCGTTCTCACTGATTGGGTGTTTGCTGTGTGCATGGAACAGTGCTAACTTCCTTTCTCAACATACTCCTCACACACATTAGAAAGATGTGTTGCTGTTGCCCCATGGGCAGAAGAGGACCCCAAGTCAGTCAGTGAGTTGCTCTGGTGAGTGGCAAGGCCAGGACTCAGGTCCAGAGCCTGCACGTGCCCCCAGAGCACTTCCCGGCCCTTTGTGCTGGCGGGCGTCAGTCTGGGAAACCACTATGCCTGTTGAGTTTTTTCCCAGCTTCGATTTCAAGATGCTTTTGGTTCTTTGTTAGAATGATTAAATGTATCTAAAATTCATACCATTTCTAGAACTCATTTTGTTTTATTAAATGTATCTAAACTTAAACTGGCACAGTTGAACTTATTTCTGTTTCACTTGACCAAAATTACAGAGTAAGAAAAACTGAATGATGATAATCACAGGGATTTATTACTTGAGCTATTTGTATTTAGTGTTCATTCAGATTACATTCTTTTTAGGTTAAGGGAAATATTTCTAAGCATTGGTGATACTGGTCATTCACTGGGGTGGTTTCCTGTACATTTCTATAAAATATAATTATATTTGTATCTCCCAACACCATCTAAAAGATTTCTGCCTGAAAAGGTGAACATCCTTGAGATGGATTAACTGACACTTGTTTGTTCTCCCTAAAAATAGATGGGGTGTAGGAAATGAGGTGACTTACTTAGAGCATTAGATTACATCCCAAATAGACTTTCAGCAGACCTGCTCTATATTTTTAATGTAGATTTCTATATCTTTAATAGTTCTCAATAAATATTTATTAATAACAATAACTATAAAATGATAGAATGTTCGTCTAACATTGGAGAGAGCAACAGGTTGGCATTTTTTTGAATAATCAAAAACCTGCGCCAATATTTAGCTTATCTTCTGACTTTTCAGTAGAACACACCCTTCAGCTAGTGCCTTCAACGCCCGAGTTCTTTTGTGCCAAGAGTAAACTGGAGCCTTGTTTCCTTTAAGAAGAGAAGGGGAGCTCTGCCTTAGAATGCCTGGGCAGAGGTCAAACACCCCGCCACATACTGCGGGCGGTGGGCCCCTGGTTGGTAGTTTCTCAGCACTCTGGGATGTCCTGACGTTGCCAGCTCAACTGGAAGGACTTGGAGAACAGGAAATAAGCTGCTGGGAGATAAGGCAGGCAGCTATGAATTGTAGACGAGAAAGGAAATGAGAATTCTAATCCAGGGAAACAGCATTAGCAGTTCGACTTTATTTTTAAACCAGGAATCACTGGAAAGATTTCTTTCTCTAATTTAGGTGAGCTACCCACCTATTCAGCCACACTGGTTAGAACTCACAGCAGAGGTGTGCAGATGGGGACTGCATTTGCATCCACTGCTGCATCTGTACTGATCAGGAACTACAAAAAGATGAAACTGAGTCTGTGAACCTTTTGTTTATTCAACAACTACTACTGTGTTGTCGTAAGATGCAGGAATCTTTAAAGTGAAAAATAACTAAAATATTTTTTGCCTTAGCACTTTTGCATCTGTGTCATGCTGTGACTCCACGGCTGTTCTCATGAAGAAGAGGGGTTTTATGATTGATGTTAACCTCATATTCAACCATACCTGGCAATGGATGTTCAAGGCAGAAAGGCAAAAGTATAGAAAATGTGACCAACTTTTATTTTCTAAGATACGACACCTTGTCATCAAATGTTACCTATAGGGAAGGTCATAGCAGATGAATGGACTCTGTGTTAACTTAAGGAAATAATTTAAGAACTGATCAGTTGGGTAATATCATGCATTATTTGTCCTGTTCCCTTCTGTGGTGGCCATTCTAAAGTACATCAGTGATTGTGGGCTTAAACAATGACTGTGTGTCTTCAAGGGCCAAATTGGAGCTGCATGCATGATTGTGGATTGCGGTGCTCAGGCCAAGTCATTGTGGTTCTGAAAGAAGTTTATGAAGCTGGCCTTGATCGACTGTTTGGAAATTCTAAACTTTGTGACACATTCAGTGTCATCTAAAGACTTTTGTTGTTGATGATGTTACTGGTTGTTTTTTTAATTAGATCAGTGATTTAAATAGAGAATTTTATTTTTATTTATTTAATAGAGGATTTAAAAAACTGGACTTAAAAAAATGAATCTGGGTTTGTCCCCCCACCCCCCAATCCACCTGTGTTGAGGCCCCCTCCTGTGTATGTTCACAACTCTGTAACTGCATTTAGAGCACTATATTACGTCTGTTTAGTGAACTGAACTCCACGAGTGCAAAGATGTCTTAATCTCTATCCTCAGCACCTACAGTTCATAGTAGGGAGGCAAGCAGTGTTGGCTGTTGTTAAAATGGCTTTGGGCATTGAAAATAGCCTTCTGGACATAGTTTTCTTTTCTTCTCTTTTTTTATTTTATTTTATTTTATTTTATTTATTTATTTATTTATTTATTTATTTATTTATTTGACAGAGAAAGACACAGTGAGAGAAGGAACACAAGCAGGGGGCAGTGGGAGAGGGAGAAGCAGGCTTCCAGCCGAGCAGGGAGCCCGATATGGGGCTCGATCCCAGGACCCTGGGATCATGACCTGAGCCGAAGGCAGACGCTTAGCGACTGAACCACCCAGGCGCCCCTGGACGTAGTTTTCAATAACCTTTTATAGTTCAAAGATATAATTGAATAAGGATCATAACTTCTAATTATGTATTACTCTTTGGCACAGCACACTCAGAATTACTATGTGTCAGTATTCATAGATGAGCCTGCCTCTGTCCCTTTCCTCGGGTGCACAGCTCAGTGAGGAGGCGTGCGCGTAAACCCGGGGTTAGGGAGGATGGGGTACGTGCTGCAGTTGCAGAGCTGTGACCAGAGTGAGGCAGCGGGTCCAGCAGAGAGAGGAAGTGGGATCGGGCTGCTGAGGGCGTGGTTGGCAGCCACATCCATGAAAGCTGACTTTGGCAGGGGAGCCAGCAACTAGGTGAGATTTGCCTGGTGATTGCCAGGTCTCAAAGGATTGCAGCCTTACAGCTGTTTTTTTGATGCTTTGCAGAGTTTTAAAAAAAAGAGCTACAATACCCTTACATTTCAAGGGGGTAATAATTTCCTCTTAGATTTTATTATGCATCTTGCAGCAAACGCTGATGCCAGCAAGTGTGGCAGACCAAGGCTGGGGGCCTGTCCAGCTCTCTGGTACCTGAAAACCAACTGAAAGACTTTGAGAAGCGACAGGACTTTTGTGTTAGTCTGTGGTCTGGATGCAGGGGGGCGTGAGGAGGGGTCTGGCCATTGCAGAGGTCCTTGACAGTTTGTCCTTGGCCTTGCTTGCTTGCTGTTTTAGAATGTGGAGACCATTTACTCTGGTGCTGCATGTTCATCAGGGTTATGAAGTGAGGTCCTGGGGGGAGACGGGATTCAGATCTTCCTTATGAACAGCCCCTGTGCTCTGGCTGGGTAGTGACAGTGCTCGTTTGACTGACACACATTATTAGTATATGTCTGTGCATCCATGGATGTTCTGACTCCCGGATGGACTTTTAACTTGCGAGCGTGGGGTCTGGTGTTCTCCATCTGGGCATTGGTCGTGTAGTGTCATACAGTGTGAACCTAGTAAGTACAAACCAGATGTCTGACTGAATGAATGAATTCCTCACTATCACCGGCATAGGCCAGTCAGGTGACACCCGGGGAACATTTCTCACAGTGAAGGCAGGGTATTGTTTTGTGGTTCATGAGCTCCCAGGACCACGTCATAGCCCTGTGTACTTACTGGTTTTACTGGACTCTGTGAGCCCTGCCCTCGGGCTCCTTGGGCATTTACCTAATCCCACAGAACACCTACCAGAGGGTCCACCTTTTGGATGAGGGAGTGATAGTTGAGAAAGATGAGAGTGATTTGTCCAGAATCAGAATTTTTCAAAGTAAAAAGTTAAGTTGTTATACTCACAAATTTTGAAGCTTATAATTTCTTCATATTTCCTCTGTGATGAGTACTACGTAGCTTAGGCATAGCAACTGTATTTTTTTCCAAGTTGTCTAGATGCTGAACTGTTCTTGCACCTGTGAGAGGCAGGGCTTCCTCTCTGTTTTTTTGGGAATGGGCATTTTTGTGCCACAGTTTATTGTTTGCTCAGGTGTCTGCCGTTGATCAGGAAGCCTTGTCATGGGGGTCTAGTTCCCTGTGATTCTGCCACCTGTGGGTTGTGCCCTGTCCTCTCTGCTAATCCCCACACCTGCCCTCAGCCATTCATTCCCCTTGACAATGCCTTCTCTTTAGTTCTGAAGTCTCATCTCTTCAGAGACATTCTCCTGGCCCGCTGCTTCATTCCCTGTGGTAAATATCTTCTTGGTTATTTTCTAGGTTGTGCTGGTGAGGTGGAATGAGCCATACCAGAAGCTGGCCACGTGTGACGCAGATGGAGGGATATTTGTGTGGATTCAGTACGAAGGGAGGTGGTCTGTGGAATTGGTCAACGACCGAGGGGCTCAGGTGAGTGGGCAGGAGTCTCTTCCAGTGAGACATTGCTGGAGAGAGAGTGCAGAGCGTGTATTCCAGGACAAATGGAAGCTCCTTCCAGAAATAGGTGGAGTAGAAATAAATAAAACTAGAATCCTGGTTCTCATTCCTCTTGAGTATATCACTTGATAAAAAGAGAAAGATCATACTTCTCTGTTCAACTATTCTGCTATTGTGAGAACTCTCCAAGTTTTAAGCTTTAATTAAACCTGTGAAATCATTTTTTACCATTCATTGTTGTGATTACATGTTAAATTTGGATCCTCTGAAGTGCTTAGGGCGTATCACTTCTTTGCTCCCTTTGAAAGGTACTTTCCCTGTGTTGTAATCTTCATAGTTCTCTGGCAGGGAGCTCCACACGAACTGAACTGTTCTCGCAACCTCCTCATCAAGCTGAGTTTTTAACACTCTCTTCTGTCAGGTTTTCAATTAGCGTGGCCACCTGTTGTCATCCTTCAGCTCTTCCTTTCTGATACAAATTTGTCTCTGCTCTGAGGAAAACAGGCGCTCCAGGGACTCCCTGCTGAGTGATGCTATTTTTAAACCTGCTCCAGAGATTCTTCTGGTCTCTGGTACAGATCTGGCTCTTCACTCTTCCTCCTGTGATGATGGGCCGTATGGAGCTCCGCGTCTCCTCTCATGTACTTAGTAACACAGGTCCCGTCCCCTCTGGCTTCAGAACCACGTCCTCAGGGGACCTTTCTCCATGAGGGCTGTCTTAGATTGTTTTACCACTCCAGGGATGGTTTCCTTGTGACTGCCTTTCTATACATTTCTCAGGAAGTGGATTCTCACCCTCTTTTCTCCCATCTGTTGCTTAAATAAGCTACAAGCTCCCCAAGTCTAAAAATATGACCAGTGAAGTGACACAAAATTGCAAGGAACAAAGATACCATTAGCAGTTACTATTATACTAAGGGTCTTTGTAAGTTGTCATCACAGAAGACAAACCTACCTCTAGGTAAAATAGAACATTCTCTTTTGTGAGTTCATGTATTTGGTAGAGTAAATGTGATAATTTTGACTGACTGAAAAGGCCTCATCAGTTTCCTGTATACCTCCATGGAGTGAAAAAAGGAAGAGGTAGAACCTACCTGTGACTACTAACCAGCCATCTTGATGTAGAGCCAAAGATGAGAAAATCCCCATGACCATGAGACGTTCATGCTACCCGGAGGGTAGACATTGTGGTCAAGAGCATGAGTGCTGGAGTCAGACCACACAGACCAAGAGTCTCACTCCATGATTTCTTAGTAGGAGATACTTATTCTCTGTGCCTCAGTCTTCTCATCTGTAGCATAGGGACTCTAATGCTACCTGCCTCAGAGGATCAGTAGGAGGATTAAATAAGATTAAACGTAGAAAGTACTTCGGACACTGTACCTGATGGTTGTCACCACATACTGCTCTAGTGCCTATAATATATGAGGCACTGCGACCTCGTACCCCTGACCACAGCCGTAATGTCGGGGCGCCTGGGTGGCTCGGCTGGTTGAGCGTCCGACTCTTGGTTTCGGCTCAGGCTGTGGTCTTGGGGTTGGGAGGCTGGGCCACACGTTGGGCTCTGTGATCATTGGGGAGTCTGCTTGAGATTCTCTCCCTCTTCCTCCCCCAACTCGCACACGCACGCTCTCTCTCTTTCTCTCTCTCTCTCTAAAATAAATAAAATCTTAAAAAAAAATAGTAGTCATAATGTCATCACCAAGACTGTCTTCAGGCCTTGAGGCAGCAACACTTTGTGGCTTTCTGTGAAGTGGAGAGACTTCTCTGAATTCATCTGTAAGGGTCTCTAAAATGCTCTCATTCTCCCATCCACCAGAGCATGAACTCATTTCCTTAGGTCCAGCGATCGAGTCAGACATGTCTTCAGACTTTGGACGACTAAAGGTCTCTAAAGCGTTGCTCTGAGAAAGACCACAAAGAGGAGCTAGGACAGACTCTGACTAGGTGCTCGTCGTTTTCATGTGTTGTCTCTCAGACTCCACAGGAACCCTACTGGGCAGATGCCATTCTCAGTTAATGGAAGGAACAAACCCTGGTCAGGGAGGTTGAGTGAGCTGCCCAGGGAACTTCATGGGTGGTGAAGCAGAACTTGAGGCCAGGTTTGAGTCCAGAACACTCTGTCACACTGTCTTCTTCCCAGACAAGACACTTTTTTCTCTTTTGGCAGAAATGCATGTATTCATAGTATATCCAGAAGAGCTCAGACTTCATTACTGTTAAGAGAGTCCAGCCCCACCAGCCAGGCGTTGCTGCCACCACACTCTTTTCTCCTGACAGCAACCTGAGGACGGAACCTTCTGTCATCCCCATATAGCAGCTGTGTGGTTTCCACTACCACCATATCCCTCAGCTTTTCTTTTCATTGAGAATTTGGCACAAAAAACCATTTTAGAAACAAGAAAGGGAGGATGAATTCAGACCTGGAGGGGAATAAACTTATATGGACCACAGAACACCTGGAAGCACCTGGAATCTCACAAATGCCTATCCCTGCCATGTTCAAAAAGTAATCACTGTATCTGTGATCTGATCTAGACTTTTTTATAATTTTGTTGTTTGGAACTCTGATTCTGCAAACCTTGAAGCCCAAGGAGCACTTGTCAACAGTGAACACTTCTTTCTCAGGAAGATTTGGTTGCTTTGAATTGTGTTGGCATCAGAACTTACCTGAGTAGAGAAACATCATGCCCTGGGGATGATGACTCACTGGCTGAAGCAGTACTGTCTGTCTGTGCCCCTGAAACAGTACCTGGTAGGAGGAAGGACAGTTTTGTGGCTTGGACGAGGAGGATCCTTGAAATCTGCTCAGAGAAAAATAATACTTTTCAGAGGAAGTGACAGGTGGTCCATGTTACACAGCATGACTTGCAGTGTCACAGAGGAATCAAACGTTTGGCCAAAGCTGAGTGATGCTTTAACAGTTTCTTTTTCAGGAAATGATTATGAATCCTTTATTTCAAAAGTGACTCTGGAACAGTGCATGCGTTATTGTGTAGGATTAGTCACCAAGGATGGTTGTGCCCCGCACAGGCATGGCCGTTGTGATTAAAGCTGCCTCGGGCCGAGGTCTGACGAGGCTGGTGCTCAGACGCAGTTAATCCACGTCTGACACCACGCTCGGTGAGGCAAGATCACACAGCCTCTACCACTGAAAGCCAGCCAGAAGGAGGGGGGCTTCCTGCTTATTTTCTTTACTGCACTGAGTATCAGTTCCCTTGTTCTTGTTTTTCCAATTGTGGTATATTCTTTTTTTTTTTTTTTTTTTTCCCAATTGTGGTATATTCTTAACACTCTACGCTGACCTAATTTAATAAACCCAGTGAGTTCACGGAAACATCCTTTGTTATCATTTTCTCTGACTGCATGACCGGTGGTGTCTTGGAGAAGCTTCTTTTCACTGGCCATACCCTTCCACCCTCTGGTAGGATGTTTTTCTTTTTAGTACAAATCTCTTCCAAGATGAATGAGTTAGAATGCATGTAAATAAGTAGCATTACTTTTGCAAAATGAAAAGACTTTAAATTTTATTGCAGAATTAATGTTATCTCTAAAAAATGTTTTTAAGTTTCTTAAGAAAAACTAGTGTAGTTAGTTGAAACATAGGGTCAGTGAAACCAGGGTTTTGAGTTTACCCTGCTAAGCAAACAACTTTTTTCAGTAACCTCAGACCAGCTGTTGAAGAGCTATCTCATAAATCCATGCCATTGTCACGGTGGAGACATGTTAACCACTGAATACAAACCTGTAACCCCTGCTGGGAAAAGAGCAAATGTTATGTCCTCTTGGTGTTTGTCCATTTAGTTTATTTTTATCTGAAATGTGATATGTCCAGTAATGTCGCCGATTTTAAAGAAAGTTAAACATTTCCAAGTAAAAGCAACCTAAAACAATTTTATGAATGAAAAGGTAGGTGTAACTATAGAGATTACCAGGTAATCAAAGGTAATTAAAAGGTAATTCAGTGGGGGAAACAATAGTCTTTTTTTTTTTATTCAGATGTAGTTGACACATTATATTAGTTTCAGGTATACAGCGTAACAATTTGGTATTTGCACATACAGTTGACCCTTGAACAACTGCAGTTTGAACTGCACAGGTCCAGTTACACATGGGTTTTTTCCAACACGTACAGTACAGAGAGAAGGGCGGGGGGTCGAGCTAAGATGGTGGCATAATAGGAGGACCCTAGGCTTGCCTCGTCCCTCAAACACAGCTAAATAATTATCAATCAAATCATTCTAAATACCCAAGAAAACCTGAGAACTGACAGAACAAACTGTACAACTAGAGGGAGAAAAGAGGCCACATCAAAGAAGGTAGGAAGTGTGGAGACATGGTTTGGAGGAGAAACAGATTGCTGGTGCTGCGGAAGGGAGGGAGCCCTGGTCTCCGAGAAAGGTGGGAGAGAGAAGAGCGCATGGGTTTGTACAAGGAGAACACACCCCCAAAGCCATTGGCTGGGAAAATGAGAGAGGCTGATTTTCATGATTTTTTGCAACCAGTGGGGCTCAAAGACTGGAGTTTTAGAGGTGGTGGCATGGCTGGGATGGAGCCTTAAGGGTGCTGCCTTACTCCTGGAGAGAAGGCAGGCAGGGAACCTGAGGCCGGTGGCAGGATCTGAGGCTCACCTAAGACGCACAGGGAGAGACTGTCCGCCCTTCTTAGAGCGCCTCTGTGAGAGGTAGCATTGCCTCTCTGGGGACAAAAGAGCCGGTGGGTGCCATTTCCCTCCCCTGCCCCTCAGCATAGGCTCAGAGACACTTGCTGAGGGCGGCTAACCTGGACACTAGCTCCTTAGCCTGCTTTGCTCCAAATCCCATGCCCCCATGCTCTGGTGTGACTGCCTTTCTGGGTCAAACCTGCATCATCCCAGCACAGTGAGACCCTCCATCACAAGACCAGTGCAGATCCCCATCACACCAGGTCCCTAAAGTTCGGAGTTTTGAAAGTCAGCCAGCTTGGCTGGGATAGAGCCCAAAGTGCACTGCACTGCTCCAGGCAGGCAAGCAACCTAGAGACAGTGTGAAAACAGCGATATGAAAAATCACATGGACTCATGAAAGAAAATTATTTGCTCTTCTGGGAGGATTTCCCTGAGAGCAGCAACCACGTACTCCCCTCTCCCAGGACAAAGGAGCTGGCTGGCTCCATTCCCCTCCCCCGCCCCTCTGCATAAACCAACCTCAGTAAATAGCACAGTGCCAACACTGGCTGACTAACCTGCTAATGCCAAGCCCTGCACCCCCCCCCCCCCCGCCCCGCACTCTGCTGGTACTGCTTTTCTCGGCCAAGTGTGCCTAACGATGAGCACAGTGGGTCCCTTCCCCAGAAGACCAGCAGAAACCCACACACACACACCATGTCTACCAACCATAGAGTTCTGCAAGGCTTCTTTTCTAGTGGAAGTGGCATCTGGTCTCATTTAACAAGCAGACCAGAGTACACACACTTAAAACTCACCACACTCTGGCCAAGGTCCGAACACTGTCCGTTGCAGACGAGGAGAACCTCTGTAGATGACTGACCTGAGGGATAGAGCAGCCAGAACACAGCAGCAGTGCGCATACAGCACACACCAGAGACACTTCCTGAAGCACTGGGCCCTGGACATTGTATGACCTCTTCTTCATAAAGCCATTACTCTCAGGAGCAGGAAACATAACAGGATTTTCTAGCACAGAGAAGACAGAGACCTAGACAAAATGCCCGGACGGAGGAATTCATCCCAAAGAAAGAACAAGAAAATGTCATGGCCAGAGATCTAATCAAAACAGATTTAAGTAATATGCCTTATGCAGAATTTAAAGCAACAGTCATAAAGATACTTACTGGGCTTGAGAAAAGCACGGAAGAACTCATGGAGACCCTTACCACAGAGATAAAAGAGCTAAAAAACAGGCAGAAATGAAAAATGCAATGTCTGAGATTCTAAACCGCCCGGATGTCATGACCACAAGGATGGAAGAAGTAGAGGAATGAACAAGTGATATAGAAGATAGAATTAGGGAAAATAAGCTGAACAACAACAAAAAAATTATGGATCACAAGAGTAGACTTGGGGAACTCAGTGATTCCATCTAACCTAGTAACATTCATGTCATAGGAGTCCCAGAAGAAGAAGAGAGAGAAAAGGGGGCAGAAGGTTTTATTTGAGGAAATCATAGCTGAAAACTTCCTTAATCTGGGGAAGGAAACAGACCTCCAAATCCAGGAGGCATAGAGAACTCCCATCAAAATCAGCAAAAGCAGGCCAACACCAAGACATATTGTAGTTAAATTTGCAAAATACAGTGATAAAGAAAAAAAATCCTAAAAGCAGCAAGACAAAAGCAGTCCCTAACAGACAATGACAGACCCGAAGGTTAGCAGCAGATCTCTCCACAGAAGCTTTGCAAGCCAGAAGAGAGTGGCATGATATATTCAACATGCTAAATGGGAAAAATCTCAACCCAACAAGACTGTCATTCAGAAGGACAGATAAGGAGTTTCCAAGACAAAAACTAAAGGGGTTTTTGACTAAACCAGCCCTGCAAGAAATATGAAAGGGGACTCTTTGAGTGGGAAAGAAAGACCAAGAGTGACAAAGACCAGAAAGGACCAGAGAAAATGTTCAGAAACAACAACAAAACAAGTAATAAAATAGGACTAAATACGTATCTATTGATAATTATACTGAATGTAAATGGACTAAATGCTCCAATCAAAAGACATAGGGTGTCACAATGCATAAAAAAAATCTGCCTACAAGAGATTCATTTTAGACCTGAAGATACTTGCGGGCTGAAAGGGGATGGGGAAATATTTATCATGCAAATAGGTGTCATAAGAAAGCCAGAGTAGCAATACTTATATCAGACAAACTAGATTTTAAACCAAAGACTATATCAGGAGATGAAGAAGGGCACTATATCACAATAAAGGGGACTGTCCCGACAAGAAGATCTGACAATTATAAATATTTATGCCCCCAACTTGGAAGCATCCAAATATATAAAGCGATAACAAACATAAAGGAACTCTTTGATAATAAAATCTCCCAACAAACAAAAGTCCAGGGCCAGATGGCTTCACAGGGGAATTCAGCCAAACATTTAAAGACGAGTTAATACCCATTCTTCTCAAACTATTCCAGAAAATAGAAATGGAAGGAAAACTTCCAAACTCATTCTATGAGGCCAGCATTACCCTGATTCCAAAACCAAAGACTCCACTAAAAAAAGTGAGCTACAGGCCAATATCCCTAATGAACACAGACGCAAAAATTCTCAACAAAATACTAGCAAATTGAATCAGTACATTAAAAGAATCATTTCATCAAATCAAGTAGGATTTATTCCTGGGCTGCAAGGGTGGTTCAATACTTGCAAATCAGTCAATGGGATACACCACATTAATGAAAAAAAAAAAAGGATAAGAACCATATAATCCTCTCAGTAAGTGTAGAAAAAGCACTTGACAAAGTACAACATCCATTCATAATAAAAAAAAAAAAACCCTCAACAAAGTAGAGATTGAGGGAACATACCTCAACCTCATAAAGGCCATGTACGAAAAACCCACAGCTCATATCTTCCTCAGTGGGGATAAACTGAGAGCATTTCCTCTGTAGTCACGAACAAGACAGGGATGTCCACTCTCACCAATGTTACTTCGCATAGTACTAGAAAGCCTGGCCACAGGAATCAGACAACAGAAAG